>NC_081359.1:22343349-22988766 GCF_030684315.1 Stegostoma tigrinum
AACCAGTTTAAAACTATGACCCCTCATGCTAGCCATTTCTGCCCTGGGAAATAGTCTCTGGCTATCAACTCTATCTATGCCTCTCATTATCTTGTATACCTCAATTAGGTCCCCTCTCCTCCTCCTTTTCTCCAATGAAAAGAGACCGAGCTCAGTCAACCTCTCTTCATAAGATAAGCCCTCCAGTCCAGGCAGCATCCTGGTAAACCTCCTCTGAACCCTCTCCAAAGCATCCACATCTTTCCTATAATAGGGCGACCAGAACTGGACGCAGTATTCCAAGTGCGGTCTAACCAAAATTTTATAGAGCTGCCACAAGATCTCACGACTCTTAAACTCAATCCCCCTGTTAATGAAAGCCAAAACACCATATGCTTTCTTAACAACCCTGTCCACTTGGGTGTTGTTAGCTCACCCTGAGGTGGACCACTGTTCACCTCGATCATTCAGCTTTGATCTGAGGCCAGTCTTTGCTGGGAAATACTGTATCACACTCCCGAGAGCTTTGGTAAGATCCTGTAGCACAGATATGGCCAGCAATAAGCACAGTTCATGTACATTGCAAGACTGCAATTCTCTCACGCAGTGGGGATCCTGCTGTTGTTTACAAAAACAGACCAGAACAGTTGACATTTCAAATCAACACATAACCTTGAATATTCTTGAAAAGCCACCCTTGAGCTCTGTTTAGGATGTTGCTAATGATTCACAACTCCCTTTAATGTTCACAGGCCAATCATAATCACAATTACAACTGATTTACACCTTTCTGTCATTGGTTCAACACTCATGATTATAAAATCAAGCCTCATACTAACACCAGAGCAATGACCAGAACTGATCACTGTCTACAATGATGTGGCTTGTTGTTGTTAGAATAAACTGATTGAACATTTGAAGGAATTTCCATGGTGAAGTTCCATGGTAGGAAATAGGTATTGTATTTGATATCGAATCATCAAAAGAGTCATTCAGTGTTGCTTTGGCATTTTCACTCTGTAGCAACTGATTTATTGACCCTGATTCTAAAGCACGTCTGTGAAATGAAGTTTCAAGTGAAGATAGCCCTGGCCCAATTGACACAAATTGACAGCTCACCTCTCCTCAACATGGGGGTAGCAGAGAGTGAGGGATTGGAGTTTGCATTTTGTAGTCTGTTTGGCTTGCCCAGTGGAGTTGCCAAGCATTTGAGAAAATTACAGTTGCGCCATAAGAACACAAGAAATGTGAACGGGAGTAGACAATAGGGCCCCTACTGTCTGCTTTCATATTCAATAAAGTCATAGCTGGCCTTCCACCTCAATTCCATTTTTGTGCACTCTCTCTTTACTCTTTAATTTCCTTCATGGCCAAAAATCTATAGTGAGATCTTAGTCTTGAATGTACTCAGTGACTGGACACGCACAAACCTCTGCGATGGAGAATTTTGACAAATCACATAGTATAAAAGTGGTGTTAATTATTGATATTATTATGTCCTGGAGCTACAGTAGCATTTGAAATTTAGTTCACCACTACTTCATAATTACTATGTTGCTATGGACTGACAAATCCCAGGCCATAGTCACGGTATACCTATATAGTATTTCATCAACACTTTACTCTGGTGTGCTATATGACAACCTTTGCAAAATTGCTCATATCTAATTATTTGGGGCATTGAAGACATCCAAAGATTGCATTTCAACAAAGAACAGGTGTTGATTTTTACTGTTGAGATCAACTACTGGATCAAATGATGAGGAAAAAGAATGAAATAATTCAGTTTTACTAAATTACTCTTCCACGGGGGAGTGAGTGTACAGGGTGGATTAAGAATTGAAAACAAGCAAGTTATATGTGCAAAGCACTATCCAAACTCTGGCAGCCGGCCATAAATCCATCATGATTTCATTCCATCAATCAAGTTCAGTAACTGTTCTCTGAGGGAAGTGAGAAATATTCCCAACTCAATTGAAATGCTCCAGTAATCCAGAGTCGTTCCCACTCTCATAGAATTATTGAACACAGAAGGGAGCCTTTCAACTAAACCTGTCTGTGCCAGCCTTTTGAAAGAACTGTCTAATAAGTTTCACTGCCTCACTATGTCTCAACAGTCCTGCAAATATTTTTCTTTTCAAATACATATCCTCTTAGAAAGTTGCTCATGAATCTGTTTCCACCATCCTTTCTCTTTTCTTCCCCTATCAACCCTTGATCACATCATAAAATCTGTCCTTCGGCTGCCCATCCTCCTGCTAGTGGAAATAGCTTCTCTTTGCTTACTCTATAAACCCTTGGACACCTTTATTAAATCTCCTTAAACTCACACCGAGCTTTCTGGTCTCGCTCGTTGGTCAAACCTAATTAACCTCAACAGGAACACTTCTTCAATGTCTTGATATCCCTCCTAAAGTATGATGATCATAAATGACTATAATTCTCCAGCTGAGGCTGACCTAGTGAGCTGTAAAGGATATAGCCCTGGAACACTATGCCAAACGCATCACTGACATGTCTGGCAAGGCTCATATTAGCTGAGAGCAACATCTGATTTTATTGAAAACGTCATTGCAAAGGGGAAATAAAAATTAATAACATGCTTTATTCATTCATGAACTGTTTTCTTCATCCCTCTGAGGGGAAAATCAAGGAAAATTACAGGGCTAATTTTCTTGGGCCCACATTTGTGCTTTAGGAATATGCTTCTCAGATATGCTGGTGCATCTCTTAGGCGTCGTGAGCATAGATGATGTGAGCATAAGTGCATGTTCAACAGTAATCCCAACTCTGGAGTTGTCATAGTGAATTTTGATTGAACAAGGAAGGTGAAAATCCTACCCAATGTGTCTCAAATGGATTCACAGCTTTCAATACTTTGACCTTCTAGTTGTTTCTATGTAAAGCAGCAGCCTGGAGATTGGAATTTTTATGGATTTACAGAGTCATACAGCATGGAAACAGACCCTTCAGTCCAACTAGTCTACATTGACCGTGTTCCAAAACTAAACTCGTCTCACTTGCCTGCATTTGGCCCATACCCTCCAAACATTTCCTATCCAGATACTTACCCAAATGTCTTTGAAATGTTGTAACTATACCTACACCCATCACTTCCTCTGCCAGTTCATTCCACGTGAACCACTCTATAAAAATATTGCCTTTCTGTTCCTTTTAAAAATGTTCTCCTCTCACCATAAAAATATACACCCTAGGTTTGAACTCCCCCACCCGAAGGAAAAGACTCTTGTTATTCACCTTATCTATGCCCCTCATGATTTTATAAACCTCTCTAAGGTCACCACTCAAATCCCTACACTCCAGTGAAAAAAGTCCCAGTCTGCCCACTGTCCAATTTTTATAACTCAAATCCTCCATTTCCAGCAACATTCTAGCAAATCTTTTCTGAACCGTCTCCAGCTTAATAATATCCTTCCAATAACAGGGCAACCAGAACAGGACTGAATACTCCAGAATAAGCCTCACCAACATCCTGTATCACCTCAACATAATACCTCAACTTCTACAGTCAAAGGTCTGAGGAATGAAGGCAAGCATGCTAAATGCCTTCTTAACCATCCTGTCCAGCTGTGTCATAAATTTAAAAAAAATATGTACTTGAACTCATAGGTCTCTCTCTTCTGTGACTAACGCACAACGTATGTTTATGTTCTTCAAAATTTAGAGTAACAATAGCAGTTTGAATACAATTGATGATTGCCAGTGCTGGAATTAAATTGTCCCATTAGTGATAATACAACGAAAACCCCGAGAGAGGCTCTCTAATTCTACAGTTTCTGACAGGGTACTGTTAGACTTCTGAGGAGAGTTCCACTCTTCATTCATCCACCTGTTTGTTTGGTTGCATCAAGGTTCACCTAAAAAGGTCCCATCTCCTCCGAAAGTAGTAAGAACTGCCGATGCTGGAGTCAGAGATAACACAGTGTGGAGCTGGAGGAACACAGCAGACCAGACAGCATTAGAGGAGCAGGAACATTCACATTTCGGGTCAGGATCCCTCTGAACAATCAGTTAGCAAGCTAGTGTAAGCAAAAATATACCTGAACACGTCAAAGGGTCGGGATCCTTCCCGAAATATCAGCTTTCCCTGCTCCTCTGATGCTGCCTGGCCTGCTGTGTTCCTCTAGATCCACATGGTGTAATCCCATCCCTTCTGAATATTTTTCTCCCATACCCAAACGAACCTGGGCTTTTAAAGTAGCCCATTTAAGCAGGCTTTTATGAATGAACAAAGAGTGAGTTGATTAACAGTTACATTCAAGAAGAACATAATGCACAGAGCAGAGTGTTATTGAGGCTCGAATGATGTGCATTGTGGTGAAATGTGAGCAAAACATCTGGAAAGGCCTATTTTGTTGTCAGGAGAAACTCACTGCAATTTTATGTTGAGTGGCGAGGTAAATTTCTCAGCAAGTTGTTAATTAACGGGGATTATTACTTGTTAGAAACCTTATCAATGGTACAAATTTCCTCATTAATATCCAGATTCCTATCTTCCCAAACAGGCCGTTAGAAGCTAGATTTCAAGAATTCTTGACATGGAAGTCAGAGAAGGTGCATAATGATTTCAGCTCGTCATAGGCTGCAAGGAGCTGCCATGTTGCTCAGAATCAAACACTATCTCAGGGCATGATCACGATCAACTGTCACATGCAATATTGAAACCAGCAATCAACACTTGTTAATCCTTCACAAACCTCATGGCATCTATTTGATCCACTCACAGGATGCTGAAAAAGTATAGGTTTCCATTGTAGGGCTCTCCAATAACTCGCATTAAAAAGCTGCTATAAGGACCATTGCAGACAAATACAGGTATTCAGCCTGTAGAGTGCATAAGGCTGCATCTCGGGGCTGCTCAATTGCCCTCTTGGCACTCACTCAGTATCTACCTGTGTGTTTGTAGCATCCATGCCTTACCATGCTATACCATTCCTGTTAGGCTGTTGATGCTTTAGTCAGAGCCAAAGGCTATCAGTAATGCTGTGTCAACATCCTGTTCTGAGCACACACAGACAGGCTGCTTAGCAGTAGGGATGTGTCAGAATCAGGGGTATCATTTCCCTGAATGGCATATCGAGACGTGAACCTAACACCAATGACATGTGCCAGCTAACAGTATAGCAAACACAGGTTCCATATTTATTCAAACAAATGGCTGTGTCAGAAAGTGGATGGGGTCTTGTCCTCAGTTCCGTCAAGGTTTGGGATGAAGGCACTGTTGGTCAAGGGTCCTCATACCATCAGTCATGGAAGGAGTCCGGGGGTTTGATTGTAATCAGTCATCTGCTGGGTTGGGCACACGCTAAGGAGACCTGTCTGATTTAAGTCCAGGGAATGCACAACAGTCAATCCCGTAGGGCCAGTACCTTTAGGCAGGTGTTGTCAATTGAGGGGGTGCAAAGTCAGTGGGCAGAGATCTAGTCAGGCATGTATTAGGACTACTGACAGAAGCTGGTCAGGCTTCTGGCATGGATGCAGTCCCTACAGGATCACACATTGATTGTTGGGGAGGGTGTAAGGATAACTGTCGGGCCTGCAAGTAATTCAGTTCCAAAAACGATGGGGGATGTTAGATCTCAGGGATGGTAGCAGTAGGGAGGAGGGAGAGAAACAGAGGCTTGTAGATTTGGGACTCGAATGGTGGCAGGGAGTCCCAGAGTGTTTGGGGGATAGACAGAACAGCACTGGAATACATGGCAGACCAAGAGGTGGAGGTGGAACACATAGGAATGACGACTGGCAATGATCATTGCATAGCGTCCACAAAATGAGCAGTGAGAAACAAGGTGGGTATATTTTGAGGTAAAAAAGAGAAATGAGGCTTTGGGAGTGAGTACTTGACAACTAAGTGGAAAGTGTCAAGTGACATTATCAACTACAAGATGAGTTCCCTGCCGTCACTAGTCATTTTCCAGATGTGTAATACAACTGCAAAATATTCGGGACAATGGCCAGGGTTGGAAGAGTCAACTTCAGTATTTTTTTTGAATCGCTACAGTGTGGAAGCAGGCTATTTGGCCCATCAAGTCTACTCCGACCCTCTGAATAGCATTTCATCTAGACCCGAACATCTGCTTCCAGTGGATAGGATTTGGGTGCAGCTGACATTCATGGAACGTAAAATGGCGATTGGACATGATGCCAGCATCTAGCTTGCATTGTGGGGTAAACTGCAACCTTTATTGGTTTTGCTTTTGTTTCACTTTTGCTGGCTGTAAATAAAAGCTCATGTCTGAATGTTGATACATGCTGTTCCCCTACTGATAATGACAGGCTGGGTCTAAATTGGGCATTTTGTATAGAGTAGCAGTGACTTACAGACGGTGTTTAGACAGGATGAAGCAAAGGATGTTAACTGGTGGTTCAGTACTGACTGCATGCATGCATGACCCATGTATGTGTCAGCCATGCAAGATATGTGACAAAAGCAATGTGGCTTTGTGCCTGCTCAGATTACATTGCCAATGACGGGCAGCTCTGGATTGCCAATCCTTGTCTGGGTGCACAGCAGGCTTTTAAAGATGGACCGGGTATCAGAATGTTGCAGATATGCGCTGAGTGGTGGGCTATTCAGTAAATGGTGCAAGGTAATAGGAAGGAGCTAGAATAAGATTCTATAGATGCCACAGAGGCTGGGCAGGTATTCGTTCATCAGCCATTCATCAAATCCTGCTCAATCTTGTAGCAAAAAACCCTCCAAAAAACATAAAGCAATTTGCACTTATCCCCAAAAGAAAATTCAGCCCAGAGATTGTATAGAAGAAAAACTGAAGGAACTGCGGATGCTGTAAAGCAGGAACAAAAACAGAAGTTGCTGGAAAAGCTCAGCAGGTCTGGCAGCATCTGTGAAGGAAGAAACAGAGTCAATGTTTTGCATCTGGTGACCCTTCCTCAGAACTGATGGTGGCTGGGAAAACATCAGTTTATATGCAGAAAATAGGGAGGTGGATGGGGTAGGGAGTAAACAATAGGATAGAGCCCAAAGAAAGAGAAAGACATTTGGACAGACAAAGGAGGTGATAACGATCAGGCTGGGAGGGTGAACAGTTATTAATGGGGATTGTTAGTGACCAGCAACAGGTAGTGTAATTGCAGGCTGTGAGATAACAAGAGAAAAAACAGCGTGGAGCTGAGGAACACAGCAGGCCAAGCAACATCAGAGGAACAGGAAGGCTGATGTTTTGATTCAGTACGCTATTTCAGAGGTTCATTTCTGAATATTGTTTCAAGTTCAATAACTTTAGGGCCTAAACTCTCTCATGTCCCAGCCCCTACCCCACACACCAGTACTTGTTACCAAATCGCCTGCCATTACATACTACCTATTATAGGTCACTAATAGTCCCCATGAATAACTATTCACCCTCCCAGCCTATTTGTTATCAACTACTTTGTCTGTCCAAATGTCTTTCTCTCTCTTAAGGGTCTATTCTCTCCTTTACTCCCTACCCCACCCACCTCCCTATTTTATGCAGTATAGAAGAGTTGTGTCTCAAAGGACTCAAGCTTTAAAAGAAAGGTTATGTGGCTTAGTCTCCAAATTATTCATGAAGAGTAGTTGGTTGAGCATTGTTGTTGTTGCACAGGAGGTTATTGATAGCCTTGATGTGAATAATTGAATACTCAGTTTTAGAGATTCATGTTTTTGCCACTCTTTTATTGTGTTTTTGTTTTAAACTGGTTTACATCCCTCAGGCTGCTACATAAGTGAATGTTCAGTCCCACCAGTCTACTCCAGTAGAGTGTATTCTTCAAGTGGAACAGCATAAAATACATCTCGAATTTTGACACAATTCACGGAGGGTCGGGGGGGGGGGGGCGGCAGCTTGTTGTTGAGGGGTTTCATCATTTCCTCAAAATGTTTGTAATTGCAAATTACATTCTATCAGTACCACATAAGGGATTTTTCTCCCCACATTTGCAAATTTTAAAAGCACTTTTGAAATTAAGGGCTAAAATATACCTGGCTTCTGATATGGTATTATAACAGCAGGTTGGGCTAGGAGGTATCAAGACATTGAGCTTTACTAGCATTTTATGCCATACAATTCCTAAAAAAACCCAGAAACCTGTGTGGGGGAAGGGCAGGAGCAAACCTAGGGGGGCCTTCCCAGAAATCTCTGTCCAATCAAATGTTGTAGGAAAAGTTTTGGAAATGATTATAAGAGATCAGATTTATAATCATCTAGCAAGCAACAATTTGATTGGAGATAGTCAGCATGGATTCGTCAAGGCCAGGTCGTGTCTCACAAACCTCACTGAGTTTTTTGAGAAGGTGACCAAGCATGTGGATGAGGGAAGGGCCGTTGACGTGGTGTACATGGACTTCAGTAAAGCCTTTGATAAGGTTCCACATGGTAGCCTAGTGGAGAAAATACAGAGGCACGGGATTGAGGGAGATTTAGCAGTTTAGATTAGAAACTAGCTTTCTGTAAGAAGGCAATGAGTGGTGGTTGACAGAAAATATTCAGCCTGGAGTCAGGTCACTAGTGGTGTGTCTCAAGGATCTGGTTTGGGACCAACGCTGTTTGTCATTTTTATAAATGACTTGGATGCAGGCATAGGTGGATGGGTTAGTAAGTTTGCAGATGACACTAAAGTCAGTGGAGTGGTGGACAGTGTGGAAGAATGTTGCAGGCTGCAGGGAGACTTGGATAAACTGCAGAATTGGGCTAAACGGTGGCAAATGGAGTTTAATACGGATAAATGTGAGGTGATTCACTTTGGGAGGAGTAATAGGAAGGCAGAATGCCAGGTCAATGGAAAGATTCTTGGTAGTGTGGATGTGCAGATGGATCTTGGTGTCCTTGTGCATAGATCCCTGAAAGTGGCCACCCAGGTTGATAGTGCTGTTAAAAAGGCTTACTGTGTGTGTTAGGTTTTATTGGTAGAGGGAGTGAGTTCCGGAGCCGTAATGTCATGCTGCAACTGTACAAAACTCTGGGACCTATTAGATCTTGCTTTATTGGAGTATTGCGTGCAGTTCTGGTCGCCCCATTGCAGGAAGTATGTGGAAGCATTGGAAAAGGTGCAGAGGAGATTTACCAGGATGTTGCCTGGCCTGGAATGCAAGCCCTATGAAGAAAGACTGAGGGACTTGGGTCTGTTCTCATTGGAGAGAAGGAGGCTAAGAGGGGATTTAATAGAGACATACAAGATGATCAGAGGATTAGATAGGGTGGACAGTGAGAGTCTTTCTCCGAGGATGATGATTTCAGCTTGTACGAGGGGGCATAGCTACAAATTGAGGGGTGATAGATTTAAGACAGATGTCAGAGGCAGGTTCTTTACTCAGAGAGTGGTAAGGGCATGGAACGCCCTGCCTGCCAATGTCGTTAACTCAGCCACATTACGAGCATTTAAACAGTCCTTAGATAAGCATATGGATGATGATAGGATAGTGTAGGGGGAGGGGCTTAGATTAGTTCACAGGTCAGCGCAACATCGAGGGCCAAAGGGTCTGTTTTGCACTGTATTGTTCTATGTTCTATGTTCAATCAACCTAGAACAATATAATTTTATATTCTTAATTCTTCACAATATGGGTGTTGCTGATAAGGCCAGCATTTGTGGCACATCTCCAATTCCCTTTGAACTGAGTGACCTGCAAGTTTATTTCAGAGGGAGTTAAGAGTTAACCACATGGCTGTGGATCTGATGGCTGGTCTAAAGACCAGCAGATTTCCTTCCACAAAGGGAATTAGATTTTCTTTTCTTAAACAAAAATTATTGATACTTTAATAGTCACCATTGTGGAGGCGAGATTCTCAATTTTTCCCTAAGACAGTGAAGCATCCCATGTAGTGATAGGACATTGTGATGTGATGTGAAGTGATGTGGGCCACTTAAATTCTATTTTTTTGAAAGAATTCCATGTTATTCCTAACTGAAGCTTGTAAAACTCATGTTCCTATTTATGGAAGCGCTCTATTGATTTTGAGCAATGGATAACCTTGGCCGCAAATATTTCAAACTGCAAACAAACCTATTCCCAAACCTTCACAATCAGAAAGATTAAGGCCAGACAAATTTCAAACTCGATCACAGTTATTTACTTGAGTTCTTCTGTCTGTTCTTGTACCCTTTCTCCATCAAATCCTACAGGGAAGTTATTCACTACAAAGAAAACTTAACAGCAAATGAAAGATAACAAGTGATATTAGTATGGTGAGGATGAAGAAGCAATCAATTGCCCAAACTTTGCTAGGTAGCTGTGCATGAGGTTACAGGTTTTAGCCCTGTCCTGTATTGATCTGCTAATACTTTATTGTTTGCCCACCGTGGCTTGCCAACTAATCCCATCTTATTTAACTTAGTGGTCTGGAATTCTCATTCTCGCTCAGCCAATTTTCTCTGGGACCTATTAGATCTCGCTTTATTGTACAGATGCACTGTGGAGATTAAACTCATTGAAGCTCTTCCCGGTGCAAAGAAAATCTTTCCATGTCTGGCAGCTTGCATGTCAGCTGATTTTGCATGCAGATGAGGTCTTGTTGAAACAGCAAGTTCCATCAATCACTGTGACTTTTGACACACACCATTTTACCCGAATAGTACTAAGGTCCTCGAGTGACACAGATACTTTCCGTCAAGCCCTCCTCAGTGATCCAGCTAAGTAAGGCAAAGGGTTGGTAACCAGGATGCCATTGAGATATCGGGAGTGATTTCTTTCCTCACCCAACCCTCTCCCTTTTTCTCTCTGCACACAATAAGGGGCAAAGCAAAGCTTACCTTATTAAAAGCTATTCACATGAATAATCACTGTAGGCCTCTTTAGATAAAAAAAATCGTTTGCTGAGAGTTGCTGCATATTGGTATGGTTTGTCAAGAATAATTTGCTGATATTACAGAATGAGGTTGAAGACACCAGGTGGTTCCTGCTATGTTGTTCACTCTCATGACAGGGTAACACCAGGGGGAGGTACAACAATAAGCCTTGATTAAGGATAAATGAACTAAATCACAGCAGTGGATGCCAAATCTTGATGAAAATGACATGAGAAAGAGAATGATACAAATAGCAGGAAGGTTGTAACAATTTGCTGACAGTTTCGCTAATAAACAAAGCATTTAATTAGTCCATTACAATACACCTTCATAATGATTGAATTAATGGAGATTCTTCACAGTTTGGGAAATGTGGATTTGCACCTTCTACACAGAGCTTTTGAACGCGGTATCAGTACAAAAAAAAATTAATTTTTGTTCCCTCTGCGTTCTACTCCGATCAGTTGTGTGACACCCCCACCCCACCCCTAATCCATTGAACACTACTACAGACAGTTTTAATATTGCTGCCTCCTAAGTAGAAAACATTCTCTTGCTAATACTGCTCAGCAGGCTAGATGTAAATTCTGAATAGTGTAAATAGTGCAAATCAGCCAAAAACCTGGAACGAGTTGAATTGAGTCTCCAAGTTGCGGAGCAGTGAATTCAGAAGCACTGATTCTTTGGTAGGTTTGCAATTTGCTGATTGATTCAGTGGCTATGTTTCAGCTTGATCAACATTTTATTTTGCATTAACGTACCAGGACTCCAAAGAAATGCCACTGTCTCCTCAGACAAATGTTAGGGAAGTTTCAGCAACTCCTTTCAGGGGAGAGATGGAGTTTACATTATTTACATTGACCATTTTCAACTGGACAGAGTGGTAGAAATGATCGAGAAATATCGAATGTGAGCCTCAGCCAAAACCACCTGCATCCCTGTTTTCTGTGATCTTTCACACTTGCTCATGTTTCAATTTGTCCAGATTTGCTTCCTCCTGCCCACCCAATTCATTGCAAGATTCCACCTTTTGAATTGATTCAATAGTGACTAATACTTATGAAACAAAACAAAGGACCCTTTAACTGTGGGACTGGAGTGTTTGCAGTGACCATAAGAGCAAGGACGGTGAGTGCTGGTGACTGTTGCACTGCATGATAGCGAGTGGGGAAGTAGTGGTAACTCTGAGAATGTGAGAGATGTGAGCATCACCCTGGCAGCTGACAGCCCACAATGTGCATGCTCACAAAACAAAAAGCAGAGAGACCGAGACAGGAAACATCCCGGCTCAGACTCCCACAGATTCTCCTGGAACTAAGAGTAAAAGGGTCTTCCTTAAGGGACAGTGGGAGAAAATGTAAGAATAAGGGAAAATTACTTAAAATTAAGGAGAGCTTGTCACTCTGTCTAGTTGAGAAAGCCTTCAAATTTTATTGCTCAGATTCACAAAGCACTTGTTGACAAGCTTTAGAAATTCTACATTCCGAGAATTATTTAATTTGTGAAGAAATTGACAAGCACAGCAATTAAATGACTACTCTGAATAGTTTTAAATCATGTAGCGGTTCAAGAAGGCTGATCAACACTATCAACTCAAGGGCAAACAGGGACAGGCAATAAATGTTGGTCCAGCCATCAACACCTGCATCCCAATCTTAAATTGGGTAACTCAGAGGTGATAGGCTAGATACACTTGATAAAATTGCTTATCTTTTGTCTTAAACACATTTTCAACTGGATTAATAAAATTATGTCAGGTAATGAATATTAAATGTATCAAGAGATGGTAAGAAGAGAAATAAACTGTTATGTCCTGTTATGTTGTCCATTTGCAAGGATTCAAACGAAGTGATTATACAGATGCATTTAACAGAGACTTGACGTCGAACTTCAGCAGAGCAAATTCATGCTAACTTTGGATGCAATTTGCTGATTGATTCAGTGGCTATGTTTCAGCTTGATCAACATTTTATTTTGCATTAACGTACCAGGACTCCAAAACAAATTACAAATTAATGATAATATGAAGTAATCATAATTTGTAATAAGTATATATGTTTTTAGCCCATTTACAGGTATAAAGCAGAATTTATAGAATCATAGGTCGGATTTTTATTGAGATGGGGAGTGAGGGGAGTTATGACAGAGTGCACTTATCTGCTGTTTTTTTAACTGAAGCTATCCGACTGTATTTGCAGCCAGCAGGGAAATCTTCCCTCATGCAAGGCCAGCATTTATTTCCATCCTTATTTATCTTTGAGAAGTTGCTCTAAGCCGAACCTCCATTTCCTACCTACTAACCTCATCCTGCCCCCTAGTCTGTCCGTCCTCAAAATCTCCCCTCCCCCCTCCGCATCCCAAAACCGGCCCAGGTCATCCCCGCCTTCCTAACTTGTTCTTCCTCTCACCCATCCCCTCCTCCTACCTCAAGCTGCACCCCTATTTCCTACCTACTAACCTCATCCCACCCCCTTGACCTGTCTGTCCTCCCTGGGCTGACCTATCCCCTCCCTACCTATACTCACCTCTACTGGCTCCATCCCCGCCTCTTTCACTTGTCTGTCTCCTCTTCACCTATCTTCTCCTCTATCCATCTTTGATCTACCTCCCCCTCTCTCCCTATTTATTTTAGAACCCTCTCCCCATCCCCCTTTTCTGATGAAAGGCCTAGGCCCGAAACATCAGCTTTTGTGCTCTTAGGATGCTGCTTGGCCTGTTGCGTTCATCCAGCTCAACACTTTGTTATCCTGGGTCATGAGCTGCTGACTTGATCCGCCACAATCTATGTAATGTTAAGAAGGGATGTCTGGGATATTCACTCAATGAGAGTGACAAAACAGCGATATGTATTTAGAACAACAGAGACAACAAAATGTAGAGCTGGATGAACACAGCAGGCCAAGCCGCATCTTAGGAGCAGGAAAGCTGACGTTTCGGGCCTAGACCCTTCATCAGATAAGGGTGAGGGGGAGAGGGTAGGTGGAATGAAGATGGTGCAGTGGGAGAGAGATCCCCTGAGGTTTGTCTGGAGGGAGGAGGGTAACTTCTTCAGGTTAGGCATCTATATAAGAGGCTTCGCAGTGAGGTTAAAATTGTATCAGAGATAATAAGAACTGCAGATGCTGGCACGTGTTTAGAAGTTAGGATGGTGTGTGGCTTGAAGGGTAATTTGCAATTGGCCATATCTCCATGCATTTGCTGCTCTTGTCCTTCAGAAGTTGCAGATTTAGAAGCTGCTGTTGGAAGAGCCTTGGTGAGTTACTACAGCATGATTTCCTCTGAAGGAGGAGTCACAACTTCCTGACAGGTCGGACTTTCCTAAGTGTTTGCATAGTGCAGTAAAAGGTTCTGGTAAAGTAGAAAAAGGTGGTTGGCTACAAAAAGGCATATTTCGAGCATTTATTTTAGTTTTTTCATGGACCAGAGCAAGAATACTCTATCTTGAAGTAAACATTCCTCCTGCTGGGCTTCCTTGCTGAACATATCTAATACCTGGGAGTCTATTTCCAGAGCACTTTAGGTGACTGTCTCCCTATTCTCCAATAGTCATGGCTTTTAGCACACTAATATTAGCACTTTAAGTTAACAGCACATTGTAAAACGGCTGACAATTCACAAGTACTCATTTTCTGCTGCTGTCTACTTCCTCCCTGGACAGCACACCACCACGCCACTACCCATCAAGAAAAATTAAAAGACCAATTTAAACCTAAACATTCACTTATCATTTCAGTATGCAATAAAGGTATGAGCCATTGGGAATTTGCTCAAATGATGGTGAAGCTTTTGAACTTTTTACAATATAAAGCTGATGTTGAGTATATTCAGGGCTAGGATTGACAAACACTTGGCTGAAAACTGAGTCAAAGCAAATGGAGAAGATAAGGGAAGATGAAGTTGAGGTAGGTGGTCACCCAGGATTTTGCAAACTGTCTCAGTGGGCTGAATGGCCTGCACCATACTCCTGTTTTAACAAGGCGTAGAGCAGGATGAACACGGCAGGCCAAACAGCATCAGAGGAGCAGGAAAGCCGACGTTTTGGGCCTAGACCCTTCTGTCAGCCTTCCTCCTCCTCTGCTGCTGCTTGGCATGCTGTGTTCATCCAGCTCTACTTCTCGTTATCTCAGATTCTCCAGCATCTGCAGTTCCTACTATCTCCATACTCCTGTTTCTTCTGTCCTTGTGAACCTTTCCTTAGCCATTGTAGTTTTTCATGTCACTGAACCAACGCCTCATTTTGCAGAGCTATGGGGATTTCTAAGCCTTTTGTGAGGCCAGTAGCCATTACATTAAAAGGTAGTTTAGAACAATTATCAGGACAGACATCTTTACTCAGCCAGCAATAAATGTTTGGAACAATCTAATGAGTATATAATAGAGGCAAAAACATATGGAGTTATTTAAAATACAATCAGACAGCATAATGAGGGAGATAATGAGATTTAGTAGAGTAGATTTTTCTCATCCTTCACTTACACATTTCCATTAGACCGAAAAGGAACAGAGAACTCAGCCATAGATGTGTTAAGTGAATTCCAAAGCCATTGTGCCCCAGGTGGGTCATTCCCTTCTCTTTCAAATTTTCTAATGTACTGACTCATGCCAGTGAGTTTTTTTTACCAGTTCCAGGTATACTTGAGTTTCTGAATTTAATTCCGGTGACTTGCCTCCTGCCATTTCTTTGTTGAGGGAGATTCTAGCTGGCTGTTGGGCAAGATTTTATTTGAGTGTTTAGATTGTCAGGATCGTTCATATCCCTGGGCTTCTCCAGTAATCATGCACAGCTCACCATCCCCCACCCAAGAATGCTGTTTCAATAGTCTAAATCTTTACCAGCTTTTACCTTTCATCTTAAAGGGCTGCAATTAAAATGTCACAGGAGCCAAAGCGCTCACCCAAACATTCATCAGTATTTGTCACATTGAGGAGAAAGATTTAGTGGGTGCTTAATGAAACAGGAAGAATTGTAAATTTCCTGCAAGGTGACATCTTGCCTCAATTGAAAATTATTCGGCTTTAGATGCTACTTTACATGAAATCTGACTTTCTCTGACCTCAGTTATGCACCATGAGCTTATTTTTAAATCGCTTCAGAGCGGTTAAAAAAATACACAAACAAATGTTGAAATCGTGAAGATCACAAGTTATGGACATTTACAGCTAATTGGCTTAAGTAGTAAAGGCTGAATGACAAGGAGGAAGTATATTTATGTAATAAATCAAACAAGTAGTCTTAGCTGCTTTATGTCCTTGACTTACGCCCCGCCAAATGTGTGAATTATCTTGTGCAACTTACTTTTCACAAGGCACGATAAAAAGATTTCAGTCTCATATATAAAAACTCTGAGTACAAGAATTACAGTAACCTCAATTACTTTTAATATGGCTGAACATGAACTCTTACAGTATTTCTTTGGAGGCAGAACTATTTACCTCTGGAGCACAGGAAATAGAGTCATAAGAGCTGTGCAGTATGGAAACAAGCCCTTTGGTCCAGTTTGACAACGCCAACCTGATATCCCAAAATAATCTCGTCCCATTTGCCAGCATTTGGTCCATATCCCTCTGAAGCCTTTCTATTTGTGTACTCATCCAGGTGCCTTTTAAATGTAATTGCATCAGCCTTCACTGTTTCCGCTGGCAGCTCATTCCATACACACACTACCCTCTGATTGAAAACGTGCCCCTTAGATCCTTTTTATATTTTTCCCCTCTCACCTTAAACCTGTGTCCTCTAGTTTTGGGCTCTCGCACCTCAGGTAAAAGACATCGGTTATTTACCCTATCCATGCCCCTTATGATTTTATAAGCCACTATGCCATGTTTTTAGTCATGGTATGAAGGTTAACTTCTAAGGTAAGGAACCATCAATAAACATGTTTCAGTATCACAAAGAAACATGCTTTTTCTATTTGTTGCTTCAGGTAGAATGCCCTTGAAAGGGCATTGGTGACCATGGACTTTCCTAGTCCGTGATTATATTTGGGCAAGTACTGTAGTTTGCCATTGCCTTCTGCAGTACTGCTTGTCAACAAATTCACCAACTCCTACCACCTGCCATCAGACATACTGGAAGGACTTACGTGTTGATTATCAACTGCTGTGGTCAGATTAAGAGCATTGTATCTATGGATATACAATGGAACTTGAACCCATAGCTTCCAGCTCAGAGAGAGGGAGACTACAATTTTGTCATTAGTACTCCAGTATGTGGTTTGAATGAGATTTGAAACAATGGGGAATGAAGGAACTCGTCATAATCTGTTGGGATGCTTGGAGCGCAAACCACTGGTGGTTTGTGGTTGGGATAGAATGTTGTTTAAGGTGTTAGGAGGAGGGTATAGAGGAGACGTCAGAGGGAGGTTCTTCACCAGAGAGTTGTGAGTGCATGGAATAGTTTACCAGTGGTAGTCGTGGAAGTGGAGTCATTAGTGACATTTAAGCAACTGCTGGACATGCACATGGACAGCAGTGAATTGAGGGGAATGTAGGTTAGGTTATTTTATTTTTGGAATAGGATTATTCCACGGCACAACATCGTGGGCCGAAGGGCCTGTACTGTGCTGTACTTTTCTGTGCTCTATGTTCTATGTTGTCACCAATCCTCCTTCCATTGCTGGTTGAAGAGGTTCTTCAGAGATAATGGGAACTGTAGATGCTGGAGAATCCGAGATAACAAAGTGTAGAGCTGGATGAACACAGCAGGCCAAGCAGCATCTTAGGAGCACAAAAGCTGACGTTTCGGGCCTAGACCCTTCATCAGAGCAGGTGATGAAGGGTCTAGGCCCAAAACATCAGCTTTTGTGCTTCTAAGATGCTGAAGATGTTCTTCAGTTGTCTGTGGTGGATGATGGACCATGAATAAGTCTCACTGGAACAGGCTCATGTCTGAGATAACAAGATATAGTCTATCACATCGCAGGAGCAATTTATACGCTCCATCAACTGTTTCACAAACTAATGATTACCAAAAACAGGTAGAGAAAACACATGTGGAGAGTCCAACTAATTCTCTAGTTAGAGGCTGTATGATATCATGAGACAGGGTGGCACTCATGATAGCTTAAATGTTAACTCTTTCGGAGCCATGTCCTTATACAACAGAACTAACTAGTAGAAGGAGAAACATGAAACACTTTGCTGACATTGAAATAATGTTGACTACAATTAAACATACACAAATTAGCAGGGTCAAATGATCTACTGGTGGACAGGGAAGGACAGAGCCCTGCAACACAATTCAAAAAGGCAAACATATTATACAGTAGATGATACATTTATTCTGTAATTTTGGTTATCAAGAGTGCTAAGTATTCATACATGTAAAAGCACCATAATTTCTATGTCATTTGATGTTGTAAAACATTCCAAGGAGTTCCACATGACAGTTATCACAAAAACTTAGGCATTGAAACTCAATGAGATTCTTAACAGTAGTGACCAAAAGCTGCTTAAACAGGTAGATTTTAAGGAGGACCTTAAAAGAGGAGGAAAGAAAAGTGGAGGGGTAAATTGGTTTAAATATCATGCTTTCCTGACCACAGGACTCCCAAAGTGCTTTACAGCCAATTAAGTGCATTTTGAAGTGTAGTCACTGCTGTTCTATAGGGAATCAAGCAGGCAATTTGGAGCCAGCATGCTCCTACAAACAGCAACGCATAAAACGATCAGATTGTCTGATTTTAGGTACAAGCTGAGGGATTACAATTGGGCAGAAGCCTGAAATAAACTCTCCTACTCTTTACATTGTGCCAAAGGAATTTTTCAATTCTTTTTGAAGTTTGGATAACATGCTCACATGTGGATTGCACAGTACATTGCAAAACAGCAACACTGAAGAGATTGTGGCTGTGTGGTTTCTGACCTCATTTCACAGGTAGACTATGACTGCAGTCTAGACCAGACAGATGGATTCAAAAGCATTTGTTCTCACTTAACGTTAAGAGTCCCATGTGAAATAATTAAATGATCTTGACCCGGTGCCTAATGAAAGTGAGTTTGTAGCGTATAATTTGGCACTAATTGACACCATATAGTAACTTCAAGATCACTATTGTATGGGCTAAAATAATCGCTTTGCTTTTGAGGGGAGCTGCTCTTCTGAAGATGAGGTTAAGATCTGTAAGTATAGACTAAAAAGGAGATGCATCTCAATCCAAACATAAAAAATATTATGCCTGGTCATTAGGTTGAATTGATAAGAGGGATTTTAAGTCCCTGGACACTCCAATTATATTTTTACAGAGCTCCTTGCTTCCTCGGCTAGCAACACACCTTGATAAGACAGATTGGTGCTTTTGCATCCTTTAAATTGACATAAAAATATCAAGTGTATGTTAAGAACTGGTTGCAAAAATAGCTAGTCTGTGGAGTTATTTCATAGAGGTAGTATCCGATCACCAAGTAACATTTTATTTACATGTAGAGAGTCCTTGATACTAATTCAGCTCCCTCAGAATGAATAGGATGTCTGACACTCCTGTTTAGACCTGTCAGCCAGAACTCTCTGATTGTATCAGATTAACAACACCAATCAGGGAACTCATATTCTTTGCGATCTACCTGGGGCTGACCTTGTTACAACTGCTACATCCCTTCCCTTCCTGAATCTAAGGACATAGGCTGGTTCTTGTTCCTGTAACTCCTCCTGGGGCATTGGGCCAGGTTCCTCCAATTCTACCTCTGATATGGGCAGTGTACAATGCATAGCAACTCACCTCAGAGCATGTCAGAAGAATTCATTCTCCTCTTCAGGTGACAAAGGTGTCAAAGGAGCAATATCTGGCATCACCATCTCAGATTCCAAGGAGTATTCAATGCTTGACAGAGAAGGAGCACCCATGGGTCCAGAACAGTTGGAAGTCAGTTGAAGAACTGAGCACATTTTGCTCCTGAACCGTTTGAGAATTTGCAGCTTTCATATGGCCCGCGAACTTGTTCAGGACTGTTGCACCGATCTGAACACTATACGTCACTGGACCTGACTTCACATCGACTATGCCTCTTGTCTGTGCAGGGCCATTCCTGTGGTTTCTGCTCCAAATTTTGTCCCCAGAAGTAAACTCTCTCTCTCACTTTGCGGAGTCTTGCATCTGATATTGGCTTTCCGGATGCCATTTCACCCCTCACCTCACACCCCCAGCTCCGGGAAGATGAGGCTTAACTTGGTGCCGGAGTCTTCTCTCCATTAACAACTCTGCTGGAGCCATCCCTGTAGTTGCATGAGGGATTGTCCTACTCTCAAGGGGGTGTGTGTTTTCCAGTGACGCTGTAGGCACTTTCTTTAAGCCTGCCTTCAAAGTATGGACTGCTCATTCTGCTAGATCATGAATGTTGGACGGTATGGAGTGATTCTTGTATGACGAATACCATTTATTTGACTTTAGGAGATACTCAAATTCCCTGCTGGTAAACGATGTCTCATTATCTGTGACGAATACCTCCATCCATCTGAATATTGCAAAAGATGCATGCAGTTTTTCTATTTTTGCCCCCATGAATGAACCCTACACACATCCAGCCTCTTTGAGTGAGCGTCCACAATGACCAAGAACATGGAATCCATGAAAGAATCTGCATAGTCAATGTATAACTGAGCCCAACTTTTACCCGACCATTCCCACAAATGTCGGGGAGCTGCCAATGGGATTTTTTGTCCTTGTTGGCATTCTGGGTACTGGCCACCAATGTAGCTATTTCTGCATCAAATCTTGGCCACCTGACATAATGACTTGAAAACATCATCATTTTGGAAACTCTGAATGACAGTGGTGGAGTTCAGCCAGTATCTGGCAGGGACCTCTGCTCGGGATGTTCACTCTTGCTCCTCATTATAATATGCCGTCTTATAGCGTGACCTGGTCTCTCCGGGTCCAAAACGGTTTCAGTTCTGGTTGTGACAGCCTTTTGGTGTCCCCCATCACCATCAGCCATTTCAGTTTTCCCAGGACGGGATCTTTCTGTGTCCAAAGTCTGATATTGTCAGCGGTGAGTGGAAGTGTGTCCAGAAAATTTGTAACCATTACAGACCCTTGTAGTGCCAGTACCACTGGTGGTGTATCTGCCAGCGGGAGGCAGCTCAATGTATCTGCATTTGCTACTTGGCCACCCGGATGGTGTTCCAACTTATAGTATCATGCGCCTAGTACCAGAGCCCACTGCTGACTGCAGCCTGAAGCTATGGGTGGTACTGAATTGTCCTCTTTAAAGTGGACCTGCAGGAATCTGGTACTGAATTGTCCTCTTTATAATTGACCTGTAGGGATCTGTGGTCTGTTATTATTACAAATTTATGTTGATAAAGGTATTGGTGGCACTTCTTGACTTGAAATATGACATCAAAACTTTCTTCTCTATTGATTGTACTTCGGTACACATTACAATAAGTGAAAATCTTTGTTTACAAACAGTATAGGCAGATCATAGTAACCAAGGATATACAGAGCAAAAAGACTTTGACAGAAGCAGTCAGTTTACTTTGCATAGAGTGTGCGCTAGACAAAAATCAACGTTAGCAAAATTAGCATTATTTGAGGCAAGAGAGTCCATTCATCAGTCTAATAGCAGCCAAGAACGAGCTGTTTCTGAACCTGCTGACGAGTGTGGTCAGGCTTCTGTGTCTTCTACCTGACAGAAGAGGTTGTAGGAGATCATTACTGGGGTGTGATGGGTCTTTGATGGTGTCAACAGCCCTTTCCATAACAGTGAGTTGTGTAAATGAAGTCCCTGGATGGAAGGTTGACTTCGGTTATAGGTTCACACAACTTTCTATAGTTTCTCACGGTCCTGGGCACAGCCGTTACCATACCAGGCCATTATGCACCCAGACAATTTGTTTTCTGTGGTGCGTCTGTAGAAGTTGGCGAGGGACCTTACAGACATGCTAAATTTCAAACGTCACCTGAGGAAGAAGACAGTGGTAGGGGCATGGAATGCATTGCTGGAGAGGGTAATGGACTCGGCCTCATTAGGGGCATTTAAGTGGCTATTAGATAGGCATATGGATGATAGTATATGGATGACAGTATAAAGTAGTGCTGGAGGTTAGATAGCCGTGCCATCCTGACTGTCACATCTTCATGGAAAGTCTAGGACAGATTGTCGATTATTGTCAGTCTGTGGAACTTGATGCTCTCCACTCTCTCAACGTCCGTTCCATTGAGATAGATGGGGAGTGTGTTCTCCTCCTTTCTTTCTGTAGTTGATGATCAATTCTTTAGTTTTGCTGACATTGAGAGAGAGGTTGTTCTCATTGCACCATGTCACTTTTGTAAATGTTTGGATGAAGGAGTGGAAGGTGGATTAGTAAGTTTGCAGACTATATGAAGATGGGTCACATTGTGGACAGTGCGGAGGACTGTTCTAGGTTACAAAGGGATATTGATAGGATGCAGAGCTGGGCTGAGAAGTGGCAGATGGATTTTAAACTTGAAAAGTGTGAGGTGATTCATTTTGGAAGGACAACTTTGAAAGCAGAATACAGGGTTAACAGAAAGATTCTTAGCAGTATGGAGGAGCAGAGGGATCTCAGGGTTCATGTCCACAGTTCCCTGAAACCTGCCATCCAGGTGGATAGAGTTGTTAAGAAGACGTATGGTGTATTAGCTTTCATTAATAGAGGGATTGAGTTCAAGAGCTCTGAAGTTATGCTCTAGCTATACAGGTTTGGCCACAGCTGGAGTATTGTGTCCAGTTCTGGTTGCCTCATTACAGGAAACATGTGGAAGCATTGGAAAAGGTGCAGAGGTGATTTACCAGGATGTTGCCTGGAATGGAGGGATGGTCTTACAAGGAAAGGCTCAGAGACTGGGGAATTTTCTCGTCAGAACGATGAAGGATGAGAGGTAACTTGATAGAGGTGTACAAAATGATCAGAGGTATTGATACAGTGGACAGCCAGAGACTTTTTCCTAGTTGGAGGTAGCTATTATGAGGGGGCATAATTTTAAAGTGAGTGGAGGTAGATATAGGGGAGAAATCAGAGGTAGATTCTTTACTCAGAGTGGTAGGGGCATGGAATGCATTGCCGGAGAGGGTAATGGAGTCGGCCTCATTAGGGGCATTTAAGTGGCTATTAGATAGGCATATGGATGATAGTATAAGGATGACAGTATAAAGTAGGGCTGGAGGTTAGATAGACCTTAGGTTTAGGGTAAAGGTTTGGCACAACATCATGGGCCGAAGGACCTGTACTGTGCTATGTTCTATATGTTCTTTATGTTCTATGTCACCAAGCCCTCTATCTTCCTTCTGTATTTTGACTTATCAGTGTTAGATATCCGTCCTACTATGGTGGTGCCATCAGCAAGCTTATAAATGGCATTCGTTTGGAATTTGGCAACACAGTCATAGCTGTACGAAAAGGACAGTAGGCCGCTGAGGACGAATCCTTAGGGAGTTCCAGTGTTGAGTGTTAGTGTGAAGATGTGCAGTTACCTACATTCACTGATTGTGGTCGGAAAGCTGAGTATCTTGTTGTATCCCACTGTATTTATGCTCTGCACTAGCCAAAGTCCTGGATACATATGCTGTTAGGCATTCCTCTCCATTAGGCCACCTCCGAGACATTACTAGCCCAGTGCAAGATGGGGAGGGCATTGCATGTCAGTAACAGATCTCGCGAGAAGTCATAGGATAACAAGGTGTAGAGCTGGATGAACACAGCAGGTCCAGCAGCATCAGAGAAGCAGGAAAGCTGATGTTTTGGGCCTAGACCTTTCTTCGGAAGAACGTTGCTGAAGAAGGATCTAGGCCTGAAACGTCAGCTTTCCTGCTCCTTTGTTGCTGCTTGGCCTGCTGTGTTCATCCAGCTTTACATCTTGTTATCTCAGATTCTCCAGCATATGCAGCTCCTACTATCACTTGGAGTCACAGTGTGTGAATGTCTTAGAGGATGATAGCTGTTTTGTTAGCTCCCTGAAAGCCTTGGCTTGGCTACTCGACCATTTCCAAGGCTGACCCTTGCTAAAAGAGTGCCAGGATGGAGGCCAGTTTGTGTGTGAATTTTCAGTGATAAATCACAAGCCCAAGGAAAGACCTAAAGTCCGTTACAGATGCAGGTTCTGGGGCACATTTGATCATCCTCAATTTATCTTCCAATGGGTGTAACCCAGTCTTGTCAACTCTATAGCCCAAGTAGATTACGGGTGCCTGGGACACATTTTTCCTTTTTAAGGCATAAGCCCACCTGGGAGAAACACCTAAGGACTTTGCCCAATTCTCTATGTGTTCCTTACCTGTCTTCTCTGTTATTAGCATGTCATCTAAATAAATGGCACCCTGGGGTGCACCATGTAAAATCTTCTCCATTGTCCCCTGAAATGTTGCACAGACTGACAATACTCCAAATGGCTATCTCATATACTATTACATCATCATAGAATCCCTACAGTGTGGAAACAGGCCCTTTTGCCCAACAAGTCCACACTGACTCTCCAAAGAGCATCCAACCCAGACCCATTCACCTACCATTATGCTGTAACCCTGTATTTGTCATGGCTAACACACCTAAATCGGTACATCCCTGAACACTACGGGCAAGTTAGCATAGCCAATCCACCTAGCTGGAAAATCTTTGGACTGTGGAAGGAAACGGAGCACCTGGCAAAAACCCATGCAGACATAGGGGGAATGTGCAAACTCCATGCAATCATCCAAGGCTGGAATCAAATCCAGGCCCCTGGCACTGTGAGGCAGCGGTGCTAACCACTGAGCCACCATGCCACCTTTCTTTACTGCCTGCTGCACCTGCATGTTTAGCTTCAGCAACAGGTGCACAAGGATACACAGGTCCCAATGTGCACTCCCCTTTCACAATTTTCAGCCATTCAAGTGGTAATCTGCCTTCTTATTTTTACTTCCAAAGTCATTAAACTCACATTTATTCAAACCTTACTGCATCTGCCATTGGTTTGTCTACTCATCGAACCGTTACTGATCATGCTGAAGGATCTCTGTATTCTCATCACAGGTCACCCTCCCACTCAAATTGGCATCATTTGCAAACATTGAGATGTTATGTTTTGCTCTCTCATCCAAATCATTAATATGTATTGTGCACAGCTAGGTCCCAGCACCGATCCCTGTGGCACCCCGTTAGTTATTGCTTGCCAATTTGTAAAGGTCCAATTAATTCCTACTCTTTGCAAACCAGTTTTCTATCTTTCTCAGTACACTTGCCCCAATCCCATGCACTTTAACCTTGCACAATAATCACTTATGTGGTACTTTAGCAAATGTTTTCTGAAAGTCCAAATAAACCACATCAACTGGGTCTCCTTGTCAATTCAACTAGTAACATCTTCATTGAATTCCAACAGATTAGTCAAGCAAAGAGATTGAGTGATTAGTGGAATGCTGTAAAGACAACAATCTCTCAATCGATGAAGGAGCTGGCCATTGGCTTCAGGAGGCAGAGTGGAGGGCATGCCCCTGTCTGCATCAATGGTGCTGAGGTACAGATGGTCCACAGCATGAGCTGGGAGTGATAATCACCAACAATCTGACTTGTTCACCCACATTGACACAAGAGTCGAGAAAGCACAAAAACACCCCTACTTCCTCAGGGGATTAAGGAAATTCAGCATGTCCACAAGGACTCTTATCTATTTTTAGTAGATGCACATTAGAAAGATTCCTATCTGGATACATCACAGTATATTGTGGCAACCTCTTTTCCCAAAACCATAAGATACCACAGCGCCGTGAACACAGCCCAGTCCATCACACAGGCCAGTCTTCCATCTGTTTGATTCCATTTATATTCCTGCTGCCTCAGGAAAGCAACCAACCTAAATCAAAGATCCCTCCCATCCCAGTTATACTCTCTTCCACCCTTTTCCGTCAGGCACAAGATATACAAGTTTGAATGCAGGTATGAGCTGATTCTTCCCCGCTATTAACAAACTTTTGAGCAGACCTCTCAAATGCTAATGTCAGTCTCTCTCTCCCTACATCTGCTCTGCAGCCATAACACTGTAACCTGCATTCTGTTCTTCTACCCAATACATTTTGTATGGTATAATCTGCCTGTCGAGCATGCAAAACACTGTTTACTGTATCTTGGTACATGTGGCAACAATAAGTCAGATCAAAAATTAAGAGATGCATGAACAAACTTGGCACAGCAAGGACCCTGAACATCTCAACTGTAATGCTGGAGACTTTTTTCCCAAGACATAGGCAGCAGATACCTGGGAGCACCACTACCTTTGTTCCATTCGAAGGCACACCCATCTTGACTTGGAACTGTGTCGCCAATTCATCACCGTCACTGGGTCAATATTCTGGAATTCACTCCCCAAAAGCACTGTGAGTGTACCCACACAGACACTTAATTACACCTTCTCAAGAACAATTTTGGCTGAGACAATGCATGCTGCCAGCCCAGTGATGCCAGCATCCTTGAATGAATATATAAAGCAAAGATAATTGGGCCTTGGATAAAAGATTCTCTACTGATATCCTGGGGCTTAAATGCTTGACCTCAAAAATACCCATAACCACCTCCTTTAGGACTAGGCAGGACTCCAACAGCTCGCGTGTTAACCCCAACTCCTGATTATGTTGTCTTTGTTACTTCATTTCTAGAATGAGCTTTTCCGACCATATTTGAACCAAGCCTGTATTGAGATCAGGAGTTGATGGATCTTGGCAAAGTTGAGCAAATCTTGCTTGACAGCACGGTCAATGTCACTTTCAATCACTTTGCTGATGGCTGATGGAGTAATATTTGGCTGGGACAAAAACAGAAATTGCTGGCATGGATTGTAACATACCTATGGGAATCCTCATCTCACAGCAATTGCAAGTTTACATGGGTTAGTCACATTCTGACTGGAGGTCAACAATGATCAACAGTCTAAGACGTGTCCCTTAAAAGACAGACTTCACAAGCTTCAAAATCTCCCCTCACCCAACTGCATCCCAAAATCAGCCCAGCTCGTCCCTGCATCCCTAATCTGTCCTGCCTCCCACCTATCCCCTCCTCCCACCCCAAGCACCACCCCCATCTCCTGCCTATTAACCTTATCCTGCCCCCTTGGACCTGTCCATCCTCCCTGGATTGACTTATCTACTCCCTACCTCCCCACTTACAGTCACCTTTACTGGCTCCATCCTCGCCTCTTTGACCTGTCTGTCTCCTTTCCACCTATCTTTGCCTCTATCCATCTTCTATTCACCTCCCCCTCTCTCCCTATTTATTTCAGAATCCCTTTCCCCTCCCCCATTTCTGAAGAAGGGTCTAGGCCAGAAACGTCAGCCTTCCTGCTCCTCTGATGCTGCTTGGCCTGCTGTATTCATCCAGCTCTACACCTTGTTATCTCCCTTAAAAGGTACATCATTTCACACAAGCGCCGCCTGCGGCCTTCCATTGTAATGAAAGAGAAAGGATAGGGAATATGCCTGCAACAAATGGAATGCACATCTCGGGACTAATCCTTCAATTGTTAAAATCAGACTATGAAAGTTTCTTTTGGCACTGTTTCCCAGAACGTGCCACGGGGAAGCTAGTTTAACAATAGATAGAAAGTGTACGGAAAGATAGATAGAATGACGTGAAGAGGGGTGGGTAAGAATTGTGGATAACAAATGTACCAGCATGGATAATAGTTGGGCTGAATGGTCTCTTTCTATCTCATAGACTAAATGAAATACTGTGAAATACAAATTGTGCTGAGCTGCAATTTCATTGTGCCTTAACTAACATTGAAACATTTGGCAGCATTACTTGGGCTGCTGATGGCTAAGCTTCATGGAACTTTTGAAAGCAGGAGACAGGGCGCATTGTTTGAGCCACATTGCAACCATACCATCGGGAAGGGGAGGAGGGCAAAAGGGAGGAGTAGGTAGGTTAGTAGGTAGGTTAGCAAGTGAGTGCTGCTGGCATTTCAGGAAAATGTGGCATACTCATTAGGTTGGTGTGTGCTCCAGTCAGTCTGGTAGTGTTGCGCTCTGGTCAGTGTAGGTGGTGTGCTCCTGTCAGATGGGTTGTGGGAATACATTGTGCTGCAATCAGCCCAGATTCTCGGTTCCACTCTGGTCTGGGGATTGTTGGCCTTTGGTTAATCAAGGTTCATGAACGGTCTGCTCAGGGCATCATCTATGCTGGGATCAACTCTGGTTTGGAGTGTGTCAGAGTAAACAAAGTAGAAGCGTGGCAAGAGCTCGTGCTGCAGCAGATTTGGTTGCTGGCAGCACCATCATTCCAAGGCTCACGTTAGAAAGTTTTGCTCAAAGTCCCTGAAGACAAGCTAAGTATTGCACGCGCAAAGATGTACTGACTCACTTTTAATACCCTGGGCAGTGCACACTGTCACTACATGCAAGTCATATTACTCACAAAGAACTGCTCTCTGAAGACACACAGAATGCAGCTTCTCATGAGACACATGATAGTTGGAGAGGAAGCCAGGTTGGAAACATTTCAAGGTGACAAACTCTGTGATTTATGATGGGGTAGGAGGGCAACACAAAAGTCTAAAGGGAAACAAAAACAGAAATTGGTTGCAGAAACTCACGGCGTCTGTAGAGGCAAAGCAAAGTTAATATTTGGGTCCAGCGACCCTTCTTCAGAATAGTTCTGAACATATGAACACACGACTGGCGCAAATCTTGCTTTGTCTCCACAGATGCTTCCAGAGCTGCTTTTGCAGCCATTTCTGTTTTTGATCAAGATTTGCAAATTCACAATGACACGGGTCAATCCTGCCATTCAACTGGTCATCTGGATTCTCAGAAGACATACTACAACATCAACACGATCAAGAGCAGCAGCAGTGGCATGAACTGGCACTAACTGAACCAGCCTGTGAAGCCACAACAGTCTGTACAAGTGGCACCACCAAAGAAGTTTATGAAGGTTCACATATGCATAAGTTTTCAGTTGAATACAAGGAGTCAGGCAGCTAGGGCCCTGGCTTTGCATGCATTTAGGATTCAAGCAGATGCAGTGTTCAATTGATTGCTACCACATAGCCATCAAAGCACCCTATCAGCAACTAACAATGTTCACGAATAGGAAAGGCTGGCACCTAGTACTTGAGGAGAAGAAATCTGTTCTGACTAAATATTACGTAAGTCCAGTAATTGCTTTTCATCCCCACCACAAGCACGATTCCCTAGCCATTGATTCCCCACTGCTCCCTGACTACGACATGGGGCTGAACAAGACTGTTTACAACGCTGGCATCATTTCTGACACTGAGATGTTCATCTATCCGTATGCCCATTGAAGTCACCAAGACTGATGGAACATTGGCCAAATCAAACCCAGATTAGGTCACGCTGCTGGATTCCCTCACCTGGATCCCTCCAAGTTCATTCAAGCTGAATGCATGCCATTTGATCCCCTATGTTCTATCCTTGTAATTTCAAGGTCATCTAAAACTTTGCTGCCTTTATCCAAACTTGGGCTGTGTTCCCATTCCCGCGTAGCTTACCGAAGCTGGTCGCCAATTATGCATCATCTCCATTTTAAGTTTCCATCCTGCTGTTTTCAAATTCCTCCATGCCTTCTTTCCATAAAATCTCTACTAGCTCTCAGAGAAAGCTGCACTTCTTCAATTCTGGCCTTTTGAGTATTCACAATTTTCAATCGCTGTACCATCAGTGAGTTTGCTTTGCCAGCTGTAAGTGATGGAGTTCTCCTTTAATGCTCTCTTATGTTTTTCTTTCATCTTTATGATTTCCCTGAAAACCTATTAACATGTCTCATCTTTAGATCTTCTACCTTGATATCTCCCTATGTGGCTCAGTGTCAACGTTTGAAATTATTCCCATTAAACGCTTTTACCATCTTAAAAGATACTCTTGGAACACATGTTGCTGCATTAAAACTCAGCCTTGGTTTCTGCCTCACAAAACTGTCATATGTGGAAGATTGCCTCGCTTGTGAACTGGTAGTATACCTGACGCCTTTAGTAGACTTAGGCTGAAGGAAAGAGCTCCCTTGGCCTCCAGATAATCAGGAAGCCAATAATTTACCCAAATCTAAACCACTGTTGCCTCCTGAAAAATCTTGGAAGTGAGGTAGTTGAAGGATCTGCTGTTCTTAAAGAGAAATTTGGGAGAGATGAAAAATATAACATGGTCTTCAATTACTCTTTTGGAGTTTTTGGGATAGCACTGAATGAGCACTCTTCTGATTCTGGTTGGAACAGTGAATAAATTAGGGTGGTCCCTAACTGTACTGTTTTTCATTTAGAAAATATTTAGAGACAAGAAAGAAATAAAGGATTCTGACATATTTCACTGGTAACCCTGTAATAAGCATACCAGATGTTGCATAATTACAGCCCTTGTGCACTGGAGAAGGAAAACACTCAGGGAAGAATGCTTTATGATAAACCATTAAACCTCACAACGGTTCACTGAGGGATGTGTGGTGCAATGTAGAGGAACTCTGCTACATAGCGTAACCATCCCTGCCCGATCACTACCGGCTTCTCATTTAAAAAAGAAGGGAACATATTCTGAAATGGTATCAGCCAAGTTGAAATGTCTGTCCTTGTAAGCTTATCAAGAGGGCAAAACCTTGGTCTCTGTTTTAAACAAAGATCCTTAAATGCATAGCTTTAGAATATTTGATTTTCCACATTTTGCAGCTGGATATCACAATTAACTGCAGCATTAATATTTATCAGCTGGCACTTTTTGATCATGGAATAGAAGGCCAAAATGAAAACAAAAAGAATATTCTAAAATATATTTCCAAATGTTTGATGCATATAATATTAATAATAGTGGAAGTACCTTCTGGGAAGTGGAAGAAACAAGATGTTTGTTAAAAAGGACAACAAAAAAAAACTGTGGATGGAATGTTTAATTTGGAGTGCATATTGAGAAGTAGCTGTTGACGTGAGATTACCAATGGAGGTAATTTGTCCTTACTAAAAGCCAAAATGAAACCCCCCTGAAAACATCTAGACCAGAAAAAGACTGCTGGAACTATTATTGGAAAAATAGTTTCAAGTTACTTTCCTGTGTCTACTTATTGATCATGACATGAACTCATGTAAAGTAAACTGTTTCAGATACCCTTTACTAAGGTTCAGCAAAGCCATACAAATATATATGCTGCCATTATCGGTCATTCCTGATGTGCACAATTTAAGAATCTTTAAAAGGAACAACTTCTGTGTGTGCTAAAAATGCAACCTTAAATTATTTCAACCCTAGTGACTTCTTTTTTTTGGTCTGAATAAGTGGACTAGATTGATGATCTAGTTTAAATAAATATATACATTTCTGACCAATCGTATAGTTTTTGAGAAATGTTTTAATTGCTGAGTTTGTTGCCCTGACTACTTTGTAAGATTAAATTGTGAAGTAACCTTCACAATTTAAGGGTCACTTTTAGCATGCAAGGTTCCCAATGCAATGTTCACAAAATATGGCATGTTTATATCTGGCAGCCCCATAGTCAGAGATATTTCATCTGCCATTGTAAAGCGAGATTCACAAGAAGTGGCCTTGTAAGAACAAAGATGCCTAACAATGTGTTGCCTCATTTCACCCACTGAATGTCCTCAGCTGTCATTGATAGCCAAGCTGCAATAAACAACAATCTCTGTCCATTGATCACCAAAGCAGTTATGAATCTTAATGAATTTTTACAATTTACTTCCTAAAATTTGTAGGCATGGCCTTTTTCATGTGGAAGCCCTTTGCAGTTCTTTTGTCACGAAATGTGGGATGGTTGAGCAAGCTGAGTCTATACCAACTGGAATTTGGAAAATAAGAGGTGGTGATCTTAAAAGATACTTAGGGGACTTGACGGGATGGATATTCGGAGAAAATTTCCCTTGAGTAGCAAGTGCAGTCTTGAGCGGTATAATTTAAAAATTAGGGATCTCTCCCATAAGGATCATAAAAAAATACAGAGATGGTAAGAACTGCAGATGCCTGAGTCAGAGATAACACAGTGTGGAGCTGGACGAACACAGCAGGCCAGGCAGCATCAGAGGAGTAGGAAAGTTGATGTTTCGGGTCAGGACCCTTCTTCAGAAATGTAGGGTTGTGGGTGGTACGGAAGGGAGCTCAGAAATAAATAAAAAGATAGGAGGGATGGGGCTGGGGAAGGTAGGTGGGATGGTGATAGGGGACTGCAGGTAGGGAGTGGGCCAGTGACGTGGGAGGAGCGGATATGTGGGAGAGCAGATGGACAGGTTGTGCCACATCGAAGAGGCAGGGATGAGAGGGAAGGTTGGTCATGGGAGGGGGTGGTGTGGGGAGATTTTGAAACTGGTAAAATCCACAGTTCGGCAATTGGGCTATAGGCTCCTGAGGTGGAATATGAGGTGCTGCTCCTCCAGTTTCTGGTGGCGTCATTGTGTCACCTTGGCATCAATGTGTCAAATTGTGTCACATATGACTCCACCCGCAATATGGGAGGAAAAGCACCTCCCTCATATTCCGCCTCGGGCGCCTACAGCCCAATGGTCGAAATGTGATTTTACCGTTTCAAAATCTCCCCAACCCCAGCCTCCTCCCATGCTCCCTATCTGCAGTCACCTATCACCATTCCCCTACCTTCCCCATCCCCCTCCCTCCTCTCTATATAGCTCGTATCCACTCCAGGCCTGCACACCAGCCCCCCAACCCCATTCCTGAAGAAGGGTCCTGACCTGAAACGTCAACTTTCCTGCCCCTCTGATGCTGCCTGGACTGGTGTGTTCCTCCAGTTCTACACTGTTGAAAAGAAATATATTCTCTATTATTTGCGAAAAGCCTTCCTCAGTAAACGATGGAATGATTAAATATATTTAAAGGCTGAGTTAGATGGATGTTTTACTGACTCAAGAATCAAGGGTTATGTAGGGAATGAAAGGAACATAGAATTGGTGTCACCCTCAGAATAACCAACAGCTTATTGAAAAGCGGAATGGGTGTGAAGGTCCTAGTGGCCTACCCTGGGTCATTTTCAGTGCATTCTTGTGACTCTGCATCTGCTGTGTCATAAGCGTGACCATTCTTATCAGCTTGACTAGAATGTTGCAGAACCTGGATGATTACACAGGGGCAATTAATTTACATCGTGCCGGCATATGTGGTGTGAGATAAGAGTCTGAGCATTTGACAGTGATCAAAGAGAGGAATTTGTACACTGTTAAACCTAAAGAGTAATAACATTCTCTGCTCTGAAAGCAAAGCAAGTTTGGCCGCTGAAAGCGCTGATACAGAGTGAAAAAAACCATCTTAATTTTTTTACGTGGTGAAGGCAGTGAACAGATGTTATGACTGTAAATGAAAAGGATAATGCTGTTCAGAAGTAACGGCTTGTCCCTGAATGAAGGTATGAAGGCCCTCAGCAGAGGATGCCTGGTGTCCTGTACGAATAACACCACTGCTTTTCTCTGTCTCCTCCTGAGGTCCCCAATATTGTATATGCTGGTCTTCAGCAAAATTCAATTCAATATGGTGGAGATGGTGGGACAGGGTTAATGCCACTAGACTTGCAATAGAGATTTGGGTTAATATCTGGTGAAATGGGTTCAAAGCCTCCTGTATCAAATGGTTGTACTGATGTTCAATTAATACACTAAATCAGGAGTTTAAAAACTTCAGTAATGGTGACTATGGAGCGGTGATAATTTCTGACAAACTCACCTGGCTCACTAATGTAATTTCAAGAAGGAAATCTGCTGGCTTTATCTGGTCTGGTTTATATGTGAGATCAGAAATGTGATTGACTCTTCACTGTTTTCTAAATTAGCCCCACAATCCCTTCAATTCAAAGTTTAAGATAGCTACTATCCAATAAATGAGATGTTTTTAATCAGTGAGAAATGTGGAGTAGTAAAGGCAAACACTATTTGCCTTCATGTACTGGTTTAGATTCAAAGGCAAATTAGATTAGGGCAGCTACTGCTAGCTTTGTCATTCCTTCATGGTACAAGAATGTCAATACATTTTTGAAAAGAAAAGCCAAGAAACAGCAATGCATTCTGGATACAGTTAAAGCAATTAGTCCGAACATTCTGCTCGTTGTGGTGTTGAAAATCCATGAATACCTGTGCATCTAGCCAAGCTGACCCAACATCTATTGAATTTTGAAACTTTCTGATTTTTCATTCCCCCATGCCAATTTGTGATGTTTCCCTTTAATTGTGCTCTTCTATTTAAAGTTGAATTGCACATCAGTATTGACTGCCAGTGGTGTCATTGTTACACCCAGAGGTGTTCACTGAGAATCGTGGTGGCAAAGGACCATCAACACAGAATCAGAGATAGTAAGAACTGCCGATGCTGGAGTCAGAGATAACACAGTGTGCAGCTGGAGGAACACAGCAGGCCAGGCAGCATCAGAGGAGCAGGAAAGTTGACGTTTTGGGTCAGGACTCTTCTTCAGAATCAGAGTATTTTAGCAACTGTTCTGTATCTTTATTTTGATCCATGCATTTCTTCTCCCAACCTAGAACATTTTGACTGATACTCTTCCATTCATTTCTGCTTCATGTAATGGTTTAGATTCCAATGAATGGCTAGATGCACAGGGATTCATGTATTTTCAACACCATGACGAGCAGAATATTGGGATTAATTGCTTTAACTGTATCCAGAATGCATTGCTGTTTCTTGGCTTTTCTTTTCAAAAATGTATTCCTTCATGGTACAAGAATGTCAATGACAAAGCTAGCAGTAGCTGCCCTAATCTAATTTGCCTTTGAATCTAAACCAGTACATGAAGGCGAATAGTGTTTGCCTTTACTACTCCACATTTCTCACTGATTAAAAACATCTCATTTATTGGATAGTAGCTATCTTAAACTCAAGATTTCATCATTAGGTTTTGGGGAGTGCATCATTATTCCTGGCTGGATTTCTAAATCCTACCGCGTTCGAGTGGTCTAAATGCTGGTCGGTGGTGTGTGCTACACATCATAAAACATTACCCAATTAGAATTGGACATTGTGGAAGTAGGCCATTCAGCGAGTTTTGAGAAGATTTGTAGCTCAGGTTGAGTTTCTGGATGCGATCTTGCTCACTGAGCTGGAAGGTTAGTTTTCAGACGTTTCATCACTTTTGTTTTATTTGAAAAAATACACTTTATTCATAGAATGTACAAAAAAAAACATTTATACACCTACCCAGTCATGCAAGTCACTCCGGGTTACCCGGGGGTACGTACACCAACTAAAGGCAAAAACAAAACAAAGAAGAAAAAGAAATAAAAGCAAAGAAAATACTCTGGGAGTCGTCTCCCCGCACAGTCCCAGTTGGCCCCCTGACCAGTTGGGGAAGGTGCCAGCTGGGCCCAGTTACCAGATAGGGCCCTTTTTTCTATTCTGGACGAGGGGTTTCATACCGTGGTCTTTCCCCACCGCGCCTTGGTGGCGGCTGCCCCAAGCTTTAGCACGTCCCTCAGCAAGTAGTCCTGGACCTTGGAGTGCGCCAGTCTGCAACACTCGGTCGGGTCAGTTCTTTTAGCTGGCAGACCAGCAAGTTGCGGGCAGACCAAAGAGCGTCTTTCACCGCATTGATGGTCCTCCAGGAGCAGCTGCTTTTGGTCTCGGCGTGCGTCCCGGGAAACAGCCCGTAGAGCATGGAGTCCCGTGTCACGGAGCTGCTCGGGATGAACCTCGACCAATACCACTGCATCCCCCTCCAGACCTCCTGCGCATAGGCACACTCCAGAAGGAGGTGATTGACAGTCTCGTCCTCCCCGCTGCCACCTGGAGGGCAGCGTGCGGTGGCGCAGAGATTCCGGGCATGCATAAAAGATCTCACTGGCAGAGCCCCTCTCACCGCCAGCCAAGCAATGTCCTTGTGCTTGTTTGAAAGTTCTGGCGATGAGGCATTCTGCCAAACGACTTTGGCAGTCTGCGTGGGGAACCACACGACGGGATCCACCCTCTCCTTTTCCCGAAGGGTCCCGAGGATACTACGTGCTGACCACTGCCTGACGGCCTTGTGGTCAAAAGGTATTTGCCTTCAAAAATTTCTCCACGAAGGACAGGTGGTACAGGACGGTCCAACTACTTGAAGTGTTCTGCGGCAACGAGGCCAGGCCCATCCGTCGCAACACCAGGGACAGGTAGAACCTCAGTAAGTAGTGACACTTGGTGTTTGCGACTGAGGATCTACGCACAGCTTGATGCAGCCACACACAAAGGTAGCCGTCAGGGCGAGGGTGGCGTTCGGTACACCCTTTCCCCCATTTCCCAGGTCTTTGTACATGGTGTCCCTGTGGATCCAGTCCACCCGCGACCCCCAAATGAAGTGGAAGATGGCCCGGGTGACCGCAGCAGCGCAGGTCCAGGGAATAGGCCAGGCCTGTGCCACATACAACAGTACCGAAAGCCCCTCGCACCTGACAACTGGGTTCTTACCCGCGATGGAGAGGGACCGGAGTGTCCACCTGCCCAGCTTCTGCTTCAGTTTGGTGATAAGCTCCTCCTAAGTCTTAGTGCAGGCCCCAGCTCCACCGAACCAAACACCCAGCACCTTCAGGTAGTCTGTCCTGACGGTGAAGGGGATGAAGGAGCGGTCGTCCCAGTTCCCGAAGAACATGACCATGACCATGACCATGACCTCGCTCTTACCCCTATTGACTTTGGCACCCATGGCCAGTTCAAACTGGCCGCAGATGTCCAACAGCCTACTCACCGACCGACAATCGGTGCAGAAGACGGCGACATCGTCCACGTACAGGGAGGTCTTGACCTGAAGGCCTCCGCTGCCTGGGATAGTCGCGCCCTTCAGGCTCACGTCCTTCCCGATGGATGCGGCGAAGGGCACCACACAGCACACGAACAAGGCAGGAGAGAGCAGGCAGCCCTGCCTGACTCTAGATCCGAGAGGAAAACTGTCCGATTCCCACCCGTTGTTCGAGACTGCGCTAACGATGTTGGTGTAGAGCAGCCGGATCCAGTTGCGGATGCCCTCCCCAAACCCCAATTTGGAGAGGATGTCCCTCATGTAAGCATGAGAGACCCTGTCGAAGGCCTTCTCCTGGTCCAGGCTGATGAGGCAGGTGTCCACCGGCCTGTCCTGTACGTAGGCGATTGTATCCCTGATGAGCGCGAGACTCTCAGTGATCTTCCTGCCCGGCACAGCAAAGGTTTGGTCAGGGTGAATCACCGACTCCAGGACAGACCTGACCCGGTTGGCTATGACCTTGGCCAGGATTTTGTAGTCCACGTTCAATAGTGAAATGGGACGCCAATTCTTAATTTCTTCCCTCTCCCCCTTCCTCTTGTAAATGAGGGTGATGATGCCCTTGCTCATGGACTTGCACATTTCCCCTGCCCGAAGCACACTATCGTACACCTCCAGCAGGTCCTGGCCAACCAGGTACCAGAGAGCGGAATACAGCTCGACCGGTAAGCTGTCGCTCCCGGGAGTCTTATTCCTCTCCAAGGACTGGAGGGCTCTGGTCAGCTCGTCCAGGGATATCAGCCGGTCCAGCCACTCCCTCGTGCCGTCGTCTACGACCTCCGTGATCGAGGACAGGAACGACTCGGAGGCCGTGCTGTCCATGGGCTTCGCGTCGTATAGTCCGGCATAGAAGAATCTGCTGATCCTCAAAATGTTGGGCCGAGACGACGTCACCGAGCCGTCGTCCTCCTTCAGCCGGCTAAACACAGAGCTCTCTTTGTGCACCTTCTGAAAGAAGAAACGCGAGCACGTCTCGTCCTGCTCCATGGAGCAGACCCTAGACGGGAAGATTATCCTGGAGGCCTCCGCAGCGAAGACCAAGGCTTGCTGGCCCCTCACCTCGCGGAGGTTCTCCGTGATATCGACCCCCATCAACTGCAGAAGGAGCAGGTTCTGCACCCTTTTCTGGAGTCGCGACAGCTTTCCCGCCTCTCTCTCGACTTCCAAACACCCTTGAGGACAAAGAACCTCTTGATGTTCTCCTTCACCGTCTCCCACCAGTCGCCTGGAGACTCAAAGAGGGGTTTCACGGTTCTCCAACCGGCGTACTCCCTCTTAAGCTCCTCGACGTTCTCTGGGGTCAGAGTCGTGTTGAGCTTCCACGTCCACTTGCCGGCCGGCTGGTCGTCCTGTAAGTGACAGTCGGTCAGCAGGAGGCAGTGGTCAGAGAAGAACACCAGCTCGACGCCGGTGGACCTGACCGAGAACGTGCGGTGACACAAACAGGAAGTCTATCCTTGAGCGAATAGACCCATCTGACCGCGACCAGGTGTACCTCCGCTGCACTCCGTCTGCAGGGGTGCTGAAGACGGCGAGCAGCTTGGCGTCCTTCACCGTGCCCATCAGGAATCTGGACGTGACGTCCAGTTGACCCCCCCCCCACCCGCTGTCCCCACGCCGGATCTTCCATCTGCATCGATGATGCAGTTGAAGTCTCCGCCTAGGATGACCGGCCTGGACGTAGCCAGCAGGGGTGGAAGCCGCTGCAGGACGGCCAACCGCTCACTCCGTACCGCTGGGGCGTACACGTTGATCAGCCTCAGGGGAGCGTTCCTGTAGGTGACGTCAGCCACTAGGAGGCGCCCCCCCCACCACCTCCTGAACTTGAGAGGTGGTGAAGTTGCGCCCCCAGAGCAGAATAGCCAGGCCCGATGAGCGACAGTCGTTACCCCTCGACCAGATCGAAGGCCCACAGGTACAGGCGCCGGACCATTTCCCGTACCTGCCGAGGTGCGGTATCCCGCACTCCTGCAGAAACAGGAGGTCCGCCTTGACGGTGGTCAGGTCGGCCAACGTGGACACACATCTTGTGGTTGACTTGACGCTGCGCACATTAATGCTCGCAACTCGTACCCCCATTGTGGGCAGTGACCACAGTACCCTCCCCAAGTCCAACGTCCAGCCCCTCCATCTGTCCCTTCATGCCCATTGCCCGGGCTAACTGCTGGACGCTCTCTGGGCTCAGGAAACCGTCCGTGCTGCCTTCCTGGTGGCATCCTCCCGGTCGGGGGTACGGAGGCAGGAAAGCCCGACTCTGGGTCAGGCTGGGGACATGCTGTTTCCTCCTTCCTGCCTGGAAGTTCCGGGGGTCCCTCCAGGGCCCCAGTGGCACGTGACTGGGTGTCAGAGGGAGCCTCAGGACGCATCCCGTCACCTGGAAGCAGGGTGCTGCTTTCCTTCTCCCTTGAGATCTTTAGCTTCTGCTTTGGGCGGGCCCCCTCCGACTCTCCCTCGTCAGAGGAGCTCTTATAGCCACCCTGTAGCTGCCTCTTCCCGCCTGATGGTTGCAGTTCCTGGGCCTGCCGACGCGCCGTCCTCCTCACTTTCCGGACAGTCGTCCACTCCCCTGGGTCACCCGTCGCCGCCTCCATCGACTCCGGGTTGTCGGGGGTGGGGGGGTAGCGGAGCCTGAGGGGCGCTTTGCTGGCCTCGGTCCCATCCTGCGGGGCTGGGCCCTCCTGCACGACCTGGCCCTCCTGCACATTAGCGGGGTCCTTGCAGGGCCCTGGTGCCTTCCTCTCCTCCGAAGGGGGCTGGCCCTGCATTGCCCCTGCCGGCGACCTGGGCGTGGGTGGTCCCCCACCGCGGGCATGCCCTATAGGAGGTGACCCGCTTCCCCGCAAAGGTTGCAGCTTTTCTCTTGTGGGCAATCCTTTGCAAGTTGTCCCTCCTCCCTGCAGATGGTGGCTTTGCAGTCGGCCGCCACGTGACCTGACCTACCACAGGCATGGCAGACTTTAGGTTGCCCAGCGTAGGCCAGTTAGCCCTTACTCCCGCCCATCGGAAAGCTGGATGGTGGGTGTACAATATTCCCGTCCGCGCCCATCCTCAGCATCACCTTGACCTGCCTCTTACTGGTCCAGATGCCAAAGTGGTCCATGATGTCAGTTAGGTCCCCTTCCACCTTCACGTGCCTTCCAAGGAAGGTCAGGATATCAACTGCTGGCACATGCGGGTTGTACATGTGTACAGTCACCATACGGCTCCTCTGCGCTGGCATCATGAACAGCGGGACAGCGGTCAATACAGAGAGGGGGCCCTCACCTCCTTTCTCCTTGAAAACCTCCAGGAAGCGCTTGCAAAGCTTGGCACTCCTGAAGGTTACATCGTAAAATCCTCCTCCGGGGAAATCCTGCAGGCAGTAAATGTCCGCAGCAGCGAACCCACAACAGTCCAACAGGACCCTCTTCACGAAGAAGGTGCGGTCCACAGGTGCACCTTCATCCACCTTCTTCACGGAAACACGGATGGTGTTCCGGACCCCCTGACCTGGGGCACGAGTACTTGCTGCAGCCATCGTTGCAGGTTGGCTGCTCCCCTGAACCAGCGTTAGGCCGAAGCCAGCATTAAGATCCACCAGTTGCAAGGGTGCACAGCCAACCCGACGTCTTCCTTCCACCTCCAACACAGCGCTCTCCTCCTCTCGGTCCACAGAAGAGTGGGTCTTTATCTTGTTCCAGTTGTAAGCTGGTTCACTGAGCTGGAAGGTTTGTTCCCAGGCAATCAGTCACCATTCTAGGTAACATCAGCAGTGAGCCTCCGACAAAGCGCTGGTGTTATGTCCTGCTTTCTATTTATCTGTTTAGGATTCCTTGGGTTGGTGATGTCATTTCCTGTACTTTTTCCTCAGAGGATGGTAGATTGGCTCCAAATCAATATGCCACTCAGCATATCAAGTCATACCGACTCTCTGAAGACATTCCAACCCCAAGCTATCCCAGTAGCCCTGCATATCCCATGGCCAACCTGCCTGGCCTGCACAACCTTCGACACTATGGGCAATTTACTATGGCTAACCCATCTAGCCAGCACACCTTTAGACTGTGAGAGGAAACCAGAGCACACAGAGGAAACCTGCACAGACGCAGGGAGAATGTGCAAACGCCACACGGACAGTTTCCTGAGGGTGGGATTGACCCTGAGTCCATGGTGCTGTGTGAGGCAGCAGTGTTAACCACTGAGCATCTCAAAAATCTGTTTGTGCCTCCCCTCCCCCTACGTCCGTAACCTGCTCCAGGTTCGCTGCACTGCATTTTTCTCATTCTGTCTTCTAGGGCACCCTAATTTTAATTTTCTCCAACACTGGCAGCCATATCTTTAGTTTCCTGAGCCCTAAAGTAAGGGAAAATGGAGGAATTACTGGCATCAGAGGAGGAGTAGGGACTCTGCCTCGACATTACCTTTTGCTGATGGTTGGGGTGAGGGAAATCTTGATGCAGTCAAATATAGGTCATGTTGCCTTACTCCCATTTCTTTTCAATAGAAAGGAGATAAAAACATTGATGCAGTGTTGATCAATGATAATCACTTACTAATTACATCTGAAACTAGAAAATTAAGTGTCAGCCCAGAAGGACAAGGAGACATTAATGGAGTCAAAGTTACTGCCCACACCCAATAACAGTCAAAAATCTGCACACGCTAGCCATCTGAAAAAAGGCTAGCAAATTTTGGAAATACTCAGGTCTAGCTCTGTGAAGAGGTTAGTAGTGTTAATGTTTCACATCAAGCTCTTGTCTCTCGTACATAGTGTCACAACTCACTTGGCTAGTGTGCTGGAACACAGTTCCCACTGTTCGTGAAGTCAGCACAAATGTGAAAACTTGATTAAATTATCAAATTGTTCAATTTTACCCAACTGTTGAAGTCAATTTAAAAGAACATGCACACCAGGTTATCAAAAGTAAGAATATCATTACTTATTGAAATTCAAATCTTATTAAGTCATGACAAGAAAGAAACGTGAATTGCTAACTTATAGCTCTGCAACTTAAAATGTACCCCTTTATCTTAAAAACCAGACATACAAACTGGCAAGACAAAAACTAAATAAATAGCTTGATAGTCAGTGAAGCATTGTGCCAGCCCCTGTCTGGATTCAAGTTTTGATTAGTTTTTTCCTTCAGATCCTTTCAAGTTCTTGATGAGGAAACCAGGTTCTCATGCTTTCATTCATCAGTTAAGGATTTGCCCTTTCAGCATCTGTAAAGTTCGAATTCCCCTTTTTCCTTTCAACAAAGGAGTTTGCATAGAGAGCCATTGAAAATAACAAGAGAGAGTAGCTACGAGGTGGTCACTTTTTGGTGGATATATGGAATGCTCTGCCCCAGAAGGCAGTGGAGGCCAACTCTCAGGATACTTTCAAGAAAGAGATAGATAGAGCTCTTAAAGATAGAGAAATCAAGGGTTAGGGGGATAAGGCAGGAACAGGATACTGATTGTGGATGATCAGCCATGATCATAATGAATGGTGGTGCTGCCTCGAAGGGCCAAATGGCCTACTCCAGCACCAATTGTCTATTGTCATCTCACGAAGGCTGATGTTTCGGGCCTAGACTCTTCATTAGAGAGGGGGATGGGGAGAGGGTTCTGGAATAAATGGGGAGAGAGAGAGAGAGGGGGAGGCAGACCGAAGATGGAAAGAAAAGAAGATAGGTGGAGAGGAGTGTATAGTTGGGGAGGTAGGGAGGGGATAGGTCAGTCCAGGGAAGACGTACAGGTCAAGGAGGCGGGATGAGGTTAGTAGGTAGGAAATGGAGGTGCGGCTTGAGGTGGCAGGTAGGGATGGGTGAGAGGAAGAACAGGTTAGGGAGGCAGAGACAGGCTGGGCTGGTTTTGGGATGCAGTGGGGGGAGGGGAAGAGCTGGGCTGGTTTTGGGATGCAGTGGGGGAAGGGGAGATTTTGAAGGTTGTGAAGTCCACATTGATACCATTGGGCTGCTGGGTTCCCAAGCGGAATATGAGTTGCTGTTCCTGCAACCTTCGGGTGGCATCATTGTGGCACTGCAGGAGGTCCATGATGGACATGTCATCTAAAGAATGGGAGGGGGAGGTTTGATTCTACCCTCAGGCAACTGTCTGTGTGGGCTTGCTTTAGTTTCCTCCCAGTGTGAAGATGTGCAGGCTAGGTGGGTTGGTTATAGTGTTCAGGGATGTTCAGATTAGGTGGGTTATCGGGGGGATACATTGAGGGTCAGTGTGGACTTGTTGGGCTGAAGGGCCTGTTTCGACACTGCAGGGATTCAGTGAGATAATGGGACACCTGACTATGTACCGAACCAAGACTTATGGAATTGTTGCTATTTTTTTTTATGCCTGATGGCAGTTGCAGTCAAATACGTTGTGCCATTTGATTTCTCTGTATATTTGAACCATAAAAAACAGGAGAAGGAGTAGGCGGTTCAAATCTTTGAGCTTGCTTTGCCATTCAATAGGATAATGGCTGATCTGACATTGCTCACATCCACTTTTCACTGACGATTAAGAATTTATTTCAGCCTTAGATATACAAGGACTCTATCCTGTCATCTTTCTGTAGCAATGAGATTCAAAGGCGCATAACCGTCAGAGGAGAAATTCCACTTAAGTTAGTGCCCCTTTATTCCGAGACTATGCCTTCCAGTCTTAGACCCACCCAAGGCGGGGCAGGAAATGTCCTCTCAGCATTTACCCTGTCAAGCCCATTAATTATATGTTTCAATGAAATCACTTCTCATTGTTCCAGTAAATAAAGACCCAACCTGTTTAAACTTTGTTCATAAGAAAATCCTTCCATACCAGAGATCATCCTAGTGAAATATTTATGAATTTCTTTCAACGAAATATCTCAACAGAGATGACCAAAATTGCTCATAGCACTGCAGCTGTGGTCTCTCCAGCAGCTTGTACAGTTGCTCTTATACTCCAACTCCCTTGAAATAAAGGCTAATATTTCATTAACCTTATTGATAAGCTGCTGCACCCGTTTCTCTGTTTCATGCACAACTACCCCCAAGTCCCTTTGTATCCTTTTGTGCTGCAGCCTTCCTGAGTTTGTTTCTCCCCATTTAATTGATACTCTGCTCTTTCGATTCCCCTTCCAAACTGAATGCCTTCATGTTTTTGCACACTACGCCCCATTTGCAACTTTGTGCCTCCATCTGCAAATTATGTTGTCAGCAAACTTGGCTACAGTACATTCGGGTCCTTCCTTTAAGCCATTGATACATTTTGTGAACATATTTAATGTGGTCCCAGCATTGATCCCTGTGGAACCCTGCTGGAGGTGCCAATTTGAAAAAAAAATCCTGTTTGCTGGCGATTAGCCAAATCTCTATCCATGCCAAGATGCTACCTCCAATAACATGAGCTATTATCTTAAGATTTAATCTTCGTGAGGTACCTTGTCAAACGTCTTCTGGAAGTCCAATTAAAGCACATCTACTGGTCCAATGCCTCTTCAAAACCCTCTAATAAATTAATCAGACACAATTTCCTTTTCATGAAACAATACTGATTTCTTAATTAGATTATGGATTTTCTAAATGTGCTCCTATTACTTCCTTAATAATTGATTCCCACTTTTTTCCAAACAATGAATGTTAGGCTAAATCGGCCCGCTTTCTGCCTCCCTCACTTTTTGAATAGGGGTGTCACAGCGACAGTTTAGCAATCCCCAGTTCTTCTTTAGAATCGGAGGATTTTTGGAAAATTACAAATAATTCATCCAGGATCATTGTAGGTACTTCTTTTAGGGCCTTGAGATGCAAGCCATCAAGGCCAAGGGATCTCTGTGCTTAGCATCATTATTTTGCTTAATTCTAATTTTTAAGTGATGATCATCGTACTTAATTCCTCACCCATATTCTTTAAAATCAATTGGATGTTCAAAGCATCTTCCACTGTAAATACCTAAGTTTCTCACTCTCAAATTGCATATCAAATTCTTTCATGTTATGATCACCACTTCCTAGAGGATGTTTTACTGGGAGGTAATTTATGAGGTGTAATAAGGTAGTGAGAGGCATGGATAGAGTCGATAGCCAGAGACTTTTCCCCCCGGCAGGATTGACTGTCACGAGGGGTCATAGTTTTAAGGTGTTAGGATGATGGTATAGAGGAGACGTCAGAGGGAGGTTCTTCACCCAGAGAGTTGTGAGCGCGTGGAATACTTTGCCAGTGATAGTTGTGGAAAGCAGAATCATTAGGGACATTTAAATGACTGCAGTGAATTGAGGGGAATGTAGGTTAGGTTATTTTAATTTTGGATTAGGATTAATCCACGGCACAACATCGTGGGCCGAAGCGCCTGTACTGTGCTGTACTTTTCTATGTTCTATGTTCTATTATGCCTGCCTCATTATCCATTGTCATTAACCAGTTCCAGGATAGCATGTTCCTTTGTTAGTGATGTGATGCATTGTTCTAGCAAACTTTCCTAAATGTACTCTATGATTTAATGTACCCATTGGGTTAATCAAGTTGGAAAGGGTAACCAGACAATCAACATGAGGATTAAAGTCACCCACAATTATTGTGCTATTCTGCTTTATATGCTCTTATTATTTGCTGATTTCTTATGAAGCGGTTACTGTTTCGGAGTGTATCCGTTGCTCCTACCAATGTCTTCATTTATCCTCCTCATTTTCTTGAACATCAGCGCAAAAGAGTTTTACACGTATTGGAACGCAGCAGCAGGAAATAATGGTGATGTATATTTGAAGGATTTATTCTGACAGGCAATAAGATTGCTGGCCTTGCATTGTTATTTTAAATGTGCCACCCTGTCACCGGGCAGGAGTGAGTGCAGACATTGGCTGGTCCATTAAGCTGTAATTTGAACAGAGTGTCTGTGCCTAATAAAGCACTCGGTTGCTCTGTGCAAGAGAGGACACAGACAGCAGAAAGGCAGATGAGGAATCCTTTGTGCAGAGCAAAAAATACTGTAAAGGTGGTAAATTTTGCCTTTCTTAAAATAAACGTGCCTCTGCCTGATAATTTCCTGCTATGCAAAACTTCATCACCAGCAGGAATTTAGAATCTACAGCTGTGATTTTTTTTGTCTATTTCCAAATGTAGCTCTGATTAGTGGAGGGAATTATATCAATGTTTATAGATATACTGCATGAAGTGTGTTTTTTTTCCAAAAGCTATGCCAGTCCAACCCTAACAGCCAATTGCATTGATATCGGGGCTAAATCCATATTTGTCTTTTTCTCATTCATCCTGTTTCACCTTCATCAACATCAGACTTCAACCCTGTCTGGCTCATTACTCCCAGTCCTTAGCTGAGGTGAAGCAGCTTAATTATACTCATTAGCATAAAGACCAGAGAATTAAAAAACAAACTCTAACCAGCTATTATAAAGTGATTCATGCATACTTAATAGCACATAGAATACAAGCCAGAATTACAGTAATTTTTGCCCACAGTTCTTAGAATATGGCCTTGTAATGTCAGTTTTCTTTATTCTAAGAAGCGTACGTAAGCACATCTGCTATTTAAAACTTACTTACCCCGGTCTTCTTAACTTAGATGAAACCAATCTGTCATAAAGATGCTTCAAGCAATAGTTATTTTACTGGAAATGAGAGTGCAGAACTTTAGGATGGAAATCAAATCAGAACTCCTGAAGCAGGACCTGAAATTAATGAATATTCTTCATTAGCAAAAGGATGATCTGCAGGAGTCCTCTAAATCCTATGCTTTGACTATCACTACCATTCTGCTTCCACCCCTCCTCCCCACTTTATCTGCAGGTCCCCCTGTCCCCAGCCCTGAAGAAGAGTGATACCTGAACTGTTGATTGCTCCTTTCCTCCAGATGCTGCCTGGCCTGCTGTGCCCTTCCAGCCTCCTGTTTGTCTATCTGTTCGATATTTTGAAATTTAACCTTTACCAAATAAAAATGTGAACAACAAATAATTATGAAGAGAATTGCAACTTAAAGACATTGACTCAATATATCCCATATCTAACATTTCGGATGATTCCTGATCTGCTAGATCATATAAAAGTGGAATCTAATCTAAAAAATAAATGACGTGTAAATGAAGAGCTCCCTCCCAAATACTCCCTCCTGATGCTGCACCTCACCTGCTGGGGCCAAGCCTTGAAAAATCACAGTGTCCTTTGGTGACTTTTGTCTTTATGTTGTTTTCATTGATAAGAAGCTGAGGAATGTAAATCACCATTGCTCAATAGATGCTTCCATGAGAAGTCTCCTGCACCAGAAACATGCCCTGGGAAAACCAATCCCAAAACATGCTGGAGGTGAGGTTAGTTCAGTAATTTGAGGGCAGCATTTGAGAGCTAGGAGAAACTTGTCTCAAAAGAAAGATTGGCATTTATATTGCCTCTTTCACAAGTAAACTCAGGATGTCCTGAAACAGGATTTTTTCACTGGTTGACAAGTTTAAACTATTCTTGTGCTTTGTGGAAACTCTTGCTACAATGGTACAGTGCATTCTTAAAAATACACCTCGAGTGTTGTGTAAAACTATGGTCACATTTGTTCAAGTTGAACATATTTGCATTAGAAACAGTTTAGAAAACATTCACCAGGCTCATTTCTTAGTTGGCGTGTTTGTGTTTTGAGCAAAGGCTAAGAAGGTTGGACCTATTTGGAATTGAGTGGCATGAGAGAAAACCTTACTGAAATAGAAGATTCAGAGGGGGCTTGATAGGATGATTACTGAGGAGATATTTCTGTAAAATGACGAAACATATATAGTTTAAAAATAAAATTTCTCCCATTTAATATGGAGAGGACAGGGGCATTCTTTTTCTCTTGGTTGGTCTAGAAATCTCTCCCCTAGAGAACACAATGGAGAGTGGATCATTCAATATATTTAAAGGTTGAACTGGGCAGATTTTTGATTGACAAGTGAGTCAAGGAGCATGCAAGAGGGAAGAAAAGTGGAGTTAAGGCCACAATCAAATTAAAATCAAATCAATCAAGCATGATCATTTTGAATGGCACTATATATTCAAGGAGCCAAAGTGCCTAATTTTGCATCTCTTATGATCTAATGTCCTTGTTGAGTCATTTGGCCTTTTCTTACATTATGTTTTCATTTAATGGGTCAAATTCAGAGTCAATATGCCTGAGGTTCAAGTAGGCAAGGATAGCCTAATAATTTGCTTGTTCCAGCAGTCTTAAAATGAAGGGCTTTAGTTGCAAAGCCGTGAACGTTCATATTTGTCAATTTACAGACAAGGTTCCATTACTTATTGGGACTGATGGGATTGTATGTGAGACAAAAAGAACCAATGCCTGTAGTATGAAACAGTGTCCCATTGACTGGAAAAGGGCATTAATGTGCTAGCTGGCATGAAATAGAAGAGTACGATGAAGTCATGGCTAAGACAGACAGCTAATTAGAAATATAAAGCAACATGATTGATGTATTGACAACTAATGAGGGTCTGCTTTCATACCATTAATGGATGGCATCATGGCGCTCTATAGAAATGATGATGAATAGACACTAACCTATAATTACCCAGTAGGTGGAATTAACCTGACTTTTTGTCCCAACCTATGCTGCAAAAGAGAATTACAGCAGTCTAGCTACCCACAAATCAGAAATAATATTACATTTTAAAAAATGACAAAGTGCAATGTCTCTGAATTTTACACCATTTGAAGAAAGCTTACTCTTTTGTTTTATCAAACTTTCTCCTCGTGTTTGTATTCCCTCTCTCCTACTCACTTGCATTTGAAATTTACTTTTGCATTGAACTAAAATTTTCTATGACTCTTGTCCCTCTACTTTCTACTGTATTTTGGCAAAGATTCCAAACCAGACAGGCCTATGCATTTTCAGACAAATATATTATATCACAATACATGATGTTTCAGTATAAATGGACTGGCCTCAGCTTCACACACTCTGTGTAGTGGAGTCAGTTATGTACAGTAACCTCAGCAAGGACAGAATCTAGACTCTGTGTGAAAGTCTGTGACATGTAGCTTCATTAAGTAGTTAGTGTCTTAAATAAACTTCAGATATCTGACTCAAGAAAAACCTGGACTGATGATCGATGATATATTTTACGTGGACCAATATAAAACAAACCACAAATAGTATCATTTACACAATTCATTTTTGATAGATTATCTAATAGCTGGCAGAAGCACATGTTAAAAATGATCTTGATCTTTGTGTCAGCAAGTTCTAAGAACTTTTTGGATACACTGTTGGAAGGGAGGGTGGAGGAGTTTGGAAGTGTGGTTTATGAAGGCATTTTGGCATAACAAACAGAAGTCTACAGTTTAGTGAACCAGGCAGGATTTGTCATCATTAGTTTCAATAGACAGAAAATATTCTGACAGCCATAGGCATATCCTGTGAAAGTAAATTCCTGTGAAATAAGAAAAAGACTAAGACCTGAATCTCACCAGAAATCAGCGAAAGTACTACTTCTGGGGATTTAACGGGGAGGTTTCTCTCTGTGACTCCTAATGAGCTTTCTCACACGATCGTCCCGAACTTGCCTATTTACTCAAGCACTTCCCCACAGAAGTGCCACTCTCTGTTCTCCCACTTAGTGTAGGCAGAAGTACTTGCTTTAGGTAGATGTACTTATTATTATCATAATATCCCAGGATTCTTAGCACCAGTGATATTATTGTGCATCCAGTCAAATGCTGGCAGACCAGAGCTGCTCTGTACAATTCGATTAACTTCTTCCAAATGTGACAGATAAGGGGTACGTGGTACCCTCATTTTAGACTAGAGGCTTGATCAATGGAGCAGTATTTTAGAAGGTGATTCTCATCTATAGGACTGGTAGAAGAGGCCACAAACACCAGACCCTGTTAACCTGGTCTGACTTCGAGAATGAACTGGCCTGGATAGCAATGTTCCAGAGAGATGATCTCACTATTACATGCAACATCTTCCCTCACTTGCTCCCACCCAGCCCAGCAACTCCCCACCCCCCACCCCCTCCATGAGTAACCTTGCATGATCTTTGCACTGTTGTTATTTACTCATTCAACACACCTCGCTATCTTTCCACACCTGCACCAATAATAACAGCTGAATGAGCATCTCACTCAATCCCTCCTTTGCATCCTTCTAGGAGAAAATGGCTCACAGAATCAGATTATAGTCAAGAGGCCAGCAGCAGAAATGGCTACTAGACTGGTTAAGAGCTGCAATGAAGCATGCTGGGAATTTTGGTCAAACTAATTTAAACTCTGACCTCAGTTAAAAAATGCAGCCAGGACATGTTGTACCTCTAGCCTCCACTGATGATCAAATAAGGCAAGTGTCATTGTGGTCTCTAGATATGTTGGCACTACTATTACCTTACATGGAGCATGGAATATGCTGTTTATGACTTGGTGTAAACATTTTGGAGCTTTTTTTAATCAGTATATTCCAGTGGCTGGGATCAAACAATTAGATCAGGTTTTGATCAACTGATCGGCAAAGTGCCATAAATAATTCTGAAAAGGTGCACATATTCAGATAATTGACATGTGTATCTTGTTACAAAATATAAAGAACAAAGAACAAAGAAAATTACAGCACAGGAACAGGCCCTTCGGCCCTCCAAGCCTGCACCGATCAAGATCCTCTGTCTCACCGGTCATCTATTTTCTCACGGTCTGTGTCCATTTGCTCCCTGCCCATCCATGTACCTGTCCAAATATATCTTAAAAGACGCTAACGTGTCTGCGTCTACCACCTCCGCTGGCAACGCGTTCCAGGCACCCACCACCCTCTGTGTAAAGAATGTTCCACGCATATCTCCCATAAACTTTCCTCCTCTCACTTTGAAAGGAATGACGTTAGACACTGTCTAGCATATAAAAGGAGATACAAATGAATCAAAATCAGGTTGTGTTATTTCCATTTTTACTAATGGTGAGGCCCCTATCCAAAGGTGTTGTGAAACTGTTAAAGTGAGAAGTAGAAATTAAGATCAAAACCAGAAGCGAAATCACCCTTTCTTTGGTTTCATTGAATCAGAATAAACTACATCAAGCAAACAAGTATATTGGAACCAGTGCAACTCGCTAATATAAGACAACACGGTGTGAAGCTGGATGAACACAGCAGGCCAAGCAGCACCAGAGGAGCAGGAAAATCCGACGACCCAGGTCGAGACCGCCCCCCCCTAGAAACGGGGGAGGAAAAGGGGACCCCAAAACAGATAGGGAGACGGGGGAGGCACAGGAGAAGAAGAAGAAATAAGAAGCGTCTAACTCTATGGTCCTTCTTGTTAAGTGCTTGGTCATGGACCTGGTGACCAGGCACAAGGCTCCTTAGTTTCTGGAACGAAAGTCACCACATTTGAGCGCCATCTTGCTCCATTAATACCCTCACGCCTATGAGTCCTCGACAGACCTCACTAATGCAGATGCTACTGATGCTGTCGGGTACCACACTGGCCTAAAACCTGATTCGACCACTGCCATGAATCGGTTTTGGGCCCACCTTTGTTAATGCAGCCACTGTTGATGCCCCATGTCTTATATTGGGCCCAAACCTGCCTCCACTGCTGCCTCCTTGAACATGTACTAGATGCAGACGCCATTGGGAATCCAAACCAGCCTCTGCTGCAGCAGCCAATAGCTGGCATTAGAACCGTCTTGATGATGCAGAGCCTGTCAGGAGTGCAAACCTGCTTCCATCACCAGTGCCATGAATGCATGCTGCTGGGCCTACTTGTTGCTGCCAATTCCATCGGCCTATCAAACTCTTTGTTAAAAGGTAAGTAGGATAAAATAGAAAACAGAGAAAAAAAGAAAACAAAACAAACAAAAAAAGGGGGAAGTGGACTGAGCAGATGAGCTCTGGGTTCAGAAGCCCTATCTCACCGTCATCTTGTTCCTGTTAACGGAGCAAAGAGATTTTCTAAAAGGACATTAAGATCACATGTGAGAAGCACGTGCTCTGATGTAATCTTCAGAGACAACAAAGAGCAGTGAGGCAAGACCTACACAGAGAACAAACTTGACCACCACATCACTCAAATTTGAGTAGTATTTGATTCAAGTCAAACTTATTGAGTTAAAGTAAAAGTTAAGATTAAAAGGTGGCTTAAGTTCAAGTAGGGTATTGTTAAATAAGGTGAGTTTGAGTTAAGTTAAATGAAGTAACAAGTAAATGTTGCATTGAATGTATGTTTTGTACTAAGTAAAGAAGAGTTGGTTTAATTAACTTCTGAATCTTTTCCCTGCCTTTTGCCCGTTAGGCTAGAGAAGTATGCCTTGGTAAAAGGCTGGAGTATTCCACTTCAGGCAACAGGTTGGAGACAGCGAAGATATGTGGCGTGTTGCCCAAATTTAAGCTTCTCACTCCCCTATAACGAGAGGATTCTGGCCCACAGTTCAAATTATTCATGGCCTCCCACATCTTCTTCTTTAATCTCCTCCAGCCCCAAAACATTATCTGTGTTTCTTTAATTCTTTTATTTCCAGTTTTAATTGTGGTTCCACTGATGACTGTACCTTCAACTACTTGGGTCCTGAGACCGAGATTTCCCTTCCTAAACCTTTACAACTCTCTCTCCTCCTTTACTCAACTATCCTCTATTCCCTCATTAGACTCAGCATCTGTTTTGCTTGATAAAAGTTCCCATGAAGTGGATTGGGAAGTTTTATTAGGTTAGGACTGTCATATAAATACTTAGTTATTATTTTGTTATCAAAGTATTGGTATTGAGACACCAACATTAAAATGCTAACTTCATTAGTAAAGGCATACTATTCTTTTCAAATGTAAGCACAGATGTTTGCTCGATCCAGAAGCAATTGAAGCATTGAAAATTGAATTGTCTAAACTACACTCCCATCAAGATAATAAAGTGTGGGGCTGGATGAACACAGCAGGCCAAGCAGCATCTCAGGAGCACAAAAGCTGACGTTTTGAGCCTAGACCCTTCATCTTCATCTAGGCCCGAATCGTCAGCTTTTGTGCTCCTGAGCTGCTGCTTGGCCTGCTGTGTTCATCCAGCTTCACAATTTGTTATCTTGGATTCTCCAGCGTCTGCAGTTCCCATTATCTCTACACTCCCATCAAGTGAGGTTTCAAGTTGGGAACACAATCCTGCAAAATCTTTTGAACCCTCTTTAGCTAATTCAATGCTTACCATTTGACATGGCTACTTCCATTTGATTTTTAACAGGGACACATCAGCATTCCCAAGGGAGTAATAGCCAGTTCTGCTCTTTAAAATAATGAACCCGTATTCCCTTGCATAAGATCAGGTGATTTTACATAACACATGATAATGTTAATATTCCCAAATGTATTGTGAATGTTTATTACTGATCTCACATATCAAACTCAACAAAATCATCAGTAACTACCTAGCTCATATCGCCCAACTAGTTACAGGTTCAATCAAGATGTGAACATTTCCTGTTTCAAATGTTTTTGTGCTAAATTGGCTTTTAGCAGCTAAATATCACCTAGGACTGCACAACTGTGAGATAGGGAGAGGAACACTAACCAGGATTCTTGGCTCTGCTCACATCATAAATCCTGGCTTTGCATTGCTTTGACAGCCTCAAAGGCAACTTTGGCAGCAGGAACACATCGCAACTCCTGGCTTTTTGAAGTAGCAGAGGGAACAAACAATGAACTTTGTCTCAATTTTTTAAAAATACTATTTCTGAGATTAAAATAGCATTGGATGATGGTAACTTGTATGTTTTTCACTGTATTTTTGTAAGTACAAGTGACAATAAATATCTATTTTAATCTATTCTATTTGCATTCGTCAAGAATCACGTTATAACCTAAATGAATGGCCAGAAAGGCTTGAAAGGCTGAGGCTTAACTGTGATGGCCAAACATGTTGCAAACTTTGTTAATACTGACTGTCAAGGTTCATGTGTCTGCATTAAAACCTGAGACAGTGGAACCACTGCAATGAATAAATGCCTTTTGGACAGAAGAGGGTAAAGAAGAGAACTGCAGTCCAAATAATAATTAGCATTCGTTGAAGCCCACTTTTATTTTAACCTGCACCAGCTGAAGATTTTATATATTAACATATATGAAGCATAACTCCAGGAAGGAATTTGTTCATAAAAAGGTATTTGAAAGAGAATTTTTTTCCCCCCTATTGGCACAGAAATGTTTGAGGAAAAACTTGAAGACAGACAAGGAATAAATAAATAGAAGGATATGTTGATAGGGTGAGGTGAAGAAAGATGGAAAATGAAACAATTTAAGATGCTGTAAACCAGAAACAAAAAACTTAAAATTGCTGGAAAAGCTCAGCAGGTCTGGCAGCATCAGTGGAGAGAAACTCAGAGTTAATATTTCAGTTAGAATGCTTAGGAAGGGTCACTCGACCTGAAACGTTCAGTCTGATTTCTCTCCATAGATGCTGCCAGACCTGCTGAGCCATTCCAGGAATTTTTGTTCTTCTTGTTGTCGAAGGAAGATGGGAGTTGACTTCCAAAAACCACGAATGTTATAACAGAGCAGTTGGGCCGAATGGTTTAAGTTGTAAATTTTATATAATTGCCTTTCAAATAACAAATTGTTTTAATGGATTTTGTTGGCTCGTTTTACAGACCCTCATGGAGAACGATGTGCTTTCTGGTGAAAAACCAATACAAAATGAAATTGATTTTAGATTTTCAATCAGGAAGCTTGATAGTTGCCATTTGCCTATCTAAATTTTTCTACTGCCATTTTGCACTGGCATTATTTTTCTCAGATTTTAATCTGCAACATTGGTACTTAAAAATTTTCCATTAATGAACAAACTACTTTCAAATTGTTTCTGTAGAGCGTGATATGATAAGCTTGTTCATTCATTATGAATCACTTCCATCTGGGGAGATTTTTCTTCTCCTCTCTCTTTGTAACTGACCCAGATGGTGGGGTACCTTTTATTGTAAACAAACAGGCTGCCAGACCATCTTTGTGGATCAAACAAACCCAAGTTTCAGCAATGCAGTAGTATTCAGCAAACATATTTAGCCGGGTCACCTCCAGGTACCACAGTTCTTAGCTGGTAAAAATCTATTACTGGATTGTAGTTGAACCTGTTTTAAATGCTAACAAATATGCACTATTGAATTGATGTGTTTTGGCACCAATCACTATGGACTGTATTCTCTTTTACTGTAGGAATTTTTCACACCACCTTTACTATTGCTGCTTCAAAAGGTTTCCAGACATTGTACAGTGAAGGTTTTAAATGATTGCCTTTTGCAAGTAGAGATGGCTTGTGATGCATATCAGAAAGCTCATCCAGCTGAGTGCATCTCCAGTATTTGTCCTTCAATGTCTTGCTTTTGTGTTGTGACAATACACACTTTTACAAAATTTGAAAGTCCATTGATCGATAAAATGAATAATTTAAGATTCTGTGAACACAAATGTATGATTTTAGAGTTCCACATCTTAAACTGCTAGGTCGATTAAAATTGATGCTCCTTTTTCTGCTATTCTGTGTGACTGCATGTTTGAAAATGTTGCAGACAATATATATATTTAGCGCATACTATATAAATATGCATACATGCTCATTCATCCACTAAGGGCAAGTAACATTTTAAAATCTACTTTCAGGGCATGAGAACAGTTGGTTTATAGCACTCATCCAGGCTTTGAGAGGGAATCCTTTATACTGATGACAGTAGGTTATAGATGTGCTCTGATCTTAGCTTTGTACCTTATCATCTGCTTGATTGCGAGTGGTAAGGAACAATGTGCTTCATAAATATGGCTCCCAGCAATGAATTAATGAATTCTGAAATGGCATCAATCCCTCTTAACAGTCATTTTCACACCCACAATAGACCAGCAAGTGTACTGCCTTGTTCTGTGTTTTGCCTTTCAGCATATCCTTTCTGATGGAGCAGTTTTGCTTTAAAATTCATTGCTGAACTGAGATGTGATAATGGCTGCCTGGAGGTGCCCTGCATTTGCAAATTGATTTATCGTGACCAGTATTCAAACACTAGGAACTTAATTGGGATATAATCAGTGGGCATTATTTATATTTCTGAAGTGCAGACATGCACATTAACAATTTGTGCACAATGATAGCAACCTCAATCCAAAGACTTCAGTATAAAAGGGTACATTTTAAAAACATGAACTATTGAGGACAATGGCTCTTCAACATAGAAAATGAGTCATTCATTTGTATAATGTGCTATTTGTGCAGGTTGCTAAACAGAAGTTAGGAGACAACTGCTCTCCTTGATCATTCTGGATATTTTGAGGGATTTCAAATTATGCAATCATGTAGCATCACAGGAGAGAGAGGAAAAAAAAAAGAAACTTCTGAGCAGAAGATTTAGGATATCTAGTCAGAATGGTCAAATTGGACCAAAAAAGGTCTGTTTCCACTCTGTATATCTTGGTGACTAAATAAATGATAAAGCTCCTAAGCAGACATGATTTTAAAACTCAAGCGTGCAATAAAATCATGCTGAAAAAGATGAAAGAGTAACAAAATTGAAATGAATCAAAGAAAATGGTGTATCACATTTTGGAATATCGCTGCACTTGCTACATAAAGCAATTCAGCAGAAACAAATATTGCAATCTTGGGCCTTGTCATGCAAGGAGCAAAATGTGCCATTGAAGTCAGTGTTTCAAATTAAAAGGGATTTTGTTTTGTTACTGTTTTAAAAGGCCGAGTATCTTTTCAGCCAAGGTGAATTTTACTTTTTAAAAATCACTTTATTGACTGCCTGGTTGATTGTTAATAAAATTTTTCCTCTCACTTACTTTAAACATTTGTGTTTATTATTCCATACCTGCTCATTGGCATAACTTTTTCAACTATGAATTGAGAACAAGTTAATGGGCCTGCAAACTGACAGTCACTGGGCTTTACATTCTCTGTATGAAACATTTACGTTAATGGGAGAGGAATTAAAGATGTGTTTTACAGAGGGATAATCACCTGTCAACAGGGTAATTATATAAGCTCAGCCTAGTTGGGTTACTTTCATCAGGGGTAAGTATTTTAAATGATGTAACAAGAATTATGTAAGAAACCGTTACAATAATGAAATAGTGAGTAATGAAATGCAGTTGTGGTGTCAATCAATTTCATAATTAAGGAGCTTTTCTTACCTAAAATCCAAGGGTGAAAAAGCATTCAAGCAAAGATGTTTCAAAATGAGTACTATCTGCATGACACAGATGATTGGCTAAAATGGCATGGAAAAAACATAGGAAGTTAAAATTGCTCTATCAGGGTAGTATTTTATAAAGGTTCAGGCTACGAAGCAATGACACTTCTCTCATAATGAAGGCAGATTTAAAAAGGAGATATTTCTGATATATGGCTGAGTTAAAGAACAAGGATGAGGACCAGTCAAGTAGAGTTACACATATTTAATTCAGCAATGTCTGTGAGATTCTGTAATTAGTAATTGCTGTGTGTTACTGTGAAAGTGGGAGGACAGCTGGCTTTACTGATTACACTTTACCCTCTTCAAATAAAAGGGTCAGCAAAAATACCAGCAACATTCTCAGATATGTGAAGGCGCCTGAAGGTACTCTATGAAAATGATGCACTGCAGCACCTTACAGTTCTTCGACAGCATCCTCTAAACCCATGTTTCCTATTACCTTGAAGGACAAGTCTAGCAGGTACAGCATACACACCACCTGCGAGTTCCTAGTTACACCAAAGTGATTTGAAACCATATTGTCATTTCTTCTTGAGCGCTGAATCAAACTCCTGGCAATCCCTCTCTCCCTAACTGCACTACGTACATTCCGAGGACACCAGCGGATCAAGAAGGCAGCTCACCTCACCGTTACCAAGTCAATTAGGGGAGGATAACAAATGTTGGCTTTTTTGTTAGTGACAACTGCATACCCTAAGCATGAATTAAAAATACTCTCCACAGTTTGGATTTACTCAATGCCCTTGCAACTAGTAGAAAACTATCCATGCTAACTTTACTACTGTCCAGTAAGCTGAGGTAGGTTGAAATTTCAGTAAAGTATTGCAGCTATCAAAATAGAAAAGTATGAAAGATGATTCAGATATAGTCAAAAGGATGAATTCCTCAACCCCATGGGGTTGAGAGAAGGTTATTAGATGATACTATTCACCGAAGATATACCCCAATTCTCATTTACAACAGCTTGCATCTGTGGGAGAACCGCAATATACCAATGGAGAGATTATAGGCTGTTGTTGTATGGAGGGAAATTCATAGCAAACTGCAGGTTTGGGGTTCAGGGGGCAGGGTGGCCACTTCCTCAAGAGTAGTGGATCAGATGCGATGGAGTTAGTGGCTGGGGAGTTAACTCTGGGGAATGCAAATGATTGATCCCCAAAACTCAAATCAAGTGTTTGAGCAAGTCTTTGAATGGTGGCTAGGGATTCAAATTGAATGCAGAGAAGAAGGGATGTTTATGGTACATGGAGAAACATGGCTGCTCCTCTTGGCTCACAAACTCTACAGTAAAGCTGTAGAAGGTTTTTCTATGAAACAGGTCTTCTCTCCCTTTAGCCTCTGGGTTACTTGAGACCTTGGAAACCTGGATAGCCAGGGTTAAACTCAGAAGATAAGGTAAATAAGTACTAGTTTGTTGTACAATTTATAAGACCGTAATACTTAAAATGTTATCAGAGAGATAATGGGAACTGCAGATGCTGGACAGTCCGAGCCAACAAAGTGTGGAGCTGGATGAGCACAGCAGGTCAAGCAGCATCTTAGGAGCACAGCTATTTGGCCTGCTGTGTTCATCCAGCTCCACACTTTGTTACTTAAGATGTTAAATCTGTTTTCTCCCTCCACAGATGTTGCCAGGCCTGCTGAATTTCTCCAGCAATTTCTGTTTTTGATATTTACTCCACCCCCAAAAAGTAGTAAAAAACAGCTTACTGCCCCACTTTGTATGTGGTAACTGCCATTTTGTGAAGGAAATGAACAGACCAAATAAGCTTTAGCTTGTTTGTTTGGGGGCAGTGGCTGGGGGGAGCTGGAGGTTATTTACAGGCTGAGCCTTGATTAAAAAAGGTTCATACAGACACAGCAACACAGGAGGAGCATTGTATTTAAAACAGGTAATGGGAGATGACTGTTAATGTGGACAGTACCTGGGAATTTTGTTCCCCAGCAGGTTTGGAAGAGACTGTATTCAATGAGTTGTTGAATGGTAATTGAGACCTCAGGAAAAGATGGTCAGTCAGTCTGTCAGAACAGGGGCATGGCTAAAGTTGAGACTTCCGCCATCTACAATCCGACCCCACCACCCAAGACATTTTTCCATCCCCACCCCTGTCTGCTTTCCGGAGAGACCACTCTCTCCGTGACTCCCTTGTTCGCTCCACACTGCCCTCCAACCCCACCACACCCGGCACCTTCCCCTGCAACTGCAGGAAATGCTACACTTGCCCCCACACCTCCTCCCTCACCCCTATCCCAGGCCCCAAGATGACATTCCACATTAAGCAGAGGTTCACCTGCACATCTGCCAATGTGGTATACTGCACCCACTGTACCCGGTGTGGCTCCCTCTACATTGGGGAAACCAAGCGGAGGCTTGGGGACCGCTTTGCAGAACACCTCCGCTCAGTTCGCAACAAACAACTGCACCTCCCAGTCGCAAACCATTTCCACTCCCCCTCCCATTCTTGAGATGACATGTCCATCATGGGCCTCCTGCAGTGCCACAATCATGCCACCCGAAGGTTGCAGGAACAGCAACTCACATTCCGCCTGGGAACCCTGCAGTCTAATGGCATCAATGTGGACTTCACCAGTTTCAAAATCTCCCCTTCCCCCACCGCATCCCAAAACCAGCCCAGTTCGTCCCCTCCCCCCACTGCACCACACAACCAGCCCAGCTCTTCCCCTCCACCCACTGCATCCCAAAACCAGGCCAACCTGTCTCTGCCTCCCTAACCTGTTCTTCCTCTCACCCATCCCTTCCTCCCACCCCAAGCCGCACCCCCATCTACCTACTAACCTCATCCCACCTCCTTGACCTGTCCGTCTTCCCTGGACTGACCTATCCCCTCCCTACCTATACTCTCTCCACCTATCTTCTTTTCTCTCCATCTTCGGTCTGCCTCCCCCTCGCTCCCTATTTATTCCAGAACCCTCACCCCATCCCCCTCTCTGAAGAAGGGTCTAGGCCTGAAACATCAGCTTTTGTGCTCCTGAGATGCTGCTTGGCCTGCTGTGTTCATCCAGCCTCACATTTTATTATCATGGTTAAAGTTGAAGTTGTTTTTGATCTGTGTTTTCTGGAGGAGATGAGCTTGGCTGTTGACAAAGCACCAGGATTTGAAAGCATTTTGCCGAATGTCACACATCAGCTTTTGAAAACCCAAGAGTGGAAAGCTGAGTTAGAGATATTAACACTACCTGAGTGAACTGAAAGGGTGGCACTCACTAACGGCTCCAGGAAAGCAACCAAGGAGTCTACATCTACTTCACAAGCCATCATGAAAGCCATTTGTGTTGTATGAGCTGTTTTGTTATTTTCCTTTATTTATTCCTTAGCTGTGTTTATCCGTCTTAGAGTCACAGAGAGTCAGAGTCATCAGCATGGAAACAAACTTTTTGATCCAGCCAGTCCATGCCAACCATAATCCCAAACTAAACTTAACCTATCTGCCTGTATTTGGCCCATATCCCTCCAAACATTTTTAAATTCATGTACCTATCCAAATGTCTTTTAACAGTTTTAACTGTACACATCCACCACTTCCTCTGGATGTTCAGTCCACATACGAACCACTTTGTAAAAATTTACCCCTCGTGCCTTTTTTAAAATCTTTCTGCTCTCACCTTAAAAAGTACGGTCCCCTCGTCTTGAAACTCCCAACCCGGGGGAAAAGACACCAACCATTCATCTTATTGATACACCTCAATATTTTATAAACCTCTGTAAGATCACCCTTCAAGCTCCTACAATCCAGTGAAAAAAAAGAGTCCCAGCCTATCCAGCCTCCCCTTGTAATTTAAACCCTCTGTTCTTCCTCACTGGTTCCTTTCCAGTCTTTTGTGCAACTGGGATAATAAAATGTGAGGCTGGATGAACACAGCAGGCCCAGCAGCATCTCAGGAGCACAAAATCTGACATTTCGGGCCTAGACCCTTCATCAGAGAGGGGGATGGGGTGAGGGTTCTGGAATAAATAGGGAGACAGGGGGAGGCAGACCGAAGATGGAGAGGAAAGAAGATAGGTGGAGAGAAGAGTATAGGTGGGGAGGTAGGGAGGGGATAGGTCTTTTGTGCAACCGGGTTGTTTTGGGTTTAAAACTTGGACATTAATCAGCTCATTTTGTTGTCTAAAATTTTGCCTCTGATAAGAAGTTATTGAGTAAGTATTTAACAAATACTTAAGTCTGTTATTTGAGACGTAACACAGATGTCTGGAATTAATTATTCATTATGCCTGGGACTGGTTGTTCAAAAGCCTGGTTAGGGAACAATTGGAGTAACTGTTAGGGGTTTTAATGGGTTAGTTTTACCCTGTTGCAAATACAGGGGTAGAAAGGCTGATTAAGTTTGGCTGTATGTCTCCATGTTGTAACATAAGAAAGCAATGTCACCCACAGAGATAACAAGGTGTAGAGCTGGATGAACACAGGAGGCCAAGCTTCAGGAGGAGCAGGAAGGCTGACCTTTCAGGTCTGGATCCTTCTTCAGAAATGGCTACCCACAGAGTCTGCCAACCTGTAAATCAATGCTTTGCCCAATAAGGGCAAAGAAAACAAGTTAAGATGTCTGCATCTGCGTCAAGCCACAAACAAACAAACAAACAAACATTCTCCATGGCTGAGCGAAATGTATGGCTATCCCTGTGCTCAACGCGACCCGATGGGAAGCATGCAAGTTGTAGGTATCTGGTAGAATGAAAAGTGTTGAAGACCTGAATTGGCGTCAGAGTTAGTCCAAGAGTAGGCATGATGATACAGGGAGGCTGGTGGTTTGCTGATGCTGAATTGTGTGGATGAAGCATCAGAAAAATACAGTGACATTGCTGTGAAGAAGCAGTTTCATGATGGCTGAGAGAACAATGGGGTGAGCTGCAGTTGCCAGTGGCTGGACTTTTACACTATCTAGCTTCTCATTGCAGGAGAGAAGAATAGGAAATACAATGTAAATAGGCTGAAGTGGGGCTAGGCAACAGGCCAATGCACAGTTGTAACCTAGTCACCAGGGCAAGATTCTGAAGTCATTATTTAAAGTTCAAGGGGGGAAAAAAAGTCAGGAAAATGATGAAAGTCAGATTTTTTTAAAAAGTTGTTGTCATAATTGATTAACTTGCTTGCATTTTCTCTTGCCACAACAGGAAGCAAAACAAAAACAAAAAAAATCCCATTAACTTGGTTTCTCGCTCCATCAATCCTGCTTGGTGTGTTGGAGTACCTCAAAAATTTTCAGAGACTTTGTTTCAGAATCAACAGCATTTTGTGGTTGTAAAATTACTAAAGCATGTGTGCTCTTTGGTTGGAAGCCACTTTCAGTGTCTTTTTACTGGGTGATTAATCTGAAGTCATAAACAAAATTATATTGTTGACAGAAGACTTGCCTTCATTAAACTCTGCTTCACCAACCCATGAATGTATGTATAATTACTAAAGATGAGAAAAAAGCAGAATGAAATGTTCTCGGAGGACAAAAAGACAACAATTTATGACAACACTGTATGAAGCTGGATGAACACAGCAGGCCAAGCAGCATCAGAGGAGCAGGAAAGCTGACGTTTCGGGTCGAGACCCTTCTTCAGAAATTCAAAAATACGCAGTGATTTACTTGATTACCTGCAGTGATCCGGCTTTTTATTCTAGGAGGATCGTTTCTATCTGACAATGATTATGTTTGCTGTTGTCACACCTTGTTAGCTGATTCTGCGCAGTAAGTAGACAACACCGCTTCTTGAAAAGGACCCATGAGGCAGTTCAATGTGATCTAATAGCACTATAACCTACTTATTATTCATAACTTAGAGTAAAGCTGTTATTACCTTTTATGCTATGTGGACAGTATGGATAAGCTACAGCTGATCTCTTTAAAGAGCAGAAGACAGTGGATTTGATAAAGGTGATTAAAGTCCAGGCAATATAAACTATTCCCATTGGTGAAATGGTTAATGATCTGAGAACACCAATACAAGGTGATTGCAAAAGAACTGGAGGTTCACGAGGAAGAACTTTTATTTTTAAATGTAGAAAGTAGTTAGGATGTGGAATATATTGTAGAAAGTGAGGCAGAGCTAAATTCAATCATGACTTTCAATTTTGAATTGGATAATAATTTACGGAAAGAAAATGCAAGGTGACAAGATGAGGAAGGATGTTGGGCTTGTTGAGTTGCCCTGTAGAGAGCTGGGATAGGTATGATATGCTGAATGGCTTCTGTCTTTCTTATAACCAGTCTGTGATTCCATAAATGAATTCTTATGTTGGTACTTCCAATAGAATCACAAGCTAACAGGATATTCCTGACCAATGAGTCACAATTTACATCTGTTTTTGCAGTCTACAGAGTCACAATTGGACAAGAATTTAAATCAGCTTTAATATCAATGAAGGTCTGAAATCAATCTACAATTTATTGTCAGCATCATCTGACAGCGCAGCAATGAATTAAAATGACTCTTATCATCTTCTCCATTCTTAGAGTGAAATGGAACTGCAGAAAGGTCTAAGAAATCAAGGATAGAAAGCAACGATACCGAGGATATGATACAGAATAGCAGTACAAACACTCACACTGACGTTTGCAGTAATGAATACTCCATTAGGATTCAGTACCTATTCTGTGTAATTTGCCAACAATGGACCAACCAACACAAAAGAGAAAAGAATTTTAATGAGCCAGTTACATCCAGAGTAATTCACATCCTGCAATCTCTGGCACACTTATCAGGCACAGTCCTGGAAATCAGAGATAATAAGAACTGCGGATTCTGGAATCAGAGGTAACAAACCGTGGAGCTGAAGGAACACAGCAGGCCAGGCAACATCAGAGGAGCAGGAAAGTGACGTTTCAGGTCAGGACTCTTCTTCAGAAAAATAATCTTCTGAAGGAGGGAACCCTACCCAAACATCAACTTTCTTGCTCTCTGATGTTGCCTGGCCTGCTGTGTTTCTCCAGCTCCACTGTGTCAGTCCTGGAAACCAGGTGGTGTACAAAACTAAGGTTATTCCAATGAGCTCCCCATCCCAAAATTAATCACAATGGTGACCTTTCTTTCATTATGCCTGTTGAAGGCCTTTGAGAAGACTTTTCAAATTAACCTTTTTCTTTAGCTGCAATACAGCTAATAGGCACATTTTTATTTTTTCTATTAAAAAGAAAGAAATGCTCAAACTGATGTCTGCATACCAATAAGGTTCTGAATGGCTTTAAATAAAACCATTCTCTGTTCTTAAAATCAAGTTTCTTATAGTTGTTGGCTGAGACTTTTGTGTGTGTGACAAACTCTTTTTCGCCTATATTAATAAAACTGCATCAAGTTTCTTGTTTGTGATTTATCAAGGTCTGTTTTCTAATACAAGAATCGTTTGCAAAAAAAATCTCAAAACTTTCAGATTACTCTGGATTGTATTGACTGATATGCAAAGACAACCTATAAAAACTATGTAAATTTGATCAGAATTTGCACCCTGATCCTGATTTGCTGAACAAGGAATCATTTGATTCTTGTTTTGGTTTACTGGTTTCTCGTACATTGCAAAACTTTAAGCTGATACAGGCACTGCTTCAAAACAGTTCTCAACTATAGGTCAAAGTCCAATAAGTGTCAGAACAAGCTGCAGCATAACTTGGGCATTCCAGAGTTACATTTATAGATGGAAGCAAAATCTAATTCTTCCGGACAGGGCATCATAAATCATGCTACAGCTTTTTGCAAAGCTCATAGATCAGTTCTTTAGTGGATTGAAGTAATGCTTGTATGTTAGCCTAGTTCAGAAGCAAATTCATTGCTCATGCATCCCATAAAAATGTGCTTTTCACCTGCATAGCCACTATGCCAATACTTATTATACTGGTCAACCAAATTGATTTCTGTGTTTCTTTCTCTTTGTATATGAATATTTAATCTTGTCCTGCTGCCGATAATGCTTTGAGAAATGCAAACTTAGAAATGGGCCTAATTCACAGACACTATGCAGATAACTAAGGCTCCTCTATGGAGACTGTTTCTATTGGTGGAAGCATTGAGAACCAGAGGATATGGATGAAAGGAGATGACTAAAGTAGCAACAGCAGGTTAAACCCACACACATGGTTAAGATCGGAAGTGCATTGAGGATGTGGTGCATACAGATTAAAAAAAAAACGAAATCTTCAAAAGACAATGGGATAATTACCTGAACAGAAAACATTTACAGAGTTCTGGAGAACTGATGTGAACATGAAGGCCAGATGGTCAACATTTGTGGTGAAATCATTCCAGCATTTCATAAAATCATCATATTAAGTAACAGACCTGGTTTTAGAAGGAATAAGGCCATGAAGTATTGGTCCTTACCCTACAACATCTGATTCAATTTCAGGTCAACTTCACAGATCCCAACCGAGTTTCTGACATGCTGTAGGTTTCAGTCTTTCTCCTGTTCCTTGGCTCCAATCTCTCTTCTACCCTAACCCACAATCCTTGACCTTACAAGTTAGCCCAGGCTTGCCTCAGTCTGCTCCCCAAAACTGAAGCCTGTGGTTATCACTCCCTTGACCTCAGACAGGGCTGACAAACCATCAACTCCAGAAAACCCCTAGTGTTGACTTCAGTTCTTGTCTCCATCTTGATCTCTGGCCAATAATTCAAATCAATGGTGTCACTCTCCTAGAGGGTTGTTGCCAAGCTTCAATGATGGACTTTTCATGCTCCAAAAGCACGATTGTAATGGGTCTGAAAGTCCCAATACCTGGACAACCTAGACGTTCACCATTCAAATGCAGGGAAGAGAGGGGGTGGCATAATCCATGCCCTCCCGCCCTTGCATGTAAATATGGTCATGACCCAATTCTAGGCAATTATATCAAGAATACCACAGTGAGTGTCAACTTCTAAAGAATAGAGAGGCTTGTATTTCTGCTGCATCTTTAGTGGCCTCAGAGCATCACAAGACATTTTACAACTCAAGTTCTTATGAATTTTAGACACGGCTGTCACATTTTCTACATCTACAGCAATTTTTCAAGGCAAAATGTGATTATGATCAAACAATCTGATCCAGTCATGTTGAAGCATAAATACTGTCCAGGATATCAGAAGGATTTTTTCCTTCAGTCTTGTTTTAAGAGGCTGGATTAACCATCCACCTACAGCAGGCTTGAAGGTGGAGGAATCTTGCCAAATTCACCAGAGATCTTGTCTATGTACCTCCTTGCCTCTGCCTGGACTGCAAAATATACTGACAGCAAAGGTGATGTCAGGTAGACTACCATCAGGGGGTTTATTGAGGTCCTGATATGGGGAATTAATTCAAACATAAGGAGTCTTATTCTTCTGCCACCAGGATTAAAGCGACAATAGGAGAGATCTTTGCCATTTCGAAGCAAGCAGGCTGGTGTTTAAAATCTCTTTGCTTTAAATTTGTCCTTAACCAATGGAGGAAATCAATTCTGAATAAGAACCATCACAAAAAAAGGACAAAATTAGACCTGTTTGCACTACATTGGAGCAAGTTTGAAATATTTCTCATAATTATACAAAAAAAATTTGTCAAAGTGATGGAAAATTTTGAGAAAAAGCAAGACAAATATTCAAAGCAATTTTTAACTGATAGAAATGGAGACTGTTCTTTTAGTCCAATTTTCAAACTGTTTCAGTTCCAGATCTCAAAGAATAATGCTGAATAATAAAATATCAGAAACATGACTTCATTTCTTTTTATAATGCAATAACAAAAAAGTTTGAATTGTACCTCAAACTTGGGCCTGAAAATACTGTCACATGGTGCCAATTTATCAGGCACAACATGGCCTCCTAACTGCTGAAAGTGCACCATCTTCCATATTGGATCAGGACAATCAAGAGATCCATTACGTACAACCAAGCAATCACTAGGTCTCTCAAACATTAAGATGCTTCCTTGAAGTTCAATGTTATTTTGCTCTTTGTTTTGGTCATCATTAGCTGCATTCAGGGAAACCAAACCTTGCACTGAATTAAATATATTCAACAAAGGTAAACTGTGACCACAACAGCAGATCTTACCTTTTCATTTTAGGCAATGTCACTTTGGTATGTGTCACTCTTGCTTTACTATCAATCTCAATAATAAGATATCCTGCAACCTTTGAGCAGAAAGCCTATATGCTGGGTACAATTGCTTCTGCTTTCATTTACCCTGTCCCACCAACACCATCCCTGAGACTGCTGATCTGTAATTGATGAATCATTCAATGTAACACTGATTAAGTTGGATATTACCCATTGGTCAATGATGAACAAGATTGAAATTGGAAAGGAGCAGTTATAAAGAAATATGGAACATCAGAATAAAGCTCACACCTTTAACCTAAACCAAACAGCTGCATGCGGATGAATCAAGAAAGCCTCAGTAATTAAGGTCATAAATGACACTTACACAGCTACACAACCTGCCTTCAATAATGTATATCAACAGAAAAGTGTATCATTCAATATACTGGGCATTGATGGTAATCATTGCAAGCCATCTTCATGCTTATTTGAGAGGAGATGATAAATATGTGACAAGCTTAGTTCATTGTAGTCTTGGAAGTTGGGGTGATGATTTTGCATTGGTAGAACTGGTCATGTAATTGACCTTTTTCTTTGTAACGAATAGAAAGCCTTATATTTGCATAGCATCTTTTATGGTCACAGATCATCACAAGGCACTTTGCAGCTAACTAAGAACATTTAAGTTGTCATGGATGTCAAAGCTATGTCTTTGGCACTTATTGTGATGATTATCTCATTCTGCTGTTAAAATGAGCACCGGCATCTCTTGGCTCCAAAGATCTTATTAGTACCAAAGGTCTGCCTGAGCTAGAGAGTCTGAAGGCTCTTTGACCTCCAGTAAAACCCAACAGATGTGCAAATTTGGTCAATTATTATCTTCTAAAATCTCTATGCTGCCCCCATCAGGGGGCAGGCCTTTAACTCGCGGTTAGGGTCTGGTGGGTGGGAAGAGGAAAGTCATTACATTTGCTTCACCTGAATTTTAGATATTTTGCAAACAAACAGTCTGTTCAGAGATAATGTGACCCACAACTGGAGCAGGTGGGAACTTGGATTGAGGCCCCCTGGCTCAGAGGTAGGGGAACTCCCACTGCACCACAGGAATTGTACACTGATTCAGCCAAATGAAAGTAAAAATCTGTGCCTTCTCTTTAAGAGCTGAAGGCTTTGTTTAATGACTAATTGCCTGTTCTACTAATCTAACATCTGTCAGCGGTGCTCCCAGTCACACAATCTTAATCAACTCAAGGTTTGTGTGCCCTTTCACTGATGTTATTATTGTCATGATCTGACTGTTGCCAATTCTGTGCTGGTTTCCAGGACCAATTGAATTCCTTCCATAGTCACTCTGCCTCTTTTCCCCCCCATCACCCAAACCCCTAACTCCACTGAAGATACTTAATTGTCCTGAGTGCAATAATGGAAGACCGAGGGAGAGGTGAGAGGGAACCCCAGTGAATCTTCTGGCCTCCTTATCCTTGATGAACTGAATTGCTTCTTCTCATCCTTGACTTTTCTATAGACAGAAATCAATAGGTCCCTTGGTGTATTTTTTCACTGGTGTGTAAAAAAAATGTATCATAAATGTAATTGGGAGTGATATAATACATCTCTAAAGCAACCACTATTCCCTTAAGTGTTATCACAACAGATTGAATATCATTTCTGTCTTTGCTGCTACGTGCTAACTTTTTTTCAAGCTGACTGTAAAAAAAAATCAATTCAATATATTGAGCAAAAGTAAAACCAAGCTCACAATCGCAGACCTTGCCTTTTCATATCAGGCAATGTCATCAGGCTATGTGTCATACCATGCTGCAGCATCAGTTTCCACAATAAGAGATTAACTGATGGGACCACGCAGTAAGGTCACAGACACTGTTACTTGTTTGCTCTAACCTATCAGCTTACACACAGTATGCCCCATGGGATGCTTCAATCACACACAGTCTCTGATTCCTTACTCGTCCTGCTGATGGCAGGCCTGTCTCTTCTCCACATAGATATGGATAAAATGTCATCAACAACACGGTGGAGAGAAGGGAGAGAGATGAAACCTCTTGTCTTCACGTACGATCTGCCAGAGCATTTGTTTTCAGCTCTCTTACTGCAGCTGTCCATCAAAGTCAATCAATTTTGCTGCAGGAAGTCAGGGAGATTGCGATTGATTTAACGCAGGTGAGATCAGATAACTCAATTATGTAATCATTGTTGAGAGAGCCAAGGATAGGAGAGACATAAAGAGCAAGAGGTTTGCAGGTGAAAATGTGAAGTTGACAGATTTACTAATTGCCCCAAATGATTATTATGCAATTATGTAAATTATTCACTTAACTTCATTTAGCCAAAGGGCAAGATGTGTAGTATAAATGCAGAGGGTTTTTTTTTGCCTTTCTCCTGAGAAAATCAATATACTTTCAACTCAGCTGCTTCACAGTGCAATGGGATTAATGTGAAGGGATGTGCTAACATGTGCCTTCCAACTTCAAATCACACTGTGCATCAACTGTACTTAATAAGAGCGAAGTGGTGTGAAAGACCAAAGACACAGAGGCAAATTGTGATGGGGAAAATAAAGGGGAGGAAAGTCATGAATAAATGCAGGCAGGAAAAATAAGGAAAGGAACTAATGGTTATTTTGGTGCCAAGAGCTGTTTTTCTTCAGGTTGGGAAATATAAACTGCCAATAATTTTAAAGGAAGCTAAAGTCATGCTCCACGTTTGCTCTTGTGCAGCTTCTGAATGTAAACTAAATTTGCTAATTGATACTTACAGTGGGAGAAAACTTGAAGATGATTTTTATTTTAACAGTTTCAATTTACTACTGCATTGACAACAGCATTCCATACAATTTTATTACAGGCTGAATATAAATATTTGAATTACTATAAAGATTAATGTCTCATATTAGTTGAACCAGTTTTGGTGCCTGAGATTTCAGTCAAGATGAAAGAGTTTTCTAAATGTTCAAAGGCAATGGACCAGGGGAATTCACATTGTTACACATCAATTGGAGTCTTGAAGTGCAATGGTAGTATCCCAATCTGTGGCCTGTTTTAAAAAAAAATGCTTCAGATCCCACACCAGAAATCATGGCCACGGAAGGTGTGTGCTCTAATTATTAGCTGATAAATCGTTTCAATATGTTATGCATAGATGCCTAAAGTGGATGAGTTTGTACACCTCTGATCTAGCTTATGGATGTTTAGATAGTAACTTCACCTATCACATGTCACATTAATATCACATAACTGTGCCATTTCCAGGTTTAAAAAAAAGAACTTCTATGCCTTTCCCTAGCATGTCTATACTCCTGGAGACTGTTGAGTGGCATTGTCACAGTGGTAACTCCAATTATTGTATTGTTATTGCGTACAATTTTTAAAAATTTTTACAGACTATCACATCTTCCCCCCCTTCTCTGATTTCACAGATTCACTTGATTTGGGGACTTATTATTCTTCCCAAAAGTGTTTTATTCTGACTTGGAAGAATTTTCATCTGTTATGTGGAAATTGTTTCTTGACTTCAAATGTCTTCCTGGATAACTTTGAAGATGTGTTACTGACGAGCACAGGTGGCTTCAACATTGAGGGAATGGAACCCCTTTCTGTTGTTGAAGTCAGTCACATTATCATGTGGAACTGTTAATGCTAAGTGTGTACAGGCAAGACTCCTCTCTCTACGTGGAACCATCTATGTTAGCAAAGCCTACTGCCTGAGATACAGACAACAGACCTCACTGTAGTGAAACAAGGTAGAATAATGTGATTTGGTACAAATTGCACAGGTAACAGCCTTGATACAATTGTGGGTTGAGGATTGTGAGATCTCTGATGCCTCGTGGAAGCAGCTGATCGCATAAATATTTAGTGCAGCTGTTACCTTGATGGCCACCAGGATATGATGGCAATCCACCCCTTCAGGTCACAAGTCCTGCCCTAGCAGTTGGTACAGTTTCGTGACAATGTCTCAGGATATCCTTCGTATATAGCACCTCATTCACCTGTATGAAATAGCTTCAATGATGATAGGCTCTGGGCCTCCTATACCTCCTGCACATACTGAGTGATCTTCAGCTGCAACATCTTCATGAAGAGTTCGTTTGCCTACAGCTGAAGGTTGCTGATCTGGTCCTGGGCTCACTAACTTACCTGTTCTTCTTCAATTTCTCTATATCTTTATTGATGGTCTCTGTTGTGGATGAGCCCATTGGTTCCAATGCACCTTGTGGGAAATGTAAGAAAAAGAACAGATCACTAATGTCAGTAGCCAGTATTGGTGCCACACACAATTATGGTTTAGCATAGTTCTTCCAAAAAAGAGACATACAGAACTCCACAAGGAAGGCTATAGAATGGTTCCATATGGACCTTTAACATAGGGACTTCATTCCAATGAAAGCAACTCAAAGCTATTCCATGCAAATGAGGTATGAAATTGTAAGGACTGTATGGTTTCTAATACCTTGTTCCCCAAAACTACACATTACCCAAAAAAGACAGCATTGCATAAATGGTCATATGAGTGAATACTTACTATTCAAGAGGAAACAACTTTGTGTCCCTGTGAACAGTAACCTGCAGATGATTACTGACATGAGTTCTATTTCTTGGAGATGATTATCTTCAATCTGTTATGACTAATGACATGGTCAAGATTGGTTGTGACCAGGATTTGTATTGCACACACTTGGACTCAGCATGCAATGCATAAGCAGGGTGCTATGGTTACAGGTGACTTCACCCCATACTGTGTGAGAGCCTGATGAACGCGAATGCCCCTCGAAGGATCTCACATCACTCATAAGTAGACCCTACATGCTCAGACAGAATTAAAACACTTACTTCACCCGCTTTGGGTGCATTTTGCATTTCCATTGCACATTCAAGAGCCACATAATTATGGAAAGCAACACAGGTCATGCTTGGCACAGTGAGTCACTGAGCAGCCTGGTAATCAGGGTCCCCCTCAAATATTCCCGTTCATTTCTTCTTTGCACTTCCTATCAAGCCCATCTGCCCTGAGTTCCACACGTTTCCATGCAGCTCTTTGAACTCATCTACTAACATTATTCCCTGAGCCCCAGCTGACAGTTTAGTTATTGTCAACCATTGTGTTGCAATAAGACCACAAGACATAGGAGTGGAAGTAAGGCCATTTGGCCCATCAAGTCCACTCCGCCATATAAATCATGGCTGATGGGCACTTCAACACCACTTCCCTGCACTCTCCCCGTAGCCCTCGATTCCTTTTGAGATCAAGAATTTGTCGATCTCTGCCTTGAAGGCATCCAACGTCCTGGCCTCTACTGCACTCTGCGGCAATGAATTCCACAAGCCCACCACTCTCTGGCTGAAGACATGTTGTCTCATTTCAGTTTTAAATTTACCTCCTCTAATTTTAAGGCTGTGCCCACAGGTCCTAGTCTCCCCAACCTAATGGAAACAACTTCCTAGCGTCCACGCCTTCTAAACCAATGACCGCATACAAGTCAGGGTGGTTGTAACTAACAATTATTCACCCCCTCCCACAGCACCTATGTATTTCAATGCACTCTTGTCTCTGGCCCTTATATGTTGAGTTGCATCCCTTCACATTAATTGTTCCTACTGCAGTCCAGACTACTGCTTCTAGTCCCCTCAACTGATTTCTCCAAATTCCGTACCACAAAGTCCTTGATAAGCCCCCATGACTTTCAATCTGCAGTCCCTAGGAATGATCATGGCCCACCACTCTCAAAGATTTGGGTGGACCTCAGACTGATGCCTGTGTTGTTCAACGATGATTTAATGCAACTTTCTGAACTGGTTGCACTGGACCTGCAGGACTGACTGCAGTCAATAGACAATAGGTGCTGGAGTCGGTCATTTGGCCCTTCGAGCCAGCACCACCATTCATTATGATCTTGGCAAATCATCCACAATCAGTACCCTGTTCCTGCCTTATCCCCATAACCCTTGATGCCACTATCTTTAAGAGCTCTATCTATCTCTTTCTTAAAACTATCCAGACAGTTGGCCTCCACTGCCTTTTGGGGCAGAGCATTCCATATATCCACCACTCTCTGGGTGAAGAAGTTTTTCCTCAACTCTGTTCTAAATGGCCTACCCCTTATTTTTAAACTGCGTCCTCTGGTTCTGGACTCACCCATCAGCTGGAACATGCTTCCTGCCTCCAGAATGTCCAATCCCTTAATAATCTTATATGTCTCAATCAGATCCCCTCACATCCTTCTAAACTCAAGTGTATACAAGCCCAGTCGCTCCAATCTTTCAACATATGATAGTCCCACCATTCTGGGAATTGACCTCGTCCAATCCCAACACTGCAGAAGTATGGTCTCCTCAATCTATCTACTTTACATTCTGAGGTACAAGATTAGGAAACTGCAAATAACTGAGGTGATATTATGTAATGATCGCTTACATGTGCATGAAAATGGATGCAAATCAGCCTCTCATCCTTCATGAGTAAGATTCTCTTCTGGCTGTTCAGAAGTTGATATCAGCAGTGGGGTAACACAGAAGTCGAGACTTTATTTTGAGAAGCTGGAAAGCAGCAAGTCTTAAGGTTGTGATTACACCTGTTTAGTGAATCTCAAGTGAATTATGGATTTTGCATGTGCCAGACAGCAGTTGCTTAAAAAGTTGATTGTTAAAAACTTGGGCAGATGAATCAAAAGATGGATATAATGACAGACTTTGATGAAGGTTATGGGTCCATTTTTGATAGTTCAAGGGAGGTTCGGGAGGTTAAGATTAAGATTTTAAAATGTCCAGAATAAACAGATGTACAGCACTCATATATGCACTTTACAGCGAACTGGAAAATCCAAGGAGTCTGTGGAACAAAGTATGAAAGGAAAGTGGCAGATGATGTACTCAATTAAAATCGCAGATAGATGTACATAATGAGGCATGCTACGAAAAAAATAGAGAAAGTATTGGACAAGTTATGAGCAAAGAAGGTGACAGTGAGGGGTGGTAACTCAAAGATCCAAGGGTTGCCTGAGAGGATTAATTCAACAGAGTTGCTTCCCTTGAAACCGTCCACGTAGCTTGTGTAGCCAAAATTTTAAATAAAATCTCCACTTGAAGATTAGTTTAAAAAAAAACTGAGAGCTGCAGGTTCTACCAGCAAAATTATTGACCTTGATAGGGGCTGGAAAAAAAAAGCACAAGAGTGATTTCTCTTGTGATTTTGGGTTTTGTTGAAATATTGTAAGTGAAAACAAATACTCCCCTGGCTTGTGATAATGGGAACTGCAGATGCTGTAGAATCCAAGATAACAAAGTGTGGAGCTGGATGAACACAGCAGGCCAAGCAGCAGCAGAGGAGCACAAAAGCTGAAGGGTCTAGGCCTGAAACATCATCAGAGTGGGGGATGGGGAGAGAGAACTGGAATCAATAGGGAGTGGGGGGAGGCAGACCGAAGATGGAGAGAAAAGGCTCCCCTGGCTTGTCTCTTTTGAATGTTCAAGAATAGCGGAAATGTGCTGCCAGAGGAGCTGGGAGAAGCAGATACAATAGCAGCATTCAAGAAACACCTGGAAGAATACAATAAAAGGAAGGGAATAGACAAATAAAGAGGTTGTTGACTTGCTCGCCGAGCTGGCTTGTTTACGTTCAGACGTTTCATCACCATGCTAGGTGACATCATCAATGGAGTTTCCAATAAAGTGATGTTACTCTGCTCTGCTTGGAATTTATACTGTCCAGTCTGTTATGGTGAGTACTGTCATTTCTGGTTTTAATCTATGGGTTTATATGTGGGATCCAATTGTATATGTTTATTGATTGAAGTATGGGTGGAGAACCATGCCTCTAGGCATTCCCGTGTGTGTCTATGTTTAGCTGTGTTTGTAGTACTATAGTAGCCCAAGCCAAACATAAGCATGCAAACATAACACAGAAATGGGTTAAATTCTTGTTAGGCAAGGAGCCAAGTTATATTTGGGTAGATGGGAATGTGAAATTCAAAACGCAAACAGATAAGTTAAGTTCTTAATGATTGGCAGAGTGTCTTGAGAGGTCAAATACTTTTGCTCCTATGTGCATGTATGTCGACTGTTAATCTGTTAATTCCAGCCTTGGTTGTGGGGGACTCGGCATGGAATGAAGAAATCTGGCAAAGCTAAGGAAAAGTGCACAAAATAATGAATTTGCTCATCTCTAGTGCTCCAGTCGCAGTGCCAAAGGCTGCCTATCAGTCATAAGGACTGGGATTAAGTGATGGAGTAAAAGCAGCCAAATGAATCAACAATCAAAAACCCTGGGTGAGTCTGGGAGGAGGGCCAAAATAGAATTTAATTGTGGCATAAAGGTTTATTGTGGAGCTTGGGGGATCAGAAGTAACCGTAACTGGAATGTGCAACACACTTCAGAAGTTAACAAAGGTAAATTTTGTGATCTTTGGGAGGTTAGCTATCTACAGCTGGGGGACTTTATTTTATATAGAGTCATAGAATTGCATAACCAGGAAACAAACCCTTCAGTCCAACTGGTTTATGCTGACCAGATATCCTAAATAAATCCAGTCCCATTTGCCAGTATTTGGCCCATATCCCTCAAAACCCTTCCTATTCATGTAATTATCCAGACAACTTTTAGATGTTGCAATTGTACCAGCCTCCTCTATTTCCTTGAGCAGTTCATTTCCTAAATGTACCATCCTCTGCATGAAAACGTTGCCTTTCAGGACCCATTTAAATCTTACCCATCTCTCCTTAAACCTATGCCCTCTAGTTTTGTATATGTGACATAGTTGTGTTCAGAATTGAAGCATTCAATTCAGAATTAGAGGAAAATAATAATTTCACCAAGTCACTGACAGCACAGAATTTCTGTTGGCTTAACATGGGGCACTCCAGTCAGTCCAATACCCACCTTTCATTGCAGCCTTGCACGTTCATTTCCTTTAAGTTTCCATTCAGTTTATTTTTGATCTTGTTGATTATTTCCATTTCTATAATCTTCCTCACCAATGAGATTCAGTTAATTACCATTCACTGCACATTAAAGGTTTTCTCACATTTATCTGTATCTTTTCCCCAAAGTCTTAGTTTTGTTTTCTAGTCCTATACGATCAGTCAGTAAGAACAGCCTTACCTTGTCCTTATCGTAGCCTGTCATAATGTTGGACAAATTTACCAAACCTCCCCAAAATCATAGGGTTTGCTGCAAGGTGAGCACCACAACATTTTTAACCTGACATGTAGCCAAACCCTCCTCATCCCTGGAACCACTTTGGTAAATACCCTATGGACTCTCTCAATTACCTTTACATCTTTCCTGACCTGTAATGACTAGAATTGAATGCAAAAAAACTTTAGTTGAAACTAACCCAAGAATTATAAAGATTCAGCATTGTGCTGGATGTCTTCCTTTATAAAATCCAAAATCCTCTGTACTTTGTTAATCAATCCCTCATTGTGCATTACTGCCTTAAAGATTGATTCATGTATACCGCAGGCTCTTCTGCTCCTGCACACTCTTTACAATTGTGCATCTTTACAATTGTTAAGTCTCTATTTCCTCTCCTCATCATTTCAGCCAAGATTAAACTTCATCTTTCTTTGCATTAAGCGCCATTTGCCACGCGTCTGCCCATTCTGCTGTCGTGTCTATGTGTTGTTGCAGGCAATTCACATCACCTCAACCATTTTCATTCCTCTCTGTTTATTATCAATGTAACTTTTACACTCTAGTCCAGAATCTAATGTATCTATCAGCTTGTGAAACAAATTTGGCCTAAGCGCCAACTCTTGGGGACGGTTGATTGATATTATAAGTCGTACAATACCACCTCTTCAGTCCAAAACTCTTCCTAGGCTCATATTCCAGATTATTATCAACTGATCTGAGCTAGGCTCAATGAAAAGTTATTTGAGCTGAACCATGTTGGCTTCTGAGGGAGAGAAGCATGTTGCCATTCATTGATCTGCTATTCTACTGCTACAATGTTTCGGCTGCTCAGCAGTATCCATGGCAAAATGCCACATTAAGCCTCCCTCACTTCACCCTAGCACCTTGCATTTGCAATGTACACTATCCAGAGAGTGCACTCCAGCACTGAACCAAGGTTATTTCAAAAGTGGCTCCCAAACTTGCAACTTCTTACCTCCTCGAAGAACGAAAGAAGCTGGATATTCAAAAATCACCATCTTCAAATTCACCATGAAGCTGTAAAACATCCCATCCTTGAAAATATCACCATTTCTTCAGCATCAAGTGGTCAAAGTTTAGTTCAATTGCTGCACTGTGAGCATATCTACAATACAAACACTGGAGCATCAAGAAAAAGGCAAAATTGAGCATTGAATCCTATCTTTGCAAGTGATACCAAATCCCCAGAATTAATGTATAATTTTAAACAAAAACAGGCTAGAGGAGAAACTACCTGGGCAAGGTAATAGAAACCTACCAATTTACGGGGTAATAACAGGTTAACAGCGGAAAATCTGAAAAAAACTGGATTGATGAAACTTGCAGGAACCATTAGATAAAAAAAACTAAAGAACTGTGGATGCTGTAAATCAGTAAACTAGTTCTGAGGAAGGGTCACCGGACCCAAAACGTTAACTCTGTTTATTCCTTCACAGATGCTGCCAGACTTGCAGAGCTTTTCCAGCAATTTCTGTTTTGGTTCAGGAACTATTCAAGGTAATTTATAGATAAGTTCTTATAAATTTTATTTTCACATGCACTTTTGAGCAGTGAGTGATTCTTGACAAAGACATTAGCCTGGGAGAAAAAAAAACAAATCATGATTATCAGACACACAAATTCAACACAAGTTGCCAACAAGCTTCACAAATATATGAAAGTACAAGCGACCAAATGTCAAAAAAAACTTTTGAAGAAAGAAGTGCAAATGGATTAATTATAAGAGACAATAGTCTTTGCTATTTCCAGTTAATTACAAGACTTTGGGCTGAGGCAACTGAATGTACAGCACCAAATGTGATTGGGTATTGGGGCTGTGCAAGAGTCTAGAACTGGTGGGGGTGTTACAGTGCTGGAGGAAGTTACAGAGATAGAGAGGGAAGAGAAATATTTTTCATTTTCACATCTACTTTTAAGCAGCGAGTAATGCTTGAACAGCAAATTACAGCGGTCTTAATGTCACAAATCCCTAGGTGAAACTGTGAACAGTATAATTGAAAGAAGTGATAAATGTGAAATACAAAAATGATGTCATTGTTTGTAGCATCTTGGTGGAGTACTTTGTGGCAGAAATTTCTCTGAGTTTTACCACAGCGGTGGTAAGTTATACTTTAGCAAATACCAGGAATTTCATTATGTTTTACAAAAGGAGACTTGGACAAAGTTATTGCAGAGACAACTAGAACCACCATATGTTCGATATTAATAAGCTGTTCTCCACAAATCTATCAGTAATTCATCGAGGGTGACAGGCCTCCAAGTTCCTAATTGGCCTTTGCCAAAATGTTCTTGTGTCTCCGTGCGTAGTTTTAAACATCATTGTGTGTAATTTTCTTGTGTGCTGTCAAAAAACTAATCGCATAAAATATGGAAACATTACAGTAGTGATATCAATTTGCTAAATAATAAATAAGTGCAGTCTGCTTTGCAGCTAGTTATTATGCTCAGTTCTAATTTTGAATTATTATTTCCAGCTGATCTACATCTAAATAAAAAAAAGCACTTGGAGCTAGATTGGTCACATCTGCTCAGTTTTGGAGTTTGCTGTGCACAAAGCAAACTTTAAGCAAAGGTGTTACAAACACCTATGGCCCTCTAGACTGTTCTGCTGCTGAAGCTTCAGGACAGTTGTGCTCAACATGTTATCTTGCCTTAAGTTCTCACTTTCTATTGTCTGCAATCAGCTTTAGGAATCCTGTGCTTCAGTAGAAAATACAACATGAAGCAGATTTTGACTTTAACCACTCAAAAGAAACTGGGTGGTATATAGACATGTGTGTTTAGTTTAATTAACACTTGGGTAGTCCCACCTTGCCACTCACCCTCGTGATCCTGCTGTCTTCCTGGTTTACACTATCATTCTGCTCTTTAGCCCCAAGCTGACATGGTTCTATTTAAGAATATAGATTGAGTGGGGGTGGGGGAGACTGCAATTTTATTTGCACACTTCAGCAAGAGAGCAGTGAAGGATTCACTGTCAGGCCATTCGGCCCTTTGAGCCTTCTCAGCTATTCAACAAAATCATAGCTGATCCTCCATCTGAATGTTATGTTCCCACATTCTTCCCCTAGCTTTTGATGCTTTTAATATTTCAAAAATTATCCATCTCTTTCCTGAATATATTCAGTGACTTGGCCTCCACAGCCTTCAATGGTAGATAATTAGGCAGATCACTATCCCTTTAATGAAGAAATTTTTTGTCACATCAGACTTAAATGGCCTACACCATATCCTGATCCCTGGTTCTAGACTCCCCCACCACAGAAAACATCTTCCATGCATCTGGCAACTACTGATCATATATCTGTAAACACTGCATGCCAGTTTAGCTACATTCTTATATTTATCTTTTTAAGGAATCTTTGTGCCAGAAGAACGAGTAGTGCCTTTCTCCTCCTTCGCCATAGGTTTTCCTACTCTCTTGTCCCTTGATATTGTCAATAGCTTTCTCCTTCCCTGAAGCCCTAGGACACAGATGATGCTGTATATGCCTGGGCTCCCTAGATTCATTGCCTGTTTCAGGTTTCTTTTTCAGATCACTTCAAAATCAGCAGCACCAGGTGTAGCTTTCTTAGTGACCTGTTGGTGTTGGACTTGATTATTGTCTCAGCATTTACACTACTACATTCAACTATCTTATCCTAAGGACTCAATGGTCAATCTGTGATCCAGGTTTAATAGTGTAAATACATTCAAGTGTCAATATCCCAGAAACTAACCTGAAAACAGCTCATATTTACAGAGCACTATTAATATATATATAAACATTCACATCCTTTGGCATTGTAAAGAGATAGCAATTGGAAAACAATTTGTTACCTTATATGACGTCTGAAAGTCCTGAAATGAATCCGAGTATTGCCTTGATCTGCAAAAGCACAGGAGTAGATGGTAATATCTCAGCTTCTAATCAAATCAACTGAGGTACAGTGAATGATCATTCGAGCTATGACAAAACTCAAGTTTATTTATTGATTTGTAAATGGGAGTCCATACAAACCTGTATGACCCACTTATTAATTCATATTAAGTCCTGTTCATCCATTATCAGTGTTTGCTGACTACAATTCAGTGCCTAATCTGGTAATGACTCAACATTAACATTCTAATTCTGCTGTGACCTCATGCCTGTCTGTCTCTGTACTTTCCTCCACCTTCATAACTGTTCATAATCTCTATGGTCTTCAACTTCTGACATGCTGTGCATCCACAATACTCATTTGCCCATATACCCATATTGGTGGCTGTGCCTGAGCTTTTTCCTTTCGAGTTCCCATTCAAAAAAGTTCTCTTTCTTTTTCCCTCCCTCCCTTTCCCTCTCACCTTCCCTCTTTTCCTCTATCCTCTTAAAATGTTTGTCTTGAACCAAGCAGCTATCTGTTCTATTGAGTCATCTTTTCTATCACATTACATGTTTTGGTGTTGCCTCGTGTCATGTCAGGCTCCTTTGAACGACCTGGGAATTCTTTACTCGTGAAAACCCAAATATAACTGTTATTGTTGACCCCAGAGCCATCACTGATATGTTAGAATGGAGAGAGTCAACCACGAATATCAAGTAAAGTTCTATAAGATGTTGCATTTTATTTCAGTTGTGCTGAGTTGCACTGTTTAAATTCAACACAGCTTGAAGCAAAGTGGAAAAGATATGGAAGAAATTATCCGAATAATTGCTTGACACAAGCCATTATGGGAGTTGATTAATTGATCAACAAAATATCAGTGCCATTACCTCTAGCAGTGAAAACAATGGGTTCTGTTCTTCTGAATAATTACCTTTTCACTTATTCAAAACTGCAATGTGCAAAGATTTAAGTTTTGGCCCTGAACTGAATTGGCACATCTCAACAACTGCTTTGGAGCTATTTATGCAGAATGGCAAAGGTTAAATCGCTCTGTCTGAGGTAGCCACATTAATCTAAACACTGTTCCTGCTTCAGAGTGCTGAGTGCTGTCCCATTCAAATGCACAAGGTGTGAGCCAGTGCTGTGCAGGTGGTCCAGTTGCTGCAAACCTGTGCTAAATTGCTGCCATTCATTATAGTTACAGGCTGCCTGCATGGCTGCCAGACATGGACCAGGGTAACTAATCCATTGCTGTCATAAAATGGCATGTCACTGACAAAGCCTTAATTACATTGGTTATTAATGGTACAATTTCCAACACTCCCCGCATCGCAGCTCAGAACTCATTAGTGCCATTTATGAATAATATCTCTCAGTGTATAATACACTATAAAGTGTTGAAAAAAAGAGAAAGAAGAAAAAGACCATTAGACCTCCTGGGTGACAAGAGTACAAATATCCTCGAGCATGAATGGAGCATCTGGATGTGGGAAGTTGCATTTTTCAATCATCTGTTCAACAATGATGTTGACTTTGAAGAATACCAGCGATGTCCCTGTCTCTGATGATGACACCCACAAGTTTATCATTTAATTAATAAATTATGAAGTGTTACCAATCATTCAAAATACTACCTCTTGTAGACTAAAGCATTTGTCTTTATCCTCAGGCAGTTATTCACCAACTGTGATATGTTTGAATTTTCAGGGAATGGCTAATTATTTCTCTGTCCATCTTTGTGGAATTTACCTTTCACTGAATTTGTTTTTAAGTATTTAAAATATGAAAAGGCTTTTCATGAGTGAAAAGAAATAACATAACTGTATATGTGTGGGTGTGCGAAGGTCAGAAACTTTGTACTGTGTCTCACTAGCCAGTGATGAGAGATTGTATGAGAAAGAAGCAAGAAATCGGTGATCATTTTGATATTTTAATGGTAAATACAATGTTTAATGAGGCATGAGTACAATTAAGGTCTGACATGCTGTGTTCTGTAAGGATTTCAACTCTTGTTATTAGAATTCTGCATCAACTAGTGAATGATGGAATATTTAAAAAGGCATAGCCTGGATCTCGAGAGGCTTGTACTCTGTATGGGTTGACACTCAGACTGGTAGGAATATGTTAATTAAATTCTGTTCAAATTCACAAACAGCACGAAACCCCCAAAAATGATCTTCTGTGTTTTGAAAGTGATTAATGATATAGCTACTGGCAAAGTGTAAAATGTAACTGATGGAAACCTTGGGTGTCCTAAGTTACCATATTGGGTGGTTAAATAATATATTAGGATTAAGGCATGTAACAGCCTCCTTACCTTCCATAGATTTACAATGATGGAATTAAAAATAGAACACTACCATCTCTCAGAAATTTCAGATGTTATTGGTCATAGCCAGCAACATTTCAATTCTGAAATACTCATTCATTTCATGGTGTGTAGTATTGTCTACATTAGTCTGGAGAGCCTTCCTGACATTTGCTTTAAAGAGAAGAGGCACAAACAGATTATTATAAAGTTATGACCGAGGATTGATGATAGACAATATTTATTTTTTGTGCGGCTCACTTGGTAATGCTCTGACCACTTAATGAGAACATTCTGTGATAAAGTACTAATGCAAAAATCCAAGCTGATAGTGCTGTGTAGTATTGGGAATGGACTATCACAGATGTCTTGTTGCAGATAAGATGTACTTTAACTGATGTCCTGTTCTCTATTCCACGAGAGGCAAAATGCTTCCTGTAATGAAGAACAGTGTGGGTGTTATCTCCAATGACCTGACCAATATTTATCCCTCAGTCAATACAATAAAAAGACAGATTCTCCCCTCTGTGTGCTTGTGGAACATTTTGTGCTTAAACTGGATTTTGTATTTCTTACATTATGGAAGTGACTACACTCCATAAATACATCACCTGTTTTGAAGTGCTTTAAAAAAACATCCTTGCAATGTAAAAGGCACAAAAAAAAGTGGCACTTTTTTTTACATTGTGTGGACTACATACTAGAACATAGCAACAGAAATGGCCTGGTTAGCTTCTTGAGCTTGTTTCTGCCCATAGGATTGAGCAAAAATCCCCATCACCAAAAATACTGAGCTAAAGTGAAAGATTTTTCAAAACATTTAAAAGAAATAGTTGGCAGCTGGCCTGAGCTCTGGGAAAAATACACAGGCACAGTGATGGCTGTCTGGAATCATTATTCAGCCCAAGAACGCAATTCACACCTTAACAGTCAGCAAACAATCAACCAGACGTAACAATCTAGGCCGAAACCAACTTTTACACCTTGGGCTACCCCAACCCAGACATTATAGAGCCCATACAGATACCAGACATTCAACTGCAACCAATATTCTTTCAGACAGATATTGGGCATTCAACCTCAATCAAAATACATTTATACACACACTTAACTCTCAGGACGACAATTGACCTCAAAGAGAGCAGCAGTAACACAATGGCAAATGCAGATTTTGTGCGAAGATAAGAGGCCCCCTGCTCTGACCTGAAGGAGTTGTCTGCACAGCTATCTCAGAAGAAGGATCCCAACAGCAATTCCAAAACCTGCTGCCACAGACCTGTTCCATACCAGGAGAACCAACAGCAACTGACCATGACCAGCCAATCTGAGAACCGACAAGCTGGAAAAACCAGCAATCAGACCAACACCACAAGGCCTCAGACACATCCGGAGGTGAGAACCGCACTGTAAAATCACCACAAAGCAAAAAACACCAAGTACTCACCTGATAAATCCAAATCATATCCTACTGGACTCAACCCAGACTGAAGTCCCACACTGTCCAAAGTCTACATTAAAGCACTGGGTATGGCAAATGAGAACATCAGCTGTACTTCAAAATCATGAGCTTTCTCCAGTGAAGAGTTTAAACTCCTGAAACCCCAAAGTTTCCAACCTAGCTAGCAGGGACTGAAGGACAGGAAACTTAGAGTTTTTGTGACTTAAACCTGCTGTTTAGCTCCTAATAGCGTTTAGCCTACATTTAATGTACCAGTGTGTTTAGCTTCTATTGTCTGTATAGTTGATTGTGTCAATTTCACCTTTATTAAATTTGCCTTTATTTCTTGCATTGTACTTACTTTATGTATTTAAATTAAAGCAGAGATTCTTTTGCTTTGAAATACCTGTCTATTGCCTTCTTCATTTTACATTTCTAAATAAATCATGTCAGAACCGGGGATCTGGGGGTGATTTAGACCACCTAAAAATCAGCAAATTACTCATTACAAACCCGAACCCTACATGCCAAATCAACTAGACAATGACTGATCTGCTCTTCAGCTCCATTTACCTGCCATTCCTCCATACTGTTACTCACTAAAAATGCACATCAATCAGTCATACCTGTAGTAACATATCTTGCGAGGTGTTCTGTGCAGAATAATTGATTGTTGATTATTTTGTGGCAATGGGTTTATACATTTTTATGACAAACTCAGTTTGTTCTCTGTATATTCAGGTGAGTGACATTTTTCGATAGGTTAGATCTCAGAGAGAACTTAACTGTTCAAAGTCTTCTTGAATGGATTATATGAATGCTACTAGAGAGTTGGGCAGATAAATGGCAGATGGAGTTCAATCCGGGCAAATGCGAGGTGATGGATTTTGGAAGATCTAATTCAAGGGCGAACTATGCAGTAAATGGAAAAGTCCTTGGGAAAATTGATGAACAGAGAAATCTGGGTTGTCAGGTCCATTGTTCCCTGAAGGTGACAACGCAATAGGGTGGTCAAGAAGGCATATGGCATGCTTTCCTTCGTTGGGCGGGGCATTGAGTACAAGAGTTGGCAGGTCATGTTGCAGTTGTATAGGACTTTGGTTCGGCCACATTTGGAGTACTGTGTACAGTTCTGGTTGCCACATTACCAAAAGGATGTGGATGCTTTGGAGAGGGTGCAGAGGAGGTTCACCAGGATGTTGCCTGGTATGTGCTAGCTCTGAAGAGAGGTTGAGTAGATTAAGATTATTTTCATTAGAAAGACGGAGATTGAGGGGGGACCTGATTGAGGTCTACAAAAGCATGAGGGGTATAGACAGGGTGGATAGCAAAAAGCTTTTTCCCAGAGAGGGGGACTCAATTACTGGGGGTCATGAGTTCAAAGTGAGAGGAGGAAAGTTTAAGGGAGATTTACATGGAAAGTTCTTTCCACAGAGGGTGGTGGGCGCCTGGAACATGTTGCCAGCGGAGGTGGTAGACGCAGACACGTTAGCGTCTTTTAAGATATATTTGGACAGGTACATGGATGGGCAGGGAGCAAATGGACACAGACCGTTAGAAAGTAGATGACAGGTTAGACAGAGGATCTCGATCGGCGCAGGCTTGGAGGGCCGAAGGGCCTGTTCCTGTACTGTAATTTTCTTTGTTCTTTGTATGCAAGGACTAATCCTTGCTTGAGAGAATGTATATCTCAAGATCCTGGTTTCACCAAACATTTGATTGTCTATGGTCAATCCATGGACTGTGACTGCTGATGTCCTTGACTGAGTGTTGTAGTAACTCTAGCCTTTCTTCACTGTATTAAGGACCATTGAGCTTTGACACTGATACGTTAAGTGCATTTGCCACGTAATTTGCTGGCACATGCTGTAACTGTAACTCAATGTATTACGGTGCCAACTATTCAATGGTGGCAAATATGCCAAATTGCCTCCCTTTTTAGATGCATAACAGAACAGTTTAAGCCAGAGATTCCGTGCCTGTAAGTTCTCATTGAAGCATCAGTGAGCTAAAAGGGGAGGCAAGTCAAAAATGCTGTGAGCAAAATGAGTGGACATTAGAAAGCAAACCAAGAAACCAGGACATGCTTTTTATGCATGAGTTGAATGAATGTCCCTGCAAGGTAGGGCCTATGAGTTCTAAATAGCATTGGAAAAATGGTGAAGTGTACTGTGTGTTAACATGAGCTCAGCCATGGTAAGGCTGAGGTTTTGATGATGCTGATTACAGTGTATGAAGGGTAGAGGCAGCTGCCCATAGAGTGTGCAGCGAATATGGAGAGCATAGAGGCCAGGAGAGGAAAGTTGCAAGGTACATCCACCCCATTACTGGCCTGACCTTCAATTTGGAAAATGGCACCACGATTCATTTCTCACCATTGCAAGGGAAAATCACAAGCTGTACATAATTGATGCATGATTAGCTAACACAAAAGCATCAACGTATGGTGTCTGTGTCTTACTAACAAGATTTTCAACAAGTGTTTTAAACACAAGCCAAAAAAAATGGAGTTTTAATTTTGCTTGATGTCAAGAATTAGGTTCTTTTCATTCTCATTGAATTCTCTCACATTTCTCACCATTACCCACACTACTCAGGGACTGGGAATATTTACCCATCGAGTTGGATTTTCTGTATTTTCTGCTTGACTATACTGGTGGTACTCTTATCTCTGAGGCAGAAAGTTCTCGATTCAAGTTTCAGGAGTCCAGCTCTTGAGCTGAAAGATCGATGCTAAGGTGTTCAGTGTCAGTGTAAGGACTTTCTGTGCTGTTGAGGCCGCTGTCTTGCAAAGGGGGTGTTAAACTGAGGCTCTATCATCCATCTTAAGTGGATATAAATGATCCCATGGCACTATTTTGATGAAAAACAGTAACATTGTCATTGGTGTAGTGGCAGAATTTATCTCGTAGTCTTCATGACTGAACTATTATTAGTATATGATTGTCTGGTGGGTGCTTGCTGTTTTCCAGCTGGCTCTTCCTTTATTAAAATATGGCTAAGCATTGAAACTACTTTATTGGCTGTAAAGTGCCTTGAATTTACGGAAAGCATTTTATAAAGATAAGCTCTTTATTTCATTGTCTGATAAGGGTAAATGAAATTTATTTATTTCTTTGAATATTCAAAAAAAAGTGTTATCAGATAGGTTAGATTTTGGTTAAATACAGCCCTATCTAGCAGGAGTTTTATGCTGGCTTCGAGAATCACTGATAGCACTAAACAGTTACCGTACTGCCCTTATCTGGATCTTAAATTATTTGAAACCAAACAGAATCAATTGAAAATACCCACTCCAAAGTATTAGTCTATAAGCTAACTCTTTCATTCATTAAATAATATAAACAGATCTAGTGAGAAAACAGCTTTAGATTTCCTAGCACGATACAATGAATATATCTTTACCTGTAAGAACAAAGTTGCATTGTTCATAAGAGTGATATTTGAATGAATCATTAAACAAAGACATTGGGGAAGATCTTGTAAAAGTCATTGTCTGTCTTGTACATGTTACATATGTAAGAATTTGATGTAATTGAAAACAAGGCAGAAACCTTGAGTCATATTGGAGGTTTATGTCTGAATTGCAGACTAACCACGGACCTGATTTCAGTAGGAAATGACTGAAGGATATGGGTGATTATACGAAATATTGCTTACTAGAGCTATAAATATGAAGACTCAATAAAATGCATGTAGTCTCGAGCTGGAATGTGTGTGCAATCTGTGATGTTACCTCAGAAAATAGATTTATACAACATTATGTGAAGAAATCTGAAAAAAAGTAAGCAAAATATATTCTTCAGCATATCTGATTCTTGTCACATTTTAACATTTCCAAGAAATGCTGTGCTTCAATTACGATTACACTTGGATCAGAATTTCTCAAAACTGCCTGTAAAATATAACCAATGATAAAACCTTTGTAGTGCTGCTCCAGTAAATCATTCATTCAGCAATTCAATTGAAACAAATGGAGGAAACAATGGTATAAAAATTAGTTGCAAAGTTGGTGCAAAGGTGACTTTCGGTCTAAAATGTTCTTTGAGTGCGACTTGACTGTAAATTCACTGTGTTTAACATACTGACTGTTGGAACAATAGATCCTTTTGACATGAATTTTTCAAACAATATACTTGGATCTGAAATTCAGCTTTTATTTCTTTTTCCTTTTTTTCTTCCAGTTCTTTTCCACTTTCCTTTTAACAGGATGATTTTTCCTGTAGTGTCATTCCACAGGGCCCATTTTGCAGATCTACCCTGTGTTCATCCTTGCTGCTAGCCAAAGTAATAAGTATCAACAGGCTAGCTCAGAGGAGAAGCATTGCTTCCATACCTTGACGGTAATCTTGACTGCAACAGAGACACTGAGGTAATGGTGGTACACGAGTGCCAAATGCCTGAAATAAACTTCACGTGGTTAGCATTTTAATCACTTAGCAGTGCCTTCCTGCTGCTAATCAGTCTACAAAATAGCACAGGAGCAGCTTATGTATTTGGATTGTGCCCCTCTGCTGCAGACTTACGGCGTAGACATGCCTACATAGCTCATTTCAACAGCAGTACCAGCTTAGGCAGCATACAAGCTTCTTCAGGGCTCATGGAATGGACAGCAATAACAATTCTCTCATTAGCATCCACCCCATCCAGCTGCCTCCCACAATCCCTTGCCTTTGGCCCTCTCCATGTCGCGTGATCACTTCGAATTAGACTAGAATTAGATTTTAGTGTCACATACAAGTCCAGGAGTACAGAAGAAAAATGTACAAATTCACCATCTCTGGTGCCATCTTCAGTATGAAATTTTAGATAAAGTAGAAAAGTTAAAAAAAAAGTTGGAGAAAGCTGAGAGAACACAGAGTATTATAAATGGCTTGTAGTCAAAATAGTGAAGGCCAAAATTTGACTTTGGTGACGGTGAGGCAGGGGTGTGAGAGAACAATGGCCTGGCAGTGAGTCTGTGTCTTCATGATGTGAAGTGCTTGGGAGGAAGGGAAGATTGGAGGTGCGAGGTACAGTCTGAGTAATTCTCTGCAGTAAAATGTGGTGGCAGTTTGAGTGGGTGTTTGGCACATGGCAGTCTTAAGCCACTCACCTTCCATGCCCTCCTAAGGCCCTGGCAGCTGTTGATGTACTGCCTTAAAGTTAGAGGGGACACACCACCGCTGCTCACATGCTCAGCCATTTCCACACAGGCCTGATAAACTTTTTTAAACAATCTCCGTCACCCTGGCCTTGGGTGAGCTCATCTTATCACAGTTTCCCCAGCTTGATGTCCAGGGAATGAAGGAAGACTGGGGAATAGAGGAGCTGGGTGCGGTGGGGAGGAAGTGTCTTCACAGGGCACTTCGCCATTCCTCTAGGTGATGCAGTCTGCAAAGTTCAAGTGCTGGTCCTTTTAAGTCGAAACCTTTTCAGTAACAGATCATGTCATCCAGCCTGCCCTCCTGAATGGAACAGATAGCCCTGAGCTGGAGATTAATTGTTTTGCTCTGGAAAGAGCAAGAAAGAGACTCCCTGGTCTGCGAAATAGGTTGGCAGTCCAAAGATGATCCTGACAACTGGATTAAAAAAAACTGAATAGGGCAATTTAACAGTGATTTGAAACTTCCCCTGTAATTCCACGCTGAAGACAATGAAAAATCCTGGTGAGAACCTGCACTTTTACAACTCTTAGTCTTGTTACAAAACCCCTTGAAAAACCTATACCTTGTTAAATGAGAAATAACTGTGGGTGGAAACTTTTAGGAGTCGGGGGTGATGTGGGCTCTGGTGAGATGAATTGCAGAATCAGATGAAAGATCCAGCAAGGCTGATCTCAATGTTGGGACCATGTTGCCCAGTCTTTTCATGCTCTTCACAAATGGTATGGTGCATTTCTCACTCATTGAATTGCCAAACAAGGATGAATGATTGCTTTTTAAGTGACTTGCAGATGGCCCAACCTCGTTCACCTGGTATCAATGTGGACTTCACAAGCTTCAAAATCTCTTCCTCCCCCACTGCATTCCAAAACCAGCCCAGCTCGTCCTCGCCTCCCTAATCTGTTCTTCCTCTCACCTATCCTCTCCTCCCACCTCAAGCTGCACCTCCATTTCCCACCTATCAACCTCATCCTGCCTCCTTGACCTGTCCGTCCTCCCCGGACTGACCCATCCCCTCCCCGCCTATACTCTCCTCTCCACCTATCTTCTCCTCTATCCATCTTCGGTCTGCCTCCCCCTCTCTCTCTACTTATTTCAGAACCCTCTCCCCATCCCCCTCTCTGATGAAGGGTCTAGGCCCGAAACGTCAGCTTTTGTGCTCCTGAGATGCTGCTTGGCCTGCTGTGTTCATCCAGCTTCATACTTTGTTATCTCGTTCACCTGTATTCAGCTTTCTTTTGTAGCAAATGTGCCAAGCTAGCCAGACAGCACTAAAACTCGCCATGGAAACTAGAGCAGGTCCTAGCAGCATTGAAAGTAGGACCAGGAGTAGCCCTTCAAGACTGCTCTGCCAGTCAATAGATTCATGGCTGATCCTCTATCTCAATGTCATATTCCTGCTTTCTCTCCATATGCCCTGATGTCTTTAAAATAAAGGAATGTTTCAATCTCATTCTTCAATACATTCAGTTGTTTGGTCTCCACAGTTTTGTGGTCGAGAATTCCATAGTTCACTACCGTTTTAGTGAAGAAAAAATTTCTCATCTCAGAGCTAAATCATCCATGCTGTATCTTGAGACTGTCAGCTGGTTCTAAACTCTGTAAACAATGAAAGCATCCTTGCTGCATTAGTCTATCCAGCCCTGTTAGAATTTTATACAATTTTATCAGATCCCCAGTCATCCTTCTAAGCTCTAGTTTAGTCAAACCAATCTCTCCTCAGATGGGTCAATGGGCTGAGGAGTGGCCACTGGAATTTAATTTAGATAAATGTGCTGTGCTGCATTTTGGAAAGTCAAATCAGGGCAGGACTTACACACTTAGTACTAAGGTCCTAGGGAGTGCAGGTTCATAATTCCTTGAAAGTGGAGTCCCAGGTAGACAGGATAGTGAAGGAGGTAATTGGTACACTTGCCTTTATTGGTCAGTGCACTGAGTATAGAATTTGAGATGTCATGCTGTTGCTTTGTTGGGCTAACATTTATGAGATCAATTCTGGAATACAGTGTGCAATTCTGGTTTCCTTGCTAAGGAAGGAATGTTGTGAACCTTGAAAAGGCTCAGAAAAGATTTAGGAGGATGTTGCCAGGGTTTGAATGCTTGAGCTATCGAGAGAGGTTTAAAAGGCTGAGGCTATTTCCTTGGAGTGTTGCTGGATGAGGGGTGACCTTAAAATCATGAGGGGTGTGGATAGGGTGAATAGCCAAGATTTTTCCCCCCATGTAGTGAAGTCCAAAACTGGAGGCCATAGGTTTAAGGTGAGAGGCGAATGATTTAAAAGTGGTCTAAAGGACAACCTTTTCATGCGGAGAGTGGCGCACATCGTGGAACGAGGTGCCAGAGGAAGTGGTGGAGACCAGTACAATTACAACATTTAAAAGACATCTGGATGGGAACATGAACAGAAAAGATTTAGAGGGATACAGGCTAAATGATGTGAAATGACACTAGATTAATTTAGGATATTTGGTCAGCGTGGACAAGTTGGACCAAAAGGTGTATTTCCATGCTATATATCTCTATGACTCTATATAACAGTCCTGCTGTCTCTTACAACCTACAATTTCTTCTGTCAGGCAAAAGATACAGAAGCTTGAGGACAAGCACCAGCAGGTTCAAGAGCAGCTTCTTCCCTGCCATTATTAGACTGATGAACATGTCTTCTGACATCAAATAACGTTGATCTTGTGAATGTTCATCTCGCCTGGTGCACGTCCCCTGTGGTGTAACCTGTATGCCTTACCCCTAGTTTTATCTCACTCTATGATCTGTACGTCCTTGCTTGCTATGATCTGCCTGTCTTACTCACAAAAGCTTTTCACTGTACTTACGAACATGTGATAATAAATCAAACCAAATCATAAAATCCTCAGTATCAGCCACTGCACTCCCTCTGCAACAAGTACATCCTTTCATAGGTAGGGAGACCAAAACTGCCTGTAATATTCCAGATGTTGATGTCCACTTGATGAGGCCCTGTATAACTGCCATAAGAAATCCTTACTTCTGATCTCAAATCCTCTTGCAATGAAGGCTGACATATCACTTGCCTTCCTACTTGCTTGCCGCACCTGCCTGTTTATTTTCATTGACTGACACAAAGATATCCAGGTCCCTTTGTACATCCACATATCTCAATATATTGCCATTAAAAAAGTAGTCTTCCTTCTGTTTTTTTTAGACCAAGTTGTAAGACTTCACATTTGGCCAGGCTGTACTGCAGCTGTCATATGTATTTGCCCATTCACTTAACTTATGTAAATCACCCTGAAGCTTCTTTTTTTTCATCTCACAACTCACAATCCTGTCTGATTTTCTGCATTCTGTAAACTTGGAAATGGTGCATTTATTCATTCATGCGGGTCATTTATATATACACATCATGAATAACTGGGCCAAAGAACTGGTACTTGCAGTATCAAGTGATTTCAGCTCACTACTTTCCCCAAATGCATTGTCGCATATGACCAAACTGCAGCACCAGGCACAATCAATAGACAGATACACTTCATCTGCCAACTTCTCATGGTCATTGTGGCACCTCGCTAAGTGTTCAACAACTCGCATGCAGGTAATACTGGTAACGAGCATTGGAAAGCTGCAGACAGAACTCTATGCACAGACAGGAACCCAGCTCAGACTGAACCAGGCTGCATTGCAAGGCAGCTGGCCTACTATCTACGCACTTGCTCACTTCGTTGTCACATGCTTGCTTGCACTGTCCATGCCTTGCTGTGTCAATCAATACAGTTACACAACCAGGCAGCTTCTCTTGCTGGTCTGTAGCTCTCAGTCTGAGGGGTGTGCATCTTGCTGTGCAACCTAGTTCCACAATTGGGGTGGAGGCAGCCTGCTCAATAGTGAAGCCTATTGGCCCTGGAGGTTTGCGTAGGTAATCCCAGTGGCACTTGTTTCTAGATGGCCCAGGTATGCCAATGATCTCCCTTCCAGAAGCAGACAGGGGAAGGCAGTCAGGGTAGTGGTGGAGGGCCTAGCTAACTTGAGTTAGTCCTGATTGGAAACTTCAGAAGGAGGAGGTGTGTAGTTCCCCTGGAATTCTCTGTCTCTTTGTGAGGAAGAGACAATTGCTATATCTATCACACTGTCAGCTTCGTTCCTGACGACCCATGGTTGGGGTCCTGGGGTGCAGATCAGGGTGCTAGACTTGGACAGGTGCTAACTTGTGCAAGGATGAAGCCAGACACTGCACTGCTGCAGCATCTGGGTAATAAGAACCATTACCTCCCACATAACAGAGTGTGGAGCTGGATGAACACAGCAGGCCAAGCAGCATCTCAGGAGCACAAAGGCTGATGTTTTGGGCCTAGACCCTTCATCAGAGAGGGGAACAGGGAGAGGGTTCTGAAATAAATAGGGAGAGAGGGAGAGGTGGACCAAAGACGGATAGAGGAGAAGATAGGTCGAGAGGAGAGTATAGGTGGGGAGGGGATAGGTCAGTCCGGGGAGGACGGACAGGTCAAGGAGGTGGGGTGCTGCCCCTGTTCCTCCTTGTGCCCCTTTGTGGATGAAGTTCCAGATTACCATCACCACAGGGTTCTCTCCTGCCTGGGGCTGAGCAGGTTCTTGGTCTCCAGCAGTCCTCCAAGTGCTAGCAGACTGGAACATTTCTTCCTCAGCCAGCTGCAGAGCTGTCTCAGTGAAGTGCTCAACTGATTGAGCTCCCAAACTTTATAAGCCTAACGTTGTCCCTGAGCTATCAATATCTGGGCTTGGTCGGTGCAAGAAGATGAAGTTTCTTCTCACGCCTTGACATCATCATTGCTAGATCCAGGAGGTGGCTTTGGTTGGTGGGGGTGGGCGGGGAGGGAGCTGAGCGTTTGTCCGTGGAGTGTTGGAGGTGCTGTCTGCAGCTGCAAGGTAAAAGAGAGAGGTGTTGCAGCCAATGGTTAGAAGTGGTGCACAATGCATGAGACTGAAAGAGGGTTGGGGAGTAATGCAGTAGAATGAAGAGTGGGACTTACTCAGTTGTTGGGACATGGACATGGATGCCTTTGCCTCCTGCAGGGATGGGCCTGCTCTTCCCTTACTAGATCCAGGATTCAGTCGTTGTTGAGGCTTAGGATCATTCCACAAAAATCTTATTATGAAAGTTCAGTATCTGTGTCTAACATTGTGATTATTTCACCTTCTAGGCTCCAAAAGACATAAGAATAATCAATTATTACACTGTCTGAAAAGTTAAATTAAATATGAAGAGGAAGTTCTTTAAGTTCTCCGGTTTGCAAGGCTATGAGAATACTTCATTATGATTAGGCACTTAGCCTACTACCTGACATCCTCGTTGCTACATGCCTGGAGATCCCCTTGACTTATTGACACATCGTTAGTGATGTTGGGAAAGGGAAAACCCTTGCCTCAGAACTCCTCAGATCTTTGTATGAGATCTCATCTAATATCTTATAATGGATATAGACTGGCAATTATGATCAGTGATAATGGGAACTGCAGATGCTGGAGAATCCAAGATAACAAAGTATGAAGCTGGATGAACATAGCAGGCCAAGCAGCATCTCAGGAGCACAAAAGCTGACATTTTGGGGTCTAGGCCCGAAACGTCAGCTTTTGTGCTCCTAAGATGCTGCTTGGCCTGCTGTGTTCACCCAGCTTCACACTTTGTTATCTTGGCTGGCAATTATGTTATCTTGTTCATAACAATGACATTTGAAAGATTCATTAAATAAAAATATTGGGAAGATATTGTCACATGGCTTTGTAAAAATTGTTATCTACAATTGAAAACAAGGCTGAAACATGTTTCAAGGACAACAGGTGACCATTCTAACTTTGCCTTTGAACACTAAATTAAGGTTGTGATTTTCATGGTTATTATTGCCCAGTGACAATGAAATGAGATTTCTAACTTGAACTAATTTCCATTTGTTTTCCCGTTTAATTTTCTTCCCTCTCTAAAAGACACACGATGAAGTGCACTTTTTTTCTCTCATTTGAAGTTTTATTTGCTATTACACTTCTGCATCCGAGCAGCAATCAGTTGGAAACAGAATGAGGCAATCCTACAAGGGACACTTTACCCAAGATCCATGTTGAATGCAAACAAAAATGCACCACATGTATATATTTGCGCACGGGTTGCAATCAGGGACAGAAAATTTAATTACCAACTAGTCAGGGGGAAAATTACTTTTCTGTTTTGGAAAGGCTGAGACATGACTCTGCAAGTAACATTAGGCTATTTATTCCTCCCACTCCAACCCTTCATTGTTTGTTTTGCTGTCTTCTTTTTGTACATTAAGCAACATAATAAAAGACTGCAGTCAGATTTCTTGTCACCAAGGACAACTGAATCAACCTTGATGGTCACTGGGAGCAGAGACACTCTTTGAGAAATTGCCTGCTGCAGTTGTTCCCCTGTGACTGTGCATAACTGACTTGATTTGTACCGGTCAGGAGTATGGATCCAATTCCATTGTTTGTAGTACCGCTTAATTAAAAATTAAAAATTAAAAATTCAGATAATACTTGCCACAGTGTCTGCCTGTCTCCACAATCCTCAGTTCATCGGCCTCCAGCTTTCCCTCCTGACCCCAGCTTGCTCCAGTCTCCATTGGTCTTAAGCCCCACCGAATCCTCAGTTACCATAACTCACTCCACATACCCTTGATTTCACTTGCTGCTAATGAAGTATTTCAGCCATAATTTTGTGGCTATTTTAGAGGAGGCTGGATAAACATGTGAGGGACAAAGGAGTAGAATGTTGCATTGATTGTTGATTCATGGGTTAAGTATATCTTTGCTTTTATAGTAGCTACAAAGTGTGAGTTTAAAGAGCTATATCATAGCGATGACAGAGCACATGAAATTGAAACCTGGATCTATAAAGTTCTTGAAAGCTGTCCTCTCTTCTTATCCCTTGGCAATAATTATGTTCAGTGAAGTCTTTTAATGTTCACTCACATGCAGAAAGATCTGCTCTGACTGCACCAATAATGCTAGCTGAAGAAGTGTGGAGTGGAGTCGATTTGTATGAGTTGTGATGCATCTTTAAAGGACATTTCTTAATGCTGTCCATTATTATCCATCATGAGACTGGATGTGATATATAATTCCATGACTCTGTATACAGAACACTGCAGCATTCCTGCAGCTAATGATGCTGACATATCATCCAATTTATTATTACATGTATAGTTTGTGTGCAAGTAAAGAACTCTCATTCTGTTTTACCAATCTTTGCTGCATGATTAGTTTGTAAGTGGAGTTGCCATAGTGACCAGAGACAGAGACAGAGGGACGCACAGAGACAGAGGGACGCACAGAGACAGGAAGGTGGGATGTTCATGTAATTCCAGCCAGTATAGAAACTGAGCCCATGCTATTGGCATCACTCTGCACCTCAGACCAACCAACTGTGATAAGCAACTCACCCCCCACTCCCCAATATGTTTGGGTTGTAGTTGGTTTGTATACACAAGTCAGAACAATGCAACAGGACAGTACGCAAATGTGTACATGGATATGCTGGGTCATAAAGCTTGTTTCTGTGTTGTACAATTTACATTTGAAGGAAGCTTTCAGTGATGGCAAACAGGAGAAAACACACGATAAGGAAATGATGTTAACTGAAGAAAATATATATAGATTCTGTCAATTTAAATATTGATTCCTATTGGGGTTTAATGAATGTGCAATTGGGGAGACATTGATGTAGTGGTAGCATCAATGTGGCAATACCAGAAGTTACGGTTCATGCTCTCTGGTTTAAGTTCAAATCCCACTATGGCAGCTGACTGAGTGAGGGTTGGTCATCTCAGTTGTTTGAATGGCTAGATTGCAATGTGTAGTTAAATGCCAACAGCATGGATTTGATTTATGTACAAACAAGGTCTTACTTTCAATCTTTACCTGAGGCATGATTACCCTCTGGCTAAACTCATCAGCAGTTATTTCTCGCTAATGGGAGAGCAGTCTGCAGTCCACTGTGACTATGGAAACATGCACTTACACTCCAAATTCAACACATAAAATTTGGAATTGAAAGCTAGCCTCAGTAATTGTGACCAGGAACCTATCATTGATCGCTGCAAAAACCTGTCTGGCCCTTTAGGAAAAGCGATCTGCCATATTAACTGGTCTGGTGTTAAGGCAACTCCAGATCTCAGCAACATGGTTGATGACTAAATTCCCGTAGAGACAGTCTAACAACCAGACAGATACAACAGCAATTAGGGATGGACATTAGATGGTGAAATTTCTGGCAATGCCTTGATCTAATGAAAAATGTGACAAGTAAGAATCAGCTTAATGAGGGTAAGAATTTAGATTTCAGATTACAGCCTGAAAGGAGAGCTTGACATACCAAACTCTTAGATAAAACAAAAGTGAGAGAGAGTTCAATAAGCAATATAAAAAGCAAATGCACTCAAGCTGTAAACAGGAGCAACCAATTTCTCCTTGTGAATAAGTAAGCTGCCTATCATATCGTGCATCCTCATTCTGCACACAAAAATTCTTACTTATTCCAGTTACTCATTAAAGGATCTTTCGGGCACTTTATTTTCTAAGCAATAAGTAAGTGCTAGACATCGATGATCACATATTCTATAAAACATTATGACATTGGTTCTTTTGGGAACAGGGAATATAATCTTTAGAATGCAAATAATGAGAGTTGAACAGAATTCTAATGAAGGGAGGTCTAAACGTGCATAATTTCACAGATTTATTTGTTTAGAAGTTCTATGCACAGTAAATAACAATTCAATAAACAAATCTAGCTAATTTGCTAAAGAAAGAAATCCATTAACTTATGTACTTACTTAGTTGGGGATAAGGCAAAATACTTGCTGAATAATGTTTGTTTACTGAAAAGAGAGACATGTCACAAGCCTTTTATACTCAGCAGGGTTAAAACAACACATGCCAAATTTTGAACAATCACAATTTAGAGGATGAAAGGGTGCTGTTTGGTTGACAAGTGAGTTCTGAATAGCCAAAGGATGAACCAAAGGAAGCAATGGAGAATATTGTCAACAATGTCAATATCTCAGTCAATTAAAATCAACTTACCAACCAATCTTCAAATCATTTTCTTGCAAAGTAAATTGTTGTTTCAAATTTGCTAGTCCCGTGTTTGTTGTAAGAATGCAATATGGAACACTTTGCCAATGTGTCTCTCTTTTCAGCAATATTCACGTTCTGTTCTATCACGCAACTGATTATTTCTCTTTCTGTTCAAAAGACCTCAGCTGAGGTGATCAAAGTTCTCTTTCTCTCTCGTCTGGTTTTAAATTACTGCAACTTATTGCAGGTATAGTTCTGCCCTGTAAATTGACTCAATTTTGGCACCAACTTTAAAATGTTGAACTCTACAAGCCTGAAGCTTCTACTCAGCTCCTTTGATTTCTTCAGCATTAATGATCCACAATTGGCCAGACCAACAAAAATAAATTGCAGGATTTTAAGCATAATGCAACTTGAATTTCTATTATCCTCCACTTTGGCCTTAGAAGAAATCACACAACAAACAGATAGCCCCACTCAAGTGCCAGGTAATGATCACCTTCAAGAAATAATCCAACCGTCTTCCCTTGACATTCAGTGGTATTATTGTCATTGAAGCTTCCACTATTCACATTCACAAGGTTGATATTCACAGAAATTGAACTGTACTGGCCATATTACGATTGTAGCTACAAAAGCAGATGAGAATTCAAACAGTCAAATGATGTCTTGAATCCCCAAGTTCTGTATACCTTCTACATGGCACAAATTGGGACTGTGATAGAATGCTTTTCACTTGCCTTGATAGTAAAATCCTAATGACACTCAAGATTTTTGACAGTATCTAGGCCAACATATCTCACTTGATCCACAATCTGTCCACCACCTTAAGTATTAGTCCCTTCATCATTGATACACCATCTATAAAATATCCTACAGCAATTCAGCAAGGTTCCTTTGACAGCAACTTAGATCACCTCAAAGGTCAAGGGCAGCAGCTGCAGCAAAATATCCACCACTTCATGTTTCCTTTCCAGCCATAAACTTTCCTGATTTGAAACTATATAACCACTTCTTTGCTGTCACTGGGCAAAATCCTACAACTTCCTTCTTAACATCACTGAGGGAGGTCCTACACCACCGAGATTGCAATGGTTCAAAATGACAGTCCATAAGCACATTCTGAAGAGTATTTAGTGATGGACAATAAATGTGGCTTTGCCAGTAATTCCCACATCTTTTGATTGAATAAAGAAAGTGTAGAATCTGCCCCTACAAAAGTAGCCACTTCCCTGTTGCAAATCTCTGATAATTTTGTGCCCTATTGCAAGCCTTTGAAGAGGCTCCTAAAATTAAGCAATATATTTTTAATTGCAGGAGGAGTAAGAGGTACTTCTTAAAGTCTACTGAGTTTGATTTTGTTTTAACTTTCTAGGAAACTAATATAACTGACAAACGGATCCATGCAGATGTTTTTAAACTAGTTTCTGATTCTGTGTAAATAGGTTACTTGGAGGTGGTCAACAAAACACTGCGAAAGTGTTTATTTATTTTGTGATAAGCTCATTTCAGTTGCATTAAATTCCCACTTAAATGTATCAAAGCATTATTCAAAGCAAAGAAAAAATGAGAAATAAGTTTTAAACACTGTTCAATTGCAATAATTCATGGCAGCCTTTTTGTTTACTGATATGCTAATAAGCTTGAGCGTAGCAGAATGAAATTAAAGCTTTTTCCAAAACAATCAAAACCTTGGGCACAATTTATGCCCAGATTACTGTATAAGTGAAAATTCTATCCCATCACAATATAGTTACTTATCACTGCAAGTGGGTCATTAAACACAATCTAAGTAATGCAACAAAGTGACTGTAATAATGGCCAAGAAATGAACATTTTCTCTGCTAAGTATCTACTGTGTTCATTTTTGTGTGCTTGCTGCTGACTGATCTATTTAGGTTTGGGCTTGCATCTGGTTGTTAACCAGCAGTGGCCTTATGCCACACAAAACATGTAACAATGAAATTTTAACCAGCTTGTGACAATAATGAAGATGTTAAAGAGTAAACGAATAAATTTCAACTGCCAATGATCATCCATTTGTGCCCGCAATTTAATGAAAACACATGTTGCAGTTGTCAGAACTTAGAAATAAATTAGTAATCTTACTTTTTGTCGAAAAGTCAAAAGAACATCTTCTTCAAAACAAACACCTTGAGTTAATAACTTTTCTATCAATGTCGCATTTAATGTCCTCATTGAATCACCCATGAAAAATGGTGTTGGACCTTCATTTTGAACTGCAGCCCAGCAGTGAAGACACTTACAAAGTTAGGTTGGGAACTGCAGTAGGGAATATCAAGACTTTAACCCAACATTCATGAAAGAATTTGATTTGGATCAAAATTTTGTTTGAAACAGAACTTGGAGCTTCCTTGGGTGTTCTTTTGCACCAGCTAATTTTTCTCATTTTCTGTGGTGGATCTCACTTTTTAAAATGCTAATAAAGCTTATAAACAGCATTTCAACATTGTTATTTCCCCATCACTGATAAGAGAGAATCAGTTGCACATCTAGTTCCTACTTCTCTACATGTAAGATAGATGTGGTGGATATGGGTGCTGTCTAAGAAGTTTTATTAAAATGTTACAGAGCATCATGTGAATGGTAAACATGGCAGATATGGTGCAATGGTTATTGAATATTTAATTTGTGGATGGGTGCAGTCAGGCAGAATGAATTGGCCTAGATTGGCATTGAGCTACCTGGATATTAGGAACTGCTGATGCTGGAGAATCTGAGACAACAAGGTGTGGAGCTGGATGAACACAGCAGGCCAAGCAGCATCAGAGGAGCAGGAAGGCTGACGTTTTGGGTCTGGACCCTTCATCAGAAATGGCATTTCCCATTTCTGAAGAAGGGTCTAGACCGGAAACATCAGCCTTCCTGCTCCTCTGATGCTTGTTGATCTACCTAAAAGATTTTTTAAACAGCATTCCTCTGGGCAAGTTGCCACTCTTGGCCTCTGATTTTGAGGTGATTGAGAACCTTTGGGAATTTAAGTTATGAATACTTGCAACAGAATCCCCAATGTTTGATTTGCCCTATTGATTGCACCATGTGTATGGCAAGTTCATTAAATTCATGGCAAAAAGCCCCAATCATTGAACACCAGACGACAGAGTTGAGGACACTATGGTGGGACGATAGGGATATATGACTCTGTTGATATTAGTCCTTGGGATGTTTGATGTTGGTAATGTCTAATTAAAATATTAAAGTATTTATTTCTTCAATGTTAAAATCCCTTAGGTTTTGCTGCACAGAGACATTAGTTAATAATACATTTTGAGGCAGCAAACAAAAATGTTTGGAGCAAATATCAGGTACGTTACAAAATAAAGCTGAAACAATGAAATACCAAACCAAAATACTTTTTAAAAAAATCTTTCATTTCAGATTTACAACTTCTGTTTTTGTTTTAGTTTTTTTTTAAAATTTTGTTTTTGAAATAACCTTAGGATTGAATCATCTAACCCATTTCAAACTTGGCTTGCAGGAATCATTTATTCTCATCAAGGTGCTGAGCAACACTGCGAGGACAATTCCAGTAAATCACTATCCTCAGATATAATGATGGCTATGTCCATATTACTTCAGAAAAAAAAATGTCTTGGGCACTTATATTTGGAGTTATGATGCCAGCAAAGAAATTAGACCATAGAGCACCAATGTGTACAATGATTTTTTTTGGTCTTTTGTTATAATGAATAGACGATCGATCATAGATAGTAGGAACTGCAGATGCCAGAGAATCTGAGATAACAAGGTATAGGGCTAGATAAGCAGGCCAAGCAGCATCAAAGGAGCAGGAAAGCTGATGTTTTGAGCCGAGACCCTTCTTTAGAAAAGCCCTTCTTTCTGCTGCTTGGCTTGCTGTGTTCATCCAGCTCTACATCTTGTTATCGCAGATCATAGATCTGTGATTTGATGACAGATGCTGTCAGAAGTCAAGGCTCCTTAGTGCCACTTAGAATTTGGAAATTTAGGTCTCCAATACAATATTTAAATATGTTTTCTATTAGATCCTCAATCTATAATAATGGACATAGAGAGTACCATCAGCTATATTTCACATATAATTTCAGACAACTATTCAGTATTTAAAACCTGCAGTTTTATTGTAAGTGAATCAAGTCCACAACATTTTAAAAAGTAAGATATGAAAGACTTGCTGCTGTATGTTCTAGATATGCATTCTTTAACATGCCTGCTTAGATGGACTTTATCAATTTTAGTCAATACTCTTGTTGTAACAGTTATGAGTTGTAGAAGATTACAGGCAGCCCCGGTTTGCAAAAGGATTCTGTTATTGAGTCTGTTTGCATGTTGACTTGCAAACAAGTTAGAACACAATGTAGGGCAACATAAAATAGATGTGCTTATGTTGGGTCTTTAAAATTATGCCCCTGTATGAGATTTTGTTTGTAACTGTAGGCTTTCTCAAGTTGGATGCTCATAAATAGGTGACTCCCTGCAGTGTGCATTTTGATTGCTTAAAAATAAGAAGTGGTGCATTAGTTCTGTAGTTTAAAGTATAAATTGCCTACAAGGATAACATTAGTGAATCTGAACTGAAGTGCCATGGAACTCAAAATGTTAACTCTGCCTTCTCTTCACAGAAACTTCCAGACCTGCTGAGTTTCTCCAGCATTTTCTGCTTTTGTTTCAGATTTCCAGCATCTGCAGTTCTTTATTTACTTTTAATATTAGTTGATAGCATTTTTCAACTATTGCCACAGTAAACATCTTGAATTGTGCATCTTGTCTGTTATCTCTTCAGCTACAAACTGTAAATTTAAATTCTTAGAAGTTAGTGACCTCTACAGAGATTGAAAATGTTGTGATTAATTACAAAAAAGGGCATGCTATAGACAAGCAAGAAACATGCTGACCCTTTGCCATTTGCCATATGGCTTGAGAAGAAGCTTCGTTAGGTTTTCATCCATTTGCTTATGAATTGACTATTATTGTGCAGGAGATTAAATTTAAATATCAACAATCCAGAAATTTAACTAATTTCCATTTCAAAGAAATCAGGCACACACCATGATATTGCATCTTGCACGAGCTTAAGCAATGAAACGTGACAGTACTCTTCAGACAGTTGATCTTAAATTTCTTCTGCACAAGTCAAAAAATTAACTACAAATGTCAATTTGCCAACTGATGCAGTTTTAAACTCTAATTTTTCTAGATAATTTACCTACTACAAATTCACAACTGCTATAAAAAAAGCTTCTGGATGTCATGTAATTGCAGCTTTCGACTCATGTCGACCAATCTTACTTGTGACTGTTACAACCAGGTGTGGAGGGTGAATCAATTCCCATTTTTCAACCTCCCCTGTTGACTGCAACAAAGGTTAAGGGCTCTTTCAGCATGAGACTATATCTCTGTCCAATTAAACTGTAGTTAACTAATTGCTACTAAAGCAGTAAGAAGCCAATTATACATTTTTTTTCCTTCAAGTGCAATTTGTTACCTGCTAATGCCAAGAAAAGAAAGGATAGAGATTAGGCATCAAGCATACACACTGGTATTAAGTCAAAAAGGGAGACTGTGCAGTGCAAAAGGAAAATGAAAGAAATATAAAGTTGAAAGTCCTTAGAATGTACTCAGGTGTAAGGCTTTAACCTGAGGCCATTGTTGCTTAGTTGATGTCTTAAGTCATCAGTGTTTGAGTTCCCAGTGTTCTGATGATTCTCTTTAATACATCTTATCATCTGGCATTTTCCTTCCTCTGGGGTGAAATCCAGAACTTCAGAAGCTATAGCATGGTGGCAAGTCAGTTTCATGGCAACATTTCTGCCATGGCCTGGGGTGACATCTTTTGCAATCACAATCGTCAATTTATTATTTATTTAAGTGAGATGTTCAGTGCATTACTTGGCACATCACGTGGTGAATGAGATGTAAATTCTCACCACTGCCGGGCCCTGTTCCTGTTCCAAATTTCACATTCCCACATACCTCAATTTCCTTTGAGTCCTTTGTCATCAAAATTTTTCTTACCTTTGCCCTAAAAATATTCAATTACTCCACTTCCACAGCTTTCTGAAGGGCAGAGGTCCAAAGTGCAAAACCCACAAAGAATGGTCACTTGGTGAGGTACTGGATGCCTGTTGATCTCTGTGTTGCTGAACTTTAGCTAGATTTGGATGCTAAGTGGGATTTAATTAGCATCGCTGCAAAGTACTGAAAATAAAAAATCTGATCATGGTGAATCACATGGTATTGTTGTTTGTGCAGTTAGCATTAGGGCCATGTTCAGAGCATCATCCTTATACAAATATTTAGGAGATTTTTGGCAGCCACTTCTTCAGAATTGTTCCAGTTGTTCACGAGAAGGAAGAGTGACCGCACATAGGCTCAATGTAATGCATAAATTGACAAGCCACCAATTTGGAATAATCATGTGGATTTCACGAGCTGAAATCAACATGTAAATGTTTCTGAAAGAAAAAAAAATTGCAGGAAAACCTCAGGAGCTCTACCAGAACTTCTTCAGACCTTCAGCTTCCACAGTTCTTCATTTAATTTTAATGTGAATGTTTCTATTCATTTGGGAATCGCTGGCTAGTCGGTTTGCTTCCTACAGGGAATCTGTTTCGGTCATGGCATGAGAATGAATGCAATGTTTTTCTTTGTCTCAGTTAATATATATTAATGTGTGCCAGACATTAAAACATCACAAAACACACGTAACAGAAATTAGGTGAAGCTTTGCATGAGCTGAGCAGCGTGCTGTGTCACTTTTTATCCAGACTGTCAGTGAAATGAGTTAAACAAAAGTACAGTGTGAGTTGTTAAAAGGAAACAAAGTGGAGTGTCTGAAGTAGCATTGTTGAGTCGGTTATGTGTTAAATTGCTATCAATACGACTAACGCACTGAGATGACCTGACCTTGTTTGTGATCCCAGCTTTCTGGAGACAAACAGCAGACCTTGTCAGTTTAACAGATGAAAAGTGTCACCAGAATATATTAACTGGAAGGTCACTTAACTATATAGCTATTAAGTATGAGGGTTCCAGAAAAAAGCAGCTGCAGAACATCCTTGACATGTATTCTAGTCTGAAAATAATGAGAACTGTGCTCGTCTAGTATGAAATTGAAGAATCTCTTGTGATGACAAAAATGTCAAGCCACACAAGAAAGTACTTCTATTTTTGACTGACTTTTTTCTTGGTTTTTGAAACAGTTTGTTTAAAATGGCTCTTGTGGTGCATTTTAACAATATATACCAGAGCATTTCAGTAATGAGGTCACTTTATCAAACCTCTCCAGATTGCTTGAGACCTTGCGTAGATGAGGGAATCTCTAATGAGGTGAGGAAGAGTCATCATCTTTAGAATATGGAGCAATTTAGACTTAAACTCGCCTTTTGCACAAAATTCAGACTCTATGATCACTTTGCTCACATACTTTCAGATGCCTATTAACTGAATAACCTGCAGGAGGGATGAAATACAAAGGTTTAAAGATCTGGCAGAGGACTGTTCCTGGGAATAAGCTGAATGCACCATAACAAATTAGTTGAAATATCAAGCTGATGAGCATCATAGGCCTTAAATGAAAGAAAGCCATGGAACTAAGCTCACCATTTGAAGAGGTTATGGAATAAAAATTGTTATCTATGCCCATTTCATTTTGTGTATAAAGTAGGTGCAAAGTATGAGTTATCAGCAGCACATTCAGTACACCAGCTGTGTGGGCATCATCCCAGTGCCACGTTCATGGATTTCATTTATCTTCAGAGATAAAGAGTGAAAACTGGTTTCCACTTGGGAATCCTTAGCAGATCCCAATAACGGTTGTCCAAAGAAAGCTTAAGAAAACATAGTTAACCTACGACTCATTTAGTTGGAATTTTACATTTAACACTTGTCTTTCCAGCCTCAAGATGATTCTAGAGCAGTCTGCTGGCTTTGAGAAACTCAAGATGAAGCCTAATGCAGTTTGGAATCAAGGCCTGGTGCAGACTAGAGGCTAGGTACTGGCATAGACTGGGTTGGAAGGACTGTTATTTTTCTAATATTTTAAACTTATTCCTATGACCTTTAATGCTGTAATTTTTATTTCTTTATTTTTATAATTATCTTTCCCTAACAATTTGTACTCAAGAATTTGAGCTTAGTTACTTTTGTACCTAAGATGGTGCCGTAAGTGGCAACTTGGAAAGCTTTTGCTGTACGTGTGACAATAAAGCCAATATTAATTCTAAAATTCTACACAGCTGTGGGTACAAATCCCACTGTCGAAGTTTAAGCATCAAAATATTGGTGAACATTTCAGTGTGCAACTGACAGATTATTGAAAGTTTGACTTGTCAAATGAGATGTTGAACTGAGTCCCTTTTCAATAGGCAAAACAAATACCTTGTCACTTTGTTAAAGAAGACCAGGGGAGTTATTCTGCTGTTCTGGCCAATATTTATCCTTTAACCAGCAATCACATTAAAAGGATTATGTAGATATTGTTAAATTGCTGTCTGAAATGTTTGTGCTTCCCATGTTGCAGCAGTGAGCACACTTCAAAACGTACTTTATTGACTGTAAAGCACATTGGGACATCTGATGTTTCAGAAAGGCACTAATTAAATCTCAATCTTTCTTTTTTAAAAGAAAAGTGTTCCTTCAGAACCACAATCAGACTACTTCCCAGTTGATACCCACATTACTTCTTCTATCATCAGTATTCAAGGGCCCAAAAACAACTTTCAGGTGAACCTGCCCTTCACTTAATCTGGTCTGCTGCCTTCGCTGCTCATAACGTGGTCTCCTCTACATTGGGAAAGCAAAGCATAAACTGGGTGATCGCTTTGCAAAATACCTATGTTCTATCTGCAAAAAATGACCCTGAGCTTCCAGCTGACGTTTCAGGTCGGGGCCCTTCTTCAGAGATGGGGGAGTGGGAAGGGAGCTCCAAAATAAAGAAAGAGAAGAGGGGTGGAGCTGGGGAAGGTAGGTGGGATGGTGATAGGTGAGTGCAGGTAGGCAGTGTTGGGATTGGTCAGTGAGATGGGAGGAGTGGATAAGTGGGAGAGAAGGTGGACAGTTTGTATCAGGTCAAGGAAGCAAGGATGAGAATGAGGGTTGGTCATGGGATGAGGCCAGGGGTGGGTAGATTTTGAAACTGGTAAAGTCCACATTGAGACCATTGGGTTGGTGCCGCCCGAGGTGGAATATGAGGTGCTGCTCCTCCATATTCCTCGTGTCTTCCTTGTGATACTGGAGGAGGCCCAGAGTAAACGTATTGCCCAGGGAGTGGGAGGGAGTTGAAATGGTTCGTGATTAGAAGGTGTTGTCGTTTTTCACGAACAGAGCGCAGGTGCTCCACAATGAGGTCTCCGAGCCTCCACTGGGTCTCACCAATGAAGAGGAGGCCACATCGGGAGCAGTGGATGCAATAGGCCATATTGACTGATGTGCTGGTGAACCTTTGTCTGATGTGAAAGGTTTGTTTGGTGCCTTGGATGGAGATGAGGAGGGAGGTGTCGCGGCAGTTGTAACTCTTCTTGTGTTTACAGAGAAAGGCGCCAGGCTTGGTGGGGTTTGGAGAGGGTGAGGGAGTACGAAGACAGATAGTGGTGGGGATGGAAATATATCTTTGGTTGTGGGGTCAGATTGCAGATGGCAAAAATGGCGGAGAATGATAATTTGAATATGGACATTAGTGAAGTGATATGTGTGGATAAGGGGGATTCTGTCTTTGTTTTTGTTTGGGGGAGGGGATGTGAGGGCCGTGGTGTGAGATGCAGTCGAGGCCATTTTCAACCACTGAAGAGGGGATGTTGTAGTCCTTGAAATAAGAGTACATCTGTGATGCTCGGGAGTGGATCGCCTCATCTTGAGAGCAGTTGCAGCAGAGGCAGAGGAATTGGCAATGGGGATCGAATTCTTGCAGGAAGGTGGGTAAGAGGAGGTGTAGTCTAGGTAGCTGTGGGAGTCAGTGGGCTTGATATAGATGCCGGTTTCAAGGCTGTTATCAGAGATGGAGACAGAGAAATTCAGGAAGGAGAGAAAGGTATAAGAGATGGTCCAACTAAACTTGAGGTAAGGGTGAAAGGTTTTAGCAAAGTTGATGAACTGTTCAAGCTCCTCGTGGGAGCATGAGGCAGCACCAAAACAATCATTGATTATAGCAGAGGAGGAGTTGGGGGTTGGTGCCAGTGTAGCTGGGGAAAAGGGATGGTTCCATGTAACCTACAAAGAGGCAGGCATAGCTTGGGCCCATGCGGGTTCCCATGGCCACCCCCTTAGTCTGTAGGAAGTGGGAGGAATGAAAGGAGAAGTTGTTAAAGGTAAGGACGAGTACGGTTAAGCAGATAAGAGTGTCGGTGGAGGGGGACTGGTCAGGCCTGCAGGAGAGAAAGAAGCGGAGGGTCTTTAGGCCATCTGCATGGGGAATTGAGGTGTACAGGGACTGGATGTCCACAATGAAGGTGAGGTGTTGGGGGCCAAGGGATTGGAGGTTTTGGAGGAGGTGGTGACTGTGGGTGGTGTCCCGGATGTAGGTGGGGAGATCCTGGACCGGGGAGAGCCTCCACCTCCTCCAAGGCCTAGCCAACCCTCCCACCTCACTGAGCAATCCCCATCACTGCCTACCTGCACTCACCTATCACCATCCCACCTCCCTTCCCAGCTCCACCCCTCCTCTCTATTTATTTCCCAGCTCTCTTCCCTGATTCTCATTTCTGAAGAAGGGTCCCAACCCGAAACATCAATTTTCCTGCTCCTCTGATGCTGCCTGGCCTGCTGTGTTCCTCCAGCCCTAAACTGTGTTAGCTCTGACTCCAGCATCAGCAGTTCTTACTGTCTCTGACTGAGCTTCCATTTGCCTGTCACTTCAATATACCACCTTGTTCCCTGGCCAACATCTCTGTTGCCGGCTTGCTGCAATTCTCCAGCAATGGTCAGTGCAAGCTGGGAAAACAAAACCTCATTTTCTGCTTGGGGACTCTACAGTCTTGGAGACTCAGTGTCAAGTTCAATGATTTTAGGGCTTGAGGCATCCTCTCCCATATCCTTACCTCAAGCCCCATACCCCAGGCCTTGTTATCACATTGTCAATTATTACACTGCACCTATTGTTAGCTACTGATAGTCCCATTTGCAGCCATTCATTGTCCTGGGTTGACCATTTTCCACTGCTTGTCTGTCCAAATGTTCTTCTCTTTCTTTGGGTTCTATCTCTACCTATCATTTACTCATTACCCTCTCCCACATCCTATCTTTTGCATAAAAAACAATTGTTTCCCAGCTGCCATCAGTTCAGAAGAAGGATCACTGGACCTGAAACATTAACTCTGATTTCTCTCCACAGATGCTGCCAGACCTACTGAAAATTTATAGCAATTTCTGTTTTAATCCTTATTGTGTATTGCATCAGGGGTTTGTTGCAGGCAAGGCTTTGTTAAGTTCAGCTTTGGAGGCTTGACCATAGCCAGTAGAATAAGCTGATTGGCCCATGCATGAATCCCTGGTGAGACAGAAGCCCTTAATTTTGAGAACTGACAAATTTTGATGTGAAAGTAAGACCAGATTAGGTTGTACATCTGGTTTATATCAGTATTTTAAGTTGCAATACACCCTTTACTGAAGAGGCCCAAGAGATAATGCTGCAGAATTTGCTGTTCAAAAATGTCCTTAGACTGAAGTGATAATGGGAACTGCAGATGCTGGAGAATCCAAGATAACAAAGTGTGGAGCTGGATGAACACAGCAGGCCAAGCAGCATCTCAGGAGCACAAAAGCTGACGTTTCTGGCTCTCTGATGAAGGGTCTAGGCCCGAAACGTCAGCTATAGTTATCTGTAATGGGTCCCAAGAGGTCCTGGTGAGCCAAAAACCTTATGGTATAATTTTGAAAACCTGGCTGTTAAAAAGTATTGTTCAGGCATGTAACATTTTGAAAATAACCTGCTATGGTTAAAATTCTACAACTGACCGGACCCTAGTTTGAAAGATGCTACGTTACAGGTTAAAGAGATAATGTGAAGGACATAGTTGAGATTGATCATGCTGATCGAGGTTCAAAGGGAAGAGAAACAATAAGACATTGGATTGACAAATTAAAGTGAGTTTAGATGCAAATATTATAGTTGCAATTCGCTTTAATTTCTTTGGTCTTGACTTTCTCCTCTCTGCTGCTGAAGCCATCGACAATGCTAAGCACAGCTCACATAATATGATAGAAATAACAGCTTCTATACGCTGCTTCCTGCATGTTGAGACCTCTCCCTCCAAAGACTGCATGATAAATCCACGTCATCTCTGACTCTCCACGTCGCCTAGCCCTGCTCTGTATGTTTCTATCTCTTCCCATATTTCCCAATACTATTGTATCAGGGTGTAAAAGTCTAAAAGGGTTAATGCTGAGGATTGTGTTAAGCAACGTCCAACAGGAAGATGTCACATAGACATGGCTGGGGGAACAGTTTGGATCTCAAAGGAATAAAGCCTAGCATCGAGATCTCCCTTATCACATCAGGAACAACAGGCTGAATTTTACATTTGTTTTGGCTAAGTGCAAGTTTCGGTGAGTTTTTTGGAGTGATTCTCCTCAAGAGAGCTCTCACCATATCTTCCCAAAGGAGCATTAACTACCTACCCCACTCCGACTGTAGGTGTTACCTCCTATTCTAGATCAGCTTACCACCTGCTGCTCCCGTAAAAAAAACTCATCACACGCTGGGTATCTGCTGAAAGCTCACAATGCACAGTCACTGACAATCTGAGATGGGCACACTCTGTCAGTCAGGAGCTGCTTTGCAAGGGTCCTGATATTTTCCCCCAGATATGGCAGACAGGGGGATATTGACACCTTGCTTTGTCAGCAGGGGCTTGGAGGTCCTACTGGATGGAGTGGTATATGTATGAGGCATCCTCTTCTCCCAGGTCAAGGGGTGGAGGCTTTTCAAGTTTGCCACCTGGATCAGTGCAATCTCAGTTGTTCTGAAGAACATACAGCAATGTAGGAAGGAGACAAATAACTTTTTCTGCCAATGGAGGTGCCAACATCTTCTCTCCAATACCTCACATTCACTCTACCTCTGCTAGTCTGCCCACCTCCCACCAAGGCTCAAGCCTGACCCCCTCTCTATTGCCTGTAACATCTTCCCTCACTTGCTGTCATTCACCGTGACACCACTAACCCGACATACCCTCAATGTTGCCTACTCACTCACTTGGTATACTACCCAGCTGCGTCAAAAGTAACAGCTGTGCCGAACACTTGCACCTCCATGCAAAAAGGAATCAAGATGGATGGTCGGCTACCTGACATTCAGCTCTTTACCCGTTATGTGGAAGCTTCCTGGCTCTGACTGCGCTGAGTGGCTGACTGACTCTTTCCAAGCCCCTGGGCTGATATTGGAGGTTGCTCTTGAGTTGCTGTGTGCAGACCCATTGACAGATGGCTATCTCCCTTGAGTTGACTAAGGAGTGTTGACAACCAGGGCAAATTTCTTGGTTTCTGTCCATGCTGAATGGCATGATGGAAGTAAAATAACGCTCGCATCTCTGGCTGAGGGGAGTTCCTGGAGTGACAACATTGTTCAAAAAGTGATGTATGGCAAGAGGACTGACTGTTTAGGAAGATGGTCCAGGGACTGAGTGAGCAACAGCAGGAGGAAGAGAGAATGTAGGGGCTCTAATTTTTGTGGTTTGTAGTTGGTTAGGAATAGACAGTGAGACACAGAGACAGAGAGAAATCCAATTTGGTGAGAACTGTAACCAGTTTCATGTTTGTAGTTAGTAAGGATCGCAGTGGCAGGAGAACTTAGCCCAGTGAAACATTCCTCCTGCGATATGTGGGATATCAGGAACAATCCTAGTCTCCACAGTGACCATGGATGCAGGAAATACGGTCAGCTGCGGCTCTTGATTGACTGGAGTGGTGGATGGATTCATTATGGAGCGTCCATGATGCTGAGAAAGTTGTGGATTGCACATTTAGTGAGCTGGTCACATCAAAACTAAGGGCAACACAGGCAGAAAAGTGTTGGGTGACCACCAGGAAGACCAGCAAGCATGGGCAGGCAGTGCAGGAGTGCCCTGTGGCCATTTCCCTCTCAAACAGATACACTGTGTTGAATACAGTTTGGGGTTTGTCTCTCAGGGGAAAGGAGCAGCCAAATTTGTGGCACCATGGTTAGCTGTGCTGCACAGCAAGAGAGGAAAAAGACTGGGGGAGTTTTAATGCTGGGGGTGTGATTGTAAGGGGAACTGACAGACAGCTCTGTGGCAGAAAATGAGACTCTTGAATGGTATGTTGTCTCCATGGTATCAGGGTCAGGGATGTTTCAGAGCAGCTGCAGGCGTTCTGTCAGGGGAAGGTGAACTGGCAGCAGCTGTGGTACATTTTAGCACCAACAACATAGTTAAAAAAAAACGAGGTCCTGCAGGAGGAATTTAGAGAGTCATGTAGTAGATTAAAGAGGGAGACTATTAAACTTGTATTGTCCAGATTACTTCCAATGCAATGTGCTTCTGCATTTAGGAATAGGAAGACAGATTAGATGGCATAGGAGGGAGGCTTTTGATTTTTGGATCTTTGGGACGGATTTTGAGGCGGGTGGGACCTGCGCAAACTGAAAGGGTTACAGCTAAACTGGAGTGGGTCTGATAGTCTTCATGGGATGCTGTTAGGGTGGTGTTAAACTGGTCTGACAGGAGCAGGGGATGTGGAGGAGATGTAAAGTCGGAGCAGGCACTATCAGACTTAGAAGGGGAGTCAGTAAAGACCGATAGGTAGACAAGATATGGGTAGTGTAAGGCACATGGGAGGTCATGAAAGCTCGATTGTATCAATATTAATGCACAGAGTTTGAGTGATTAGGCAGATAAGATTAGAATATTGATTAGCATGTAGGAATATGATATTACTGCAATCACTGAGACATGGTTGAAGAAAGGACAGGACAGGCAGCTCAACATTCGGTATATATCTATTCCAGGTGTGATGCTGGGGTAAGTGCGAGAGTTGGGGTCAATGCATTATTGTAAAAGGGAATCATCACTGCAGTAATCAGGGCTGTATACTGGAAGGGTCTTCAAATTATGTCATCAGGATAGAATGTAGAAACAAAAGACTTGATGGGCCAAATAGCCTGCTTCCTGTAACCTGTAGGGATTCTATGAGAGTTGAGGTGTTTGCTTATAAAGGAAATTAGGAAGACAAAGAGATGCCATGCAATACACTTGGCAGATAGGATCAAGAAAATCCCCAAGATGTTTGAAAAGTATATTAGAGGGTAGGCCAGGGAAAAAGTTGGACCACTGCAACACATCCCTCACACCCCGCCCCCACCAGAACCGCCCTAAGAGGATTCCCCTCGTTCTCACACACCACCCCACCAACCTCCGGATACAACGCATCATCCTCCGACACTTCCGCCATCTACAATCCGACCCCACCACCCAAGACATTTTTCCATCCCCACCCTTGTCTGCCTTCCGGAGAGACCACTCTCTCCGTGACTCCCTTGTTCGCTCCACACTCCCCTCCAACCTCACCACACCCGGCACCTTCCCCTGCAACCGCAGGAAGTGCTACACTTGCCCCACACCTCCTCCCTCACCCCCATCCCAGGCCCCAAGATGACTTTCCATATTAAGCAGAGGTTCACCTGCACATCTGCCAATGTGGTATACTGCATTCATTGCACCCGGTGTGGCTTCCTCTACATTGGGGAAACCAAGCGGAAGCTTGGGGACCGTTTTGCAGAACACCTCCACTCGGTTCGCAATAAACAACTGCACCTCCCAGTTGCGAACCATTTTAACTCCCCCTCCCATTCCTCAGACGACATGTCCATCATGGGCCTCCTGCAGTGCCACAAGGATGCCACCCAAAGGTTGCAGGAACAGCAACTCATATTCCGCTTGGGAACTCTGTAGCCCAATGGTATCAATGTGAACTTCACCAGCTTCAAAATCTCCCCTTCCCCCACCCTGTCCCAAAACCAGCCCAGTTCGTCCTCTCCCCCCACTGCATCCCAAAACCAGCCCAGCCTGTCTCTGCCTCCCTAACCTGTTCTTCCTCTCACCCATCCCTTCCTCACCCCTCAAGCCGCATCTCCATTTCCTACCTACTAACCTCATCCCACCTCCTTGACCTTCTTTTCGCTCCATCTTCGGTCCGCCTTCCCCTGTCTCCCTATTTATTCCAGAACCCTCTCCCCATCCCCCTCTCTGATGAAGGGTCTAGGCCCGAAACGTCAGCTTTTGTGGTCCTGAGATGCTGCTTGGCCTGCTGTGTTCATCCAGCTCCACACTTTGTCATCTTGGATTCTCCAGCATCTGCAGTTCCCATTATCTCTGACTAAATACATTGATAAGGGTAATGCAGTTGATGTGGGTTCTGTGGACCTCAGTAAGGCCTTTGACAAGGTCTGATATGCAAAACTGGTCCACAAAGGATGCAAGGCAAGTTGGCAAACTGGATCCAAAATTGGCTTTGAACAGGAGGTGAAGAACAATGGGAGAGGGTTCTTTACTTTTTAATTGGAAGCCAGTGATTGGCAGTGTATGGCAGGGTTTGGCCCAGGGATCCTTGATGTCTACTTTATAACATTGACAATTTGAACATGAATTAGAAGGTACAATTAATAAGTTTGCAGATGACATGAAAATAGCTGGCGTTGTTGATAATGGTGAGGATGATCTCAGGCTACACTCTGATATTAATCAGCTGGTAAATTGGGCAGAGCAATGGCAGGTAGAAGTTAATCCTAATAAGAGCACGGTGATGCATTTCGGAGGTTCTAATTAGGGAAGGACATACATCATGAATGGTGGGTCCCTACTGAGTACTGAGGAACAAAGGGGCCTTGGTGTACAAATCCATAGATCCCTATAGGTGTCTGCACAGGTACACTGGACGGTAATGAAGGCATACACTTGCCTTCGTTAGCCATGGCATAGAATGTAGGAGCAAGGAAGTCTCATTACAACTTCATACAACAAACATTGGTTCGGCCACAGATGTGTTCAGTTCCAGCCACCGCATGTGGAAAGATGTGATTTCATTGGAGAGAGTGCAAAGGAGTTTCAATAGGATTTTGCTTGAGATGAAAAGTCCACTTATAAGGAGAGACTGGATAGGCTGGGTTTGCTGAGTAGGCTGAGGGGGTGTCTGATTGAGGTATGCCAAATTATCAGAGTTATGGACATTGTAGATTGTGAGAATTGCTTCTCCAATGGCAGATATGTTTCAGACTAGAGGCCACAAGTGAGTTAGAGAAGGAATGAGAAAGAGTATTTTCAGAAAATGGTAGATAATCGGAACTAGCTGCCTGAGAGGGTGATGGAGGCAGGTACTCCCGCAAAATATTTAAGAAGCAGTTGGGTGAGTATTTATAATGCTAGCAGATTATGGGTCAAGTGTAGGTAAATGGAATTTGTGTCGTTTGGTGTTTGTTTGTTAGCACAGATATGGTGGGCCAATGAGTCTGTTTCTATCCTGTATGAATCTCTCTCTCTCTCAGACAGTGACATCCACATCCTGTGACTGCATTTAAAAATAACATTCCAATGGTGGTAATAAAATGTGAGGCTGGATGAACACAGCAGGCCAAGCAGCATCTCAGGAGCACAAAAGCTGACGTTTCGGGCCTAGACCCTTCATCAGAGAGGGGGATGGGGGGAGGGAACTGGAATAAATAGGGAGAGAGGGGGAGGCGGACCGAAGATGGAGAGTAAAGAAGATAGGTGGAGAGAGTATAGGTGGGGAGGTAGGGAGGGGATAGGTCAGTCCAGGGAAGACGGACAGGTCAAGGAGGTGGGATGAGGTTAGTAGGTAGATGGGGGTGCGGCTTGGGGTGGGAGGAAGGGATGGGTGAGAGGAAGAACCGGTTAGGGAAGCAGAGACAGGTTGGACTGGTTTTGGGATGCAGTGGGTGGGGGGGAAGAGCTGGGCTGGTTGTGTGGTGCAGTGGGGGGAGGGGACGAACTGGGCTGGTTTAGGGATGCAGTAGGGGAAGGGGAGATTTTGAAACTGGTGAAGTCCACATTGATACCATATGGCTGCAGGGTTCCCAGGCGGAATATGAGTTGCTGTTCCTGCAACCTTCGGGTGGCATCATTGTGGCACTGCAGGAGGCCCATGATGTACATGTCATCAAGAGAATGGGAGGGGGAGTGGAAATGGTTTGCGACTGGGAGGAGCAGTTGTTTGTTGCGAACTGAGCGGAGGTGTTCTGCAATCTCTGATTCCAATGGTGGTTGTCATTGCAGACCAAAGTATAGCAGGCAGCACGGTGGCTCAGTGGTTAGCATTGCAGCCTCACAGCACCAGGGACCCGGGTTCGATTCCAGCCTCGGGTAACTGTCTGTGCAGAGTTTGCACATTCTCCCCATGTCTGTGTGGGCTTCCTCCCACAGTCCAAAGATGTGCAGGCTAGGTGAATTGGCCATGCTAAAATTGCCCATAGTATTCAGAGGTGTGTGGGTTGCCGGGGGATGGGTCTGGGTGGGATGCTTCAAGGGGCGGCGTGGACTTGTTGGGCCGAAGTGGCTGTTTCCACATTGTAGGGAATCTAGTCATCATCTATAGCATTGAAGTTTGGAGTTGTCCTGTAGGTAGATTGGTGATGTGCCATGACAGTTCTTCTGGGCTGGTACATGTCAGATGTCATGTCCATGCAAATGGAGAATTTGTGACTGGTACGCAAGGAGTGTGCCCTTAGATGTTAGACCCTGGTGTTTAACATGGAGGTCCTGTGAAACAAATAGCAAGCTGAAATTGCTAAGTACCTGCTCTAATTTGCACGTCAAAATTTATTGACATCTAGCCTGTTTAGTGGATTTGGTAAGATGAGATATAGTATTAGTATATAGTATATGAGATATAGTATAGTATGAGAGATGAGCTGGATATTAATGAGGTGAGCAGCACCATTTATAAAGCATTTAGTAGGCAATTATCCATTTTAACCAGCAACTCGCCACTGCCTAGTAAGAAACTCGCTATTCTATCAGCAAAAGCATAAGATGCACCCAATGTTGAGATGGATCTTATTGGTCTTCTCATCTAATTCTGGCAAAAATCACACCATGGCCCACATCTTTCAAACCCCTGTAGATTCTGTCCAATGTCTTTCTTGCCAATGTGACTTATTTTTCTTTCAATACCTGGAAGGGCAATCACACATAACAACAAATCTTTCCCATCAGCAATTCATATTGTTTCATTTCTTAAACTCTTACCCACCATCAGTCATCACCTGTGTAATTGAATAAATATATACATACAAAGCCCAGTATTGGGCAATATGGATGATTAGAAGTGAGGGGGGTAGGGAGAGCGAGAAAATAATAAATCTAAATGGAGACAGAAGGGGAAATAAAGGACAAATTCCTCTGCTATGCTCACCTCTCTTTAAATACTTCGACAGCATTGATGGGCAATGTATACTCCCTCTCTAATATTCCTCTCCACAGCCCACTGCCTGAAGTATGCTATAATTAAGGGTTTGCACCAATATACGAGACTGTCATTTGAAGTATCATCAGCCTGTTTAAATTTCTCGTGAATGGTGGAGAACATTTACAAGGTCTACCCCTGATTGTCTCGATATGCTATGTGCATTAGCAATGTGCTAATAATAGGGAAGACCAATAAGGAGCACCTAGAGAATTTGGACACAGTTCTTAGATGTTTCTCCCAGGCACGCGTATGCCTTAGAAGGGGGAAAATATATGTTCCAGGCACACCAAGTGACCTACTTGCTGCTACAAGTCAACAAGACTGGGTTATTCCCATTTAAAGATAAAGTGAGGGCAGTCAAAGATCCCCATCTCCCATGTCTGAAACGGAGCTTAAGTCTTTCTTAGGTGAATCATAACAGAAAATTCGGGCATAATCTGGCCTCCATTCTGGCACGTTTGCATCACCTTTTCAGAAGAAGTCAGCCTTGGAAATGGTCATGTAGCTGAGCCATAATCTTCAGGGAAGTGAAGAAACAAACTATCACCCTCTAAGGTGCTAGCACACAATGAGCCCAAGCGAGATCTGGTATTGACATGCAATGTCTCCCTGAACAAGATCAGGGTAGCATTAACTCATAGATGTCCTTAATGGAGTGTGCATCCAGGCTAATGAATTTTGCTAAAGCAGAGCGTAACTGCACCCAGACAGAGAAGGAAGATTTGGCCATCATATTTGGAGTCAGGAAGTACCACCGATACCTTCATGGACATACATTTGTAATTTTATGGACCACAAATTCCTTCAAGGTCTACTTATGGAGGACAAGGCAGTGCCACCGATAGCTTTAAGCCGAATTCAGTGGCAGGCTCCGATACAAAACCTATCCAGTTACAAGTTGGAATACCATCCATGAGGCCAAGGAGCAAATGCTGATGCATTGAACCATCTCCCACTGGCAGATACACCACTGGTGGTACTGGTACTGGAAGAGTCTGTGATGGTTTTAAATTTTCTGGCCATACTTCCAGTCACAGCTGACAATACCAGACTTTGGGAACAGAAAACGCCTGCCCTGGCAAAACTGAAATAGCTGGTTATGATGGGGAAAACCAAAGGGCCATCACAACCAGAACTGAAACCTTTTTGGACCTACTAAAAGCAAATCACACAAAGAATGGCATATTATTCTGGGAAGCAAAGGTGATTTTTCCAAGCAAAGAGTGGTGCCAGATACTGGCTGAACTCCACCAGGGTCATCCTGGGGTGCCAAAATGAAGATTCTGGGGAGAAGCCATATCTGGTGGCCAGGATTGAATACAGACTTGGCCACAATGGTGGGGCATTGACCAGAGAGCCAAATAGGGCAAAAATTACCGCCAGCAGCTCTTCCAAATTTGTGAGAATGGTCAGGTAAGGCCTAAACTCAGTTACATGTTGATATGCAGGTCCTTACATGGGCTCATTGTGCTTACCCACTCAATGTGGCTGGACATGCATTTGTCAAACATAGGGATGACCACAGAAAAACTGTACGCATCTTTTGCAAGACACAGAGTCCTGGAAGTGTTGGCCACAGATAATGGGCCGTCGTTTATCAGCAGGGAGTTTGAGTAGTTCCTAAAGTCAAATGGTATTTGTCTTGTAAGAAATGGCATTAGGAACTCCAATGCTGGATACAAGTCTCCGCTGAATGAGGGAGACAGTTTACTTCAGGAGAGAAGTAAAGTGTAGAAACCACAGAATGGCCCTGCATGGGTAAGGTGCATGGCCGACGTACAGTGTTGTCCAGAGACGTATAAAGTTTGGGTAGGTGCAATGGTTCTGAACAAGTATGTAGACCATATTAAGTTGCAAATGGTGTAGGAATAAAATGTGCCCAGCTCTTCAACTGTCTTCCTGACTGTTCTGGAACCTGTGGGCTCTCCCTCTCTATCAAGCGTTGAAGGTACCTCGGAATCTGCGACGGACGCAGTGGATGTTGATACCTTGACGCCCTTGATTCCTGAGGATGATAATGAATTTCCTCTGAGAGGGTCCGGGTGAAAGAAGCAAGCTACTGTGCATTACACACCACCTGCAACAGAGACAGTGTTGGAGCAACCTGGCCTGGTGCTTAAATGCCCCACAATGAGCCACAAAAAAAAAACATAACTGTCCTATGTCCTCAGACTCAGAGGGGAGAGATTTTGTGATTATAATGACATCAGCATGGTGGACCTCATAGTTCCCTGATAGTTTTCCTTGATGATTTCCTAGTAACCTGGTCACAACAGGAGCCCTGGCTGACTGATAAAGGTAGTCAGACATCCTGTCACTCTGAGAGCTGGTTCTGACTGAACTGGATCAGCGTCAAGGAGACTCATGTGTAAATAAAGGGTAAACTGGTGATGGCATACTGGCCTCTGTGGAGTTATTTCAATCACCGTTCTCCTCTTGGTGTTTTTTGACACAAAAATGACTGAAAAATGGCTCACAATCAATATTGACAATACCACCTTTCTGAATTTCCTACTTAAGAAATAATTTGAGTAGGGAGATAATTAAAATGTCGCAAATCTATAACCTTTGTCAGGACGATATAAATTTGTTGGCAATGAAATATCTTGAATGTAGACAAGCACAATATACAAAGAAGATTTGTTGTAGGAATATAGCATCAAGAAATCAGCCAATGCTAAATCCTAACTGAAGTAAGGATGAAATGTTTGATCCTCAAAGAGACCTTAATGGACTGTTTTCTTTTACATCAGACTCTACAAGTTGAAGCTGCCTGCAACGCCTTTGAACTTTCCGACTCATTTTCCACACTTCTGCCTGAACAGCTATAGGATTTTGAGGGCATCTCTGCAGTGCTTTGAAATTATATTTGATCACATTTCTCATGAAATATATATTGACATAACAGCTAAAGGATCTGTGAGGTGGCCTAGACCCCAGACCTAAAAGATATGGGTACACACAATTGATTTTCTTTTTCCACTGTCTTCATCATGAACCAAACTTTGGGTGCTCAAAAACATGTCAGAGTGTGGGCAATGTCAAAGCTCTATTATTAGAAATTGGCTGTGAACTGAGTTCGAGAACTTTGTGCTGCTCACGTGACTTTGGGCCTCAGGTTACATTTGCTTAATTTGCTCAAGCTGTGTCATGTGCCACCCAACCAGTTTGACTGTCTTAGCCACTTGCCTCACCAGCAGCAACCTGAAGTTTAAGTCCAGAACAGAATGGAAGCAAGAGTAAACTTTTTAAAAAGTTATCAATTGCTCTTTTTAAAGTGCATTTTATCTTGCGCAATGTAAAAGTGGCCTGATTCAGGACTCAAGTAGTTGCAATAGTGATGTGGCTATCATTTGTAATTCCTCTTGGCTTCACAAAGTGTTTTAATTTGTTTTTTCTTTGGATGCTGTTGACATTTTCTTGGAAATTTGTTGCAGAATTTTTAGTCATTATGTACCAATTTCCTCTCTTCTACTGATGTACAATTATGATCCCAACATTACACAGATGCTTGGCTGAAATTTCAGCATAGCACTGCTCATATCAGAATCAGAAATTTCCAAATTCAGAGCCCATTCCAGAGCATAAGTACAACAGCCTGAGTTGGTGCTTCAATGAAGGACTGAAAAACTGTTCCATTATCAAAGGTGCTGCGCTACAGATGAAACATTTAACCAGAGGTCCAACTGCATATTTTGCTTATCTGAAGAACAGCATTGTATATTTTGAAACATTGATCAAAGCTGTTTCCACATTTTATCCCAACAACATAAAGAAATATAATTTCCTATTTGCGGGAATAGAAATTGCTGGAGAAATTCAGCAGGTCTTAGAGTATCTGTGGAGAGAAAGCATTTTGAGTCATGAGGCCTTGCTTGGGAACATCACCTGAAGTTCTTTGTTTTATTTACTATTTACGGGATATTTATGCTATTTATGTGCTACACAAAAATGTTGAAAAACAAAGAAGGAGCAGGAATAGGGCATTTCACTCCTTGAACATGTTCCACTAATCAATAAGATCATGATTGATCTGCTTCAAGCTTGAACTCCACTTTCCAGCATGACTCCATAGCACCCGACTCCTTTGTCAAGCGAACACCTGTCTAAAACAGACTTGAATGCATTTAAAGACCTGGTCTTGACTGCTTGTTGGGGATCAAACACGAACAGCAATCTGAGGGAAAAAAACCCCTTCCTAATTCCGTCTTAAATACTGCATTGAAAAATAATTGCTGCATATTCCCTATTATTATGTGGTCGAGATTCCTCTTGAAACCTTTTCAATTATTTGTTTCCTTATTTTAACCAATGTCTAAGTCAAGAATTTGTTACTTATTTCCCTGTTGGATTTATTTGATATTATCTTGTGTTGATCACTCCTTGTATTTTTTTATGAGTGGAAACATACCCTGTTCAAACTATTCATGGTTTTAGATCTCCTTTAAGACTATATTTTTCTGCGGTAAAATGTCCCATTCTGTTCAATCTTCCGCAACAGCTGTGATCTCTCCACTCTGGTTATGCTCTTGTGTTGCATTTCATGTGAAGTGCTTCAGGACATTTCTCTGACAAAATACTACATCAAAGCAACTCCTTTCTTCAATGTTATGTGACCTGGAACAGTGAGCGTCCCTTGGCTTTGTAACCAGGGGAGCGCTACAACCCTGTCTCATTTGGCACATTCCCTCATTCACACTCTCAACGTGAGTCACAGGAAAGCAATTAGGGGATGCTAACTTAATTGGCCTTTCTCTCCCTCAACACAGGGATTCCAGGGTAATTTGCACTCTTGTCAACAGCAACAAAATAAGCACCAGGCAAGCTGGAACGTAGATTAGATTTTCTCTAACAAATTTATCATTCATGGTGCAACAACATTTGTATTTTTTGAAAATTCAATATTGCTGATACATACTGAGCACAAAGGAAGATTGTTGAGTATGTTGGAGTTCAGTCATCCCGATCCTAGGATGTCACTGCAGGAGTTCTTTGGAGTAATTCATCTGTGTAGAGATACAGATATGTAAAAACCAGGGGCAGGCATAGGCCAGTCAGACTTTTGAGCCTATTATGCCTTCAATATGATCATGGTTGACCCTCGATCTGAATGCCTTATTCCCACCTTCTCCCACTAATACCTTTAATATTAAAAACGTATCTATTGCTTTATTGAATACTTTCTGTGACTTCACCTTGAGAGCCTTCTGTGTTAGAGAATTCCTATGGTTTACTATCCTTTGAGTGAAGAAATCTTTCATCAATTTGGTCTAAATGATCCACTCCATATCCAGAGACTTTGGCCTCGTCTCCTTGACTGGCCAACTAAGAAAGCACCTTCCCTCCATTCATTGAAGGATAAAAATTAGGAAGAGCAAGAGAAATAATTCCCCTGCTCTTCTTTGGAATTGTGTAAAAATAAAGTGTGTCCTGCTTATTGTCGAGTAGTTTGACCAATTGAATTGCATCTGGAATGCAACGCCTTACACTTATCAATAAAATAATAAAAACTTGAGGTCTAGCCTATCTTCTTAATGTATATTTGAGGGGGTTTGTTCTGATCTATAACACAGGCCTCTCCTAGAATCCCATAAGTGATATGAGAAGAAGTCAGCCATTTAGCTTAGCGAGTCTGCTCCACCACTCATTGAGATCATAAATGATTTGACAATCCTCAACCTCACTTGCCTGCTTTTTCACCACAACTCTTGATTTCCTTACCGATTAAAAATCTATCTATCTCCGCCTTGAATATACTTAATAATCCAACATCAACAGCCCTCTGTGGTTAAAAAATCCCAATTCATAATCTTCTCAGAGGAGAAATTCTTTCTCATCCCTCTCTTAGAGGTACAACCCCTTATTCTGGGCCGCCAGCATACCTTTCCTTATATAAGCTGCTCAAAAATGTTCATAGTATTCCAGCTGTGATGTGATGAGTGCCTTGTACAGCTTTAGCAAAACCTCCCTATTTTTATATTCCATCTCCTTCAAATGAAGGCCAAAGCTCTACTTGTCTTCCCTATTTGGTTGCCAGCTTTTTGTGATTCACAGAGAAGGAGTCTTAATCCTTCTGTTCTGTAACTTTCTACAGTCTTTTATCATTCAAATGATATTCAGTTCTTCTATTCTTGCTGCTAAAGTACATTTCATCACATTTCCCCACATTATATTCCATCTGCCAAGTTTTTGCCTCCTAACATAATCTGTCTATATAACTCTGCAGACACTTTGTGCCATCCTCACCGCTTGCCTTCCTCCTTTTTTTGTGTGTCATCTGCAAACTTGACAGGAGTATATTCACTTTCCTTCGGAAATACTAGTAGCTGGAATTTAAAAGCATTCTTACTGCTGCTTGGAGAAGCACAGGGGCAAGGTCTTCTTTTGAAGTTATTGAAGTTTTCCAGGGTAATTCCTGCACAAGGTAGAAGAAAAATATTTTGATAACTCTTCCATCGGCTCCCCACTGAGCACAGTCCAGAGAATTGCAGAAGAGTTACTGTGCAGGAGGTCATTCAGGCCATTAAATAAGCATCATTACCTGCTGCCAATCTCCTGCTTTCTCCCCATACCCTTTCACATTATTTCTAGGCAAATAGCCATCCAGTGCCCCCTTCAATAACTTTATAACACGCCCAAGCAATACGTTCTGTACCCTCATACTGGCTATATGAGAAAAAGACTTTTCTCACACACATTTGTTTCTTTGCAAAACACTTTAAAATTCTGCTCTCTGGCTCTTGATCCTTTAAAGAGGTGAATTTACATCACATATACAGCACTCATGGTTTACCTAATGCTCGTGATTATGTTACCCAATAACCCCCATCCTTCTTATTTAAATATTTGAGAGGAAATCTCTATTTGTTCCTCTCTCGTATCTACATATTATTAAATGCGTGTACACTATTTGCCTCAACTACCCCTTAATGTAGAAAGCTCCACATTCTTAACATTGCCTGGGTGAAGAATTTCCTTCTTAATTCTTTATTAATGACTGTCTTATACGCATGGCCCCTAATTTTGGTCTTCTCCATATGCAGTGATATCTTTGTTGTCTTGTCTGTCACTACCAGACATGTTTTTTTTAAAGCCTTCTTTTAACAACTTGAATCACTACCAGGAAATGCAGGTTCATAAAATACAAAAAAGAGGAAATATTTACAAGCTTAAATTATGTTACCTTTCATCTCTCACATTAACATTTTAATGCCACATGCTGTCTAGTTATTATGATGGATAACCTGTGCTATGTGAGCATTTTAATTACTAATACCAAAATGTGTTGAAATTGAAATATTGTGGTTGGTAAGAGGCATCAGTGCAGAAATGACCCATTTAATATTGACCTGCGGAACCGAAGTATAGATTTAAATTTGTAATTAATACAGGTCTGTTTCTTAAAATGCTAACACAAGGGCTCAATTAAAATGCTAACAAGGTTTAAAATATCACAAGTAATTTATTGATAATTTAATACGCTTAGTTTCAGCTAGGTCTGTATTTAGCAATGCTATATGAAATATGGATGAATGATGCATTAATAATATCCATATTTCACTAACATTTATTATAAAAATGGTAAGATGTGAGGTCATGAATAATATGTCAAAAGAACATGAGTTGCACAAAAAGCCATGATACTTGCTTTTTGATATTTTTATCCTCTTCGATCATGTTTTAAAATTTCTTCTTCCTAGCTGAATACTCTTTTTTAAGAACCGGTGATTCATGCTAGATAGTTCAGTGCTACCATCCGTTGTGAGATTCTATTGTGGTTTTAGAGAGAGTGAGATGAATCTGTCCCAGTACTGATGTCCAGGAGCCTGCTGTTAATTATATAGAGAGGGGCTGGGCAAAAACAGTCCTAGAATCTTGTTGTGTCCAACTGGGAGAGGCTTTGTGGCCAGATTCCTTTTTTTCCCCTTCTTTACTCATTACCAAAATGAGGATGTCACTGGCTAGGCAGATTTATTGTCCACCTGCAATTGCCCAGTGGGCAGTTCAGAGTCAGCCACATTGCTGTGGGTCTGGAAACAGATGTAGGCCAGACCAGGTAAGGATGGCAGTTTCCTTCCCTAAAGGACATGAGTCAACCAGATGGGTTTTTCCTGACAATCGGCAAAGGATTCATGGTCATCATGGGATCCCTAATTCCAGATATTTATTGAATTCAAATTCCACCATCTGCCATGGCGAGATTCAAACCTGGATCCCCAGAAGGTTACCTGGGTCTCTAGATTAACAGTCCAACGATAATACCGCTAGACCATTGTCTCCCATCGGAGCTATTAGACTTATAATTCAGAATGCCAGGTTATTCTTCTGGGGACATGGATTCAAATCAGGCGACCTGGAAAGAAGTCCATATCAAGAACGTCTAGGATGGAACTCCCAATCACCAAGAGCTGCCAAGCAACCAGAGGTTGGTGTCTCTATTGAACAGAAATACATTGGGGAGTCAATGTGTATGACACCACAGCAGGCACAGTTATCTGATGGTGGGAGGGTTAGAGAGGTCACTACCAAGGGCAGTGTAGTGGCTCTCAGAACTTGCCTCCTGTCCCGTGCCAGCTCCATTACTCAAACACTAAGTGGTTTCGCATCACAGATTCACCAAGGGAACATGTAGCCACTTACAAGGGCCTCGCTGTGTGACAGGGAGGAAAAGCTGTCCATGAACTTTATCACCACAAAGGTCAAGATAACAAATTCAACATTGGCCAACTGGACCAAATCCTATCATGCCTGATTTATATCCATGACAAGTGTGAGTTGTCATAATAAGCAACCTAAAGTTAATCAATTTTTCAATAATTTCAGTCTGTTACAGTGATTGTGAAATTGGTCATTAATAAGGGTCATTCACAATAAAATACAGGGTTTATCGCTGAAGTAACTCACCCATCCTCCTTGCAGAAAACTTTCCAAACACATAATCTCAAGTGCCTTGAAAAGCAGGACAGCAGATGGATGGGAACCCCACCACCAACAAGTTTCATTCGAAGCCACACCCCATCCTGATTTGGAACCATATCGCTGTTCCATCACTGCTGCTGGGCCAAACTCCTAACAACACTGTGGGTCTTCCTACATCACAGAGACTGCAGTGGTTTAAGAAGGTGGCTCACTTGAGCCATCTTAATTATGGTTGAGCAACCACTGTTGGCCTGGCCAGCAATGCTCTGCTCCTATAACGGAATTAAAATAAATGACGTTTGTATGAACTATGGCTCATCTCAGCTCCAGGACATCTCGACATGAGCTCCCCAGAGCAGTAGCCTTGGCACAACCATCTTCAACAGCTACATCAATGACCTTGCCTCCATCATAGCTTCATAAGAAGTGTGGATGTTCACTGATGACTGTACAATGGCTAGCAGCAATCAAACTCCTTTGATATTGAAGCAGTCCATTTCCTAATGCAGCAAGACCTGGACATTATCCAGGCTTGGGCTGAAAAATGGTAAATAACCTTTTTGCCACATAAGTACCAAGTGATGATCATCTCCAGAAAGAATCTAATCGTTGCTTCTTGACACCCAACGGTATCAAAATCATTGAATTCCCCACTATTGACGTCCTGAGGTTACCTTTGATCAGAAACTGAACTGGAACAGTAAAATGAGTACTGAGGCTACACGAGCAAGTAAGAGCCTAGGAATCTTGCAGTGAGTAACTCACCTCCTGACTCTCCAAAGTCTGTCCACCATCTACAAGGCACAAGTCCATTTGCTGGATGAGTGCAGCACCGACATCAATAACACTGAAGGAGGTTGACACCATCCAGGCAAAGCAGCCTACTTGACTGGCATCACCGCACTAGCACCCACTCCCTCCACCACCAACGCACAGTAGCAGCAGTATGTACTATTTACAAGATACATTTTAAAATTCACCAAGGCTCCTTAGACAGCATCGTCCAAGCCCATAAACATTACCATCAAGATAGGAATATCACAACAGCAAGTTCCTTTTGCAGCAACTCACCATCCTCACTTGGAAATAAATTGCTATTCCTCCAGTATTGCTTGGTCAAAGACCTGGAACACCCTTTAAGAAGGCATTATGGGTATACTGACACATAATAGGGTGCAGCAGTTCAAGAGGCAGCTCACTACCACTGGTAAGTAAGGAAGACATTGACGATTATCTCCAAAATCAATTTTGTGCCCAGGCAATATTGATCATAAACTAGTATAACTAAATAGCTTTCTCATCAGGTTATTACTTTTGCTGTTCTTGTCAAAGAACAGCCTGGCTTTAACGGGGACAATGGACCAGGTATTAACCATCCGACCAGGGTTGGAAATTTGATAGCAAAACACAAATTTCTTTTCTGAGAAAAACAATATTCCCCTGCCTTCCCTACATTCTTATCTGATATTTTCACGAGTCAGCTAGTCCTTGGATAAGAATAAACACAGACCTCTTTCTGAGTGAGTATGCCCAGAGACTAATTTCAGATCTTTTGTGTCTGATACAACTGAATTGCAGTTCAGAGTCAATGTTATTGTTCTGAGTCTGGTGGCACATATAGGCCAGATCAGGGAAGGATGATAGCTATCTTTTTTTAAAGTACATTTGTAAATTTGATGGGTTTTTTTATGACATAGATAGTAGGAACTGCCGATGCTGGAGAATCTGAGACAACAAGGTGTAGAGCTGGATGAACACAGCAGGCCAAGCTGTATCAGAAGAGCAGGAAAGTTGATGTTTCAGGTCTGGACACTTCTTCAGAAATGGGGGAGGGGAAGTGGGTTCGAAATAAATAGGGAGGAAGGGGGAGGCGGATAGAAGATGGATAGAGGAGAAGATAGGTGGAGAGGGAACAGGCAGATCAAGGAGGTGGTTTTGGGCCAGTAAAGGTGAGTGTAGGTGGGGAGTTAGGGAGAGGATAGGTCGGTCCAGGTAGGACGGACAGATCAAGGAGACGGGATGAGGTTAGTAGGTAGGAGATGGGGGTGGGGCTTGAGGTGGGAAGAGTGGATAGGTGGAAGGACAGGCTAGGGAGGGAGGTAGGAGCTGGGCTTGTGTGGAGATGTGTTTGGGGGAGGGGAGATTTTGAAACTTGTGAAGTCCACAGAGAAACCATTGGCCTGCAGGGTTCCCGAGGGAAATATGAGGTGCTATTCCTGCAACCTTTGGGTGGCCTCGTCGTGGCATTGTAGGAGGCCCAGGATGGACATGTCGTCCAAGGATTGGAAGGGGGAGTTGAAACGGCTGGGAGGCGCAGTCGTTTAGTGCAAACCGAGTGTAGGTGTTCCACAAAGTGGTCCCCAAGCCTCTGGTTGGTTTTGCCGATGTAGAGGAAGCCACATCTGGAGCAGTGGATACAGTATACCACATTAGCAGACGTGCAGGTGAACATATGCTTGATGTGGAAAGTCTTTTTAGGGCCTGGGATGGGGGTGAGGGGGGAGGTGTAGGAGCAGGTGTAGCACTTCCTGCCGTTGCAGGGAAAAGTGCCAGGGACGGTGGGGATGGTGGGGCTGGTGGGAGTGTGGAGCGGACAAGGGAGTCACAGACAGAGTGGTCCCTCTGGAAAGCAGAGAAGGGTGGGGAGGGGAAAATGTCTTTGGTGGTGGGGTCGGATTGCAGATGACGGAAGTGTTGGAGGATGATGCGTTGGATCTGGAGTTTGGTGGGGTGGTACGTGAGGATGAGGGTGATTCTGTTTTGGTTGTTATTGCGGGAAGGGGATGTGAGGGATGAGTTGCGGGAAATGCAAGAGACACGATCGAGGGCGTTTTCGATCACCATGGTCCTTGAAAAATGAGGACATCTGGGGTGTCCAGGAGTGGAATGCCTCATCTCGGGAGCAGATGCGATGGATGTGAAGGAATTGGGAATAGAGGATGGCTTTTTTGCAGGTAGGTGGGTGAGAGCAGGTGTACTCTCGATAGCTGTGGGAGTCGGTGGGCTTGAAATGGATATCAGTCTCCAGCTGGTTGCCAGAGATGGAGGCAGAGATCCAGGAAGGAGAGAGAGGTATTGGAGATGGTCTTTAAGGTTGGGGTGGAAGGTGTTAGTGAAATGGATGAACTGTTCGAGCTACTCGTGGGAGCATGAGGCGCCGCCGCGGCAGTCATTGATAAAGCAGAGGTTTACGTGGGTGGTAGGGCCAGTGTAGCTTTGGAAGAAGGATTGTTCCACATATTCTACAAAGAGACAGGCAGAGCCTGGGTCCATGTGGGTACCCATGGCCACTCCCTTTGTCTGTAGGAAGTAGGAGAATTGAAAGAGAAGTTGTTGAGGGTGAGGACGAGTTTGGCTAAGCGGATAAGGGTGTCGGTGGAGCGGGAACTAGCTGGGCTCGTGGGACAGGAAGAAGTGGAGGATCTTTAGGCCATCTGCACGGGGAATGCAAGTGTATAGGGATTGGACGTCCATGGTAAAGATGAGGTGTTGGGGACCAGGGAATCAGAAGTTTTGGAGGAGGTGGAGGGCGTAGGTGGTGTCTTGGACGTAGGTAGGGAGTTCCTGGACCAAGGGGGAGAAAATGGAGTCGAGATAAGTGGAGATGAGTTCGGTGGGGCAGGAGTAGGTGAAGGCAGTGGATCTTCCAGGGCAGTCAGGTTTGTGGATTTTGGGAAGGAGACAGAAACAGGTGGTGTGTGGTTGGGAACAATGAGACTGGAGCTTGTAGATGGTTTGGGAGATGATGTTTTGGTTTTCAGGGGTAAGGTCATGATCAAGGAGCCGATAGGAGGAGGAGGAGGAGAGTTGGCACCTGGCCTCAGCGATGTAGAGGTCAATGCACCATACTTATGACAATTTCTTTTGGTCACGACTACACTTTTAATTCCAGATTAAAACAAAATGAATTCAAATGACACAGTGGGGTAGTGGTAATATCACTCAACTAGTAATCCAGAACTCTAGGCTAATATTCTGCGAACATGGTTTGAATTCCACTATAGCAAATGGTGAAATTTGAATTCAATAACCTATCTGGAATTGGAAGTTAGCCGAATGGTGGCCAGGGGGATAAAAAACATTGTAAAGTGTTTTCACGAATGTCCTTTAAGGAAAGAAACCATTCATCTTTACCTGGGCTTCCCACCTGACCCACAGCAAGGTGATTGACTCTAATTAAAATGACCCTAGCAAGCCATTCAGACCAGTGGCAATTCATGTTTGCTCATCCAGCAATCCCCAAAACCCATATAAAAATAGATAAAATGTTCCACCATCCACCATGGATAGATTTTGTCACCTTGCCTCTGGATTATTCGCCCAGTAACAAGACGACCACGCCATCACCTCCTTTTAAAAGGATGGCAGTCCAAAGAAGACTTTGCAGAAAACTATTTAAATAAGTCTGGAAGGAGAAACCAGAATTAGTCACAGACAAATCCCAAAGATGTACGAAAGCATTACCAGAGGAGGCCAGTAGAACCTGCCCAAATATAAGGTGGAAACACTGCAAACACGTGACAACTGAACACAAAGAGCAGAGCAAACAGAAGATAATAACAATCAGTATTGGCACTATAGAATAACAAGGATTATCTATGGGCAATGTTGAGCATGAGAAAGGACTGGTACATTTTTAAAATGTCACGTCACTTCCAGAACGTTTGCAGATGTAAAATACAGTTTCACAGCAATTAAGAGTCAAATGTTTACTTATAAAGAGAGGTTAAATGCAGAAGAATCTCACCTTTAGAAAAGGTAGCTGAGGCATTCCAAGAGGAAATTGGGGATCCAAATGATTTGAGTTCACAGAGCTTATCTGGACATCTCATTCATTTTAGGCTTGATATATGAGTAAGCATCACACCCCTGTCACATCAGTGACACAGGTGAAGAAACAGAAGTTACAGTTTACAAATATGAAGTCACATAGTCCATGTGGAACAACACCCCAAGTAACACCATCATAGAAATGCATATGTGATGAAAATGTGCGCATGGTTCACGATCATTACTTCTCCCTTTTAGCCTATGCAAACATATTGGTCTCAGTATTCTTCTAATAACAGAAGGAGTTCCACTAGTTCCCTGAGAACAACCTGCCAAGAAATAAACTATTGTTGAGAAACTATTCAAGCATAGCCAACAGAAAAACTTATTATTTTTTCCCTAAATCATGGAGGAACACAAATAGAAGAAAGAATCTAATGAGATTACTTACATTGGCAAAAGAAAATTGTTTCAGACTGTCAACAGGAAGGGAGTTATGAGTTTAACAGGACTGGTGGAAATGTTTTTCACTCTTATCATCACAGAAGAATATTTGAATCTGTTGTCTATCAGAACAGGATTATCAATACCAATGACTGATGTAATGATGAGCGAGTAGGAAACCTTCAATAAAATGACAAGGAATGTAAAAATCATCTAGTTCATCAGAAAGGTAACGATCAAAGGCAGATGAGGACATCCAACTGATCGAACAAGCTAAAACAAACAGCTCATTTACTTCAATTACAAGTAAATATTTGCTTGAATAAAAAAGAGATCAGCTAAAAGTGACTCCATGGAAGCCAGGCCTATGTCCACAGATTCACGACACATTCAAAAATAAATTGCTTGGACTGAACATTAAAATATACAAAAAGAAAAGAGACACCCATTCAAAGTCAAAGGCAAATGGTCCAGAAATGCAGATATTGCGAGGAAAGTATGTTTGTTTCAACACAGCATTTATCTTCCATGATTGATATTCATAAAATTTAAAATCCCCAAGATGAGGTCATGGAACAACTATCTGAGTTATCAGGAAAGAGATTCACTGTGGTGGGAATTTAGGACTTGAAAAGTCTTCCAGGGAAGGTTATGGACCAACTGTTATGTGTTTAGCAGGAAAGCCATCCTACATGAAGGATATCCAAGAGACAAAAGACTCCTCACTGGAGAAATGATTGACCGAAGATGAGAATTAATATTAACAGTTTTATAGTCAGAGACTTCAAGTCCAAAGTGAACACATTCCAGAATAGTTGTGAACACCTGCATTCATGAATTCAGAGATTGGGGTAGATGAGAGGAAAAATTAATTATTTTCATGCATGTTTCATTATAATTCATTAATTCTATATATGCTAACTAAAGGGGAAATGCATTTGTGGGCTGATGTTGTTGAAAATAATGGTTCCAAAAGGATTAATTTTGGAGATTATATTAAGTTTCACTCATTGCATACAATGCATAAGGAGCTGCAGTAGAACAATTGGGTCCTTAAGAGTGTTCTGCCATTCGATAAGATCATGTTGGCACAGTGGCTCAGTGGTTAGCACTGCTGCCTCATAGCGCCAGGGATCCGGGTTTGATTCCACCCTTGGGCACCTGTCTGTGTGGAGTTTGCATATTCTCCCCTATGTGGGCGTGAGTTTCCTCCCGGTGCTCCGATTTCCTCCCTCAGTCCGAAGACGAGCAGGCTAGGTGAATTGGCCATGCTAAATTGCCCGTAGTATTTGTAGGGATGTGTAGGTTAGGTGGGTTCATAGTGTGATGGGTCTGGGTGGGATACTCTGTGGGTCAGTGTGGACTTGTTGGGCCGAAGGGCCTGTTTCCACACTGTAGGGATTCTATGGTGGCTCAATTGGATAGTAACCTCAAATCCATATTACCATCTAGTCCTGATAGTCTTTTACCGCCATGCTTACCAAGAATCTCTGTCTTAAAAATATTCTCTGACCTTGTTGCCACCAACTTTTCAGGGAGAGTTCAAATGACTTTTGCCCCTCTGGGAGAAAGAAAATGTTGCCTCATCTCTGTTTTAAATGGATGACCCCCGATTATTTAACGGTGATCCCTAGTTGTATATTCTCCGGTAAGAACAGGCACTGCCTCCACATCTATCGTGTCAAGACTCCTCTGGATTTTGTATGCTTCAATCTGATGGGATCACACAGTTTTAGGTGGAGGCTCTGGCAGTGAGGCCCAAAATCTCAATGAGGTTGCAAGTGCTGTACCTGGTCCCTGGTAGTCTTAAGTAACTATTACCTAACTATGACTCAATGTGACTCATATCTCTTGCTTTCATGCAATAAACTGCCTCTTGTTATGTCAAAGTGTATCATCTTCTCAAATCTCACCAGTGGCCTGCAAAAAAGCACCACTGAAAATCAGGCAGGCCCTTACATACAGCACAAAAAAAGGAAGATCGATGGAAGCACTCCACCTTAACCACCCAGACTCTAATACAACCTGTGTTTCTGAAGCTGCAAAATGACCCAAGTTGCAATGGAAAATCCAGCCCAATGCGTCTCTACATGAAAGAGTACGTGTGTGCTGTTGTTTTCATAACCACCTAACCATTACTAGAGTTTCACAAACATTTTTAAGAATTTAAAAATCATCTCATTGTTCTATTGACAATTCAGTAGTTATGAAGGGAATAGGGAGCAGGCGGGGCCGTGATGACATCTTTGGAAGAAAGTACCAGACACGTTGTGGGTCTGGAAGAATGACAGTGCTTCCCACCAGCCCCAAAAGCTCCCACCTCATCAGTCATCCCAATACAAGTAGAACCAGGATTGGATTCCACCAGGATTGGAAGTGTTCTGGGCAAGATTTGAACATGCATCCCTACCCCCATCAGGGAACAGGAACCTCTCCTCATCCCCAACTCACCACGCCACACCCACCCCCCAACCACCATCACCCACACCTACCCCGCCACTACCTCCCACCCCCTCACAATTCACTGATTGATTGTACTTACTTCTGTAAGCTACACTCAAGTCCTCACAGCCAAACAAAAGCCGAGCCTGTCAATTTGGCAACCTCCTGATAAGTACCTGTCAAGAGCCAAGATTAGAGGCTGGAAATATCTATGCCAAATGTACTGCCTGTGGGACAAGCTGAAAACTTTTGTGGCGGATGCTCGTATGAAACTTTACTTCATTTTCTCCAAAGCTTGTGTAAACTGCTCTGTTATTTCCAGGAGGTAGGACAATTCATTTAGGGTTTTAGATTTGAAAAGTAAAACAGCATTAGAAGTAGAAACAGTAGTAGACATTACAGTCCTTTGAACCTGCTCCATCAGTCAATACAATCATGAAAGAATTCTAACCCATGTTATATCCCTCTATTTCTTGATTTCCTTGATAAAAGGAATATGAACAATTTGAAATGCTGCCTACACGCTAGTAACTCGAGTAGATACTGATTTAGACTGCTGACCGATCTTTGGTATTTCATGTAGACTCAGACACACTGATTACATATCTGTTGGTTATCAAGAGAAAGTTGCCTCAAATTCAAAACTTTTGAGGAGCTTTTACCGTTAGCAGACTGACTGACTTTGGACTATTCTGGGCTCTGGAGTAGCTTAAATGCCGTTGAGTATCCCACAATACAATTCTTTCCCTCAGTGGCAGGTTAGAGATGAAAAACTGCTTCTGAAATTGAAGGTGTCGAGGCAACAGCTCTGAAGTTACCAAATAAACCTGTGGACTGGCGCTTTAGGGATGATCTATGTTTCTAATCCCTTGTAGGCTACAGGGAATGAGGGATGGTGATAGTGAATTGTCTCTCCTGGAGAAATATCACCTTGTGTGTAGGTCCTGGACGTACATTTTTAAGATGAATGTTTGTCCCTGTATGATTGTACTGGATGACAGTCTCAAGAGGCCAAATGACCTAGTCCAGTTTCTATTTTTATAAATGTTAGTTATTTCACTGTCTGTGAAAAAAAATTAAAGAGAAGGATAAATAGTTTTTACTTTTAGGTTAGCTGTCTGTGAGAATACGTCAATGTGATTAGCAGCTTGACATGACTGATGTCAGCGCTGTTGCTGAAAACTCGAGATTCCCTTTCACTTGGCACCATATTTAACCCAAATGTGAGGAAAGGGGAGATCCGCATCACAGAAATCACCAGATTATTGGGGGCAGCTTTTTTTCAAGTTCAGTTGTGAGCACTGTCACTTTGCCATTGAACACAAATCAACTACAATACAAAGATTTTTTTATATGTCAATGACATAACCTCTCTCACAGGCTGTTTTCTCTTGCATAAGTAATTAAGTGAAATATTTACAACCATACCAGCAGATATATCCTTCATCCTCCTCATTAGTATTGGTAATAATAGTTGATTACATGATTGAGGTTTCCAGAAATACTCAAGGTTGATACAATTTAATATAATTTGCCAGCACAGATAGTTCTTGATAAATATTTGAATGACATTGTTTCATTTTATAATGGCCATAAACTGTGATCCGAGCTAATCCCCAGTGATGTGTGTTCATATCAGTGATAAACCTAGCAGTACTGAAACATGATTTCTTGGTACAATCATAGAAACCTGACTAGGTGTTGTAACCTACAGAAAAAAGCTGCACTCTTCGGTTCTGCTGCACATTGTTTGTTTTACCTGTAGGACATTGCATTTTAAGAATCATCATTCTTATAGCTTCACCGTCTGTTGAAAACACCATCTGGAAGAACAACGATACATCAAAACACAGACTCATTCAACAGAAATGTGGCAGAATCCATAAATAAATTAGGATTTAGAGCTGTGTACAAAATGAAATGTTATTTGGTTTCTCGCGACACTTAGTTGGGAAACACAAAGTGAGAAATAGGGTGAGAGGGAATGACTATTGTAACAATTATTCAGACGTACAGCATCTGCTTTCACATATCAATGAACACATAGTCAAGTCACCACAGACCATGAAACATTACTGTACCTTATTCTACATGGAAGGTGAATAAGAAAAAAAATTCAGGTGATCATGTACAAAATGTGACAGAAGCTGTGTGATACTTTATTCAGTTGTAGTTCAGGTGCACTATCTTGCATCTAGGTCAGAAAATCGTGTGTTCAATTCTCACTCTCGGACCTGAGCACAAAGATAACGTTTGTCATACCAGTGCAGTAATGACGATGTTGTACATTGTTGGAAGCATATTTTGGGATTAGATGTTAAACTATGAATCTATCTGCTCTCTCAGGTAGACCTAAAAACCCATGATACTTGTTACAAAGAAATTTTCTCCTTGGTTCACTGGAACGAAAGTCCCGTCAGACAGAGGAGCAGAACCAGAGAATGTAATGGCTGGTGTGCAGCGGCATTCTTTCTGTAGGTTACAACACCTTCTTGGGTTTCAATGATTGCACCAAGAAATCATGTAACAGTACTGCCAGTAGAGATAAAGTTGCCATAGTCCAACCAGACCAAGCGGCGTTTTCTCATTAGACCACTGGTGCTGGTGTAACCCAAGGGTCACCATGCCTCAGGCGAGGTGAGAGATTGAGAAGGAATGTCTTCCATGGTATTCCAGACTCGATATCAAGTTCAGTAATTTTAGGGCCTAAACTCTCCCATGTCTTAGTCCCCAATCGCACACATCATGCCTTGTTATCACATCCTCTGCCCTACCATAATACCTATTGTTGGCCACTAACAGTCCCCATTAACAGCTATTCACCCTTCTAGCCAGATCGGTATACCTTTGTCCCTACCTACCATCCCACCGGCATCCAAATCATGAAGATCATCAAACACCATTTCCGCCACCTCAAGCAAGATGCCATCACCAGACGTATAATCCCCTCCTTTGTCTGCCTTCTGCAGAAACCGTTCTGTCCGGGACACTAGGTCCACTCTTCCTTCACCCCAACACCTCCCCACAGTCCCGTGGCACCTTCCCCTGAAACCATTGTAGGTGTAATACCTGTCCATTTGCATCCACCCTCTCCAGTATCCCAGGGCCCAAACATACCTTCCAGGTGAAGCAAAACTTTACCAGTACTTCCCACAATCTAGTCTACTGCATTCGCTGCTCACAATGCGGTCTCCTCTAAATTGGGGAAATGAAGCGGAGACTTGGTGACCACTTTGCAGAACATCTACATTCTGCCCCCAACAAAGTCCTGGAGCTCCCAGTTGCCTGCCACTTTAATGTACCACCCTGTTCCCCAGCCAACATCTCTGTCTCAGGCTTACTGCAGTGTTCCAGCGAAGCTCAGCGCAAGCTGGAAGAACAACACCTCCCAGTCGCGATTCCTTTCCACTCCCCCTCCCGTTCCTTAGATGACATGTCCATCCTCAGCCTCCTGCAGGACCATAATGATACCACCCATAGGTTGCAGGAACAGCAACTCATATTCCGCTTGGGAACGCTGCAGCCCAATGGTATCAATGTGGATTTCACCAGCTTCAAAATCTCCCCTCCCCCCACTGCATCCCAAAACCAGCTCAGCTTGTCCCCACCTGCCTAACCTGTTCTTCCTCTCACCTATCCCCTCCTCCCACCTCAAGCCGCACTTCCATTCCTACCTACAACCTCATTCCAGCCCCTTGAACTGTCCGTCTCCCTAGACTGACCTATCCCCTCCCTACCTCCCCACCCATATTCTCCTCTCCACCTATCTTCTCCTTTGTCCACCTTCGATCCGCCTCCCCCTCTCTCCCTATTTATTTCAGAATCCTCTTTCCCTCCCCTTTTTCTGATGAAGGGTCTAGGCCTAAAATGTCAGCTTTTGTGCTCCTAAGATGCTGCTTGGCCTGCTGTGTTCATCCAGCTCCACACTTTGGTATCTCGGATTCTCCAGCATCTGCAGTTCCCATTATCTTTGATCACAATTTTAACCTCATTTTTCGTTTGGGGGCTTTGCAACCTTCTAGACACAACATTCAATAATTTTAGGGCCTAAATTCTCTCAGGTCCTAGCTGCCAACCCCACATCCCAGGCCTTGTTATCACATAGCCTGCCATTACACGCCCCCTGTTGTTAGTCACTAAGAGTCTCTATTAACAACTATTCACCCTCCCAGCCTGATCGTTAGCAACTCCTTTGTCTGTCCAACTGCTCTTCTCTCTTTGGGCTGTATCCCAACCTATCATTTACTCCTTATCCTCTCCCACTGCCTTAGCTTCTGCATGTAATCTGATATCTTCCTAACTACCATAAATTCTGAGGAAGGGTCACCAGTCTGAAACTCTGGTTTTTCTTCACAGATGCTGCCAGACCTGCTGAGCTTTTTCAGCAACTTCTGTTTTTGTTCCTGATTTACAGCATCCGCAGTTTTTTTCAGTCCTTCATGGCAACTTCAGCCGCTGCAGGAAATAAACTATGCTGTTGACATCATTCTACCTCATAAAGTAGCCATCCAGTCAAATGCGCTAACCTACCCAAAATTATCCAAAGCCTTTCTCTCAATCGACATTATTTAAGCAAAAGAAAATCTGGTCATTATCACTGATGTTTATGGAGCTTTGCTGTGTATAAATTAACTGCAGTGTTTCTGACACTGCAGCAACACCCTTTAGGCAGCGTTTTAGATGAAATGTATGATCATGAGTCTTACTTTCTTCCTATGGTAACATCTTGGATCAAATCATTACACTCTGAATTGATATAGTGTGGATTTAAGCTTTATTAAGTATCCAAGTCAACATATTCGTTTGTCACTCCAGTGGAGAACTGAGGAAGTGCTGTGTTGTCAAAAGTGTTATCCCACAGTTGTTGCTAAAGTAAGGCCCAATCACTTTGTTCCAGTGCCTCAGCTGGGCACTGTACCATTCAAAGAATACAATGCTTTATTGACCTGCAAGTGAATTAGCAAGTCACCCACTATTATCTGACAGATTTTCCAACATAACAACAGTGTAGAATAAGCATTGTTAACATATTTCCGAAAGTCATGATAAGGGACTAGAATAAAAGCCTCTATTTTCATTAAATACCCACTGGAGGTCTGTGCTGGAAAGAGCTCTAAGAAGAATGTGTTCCAGTGTATATAATGGCTAATTCATATTCCTACTTGAACAACCAATCACTGACTTCTATTTGAATTATGCAATGCATTAAAAACCACACTGAACTACTATATTCAGAAAGAGAAATTCAGTACAGGGAGCAGGATTTCCAGCAAGATTACAATCCCCGAGGGAAGGAATTCCATTCAAATCATATTTCACTTCATACAAGTGGTGAATATGAGATAGTTAATATGAGGATTTTTTTTGCAATGTAGTACCTCACGGGGAAGCCATAATATAAAAAAAATCATAATTGGCCTAGAGTTAACTGATGCTGATTCAAATGGGGCAGGGGTTATAGGGTTAATCTGGGCTTCAGTGCACTAATAATTAAACAATATCTCAAATACAGTTGAGTCAATGTAAGTAATTTATACCTTAGTACCCACATTCAAGGCTGTTGATCTCACTCATTAGAGAGCCGGTTGCAGTATTTATTTATGCATTTATTAACAGAAATGTGAGTTTTGCTCTTTTAATGAGGAGCAAATTTTTGACAGTATATCCACTGATTTTGATGGTAGAGACCTTTGTGAGCACTGAAAATGCTTCTTTTGGGGATGTATTCCCATTTTACAAACCTAAACACACTCATGACTCACTAGCATTAATTGCTATTACAGCTTGGCAATTATGAAGCAAATAAATGCTGCGCACTGAGCAGGCGCTGAAATGTACCACTCCGCTGTTGTTTTGCAGAGACCATGCTCCGTCTGTCTGCAGAGGATCACCTAGTGTTAAAAATAGATAACTTGCAGAGATTTCACTGCAGCATTTAGCTTGACATGTTTAAACACTAGGTGAAATTTCTGTTTAGTAGACTGAATAATTCAAAGCTGTGCATCTGGAAGTGGAAGAGAATGATTTAATGCAAAATGAGAGAATAGTGGATACTTGGGATAGGTTGCAGCCTGTTAGGTAATTGGGCGGTTCAGACCATTGGCAACAAGGATGACAATAAATTGCAAGTGATAGCAAACTAGTATCAATGAGATTGCAACACTTTATTTACAGTTTATGGAATGCACTTAATCTATAGCGGTGTAGTCATTCCATGGGGTGACTGGAACATTAGTAACTCTATATCCTGGAGATAGCAAAAGACTCAAATAAATAAGGTTGCTATAGTGACTGAAAAGGCTCTGCACTTTCCCTCAGGTCTGATGTTTGAGCTGACATTGTCTCCTGAGCTTGACACTTCTCAAAAAGGTGCGTGATGAGGCATCTTATGCAAGCAGGAAGTGCCTTGGGAGTTACATTAAAGGTGCTATATACAAGTTTATTCCGGGTATCCCACCATTCTGTCTGCCAGGCATGAAATGTTCCTGCAGCCACAGTTACTAAGTCACAGCAGTTACAGACAGACATGAGGACAATCTGCAGCATTTGACTCCTCCGGTTCACTCAGTGTTGTATGACCTAAAACTAGAACCCATGAAATTACTGAAAGGTAATGGATGCTTGCTTGAAGTTAAACTGAAGGTAGGCATGACGACAGGCCCTTTTGCAAGGGTCGTTGTATGTGCGGAACTAAGAGTTGACTTGCTTTGTTAACTGCTCACAGTACAAGCTGCTATGGTTGCAGTTTTGTTTTAAGTTCAAGGCTAGATGGTATACAATGCAAGGGCTACGAAGCAGACTTGAATTGGCCATGCTGATTTATGCCCGTGTTTGCAGAAATCAGAAAGGATGAAATCTTCAGTCTGAACTAGATTGTCTTCAGAGGACAGAGGGTTGGGAAGGAGTGAGCTCCCCCACCTGAAGATTTGTCAGAACACAGTTATTCACAAGAGCCACTTTGTTGGCTATTGCCAAATATAACATTTAACCTCTTTCACCTCAGGATGTATGATTTCTGGGTTTAGTGAATGGAGACTTACTGAATAGTTTTCCAGGAAAGGGTCCGAAAGCAATGATATCAATTTGGAGTTGTACGTTAACCTCTCTTACACAGTTACTCGTGGTAAAATGAACAAGGGTAGTTGATTTTTAGGGGTTGCCTCTGCATGGTGGCTCAGTGGCTGGCACTGCTGCCTCACAGCGTCAGTGACCTGGGTTTGATTCCACCAGCGGATAATCTGTGTAGAGTTTGCACTTTCTTCCTATGGTTATGTACGTTTCCCCCGGGATAATCTGGTCTCCTCCAACTGGCCAAAATTGTGCAGGTTAGATGGATTGGCATTGCTAAATTGCCATTATGCCCAGGGCTTTGCAAACAAGGTGTATTAGGCATGGGGAATGCAGGGTTACAGGGATAGGGTAGGGGCTGGGTCTGGGTGAACATAGAACATAGAAAAGTACAGCACAGTACAGGCCCTTCGGTGCACATGTTGTGCTGTGGAATAATCCTAATCCAAAAATAAAATAACCTAATTTACATTCCCCTCAATTCAGTGCTGTCCATGTGCATGTCCAGCAGTCGCTTAATTGTCACTAATGATTCTGCTTCCACGACTATCACTGGCAAACTATTCCACGCGCTCACAACTCTCTGGGTGAAGAACCTTCCTCTGACAACAAAATGTGAAGCTGGATGAACACAGCAGGCCAAGCAGCATCTCAGGAGCACAAAAGCTGACGGTTCGGGCCTAGACCCTTCATCAGAGAGGGTCTAGGCCCGAAACGTCAGCTTTTGTGCTCCTGAGATGCTGCTTGGCCTGCTGTGTTCATCCAGCCTCACATTTTGTTGTCTTGGATTCTCCAGCATCTGCAGTTCCCATTATCTCTGATACTATTTTAACCTTCCTCTGACGTCTCCTCTATACCTTCCTTCTAACACCTTAAAACTATGACTCCTCGTGGCAGTCAATCCTGGCCTGGGGAAAAGTCTCTGGCTATCGACTCTATCCATGCCTCTCATTACCTTGTACACCTCGATCAGGTCACCTCTCTTCCACCTTCTCTCCAGAGAGAAAAGTCCGAGCTCAGTCAACCTCTCCTTGTAAGACAAGCCCTCCAGTCCAGGCAGCATCCTGGTAGACCTCATCACCTCAGGGGACCTTCCACCCACAGCCTCCAACCTCATTGTTCCCCAACCCCGCACAGCCCTTTCTATCTCCTTCCCAAAATCCACAAACCTGCCTGGCCTGGTCGACCCATTGTCTCAGCCTGTTCCTGCCCCACCGAACTCATCTCCACCTATCTGGACTCCATTTTCTCCCCTTTGGTCCAGGAACTCCCCACCTACGTCCGTGACACCACCCACGCCCTCCACTTCCTCCAGGACTTCCAATTCCCTGGCCCCCAACACCTCATTTTCACCATGGACGTCCAGCCCCTATACACCTGTATTCCTCATGCAGATGGCCTCAAGGCCCTCCGCTTCTTCCTGTCCCGCAGGCCCGAACAATCCCCCTCCACTGACGCCCTCATCTGCCTAGCCAAACTCGTCCTCACCCTCAACAACTTCTCTTTCAATTCCTCCCACTTCCTACAGACAAAGGGGGTGGCCATGAGTACCCGCATGGACCCAAGCTATGCCTGCCTCTTTGTAGGTTACGTGGAACAGTCCCTCTTCCGCACCTACACAGGCCCCGAACCCCACCTCTTCCTCCGCTACATTGATGACTGCATCGGCGCCGCTTCTTGCTCCCCAGAGGAGCACAAACAGTTTATCCACTTTACCAACACCTTCCACCTCAACTTCAAGTTCACCTGGGCCATCTCCAAGACATCACCCACCTTCCTGGACCTCTCAGTCTCCATCTCAGGTAACCAGCTAGAAACTGATGTCCATTTCAAGCCCACTGACTCCCACAGCTACCTAGAATACACCTCCTACCACCCACCCTAATGCAAAAATTCCATCCCCTTTTCCCAATTCCTCCGCCTCCACCACATCTGCTCCCAGGATGAGGCATTCCACACCTACACATCCCAGATGTCCACGTTCTTCAAGGACCGCAACTTTCCCCCCACAGTGGTCGAGAACGCCCTTGACCGCGTCTCTCGCATTTCCCGCAACACATCCCTCACACCCCGCCCCTGCCACAGCCGCCCCCAGAGGATCCCCCTCATTCTCACATACCACCCCACCAAACTCCGGATACAATGTGTCATCCTCCGACACTTCTGCCATCTACAATCTGACCCCAACACCCAAGCTATTTTTCCATCCCCACCCTTGTCTGCCTTCTGGAGAGACCACTCTCTCCGTGACTCACTTGTCCGCTCCACACTCCCCTCCAACTCCACCACACCCGGCACTTTCCCCTGCAACCGCAGGAAGTGCTACACTTGCCCCCACACCTCCTCACTCACCCCCATCCCAGGCCCCAAGATGACTTTCCATATTAAGCAGAGGTTCACCTGCACATCTGCCAATGTGGTATACTGTATCCATTGCACCCGGTGTGGCTTTCTCTACATTGGGGAAACCAAGCGGAGGCTTGGGGACCGCTTTGCAGAACACCTCCACTCGTTTCGCAATAAATAACTGCACCTCCCAGTCGCGAACCATTTCAACTCCCCCTCCCATTCTTTAGATGACATGTCCATCATGGGCCTCCTGCAGTGCCACAATGATGCCACCTGAAGGCTGCAGGAACAGCAACTCATATTCCGCTTGGGAACCCTGTAGCCCAATGGCATCAATGTGGACTTCACAAGCTTCAAAATCTCCCCTTCATCCACCTCATCCCAAAACCAGCCCAGTTCTTCCCCTCCTCCCCGCACAGCGTCACAAAACCAGCCTAGCTCGTCCCCTCCCCCCACTTCATCCCAAAACCAGCCCAGCCTGTCTCTGCTTCCCTAACCAGTTCTTCCTCTCACGCATCCCTTCCTCCCACCTCAAGCCGCACCTCCATTTCCTACCTACCACCTCATCCCACCTCCTTGACCTGTCCATCTTCCCTGGACTGACCTATCCCGTCCCTACCTCCTCACCTATACTCTCCTCTCTACCTATCTTGTTTTCTCTTCATCTTCGGTCCGCCTCCCCCTCTCTCCCTATTTATTCCAGTTCCCTCTCCCCATCCCCCTCTCTGATGAAGGGTCTAGGCCCAAAACGTCAGCTTTTGTGCTCCTGAGATGCTGCTTGGCCTGCTGTGTTCATTCAGCTCCACACTTTGTTATCTAGCATCCTGGTAAACCTCCTTTGCACCCTCTCCAAAACCTCCACATCTTTCGTATAGTAGGGCGACCAGAACTGGACACAATGTTCCAAGTGTGGTCTCACCAGGGTAGAGCTGCAGCATAACCTCCCGCCTCTTAAACTCGATCCCCCTGTTAATGAAAGCCAAAACACCACATGCTTTCTTAACAACCTTATCCACTTGGGTGGCAACTTTGAGGGAGCTATGCACTTGAACACCAAGATCCTGCTGTTCCTCCACACTGCCGAGAATCCTGCCTTTCATCCTGTATTCAGCATTTAAGTTCGACCTTCCAAAATGCATCACTTCACATTTATCCAGGTTGAACTCCATCTGCCATTTCTCAGCCCAGCTCTGCATTCTGTCAATGTCTGGCTGAAGCCTGCAATAGCCCTCAATACTATCAATGGCACCTCCAACCTTTGTGTCATCAGCAAACATACTAACCCACCCCTCAACCTCCTCATCCAAGTCATTTATAAAAACTACAAAGAGCAGAGGCCCAAGAACAGAGCCCTGTGGGACACCACTCAGCACTGACCTCCAGGCAGAATACTTACCATCTACAACCACTCTCTGCCTCCTGTCAGCCAACCAATTCTGAATCCAGACAGCCAAATCACCCTGTATCCCATACCTCCTGACTTTATGAATGAGCCTGCCATGGGGAACCTTATCAAATGCCTTGCTGAAGTCCATGTACATCACATCCACTGCTCGACCCTTGTCAACCTGTCTCGTGACCTCCTCAAAGAGGAGGTGGTGGGGGTGGTCAATACATGAGTAACTCACCACAGAATTCCCAGCCTCCCAGCTACTATTGTATGGACAGGGCCAGGACATAGATGGGAAACTTTCCACAATTGCCAAGTAGTAGGTGCCAGAGTTATAGCTGTACTGGCGCAATATTGTTGAATTGTGGGCTGGAAAGTGTTCAAGATCACTTCATATATCAATGGTGACAGTTGGAGACTTTTGTGCTGGGCATGAAAGAGCAAAGTACTATCCTGCTGTACAATCCAATATATAACCAAATTTATTGCTGAATCTATAGCCATCTTGCTGAAATACTGAGGTTGCTGGTTATGCGTTATCTTAATATAACATTTTCCCTAAACAATTTGAACTTTTTGAATGGCAAAACAGACTGAGGTTCCCAATTTCTAGAAAATTGAAAGCTCAGCGATGACCTAGTCAGGATTTTCCAATTTAAATAAGAGATTACAATGTGAAGAAAACCTTTGGCTAGTAGGGAGTCCAAAGCGAGAATCCATAAAAATAACATTATCACGAATAAATCCAATAAGGAATTCTGGAAATAAGCCTTTACCCAGAGAGTGGTGCCATGTAGAACCTACTACCAGATGTTCGGACAACGGATGGTCTTGCCCTCGAGTGAGTGCAGCAGCTGTTTACCAGGCTGATTCTGAGGATGGCAGGTCTGACATAGGAACAGAGATTGACTAGGTTGGGATTGTTGTCACTGGAGTTCTGACAAATTGTTGGCGGGGGGAGTGATGTTTTGGGTGGGGAATCTCATAGAGACTTATAACATGACTGGACAGGGTAGATGCAGGGAGGATGTTCCTGCTGTTGGGGGTAACCAGAAGTAGGGGCCACAGTCTGAAGATTCGGGGTAGACAATTTAGGACTGAGAAGAGGAGACATTTCTTCACCCAAAGATTGTGAGCCTGTGGAATTCATTACCACAGGAAGTAGTTGATGCCAAAACATTGAATGTATTCAAGAGGCGACTAGATATAGCACTTGGGGTGAATGGGATCAAAGGTTATTAAGAGAAAGCAGGATTAGGCCATTGAGTTGGATGACCAGCCATGATTGTGAAGAATGGCAGAGCAGGCTCGAAGGGGCAAAGGGCCTCCTCCTGCTCCTATCTTCTATGTTTCGATATTTCTATAAATTAATTGAGGTAAGTACGGCATCGATGCACTTAAGGAGAACCTAGATAAATACAATAGCGCCAAAGGTGATGCTGATTAGGTTAGATGAAGTAAGGTTTGAGGGGGCTTCAGAGGATCTTAAACACCATCACAATTATTTTGTGCTGAATGGCCTGTTTCTACGCTCTAAGTTCTATTTAATTCTACATAAATTTAGGATTGTCTTTCAATTTTATGTATTCTATTTGAAATATTTTTATAATTAAAAATTCTGCAATTCTATTTTAATTAACTGACTGTAGAAGAAGGTGATTATTAAATGAGACTTTGTTAGACAGAGTGTTAATATTACAAAGCAATGGGGTTTCTCCTCTAGACATAATATTCCAAAACATAGACTGCAGTATGGTTGTACAACATAAAAACCTTTTAGTTTCTTTTCATTGAATGTGAAATCACACAGCCTCCGAGCTGGTTACCACCTTATCGTGCATTTTATGTTGAATAAATTGCCTTGGCTAAATGCAGTTGCATTTTAATAGTGCTTTTTAAGGAAATGAATGCACAAAATGTATGAGTCATGTTGAAAGGAATGAATCAAGTCATCGTGACTTCAATTTTTTTGTCTTATTTTTAATAGCAGTTTGCATTAAGGTTTAGCCTTTTAAGTATTTTGAGATATTCGTTATTCTCTATAATTTATTCGTGTTCCTTGAATTCACAAATTTACTATTCCCTGATTTTCCAACAATATTTCGCTTGTCATATAAGACAGGTGTTTGTATTAAAGAAATGTTTACATTATGATGAAATTTAAATCTCACACAACACTCCCAATCCCAGAATTTCCAATATGTGATCAATATTAACCGAAGTAAGTCTACTTCGAGATAGATACATTTGAGAATGGGTAGACATTTCCCATTCATGTCTGGAGTATTGCTTTTATATTTCATTGTATGCCTAAACTGAGTTGTGTTGAACAATTATGGAGCAAATGGAAAAATATCTTAATAATTACAAAAACAAATTACTCAATCGTATGACTATAGTCGAAATGTGAACGAATGAATAGGGAAAGAAATGGAAAATAAACTGAAATATAAAAGAGAAAGGACATAGTTCCAAAGAGTATGTGTAGGCGCAAAGAGTTTGAGGACATCTGTGCAAAATCATTGAACGTGGCAGGTTAGGTTGAGAAAGCAACTAATGAGGCAGGCAGAATTCTGGGTTTTTTAAATAGACACATAGCGTACAAAAGCAAAGACATTATGGTGAACCTTTACGAAATACCGTTTCAGCCTCGTTGTGTCCAAGTTTAGACTCTACACTTCAGACAAGAAAAGTAATTAGAGAGGTTTCAGTAAAGATTTATAAGAATAATTGCAGTGATAAGGAACAGAGTAGGCTAAATAATCTCTATCTGTGTTATAATCTCTTGTGGAAAGTTTTGAAATAGGTAATTTTGAGGATATTACCTTAAGCACCATCTACTGTGATGATATCATATGAACTTGATGAAAGAGCAGCTGAGGACCGCACAGAAATGAGAGATCACCCATGTCCTCCCCAGTCTCTGTAATAATGTCTACGAGAACAATGTAACGTATACACAGTTGCTAATATGAAACAATTAGCAAAAAAACTATAACTTGTTTCAGAGAAAAGCCTCTTCTTGTTGGACAAGCAAATTGTTTTCCACAACCATTAAATAACTTCTCAGAGGCCAGTATCCTGTCACAAAGTCACCCTTTATTCACATGTGGAGAACCCTTGACATTGATCTAGCTTCCTCAGAGCCATCTCTCAGAATGAACAGAGCCTCTGTACCGCCTGTTTACTTCTGTCAGCCAGGGCTCCCTAATCAGCCCAGATTAACATCCCCAATCAGGGACCTCATATTCTATGAGGACTAGCTGACTGACCAAGAATCAAGAAAGGCAGACATAGTGATCTTTGGCTAACACCACTTTAGTTAACTATAATTGAAAAGATAAGATCTATGCTATTGTGATACTATGGATCAGTTGTTAGAATAAGAATAAATATCTTGTCTCTCAAAGCATCAATTATAAAATTCCAAACTATCAAAAGCAAAATGATAACTTGCAAGTGTTTAACATTATCTGAGCTTTCTGTAAGAGTAGTGGTCTCTAAAATTCATGGACAATCATAAGACTACTGTTTCCAATTTAAACCATCAACGACAACTTAGACTGATTTAGCAGCTTTAACACAATAAAATGTCCCAAGGTGCTGCAGGGAAACATTATCAAATTAGAGTTGACATAGGAGATGAGGAGATACATTGGAGATCTTAGTGCTTTTTTAAAATCCCTCCATGAGATGTAGTTGTTACAGGCTAGCCCAGAACTTTTTACCCTACAGAAGGTGGTGGCCTTTTTTGCTGCAGTTGTCCTCAGAATGCAGGACACAGAGAGCCATAGTTAAGCGAGTTCCACGATGTTGACCAGCATTTCCTCAAAACTGCACAGCGAAGCGACCGCTACAAGGGATCCTCTGAGAATCTGCACAGGCAGGTTGGTGCGATCAGTGTGCTGACACATTGACTTCCAGTTTCAGAAGTCACTGTCATGCATGGACTGATAAAAAATAAATTAGATAGAGTATTGATTTTGACTGCGCAACAGTGAAAGAACAAAATTACAGTTTGAAGTCAGAACAGTGTGTGACTTGAAGGGGAATTTTCAGGTAGCAGTGTTCGTGCATATTTGCTGCTCTTCATCCTCCTACCTATCATTGAGGATAAGAATATTTATGGAGCTTCCCAGATCCTGTTAGTTGTTCGATTCTCTACCACATCCCTGATTAAAGATGGCGGTACTACAGAGCTTATACTTAATCTGTTGTTTGTCAGATTATTTGTGGGGTCTATTGCATGCTGCTTTTGCTGTTTGGCACGTGTGTGGCCCAGAGGTGTATCTTCAGTACACCTCAACACATAGTTTCCAATATGCTTGGTGTTTCTCCTGCTCTGTCCTTCTATAGCCTTTATTGAACCAGGGTTGATCTACTGGCTTGGTAGTAATGGTAGAATGGGAGATGTGCTGGGCCGTGAAATTACAGATTGAATACAAGTGTGCTGCTGCTGATAACCTACAGTACCCTGTGGATGAACAGCTTTGGGTTGCTAAATCTGTTTGAAGTCTCTTCCATTTGGCACAGTGATAGTGGTGACAGAAAATAGGTACTTAATCTGAAAAAGGGATTTTATCTCCACAAGGACTGTGCAATGTTAACTCCTATTAATAGGGTCATGATGGATGAACCTTCAACAGGTAGATTGCTGAGGATAAAGAAAGTAGACTATTCCCCTTGTTGGTTCCTTCACCAATTGCTGCAGGCCAGGTTATTCTTCAACCCGGGATTTCCCCATACCTCTCCCCTCCCATAGGTGACAGGACCTTCAGGTGTGTCTAACTAGCTTCCTGCACTTCTGTTCTCGCTGCTTTTCTCTGTTCCAGAACAATGACAATTTTCCCCTTATCCTCACTATCCACCCACTAGTCATTACATCCATCCTCTGCTACTTCCACTACTTCCAGCAAGATGCCACCACCAAAAATATCTTACTGTCCTGTTCACTGTCGCCATTCCATAGTACATGCCCTGGCTACCCCTCCTCACTGTCGATTACCCAAAACACACTTTCCAATTAGAGCAGGGTTTTATTTGTACATCTTTAAATCTAGTCTACTGTACCCAGGGTCAGCTTTACATTGAGGAGGCTAAATTCAGACTGGGTGACTGCTTTGTAGAATAAGCTGGAAGTACAACGCCTCATTTTCTGCTAATGCATTTTGTAGCCTCCAGAACTCAATGCTAAATTTCAAAACTTTACTGCATAACTTAAAATCTTTATGGTGATGCAACTCTCCCTCTCCCCAGCCATGTACTGTTTGTGTCTTGTCACCTTTGCTCTCGTCAGAGGAGATTTTCTCCTTTTCACACTCATCATTTCCAGCAATTTTACCACTCCATCCCTCCATTATCACCAGTGGCACTCCCTTTGTCTTTTGGTCTGAGCACACTTAATATTAGCATAAATACAAGCATTTTCCCATACCTTTCAGTTCTATAGAAAAAAAGTCACATTAGGCTTAAATGGTTAACTCTGCTGCTCTCTCTACAAAAGTTGACAAACCTAATGAGCTTCTCCAGCATTTTCCGTCTTTTTGTTTCAAAGTATTTAGCTTTTCTTTCTTTAGCACTTTGCTAGCTTGGTCAGTAGCAGTGCTACCAAGAGTCTCTTGGTGACGGAAACTGAAGATCCCCCATTGAGAGTGCATTTTGTGCCCTTGCCACCTTCAGTACTCCCTCCTAGCTATGTTTCACATGGAGGTGTACAGACCAATGCAGGAGGCTGGGCACATAGTAATTAGCAAGATGCCTCCTTGCTCACATATAAGCTGATGCTGTGAGTTTTCGATTAGATTAAATTCCCTGCAGTGTGGAAACAGGCCCTTTGGCCCAACAAGTCCACACCGCCCCTTGTAGCATCTTACCCAGACCCATCCCCCTATAATCCACACATACCCCTGAACACTATGGGCAATTTAGCATGGCCAATCCACCTAGCCTGCACATCTTTGGACTGTGGGAGGAAACCGGGGCATCCGGAGAAAGCCCACGCAGACGTGGGGAGAATGTGCAAACTCCGCACAGACAGTTACCCGAGGCTGGAATCGAACCTGGGTCCCTGGTGCTAACCACTGAGCCACCGTGCTTTCGATTCAATGTTCAGGACCCCCAAGGCTACTCCTTCCTGACTTACACCATTGTGCCACCACCTCTAGTGGGTATGTCCTGCCGCTGGGATAGCACATACCTGGGAATCGTGATAGTGATGTTTAAACATATGGAATTCAACATGGAACATAGTTTCAGGGAGGTTTTGTTTTCTACAAAGAGTACTCAATGTTTGGAAGGAGTTCAATGGCTTCTTCCCTAACGCTGAATGCAAAAGGTAAAAAGGATTACATCACAGTAATTGTGATCCACTGAATTTGTTTTAATCATCTTATAGAGGTACAATAAGTTTTTCCAAACAGATTATTTACACAAAACAGAAAGTACTGGTGAAAGTCAACAGGTCTGGTAGCATCTCTGGGAAGAAAGCAGAGTTAACGTTTCAAGTCTGCTAACTCTTCATCAGAATTTCTTATGGTTGAGGAAGGAATAAAAGAGAAACAAGAGTGGATCATTCAACTCTCAAGCATGTTCTGCCACTAGATAATGGTTGACTTCTATCTGGACACTAGTTACACTATAGTTCTATGTCCCTTATTACCCTTACCTACAATAAATTTAACAATCCATTTCTAATTTTCAATTTAACTCATCACGCAGACTGTGTAGAGAATTTCAGTATCCAATATTCTTTACATGAATATGTGTTTATTGGCACTCGCTCAAATTGAGAAGTCATAATCCTTGTTTCTAAATTCTCCTGCCAGAGGGAATTTCACCCTATGTATCCTGTAGAATCATTCATTATCTTGAACACCCAGATCACATCATCAGTTAACCTTCTGTCCTCAAGGGAACACAAGCTGAACTGCTTTCAATTAATACTTTCAGTCCCAGTATAATACTGGTGGATCTGAGCTACATTTAGAACAAGGCCAACACATCCTACCTGAGAATGAGTTATCCAGATTAAAAAAAAACACTCCTTCCTCAAAGTCATCTCACTTGATTCCATCTAACAAAAGCATAACTTTTATTTTGTGTGGAACTATTGATATTCTACCATGGAGTGTGAAACAAACTATGTCATGGATATTTTAGAGTTATCTTAAATGGAAAGAACATTGCAGGGATGTTGATAACAGAAGACTTTTATACAATAGAGTTACTAGCATTGTTTATTTATTTGTGACTTTTCATTTGTTTTCCTTACCCAAATAGTTTCATTTTTCCAATTTCTTTCTTGTGCTTTTTTTGCTTGCATTCAAGCCACACGTCCATTCAAATTTCATATATAGATTAAAAGCTTGCACTATGCTGCCTCAGTGCCCTCCTCTCTGCAGCTGTTACAAATTCTGGAATGTTGTGTCACATGGGTTTCTTTTAAAACTTGCTTTCAATAAGATATCAATGTAGAACGGATCTTGGCCTGCACTATTTGAAAACTAGACATTGTTTCTTTTTCCAACAAAATATTGCCATTGTAATTTTGTTTTTCCATGTAACTGTTCACTCAAAGCAATTTGCTTGAGATATTGGAGCATGGAGCAATTTCTGGTAACTGCTCCACAATGAATTAAAATGCTTAAGTAGTAACGATATATTGTACATTCTGTCACAAATGGAATAAGAATCTTAAATCAGCTGTCAAAAGCAGAAGTCTTGCCGAATTGTGACTGATAAATGCTTGTGCATTAAACACCTTGAAGTGCCAGAAAGCTGACCAATTGGAATTTATACATTGTATGACCTAATAATTTGCCAGATTGCTGGTGTTCTAAATTGACTGGCTGTTAGTATTTATTATACTGATAAAAAATAATTTTAAAAATGTGTTCTGCTATTAATTGTATCGACAGCACCGTTATTCCTTAAAATACATATTTTATGTTGACTGTAATTCACTTGTAAACTCAGTGATAAACCTGAAATTTTCATCCAATTTGCTTTAATTTTTTTTGAAAATTCACACCTTAATGGGTTACTTTCCTTACCCCACTATTTTATCAGAGTTTTATCCCAATGTTTTAATTTATTTGAATACTTTTTAGGTTAACAAACAAGGAAGTACAAACGTGTTAAGCATCGATGCACTGTTTTAACAATAATATAAGTTCAACGTTTGAAAATAGCGCATCCTGTGTCCAAGGATTGAAACATAGGTTAAAAGGGTTAAAGAATATGGGGTACATCAATTCTTGTTTGTAGGCATTATCTAATCACCCTGTTTGGAGATGAACTACACAATGCTGTCAAACAGCATTTGCTCAGCAGTAACCAGCTCACAGGCGCCCAGTTTGGGTTATGCTCGGACCATTCAGCTTCTCACCTTATGACAGCCTTGGTTCAAGCATGAAGAAGGAGCTGAGCTCCAGGAATGATGTGAGAGTGACTGGCCTTGATGCCAAAGTCACATTTGACTGGTTATGGCATCAATGAGCTTCAGCAAAACTCGAGCCAATGTGAGTGAATGGGAAAATTCTCCATGGTTGGAGTCATATATGGTACCAAGGAAGGTGGTGATGGCTGATAGAGGTAAGCCATCACAGAACCAAGGAATCTCGACAGGCGTTTCTCAGGGTGGTGCCCTCGGCCCAACCATTTCCAGCTGCTTCATCAACAATCTTCTCTTCATCATAAAGTCAGAAATGGGGGTATTTGTTGATGACTTCACAAAGCTGACCATTTGCAACTCCTCAGATAGTGAAGCAGTCCATGTTCAAATGCAAAAAGATCTACACAACACCCAGGCTTGGGCTGAAAAGTGGCAAGTAACATTCATGCCACACAAATGCCAGGCAATAACTATCTCCAATAAGAAACAATTGAACCATCACCCCTTGAGTTTCAATTCACTGAATTCCCCACTAGCAACATTTTGCAGGTTACCATTGAGCAGGAGAACTGGACTGGTCATATAAGTAGAGTGTCTATTAAAACAAGTCAGAGGCTAGGAATACTAGAGTGAATAACTCATCTTCTGACTCCTCAAAGTGTGCCCACAATCCGCTGTCCTCAGGTGAGGTGTTTGATGGATTACTCCTCTCTTGCCTCAATGGAAATGACTTTCCAGAAGCTTGGCACCATTCAGGACAAAGCAACCCCTTTATTAGCACTGCGTCCTGAAACATCCACTCCCTCTACCACCAATGCTCAGTAGTAGCAGTATGTAACATCTACAAGATGCACACTATAGAAATTCACCAAAGATCCTGAAACTGTATTTTCTAAACCCTCGGCCAACACATCTAGAAGGAGAAGGGCAGCAGATATATGGGAACACCACCACCTGTACGTTCTGCTCCAAGCTTCTCAGTGTCCTGACTTGGAAATATAATGTCATTGCTTCACTGTCACTGGGTCAAAATCCTGGATTTTCATCTCCTGTGGCACTGCCGGTCTACCTCTGTGGATTGCAGCTGTTCAAAATGTAGCACACTACCACCTTCTTAGGGGTAACCAAAGACGGGTGATACATACTGGCCCAGTCAGTGACAACCCCATGTCCCATCAGTGAATTAAAAAAAAGGCACTTGAAACCAGGCCTTCTGGCCCAGAGCTAGGGACATACCACTGTGTCACAAGAATTCAAATTTATGTTTATATTCTGATTGGTAGAGAAGATTAATTGGGAATCCAATTGAAGTCTTTAAGATGGTTAAGAGAGTTAACAAGGTAGATAGTGAGGGTGACCATTTCAAAGTAAGGAAAGGATGGGAACCCAGAATTAAGGGGCTAATGTTAAAATAAGAGTTGTGCCAATCAGGGTGATATCATGAAAAATGACCACACACAAAATTTGTCAGTCAACCTTAAAATATAGTGTGTCGGTTGAAGACTTCAAACATACATTGGTAGATTTTCATAATATAAGCTTATGCAATCAAGAGTTTGTGTCTGATTTATTTTTAATCACATGTACCAAGGTACAGTGAAAAGTGTTGTTTTGCGTGCTATTCAGGCAGGTCATACCATACAAAGTGCATCAGGTAGCAAAACAGACCGAGTATAGTGTTGCAGCCACAGACAAGGTGTAGAGAGAGAGATCAGAATTAACATTTGAGAAGCCCATTCAAAAGTCTGATAACAGCAGGGAAGAAGCTGTTCTTGAATCTATTTAAACGTGCATTCAAATAATTATATCTTCTGCCTGATGGAAGAGGGTGGAAGAGAGTGTAGCCGGGGTGTGAGGGGTCTTTGATTATCTTGGTTGTTTACATGAGGCAACGGGAAGTATAGCCGGAGCTAATAGATATGAGGCTGGTTTGTGTGATGGACCAGGCTGTGTTCATGACTCTGTAGTTTCTTGCTGTCTTGGGAAGAGCAGTTGCCATACAACACTGTGATGTATGCAGATAGGATGCTTTCTGTGATGCATCTGTAAAAATTGGTAAGAGTCCTTGTGGACATATCGAATTTCTTTAGCCCGCTGAGGAAGTAGAGACATTGTTGCACTTTCTTGACCATTGCGTCAACATGGGTAGTACAGGGCAGATTGTTGTTAATCATCACTCCCGGAACTTGAAGCTCTCGACCATTTCCATCTCAGCAATGTTGATGCAGACAGGGGGATGCCCTCTACTCTGCTTCCTGAAATCAGCTCCTTTGTTTAGCTGAAGTTGATGGAGAGATTGTTGTCTTTACATCATGAGTCTAAACAGTCAATCTCTTCCCTGTACTCCATCTTGTCGTTGCTTGAGATCCAACCTGCAATGGTGGTGTCATCAGCAAACTTGTAAATGGATTTCGGGTAGAAGTTGGCTACTCTGTCATGAATGTATAAAGAGCATAGTAGATGGCTGGATGCAATGAAAATGCAGATTGTCCATGACCTAATTAAATACTAGAACAAGCTTGGAGACTGAAAAGCCTTATGCCCCTCTATTCCTATTTCTTTTCTCAATGATACTTTATATTTTTAGACAGGTCCAGACCAAAGAAGGATTGGCTGCGGGGGACTAGTCAACCAACCAGTTGTCAACATGCACGTTAATGTAACAAATACCAAAAGATAACCAGTTGCTAGTCATCTTGGAAACATTCACGTTGTCACCTGACTGAATGTGTTTCTTTGCAGCCCAGTGACAAATGTAATGCTCTTATGTAACACCTTGGGAGTGGGGTGGGGGTTAGCTGCATGATTTTAAAACTATAAATATGTATGCTGTTATTGTTGGTAGGAGCAAATTGGCAGAAGTGTAAATTAAAGTGTTTTATTAGGAGTAGACTGTCACTAAAATGTCATGAGCAGTATACTAGTTATTACTTAACATAAAGAAATTCTCATTCTTCATCTACATCAATAAGATTTTAATTGGAATATATTTTGCATTAATGCAGTACACCTCTCTTAGAAAGCGCAGACCTAAAGGACATTGATTAATCACCTCTGTATTTTCATTCCCTGATTCTACTTTAAGTTCAAGCTCAAGAGTTCACAGTGTAATTACCAATCAATGTTTGGAAAATGAGTCAGCATTTCAGAGGTGTGAAAATTTAAATATATGGGGCAGAAATGTGAAGATCAGTCATGATCGTAGTGAGTGATGAAGGTACTTCAAAGGCCTCCAAGTTCCACTCCTGTTGCTAATATGTTCTTATGACAGTGTGCTTAAAATCGGACCCTATTTCAGCTTTTTCTGAAGCTTGAGAAAAGCTAAAAGTGTCCCAAATTGAATGATTATGCCCCACATCCTAAAATGACAATACATTCCACCCTCCCGTGCAGCTGCCTTAAAACACAAGTAGTCGGCTGTGTCATAAGGTATGCATCATTTCTTCCATGTTTATTCCATTTCACGTACAACAAGATTTCATCCTCTGAATGTACAACACAACCGAATGCCACTGACATTGCAGAGTCATAGAACATAGAACATAGAACAGTACAGCACAGAACAGGCCCTTCAGCCCACAATGTTGTGCCGACCATTGATCCTCATGTATGCACCCTCAAACGTTGCCAACCGCACCTGCTTTGCCCCCCCCAACTCCTTCCATCACTACCCTACAACCTGATGGTTGCTATAGATGAGGCTCAAAGTGGCCTTGCTGAAACCAGTGAGCTGCCTCTGGACATTCAGTGGGAACCATCAGCAAGACTCAATGTCAGGTAGCACCTTAGGACTCCAGCTAGTAGAACCAATTCTGCACTTGAAACCATATCAATTTCAATTGAAAAGAAAAACAGGAACAGAGGTGCATAAGGCTCTTCAGTCCCTGAACTGTATTTAATTAGGTCATGGCCAACTTTCAGTTTCTTTCCACCACCCATCTTGAATCCATAACCTTGCGTCATAAAAATCTATCTTTCTCCATTTGAGCCAACAGATTTTGAGAGCAAGTGACAAATTTCCACTACCATTTTGTGTGTTGTACTGTTTACTGAAAACATCCCTGAATGTTGTAGCTCTTATTTTAATGTTAGCCCCTTAATTCCTGGTTCCCATCCCTTCTTTACTTTGAAACTCACAGGTGGACAGGTTTTCAACCTGGAAAAAATGTACCCACTAGCTGTTTCCTGGCCATTAGCCAATTATATATCCATGCCAATATACTACCTCTAACACCATGTGCTTTTAAGACTCACCTTTTGTGAAGTACCTTGTCAAACTCCTTCTCAAAGTCTAAATACAACACATCAATGCATTCCTGTCTATGTACTCTGGTTGAAACGTCCATCAAAGTCTCTAGCAAATTAGTCAGACATGATTTTACTGCTTTTTACCTCTATCCCTTTTCGAATCGTGGTGTCACATTGCCAGTTTTCCAGTCCCCTGGTACTTCTCCAGAGTTCAATGATTTATGGAATATTACAATCAATATATCCGTTATCACTGTAGCTACTTCTTCACAGAGCCTAAACTATCAGGGCTAAGGGAATTATCTGTCGTTGTCCCAATTAGTTTGTCGAATACTGTTTCTACTGGTGGTGACAGTACTTAATTCTTTGAGTGGCAGCAATCGAAGATTTCTTTGTAATATATTTTGAATTTCTTCTAGTGGTTGGGTTTCTCCCTCTGTCACTCTGGCCTGAGCAACATCCTCTTTTGTAATGGCAAATGCAAAGCATTCATTAAACACCTCAGCCATGCCCCTGTCTCCATGTATAAATCCCCTTTTTTGGTCTCTGATTGGCCCTGATCTCCTTCAGCCAATCTTACCGAATTGAAGATTTTAGAATTCCCTTAATGATAGCTACCAGTCTTTTCTCAATGTTCAGTTCCGTTTTTTCACTTTCTCATCTCCCCTCCCCCCCACCCTTATCTTCCATATTCCTTTTGACTCTCAATTGTATTCTCTGCCTTACACCTGTCATAAGTAGACATTTTCTTTCCAGTGAGAACTTCTGCCTCCTTTGACCTCCAGGGAACTTTGGATTTGTTTTTCCTACCTCTTCCATTAGAGGGAATATACATTGACTATCCTGAAACATCTGCTCCTTAAAGATGGCCTATTGTTCAGTTACTGTTAATCCTGCCAAACTGTTATCCCAATGAATCTTGCTCAGCTCTGTTCTTGCCATATTAAAGTCAGCACCCCACCAATTAATCATTTTCTTTGTCTGGACAGTTGCATATCATTCTCCAATAAAACTTGGAACTTTACAATGCAATGATCATTGTCTTCTACTGATTCACTTGGTCCAACTCATTTACAGGCACCGGGTCCAACAATGCATGCAGTCTTGTTGGACTGGACACATTCTGTCATAGGAAGCAACAAACAAATGCTTGGTCAATGAGACACTTTAAGTAAAAAAATACGAAAGCAAGAGAGAGATTTTTACAAGGAAAATTTCAGAGCTATGGACCTAGGCAGGTGGAAACATGGCTGCCACTGGTGGAATGATGAAACTTAAGTTTATGTAAGCAGCCAGAGCAGAGAAATGTAAATATTTGGAGGTTTGTAAACTGGAAGAGATTACAGAGTTCAGGAGAGATAAGGCCACAAAGGGGTTAACATACATAGTTAAGAGGTGCCAGGCCAGATCTTTTGACTGAAATTTTTTTTTAACCTATCAACAGAAACTTTTTTGTTAACAAGGCTGAATTAAAAATATTTCCTCCAGTATATAAGTTATAATATAAAAATCCCTCTGCATATTCATATTCATGGCTTTTGCATTGTGGAGCAGAAAGGTTCTGAAATTGTGCCTCAGCCTACTAGCTCCATGTAAATCAAGACTCGTTTCACTGACTCCTTGTAAACTTCACAACCACAGAGCCTATAACATATGGATGTTCAGGGTGTCTATCTTCCTGAAAACCTCCCACAGGATATTTTTGAGTTTCATTATATTCCATTCATGTTCACACAATCCCCATGCAGAAGTCAGCAATATTTTCCAGCAGTTCATTCCTTCAGTTATTTAAAATAGGAACTAGGTGAAATTTACTCCTGTGGCCTTTAAAAGTTTAGTGTGATTGGCGAATGAACGCATTTTCTTTGTTTACTTTTCACTGAGTTTGATCTGGTTTACCTTTGGTGCATTGCATCCTGTGATGATGGTTGCTATCTCATGAATGAATAAGTGAAATATATAATCTGTTTTTATGGAGTTGCTTGGGGATAAAACATTTGCATCAAGCTAACGCCTGTTCTTCCTTAGGATAGTGTTGTGGGATCTTTTTACACCAACTGAGAGGGCAGATGTGCATAGACTTCACATTTTATCTAAAGGTAGGTACTCTCAATAGTTCAGTAGGCCTCCAGCATCAGCTTTGATTTCAGTGCTGGTGTGGGATTTGAATCCATAGTGTTCAGAGCTATCACTGTGCTTGGGCCCGTCACCTGTGATCTGTTCGGTCTGGATGCAAATGTGGCTTTCTTCCCACAGAATGGCAGCAAGTTCACTTCCTAAAAGCTCCCTTAGAAAGCAGTTCTAGACATAGTCCAGGCATTCCCTTGCTACTGCAAACTCGACCCACTGGCTCAGTAACTTCTCTGAGATAAGAGTAGCCTCATGCATCTTAAGCTCCAAGTCAACATTCTAAGCCACTCCCTGCTCTACTATCCCTTTTTGACACTGCGTGCAGGCTTCCTCATTGTTTCAAATTTGTGTGTAAAGTATATGGTGCAAACAACATTGTTGAGTTAAATGGAGCATTAATTTCGATGGTGTACTTTTTTTTCACTTATTCACTAGGTCGTGTCTCACAAACCTCATTGAGTTTTTTGAGAAGGTGACCAAGCATGTGGATGAGGGAAGGGCAGTTGATGTGGTGTACATGGACTTCAGTAAAGCCTTTGATAAGGTTCCACATGGTAGGCTATTGGAGAAAATACAGAGGCATGGGATTGAGGGAGATTTAGCAGTTTGGATTAGGATCTGGCTTTCTGTAAGAAGGCAACGAGTGGTGGTTGATGGAAAATATTCAGCCTGGAGTCAGCTGGTGTGCCTCAAGGATCTGTTTTAGGGCCACTGCTGTTTGGCATTTTTATAAATGACTTGGACGCAGGCATAGGCGGATGGGTTAGTAAGTTTGCAGATGACACTAAAGTCGATGGAGTGGTGGACAGTGTGGAAGAATGTTGCAGGTTGCAGGGATACTTGGATAAACTGCAGAATTGGGCTGAAAGGTGGCAAATGGAGTTTAATACGGATAAATGTGAGGTGATTCACTTTGGGAGGAATAATAGGAAGGCAGACTACAGGGTCAATGCAAAGATTCTTGTTAGTGTGGATGTGTAGAGGGACCTTGGTGTCCATGTACATAGATCCCTGAAAGTTGCCACCCAGGTTGATAGTGCTGTTAAGAAGGCTTATGGTGTGTTAGGTTTTATTGGTAGCGGGATTGAGTTCCGGAGCCGTGATGTCATGCTGCAACGGTACAAAATGCTAGTGTGGCCTCATTTGGAATATTGCGTGCAGTTCTGGTCGCCCCATTACAGGAAGGATGTGGAAGCATTGGAAAAGGTGCAGAGGAGATTTACCAGGATGTTGCCTGGTCTGGAGCGCAGGCCCTATGAAGAATTGGGTCTGTTCTCATTGGAGAGAAGGAGGCTAAGACGGGATTTAATAGAGACATACAAGATGATCAGAGGATTAGATAGGGTGGGCAGTGAGAGTCTTTTTCCGAGGATGGTGACTTCAGCTTGTACAAGGGGGCATAGCTACAAATTGAGTGATGATAGATTTAAGACAGATGTCAGAGGCAGGTTCTTTACTCAGAGAGTGGTAAGGGCGTGGAACGCCCTGCCTGCCAATGTAGTTAACTCAGCCACATTAGGGGCACTTAAACAGCCCTTGGATAAGCATATGGATGATGACGGGATAGTGTAAGGGGAGGGGCTTAGATTAGTTTCCAGGTTGGCGCAACATTGAGGGCCGAAGGGCCTGTTCTGCGCTGTGTTGTTCTATGTTCTATGCTCACAAGTTGAGGATGTCTCTGGCTAAGCCAGCATTTATGGCAAATCCAACATTATCTAAAGGGCGGTTAAGAGTCAACTATATAAAAGAATGGAGTCACAGGCCAGGTAAGGATGTCAGTTTCCTTCCCTAAAGGGCAGTAGTGAATCAGATGGCTTTTTCCCGACAATCAGCAATGGTTTCATGATCATCATTAGACACTTTATTCCAGATATTTTTTAATTGAATTCAAATTCCACCATCTGCCATAGTGGGGTTTAAACTTGGTTCCCCAAGATTTTACCTGGGTCTCTGGATTTGCAGTCCACTGATATTACCACCAGGCGTCACCTTCCCATCATGTAGAACTTGATATTTTTGTATTTAGCGGTAAATGCAACATCAGGTTTAATATTAACAGATTTAAAAGTAGAAAGATAAGAAGGGTTACAGAGATAGTAGGAACTGCCGATGCTGGAGAATCTGAGATAACACGGTGTGAGCTGGATGAATACAGCAGGCCAAGCAGCATCAGAGAAGCAGGAAAGTTGACGTTTCGGGTCCAGATTCTTCTTTAGAAATGGGGGAGGGAAGGGGATTCTGAAATAAATAGGGAGAGAGGTGGAGGTGGATAGAAGATGGATAAAGAAGATAGGGTGAGAGGAGACAGTCAGGTCAAAGAGGCAGGGTTAGAGCCAGTGAATGTAAACGTAGATGGGGAGTTACAGAGGGGCTAGGTCAGTCCAGGGAGGACGGACAGGTCAAGAAGGTGGGATGAGGTTAGTGGGTAGGAGATGGGGTTGGGGCTTAAGATGGGAGGAATGGGGAGGGAGGCGGGGACTAACTAGGCTGGTTTTGGGATGTGATCGGGGGAGGGGAGATTTTGAAGCTTGTGAAGCCCACATTGATACCCTTGGGCTGCAGGGTTCCCAAGCGAAATATGAGATGCTGTTCCTGCATCTTTCGGATGGCATCATTGTGGCAATGCAGGAGGCCCACGATGGACATGTCTTCCGAGGAGTTGGGGGGGTGGGGAGTTGAAATGGTTTGCGACTGGGAGGTGCGGTTGCCTGTTGTGAACTGAGCGTAGGTGTTCCACAAAGCGGTCTCCAAGCCTCCGCTTGGTTTTCCCGATGTAGAGGAGGCCACAATGGGTACAGCGGATACAGTCTATCGCATTAACAGATGTGTAGATGAAGGGGGGAGGTATGGGGCAGGGGTTGCACATGCTTCAGTTGCAGGGAAAAACATCAGCGGTGGTAGGACTGTAGGGGAGTGTGGAGTGGACAAGGGAGTCACAGAGAGAGTGGTCCCTCCAGAAGGCACATAAGGGTGGGGAGGGAAAAAGATAAGAATGGTGCTCTGTTTTTGCTATGCTCATTATCTCCTTTTGTCCGATTGCCCCTTTGTATTCATTGCTTACTTCATAGTATGATACTATTGTCACAACTCACTGGGGTGGTGTGCTGGAGATCAAGTCTCACTACTCCCTGAGTTGTCACAGATAGTAAAGTTGCTCGATAAAGCAAATTAAGCTTGATCATATAGAGTTGTGAGCTCATTTCTGAATCTGCTTTCTGCGTCCGTGGGTTGGATGTATGACGAAATGTATACTTTTGTCTTCTGAGGATCTTGGATTTAGACTGGGGCAATGAGGGATTTTATGAGGGTATGTGAGACAGAAAGCAGTTAAAGTGACTTTATGCTGTGAGTCCATATCTATTTATTGAAAATTCTACTCTTCGCATTTTGTTTCATATTTTTTCCCCCACTGGCAGCTGTTCTTCTAAGAAAGTAGGACCAGAAACAGGGCTTTCGCTCCATCGAGCCTGGTCCTCCATTCCATTAGATTGTGCTGATCATCTATGTCAATACCATGTTCCTGCACTGTCTTCATTTCCCTTGATGTCATTAGGTTCAGTAATCAACCAACTTCTGTCTCAAGCATGAACATGTTCATCACTGCTCCTTCAACTGCACCCTCTCCACAATGTGGGGATGTTTAAATAAAGGCCTCTTGTCCCATTAATCTTCTTTTTAGGATAGAAAATTCTTCAATGTAAGGGTCTCAAAGCCAGTCTTTTTCATGATTTTCATCTTTCTCTTCAGAAAACCAAATATTGGCATTCTCATTGATAAATTCATCTTGACACTGAACAACTGTGGAAGAATAGCAACAAATTGCCTGGCTAAATACACAGAATATTGCAAAGATTGCCATGTCAACAAAAATAGGCCATAAATTAGTTGTAGCACACTCTTCAGTGTGATAACAGCCTCAGGGATGCCTTGAAGCAACTATTGTTTCCTTCCACTGACTGAATATGGATTTGAAGTAATAAGGGAAGAGGATATTTATGTAAGGAAAAGTCGGGGTGGTGTTAGTCAGTCATGATTGAAATCACTTAAACTTGCTGGAGCTAGCTTTCGACAGATTGTAAGACAAATTCCCAACATTATGGAATTGTATTATTGTTGTTGTTTATTTTGCTTCAGAGTCCCTTAAGGACACATTTCAGTCTATTTCCTTTCTCTGATAAATGTTAATTATTTTTATACAATAAGTTCATCAGGATGTACAATATTTTGCCACATTATTAACAATCTGCTTAACAATTTATAGCTGATTTATTACTTGCTTCAAGCACTCTTAAGCGCTGAACATGATCTAGATTTTCTTTCACAAGACGGGAAGAAGCAGATGCAGAAATGGACCACATGACCTCTCAAGCTTGTGTCTTCACTCAGTACCATTATGGAAGATCTTGGGATTCAACTCTACTCTTCTGCCCACTCCCCATATACTTTCACCGCCTGAGAGACCAAAAACCTGCTTATCCTAGTCCTACACAATGATGGAGCTCCCACAGCTCCTGGGGTTGAGAAGTCCAAAGGTACAGGCCTTCCCCTGGACAGTGTCAAGCTTTAAAAAGACTGAGAAAAATCAACCTTATTGTATAATCTTAATTATTTAATGTAGACTGGAGATAATTTAACATTGTAGTGGTGGGTAAAATCAACAGCATTGATTCATCCACCAAATGTCTCTCCCAAGATCAGTGATTATGTCAGAATTGAACTCCAAAGTATTTAACTGTAAATACAGTATCAGGTCACATATTAATGGCTTTAAAAATATACAGGTAAGAAGGGTGTACTGTTTTCACTCTGCTCCTTATCTGCTTTTTTCCCCTTGCCCCTTCATATCTCATAATTATGTTATGGCAGTGTTGGATGTGAAGACAGGAGGAATGGTTGGTAACTTTGCAGATGACACCAAAATTGGTGCTTTAGTAGACAATGAAGAAGGTTATCTCAGAATACAACAGGCCTTTGGTCAAATGGGCTGATGGGCTGAGGAGTTGGAAATGGAGTTGAATTTAGATAAATGCGAGGTTTTGCATTTTGGTAAGGCAAATCATAGCAGGAATTATACACTTAATGTAGGATCCTGGGGATTGTTGCTGAACAAAGCGATCTTGGGGTGCAGGTTCATTGTCCTTGAAGGTGGAGTCACAAGTAAACAATGTAATGAAGAAGGCATTTGGTACACTTGCCTTTATTTGTCAGTGCTTTGAGTATAGAGACTAGGATGTAATGTCGAGGTTGTACAGGACATTGGTGAGGCCACTTTTGAAGTACTGCATTAATTCTGGTTTCCCTGCCAGAGGAGGGATGTTGCTAAACTTGAGAGGGTGTAGAAAAGATTTACAAGGATGTTGCCAGGGTTGGAAGGTTTGCGCCTTGGGGAGAGGCTGAACAGGTTGGCGTTATTTCCCCTGGAACATCCGTGGCTGAGGGGTGACCTTACACAGCTTTATAAAATCATGAGGGGCATGGGGTAGGGTGAATAGCCAAGGTCTATTTCCCACTGTCCAAAACTAAAAAAAAAACATAGGTTTAAGGTGAGAGGGGAAAGATATGAAAGGGACCTAAGGGGCAAATTTTTCACGTAGAGAGTGTTGCGTGTCTGGAATCACCTGCCAGAGGAAGTGGTGGATGCAGGTGCAAAAAGAACATTTAAAAAACATCTGAATGGGTAAAGTTGGATAAGAGCCGAATGCTGTCAAATGGGACAAGATTAATTTAGAATATCTGGTCAGCATGGATGAATTGGACCAAAAGTTTGTTTCTGTGTTGTATAACTCTATGACTCTGTGGTGTCACAACTCACCAGAGCAACGCACTGAAATTCAAGCTCCACTATTTCCTGAGGGATCGCAAACATAAAAATGTTGATTATCCCACTGGGATGCCGTGAACTGTTTTGGTGTCCTTGTTGATGGAAAGATGTACCGATATTGGAGATAGTCCAGAGAAATTTCACTAGGCTGACATGGGGTTTGGAGGAACTGTCTTATGAGGAGAGGTTGAGTAGATTGGGCATGTACTGTTTAGAATTTAGATGAATGACAAACAATCATGTTCAAACATACAACATTTTGAGGGTTTTGATGTAAATGCAGGCAGATTGTTTCCTGTAGTGGGAGTGCCTAGGAATAGAGGTCACAGTCTCAGAATAAGAATGAGCAGGAATTTCTTCTTCAGAGAATCTGGGGAAATACTTCATTGCAGAAGGTTGTTATGTTGGGTAATTAAGTATATTCAAGGCTAAGGGAGGCAGACTTTTAATCAGCAAGGAAATCAGATTATGGGGAAAGGCAAGAAAGTGATGCTAAGAATTATCAGGTCAGCCATGACCTCGTTGAAAAGTGCAGTAGACTCGATGGGCTCCTGTGTCCTTAAGGTCTCACGGAATTTCCTAGTTTTATCTAATTCAACTTAAAAGACCAGTTTTATTTTTAACAGGAAAATTACTATATATTGTGAAATAACTTCGTAAGGACAGTATCCAGTCACCAAATCACCCTTAATTTGCACATGCGTAATACATGATATTGATCCAGTTACCTCAGAGCTGGCTGCCAGAGTGAACAGAATTTCGGACACTCCTGTTTATGTCTGTTAGCCAGGGGTCCATGATTGGACCAGATTAACAACCCCAATCAAGGAACGCATATTCTATGAGGTCCACCCAGCAGACCTTGTTCCAATCACTACATATTGCAATCAAAATCATTTAATCAACGGCAAGAAAGAGACATGAAGTGCTAGCTTATAACTCTATAACACAACTTTGCTTCTGTCTTAAAATTGCCATTCACAATCAAACAGAAGCACAAAAAGTCACAAATATTATGGGTGGGGAAAAGAAAAAGCCATGGAACCATAATCCTGGTACCAGTCTGGATCACAGGAGTCAATGTGTTGTTTTCTTCCAGCTCCTTCTAATTCTATACTAATGGCAGGATTATGAATGCTCAATCTTTCATTCACTACTTAAGTAATTACTCTTTCAATGTGATTGGCAGTGATTTTTTCTGTTTTTTCTTTACGTCAAGGCAATTTGCAGAGAGCAGTTTGAGGGAAATGGTGAGTGAGAACAACCATCAGGAGATTTTCTATTGCTTCACCATACAGGAGGGAGAGAGATTCAGGTGCTGTCAGACTGGAATGTTCTCCCTAGTCACATACTGGCCTGTAGCCACTTACCTGGGTACCAATCAATGGTTGCGACTGGGATGAGCCCTCCTGAGCCCTCAATAAATGGATAATTGAAAAACAAATCAAAGGACTGAGCAAGGCTGGCCTGAACTCACACATAGACACACAATTGGTGCCATTCTGTCTGGAAATCTCTCTCCACTGCTCGAATAAGGCAACATTGCAGATACAACACAGAATGAGTTCCGCCAACTCATTTTTTTAAGCTGCAATACCGTCTTCCATTGATTCCTTAAATTAAAGTCATATCTTTTTCCCTTATTTAGTCCCCAGTCCAAAAAAATTTCTTCAGACTGTAGTATCATGGGATTTCACTGGAAGAGTTTCCATTAATGCTGGTAATGTAAATCTATTTCAAAAAATGAACCAAAATTCAAAAATATAAAACAGGAGTTTTAAAAATGATCAATTTTCAGTATACAGAGGAAAAAGTCTGAAAAAGAATCAAAATATGGATTGTCATTATCCGAGTGCTCCGGTTTCCTCCCACAGTCCAAAGATGTGCAAGCTAGGTAGATTGGCCATGCTAAATTGCCCATAGTGTTCAGGGGTGTGTGGGTTATAGGGGGATGGGTCTGGGTGGGATGCTACAAGGGGCGGTGTGGACTTGTTGGACCGAAGGGCCTGTTTTCACACTGTAGGGAATCTAATCTAGATAGTTTTGAAAAGTGATTTTAGGATCTTATCATTAGTCCAGGGTAGCAGCTTCAATTAAATTTGGTTGAAACTTTGCAGCTAAAATAGATTGAATGGGTAATCTGAATGAGGTTTGGAGGGAAGTGAGGAGTGGATAAATGGGAGTGGGAAGGGAGGGTGGAGGGGAGGGGAGGAGTGCAGGGGCAGAGGAGGAAGGTATGAAATGAAGATAAATAGAGAGAGAGAAAAATGGCCATTGCAGAAATGTAGGCAATGTGGCAGATAATTTTCTGTGCATCATGCTCCAGCAAACAGTAATGAGATAATGGCCTGATAATGTATATTTGTGATATTGGCTGAAAAATAAATACTGGGCAGGACAGAGAACTTCCCTGCTCATTCTTTGAAATAGTGTCAGAGAGTCCTACAGCACAGAGACAGGCCCTTTGGCCCAAACTGGTCTGTGCAAATGAAAATATCCATCCATGCTAATCCCATTTCCCTGCACTTGGCCCATATCCTTCTAAACCTTTCCTATCCATGTATTTGTCCAAATGTCGTTCAAATGTTGTTAATGGACCCCCCTTAACAACTTCCACTGGCAGTGCCATGGGATCTTTTATGTTCATTTAACAGGTTTGAGCAGGGAATTTCTCTGTCCTGCCCAGTATTTACTCTTCAGCTGATATCACAAATACATATTATCAGGCCATTATTTCATTTAACAGATTTATTGTGTTGAAGCGGAATGCAAAGAATTGAATTGCCATTAAAATCTTCATTTCAGGAGAAGGTGTTTAGCATGCTTGCCTTCATTGTTCAGACCTTTGAGTGTGGAAGTTGAGATGCCATGTCGAGGTTGTACAGGGCGTTTGGTGAAGCTTCTTCTGGAGAACTGTGTGCAGTTCTGGCTGCCCTCTTACAGGAAGGATATTATTAAACTGGAGAGGGTTTAGAAAAGATTTACCCGGATTTGCCAGGATTGGAGGGATTGAAATATAAAAATAGACTGGAAAGACTGGGACTTTTGTTGCTGGAGTGTAGGAGGTTGAGAGGTGACCTTATTGAGGTTCATAAAATCATGAGGGGCATAGATAAGGTGAATGACAAGGGTGTTTTCCTTCGGGTGGAGGAGTTCAAGACTAGGGGGTATATCTTTACAATGAAAGGAGAAATATTTAAAAAGGACTCAAGGGGCATTTTTTTTTACACAGAGAGTAGTTTGTACATGGAATGAATTGCCAGAAAAAGTGGTGAATGCAGGTTCAGTTGCATCATTTAAAAGTTATTTGGATAATTTCATGAATGGAAAAGATTTGGAAGGATATGAGTCAAGGACAAGCAGGTGGAATTAGTTTAGTTTGGGCACATGGTTAGCGTGGACTGGTTAGATCCATGCTATATGATACTATGACACTGTGACTAAGACAATTCACACTTTGAACACTTCCAGCTTGAGGCAAGCTATGAACTGGACAACAACACATCAGTCATTGCACTTAATAAGGGTGTGCAAAGCAGAGATTTCTGTAAATGCAGAGAGAAATAAACTCACTGTCATGATCATCAACAAAGAGCTCTAATATAATGACCAATAATAAATACAGTGTTTTATCTGTAAAGACTTCTCTTTATTTATGGAGACAGGTTTTATTTGCACAAGTGCTTCCTGTAAACCAAGCAGGTAAAAAAAACTGGTTCTCTTTTGAAGTGTATATGGCTAATTAACATCACTGCTAGTTTACTTTGTTTTTCTGCCTATATTATTATTGTTAATCACTTGCCTACAAATACATTTTCCATTGTTTTGTGCACAGTTTAGTTTTAATTTTATTTAATAGCGGTACCCAATATTATTGTAATTCTACACATGAACACTCAAGTTGATGCTTATTGCCTTCATTGATGTTGTCCACTAACCAGTTGAAAATTAGGAACTTAAAACTGAACAAATATTGGACACATTTAACACTGTATTAGGGCAGCAATGAAAGACACCAAAAATACCACAATCATCACACAGAATATGAATCATAATCGAAAAACATGGTCATCTGGAGTCTAAACCCTTCTGACTGTGATGATTATGAGTTTACATGAGCTGTATAAGGGACAGAGGAATTTCACACGCACTTGATGTCACCAAGAATGTGAAATTATATATGCATTGTCACTGAATGAATCATTTTCCTTTGTCTGAAAATTATTTTGTAAAGGTACTCAGAAGAAGACGTGGAATATAATCATGGCTCAAAAGATATTGCAAAAGCTTGCAATACGGCTTCCTATTCTGCTCTTGGCTGGAAGGTCAAAGGACAGCAAATGAGGCAGTCAACTTTTGTGAGAAAGGTGGCAGTGACCCATGGAAGTGCACTGCTGATTGATTGAAACCATGATGACCATCTACCGGTGTCTGAAAATGCCAGTGACAATGAGAACTGCAGTCACCTTCACCGATCACAGAAGGACATCACACAGCATCTGCTTGTTAAATAAAATCCTATAGCATCAGTCAGTGGCTGTCAGACCAGCCTATGAAAATACTCTGTATATTCTCGAGACTGTAGGCATCGCCTTAATCTGCTTTGACTGTTAAACAGGAATGCTTCAACCACTTTGAAATCATTACCTGGTAATTGTTTTTCTTTTCCAGCCAATTCCTTAGGTTTTAATGCTTTGAAAATGTATTAGTGCAGGAAATATCGATTTATCACACTAAGACATGTGCAAGACATAATGCCATGTGTCTTACCTTCCTAAATGTAAAATGCAGTATATTCTTTGGAAAATACAAATAGCAAGGCCAGGTGAAAGTTTAAAGCACGCTGTAAACAGCAAAATAGAGCAATGATAGCACCACACTATGGCTATATGAAGCATTAACACCATCACAAAATGAAATGAAATTGTGCCCTCAGAGAAAAGAGAAAGGTAATTTATAGGTAGTCATATAATTAACATCACTTCAATCATCATCTCCAGTAACTATGCAATGAGGATAATCTGAAACCTCCTCTGTTTGGTAAAATATATTGAATTTATGCTTCATTGATGGTAGTTGTAGTTGTTTATTTCATTGAGTGATGGAGACAGCTTGCCTTAATACAGAAGAGAACGGATAATTTAATTACTAAGCATGAATTCATCTGAACAATAACCATTCAGATTTTTTTTGCAATCAGAGATCTATCAACATTCCGAGCAAGATCCATGCCTTAGAATGAGATCACAGCAAGTGTCATATTGGGAGCAAATACTGAAGCAATCACTTTAAAGGAGCATATTTAAATTATCAGAATAAAGCCGCTTAACTTTGACCTGTTGTTCTTAGAACACAAGGTCATATATGGTATGACAATCTGAAAGGTTAAAACCTGAGGGCTTGCTGTGGAAAATAAGGATCAATTTCAACATTTCCAAGGACATGCATCGAGATGTAACCAAAACTAAAGGACATGTCAAGGATCAAACCATGAGGAGAGGTGACCAAAAGAGATAATTTTTTAAGGAAGATGATAATAGAGGAGAAGTATATAGGGAAGTGTCTTAATGATGATGTAGCATGCGACCTAAGCAGCTAAAAGCACAGTTAGGAATAATATAACAGAGTTGACAGAAGCAACCTAAATGCTTCTTTGACAACACCTTCCAAACTCACAGTTTTAACCGGCTGGAAGGACAATGCAGATGCTTAGGAACATCACCCCCTGCGAGTTTGTCTCTAGGCCACACCTTATCTTGAGTACATAATCAATCCTTTATTGTTGCTGGATCAAATGCCTGCCACTTGCTCTGTAGCAGCACTGTGGCTGCACTTTCCCCATGCGAAATATGGTTGAAAAAAGTGGTTCACTGCCACCTCCTCAATTAGGCATGGTCAACAAATCCTCTCCTCCTCAGTGGCATCCTCATTTCATGAGAGAATTTTTTAAAAAAGATGATAATATAAGAAGATAAAATGTGGAGCAAAGGGCTAACTATAACTTTACACTAAGAATAGCTACCGGGTAACAGAATCTATCTTATAGATGTCAGATCATATGGAATTGGGACCTAACTCTATGAGGTTCTAGTAATGTCCTGTTTTACCACCCCTTGCAAAGACTCACATGTAATGAAGTCTTTTAATGCTTAATTCACCTGAGCACAGACCAGATCTTATTGTGTGGCAGCAGCAGTGACCAGATTCACTGAGTCAGTGGCAAGTGGTAGGGAGCTTTCTGAAATGAAGCCCAGTGACAGTATAGTGCTGTGGCTGGTTGGTGTGTCAAGCCCAGTGATCTGACTACAGAATTGGAAAATCTATTGAAAACCAGCCCGGGGCAGAGTAAAGAAGTGAATGAAGGAGTTTAAGGTCAAGCCAATCCCAAGCCAGTCTGCTGGCCAAAAGGTTTTCCAGGACCCCAGACAGGCTGAACAAGGATTAAATCGGTGCAGAATTGAATATATGCTATTACCGAAACAGAGAAAACACATGGAATCATTGTGACTATTATTTGCAAGATTCCCAAGTTGGCACAAATGTTTCCATTGGTGGGAAAAAGGCCTTGTCCATTCTGTACGATGTCACAGTTACAAATCACATTGATACATTTTCATATCAAAAGTATGTTTCAAGACAACACAAGGTAAACATTATTAAATCCAGACCTGCACAGCACTTCTTTTGCTCTTGGAAAAGTCAGACATTAAAATAGTCAATATTGAAGTGGAAACATTGCCGTTAATAGATACTCCACATACTTTACATTGGTTATACGACTGGAGTCACTGACCTGTTAGACAGTCTTCAATAGCTGTGGAATTACCCTAACAGCCTTCAATGCTTCAACTCAAGACAGGGCACAGTGTGGAATCTTCCCAGCTTCTGAACAAAGTAAGATGTCAAATGAGAACCTTCTCCGTTTTAGGACCTTAATTCTTACTAGTGAGGAATAAGGGACTTATTAACTTGGATTATCACTTAACATTGACCTCATTATTTTCTTCCATTGTCTCATTAATATGCAGGTTCTCACCCACAGGATAGAAACTGGACATCTCATGACATGGAAGTCTGAGTAGTGACCTGGTGACTTCACTTCGTACCTTGCTTCTCTGGATCTCCACCTTGGACGCCTGGAACCAACATCTTAGAGTACTTTCAATGAGGACTGTTTGCACACACCCTTATCCACAACTTTGGCATTCAACGTGTACGATATACATTCTTTCATCACAGCATGCGGTAATCTATTTAGTGTTATATTCTGGAGGAGACAGGCACCTTTTATTGCAATGCTGCTGCCAGGACAAATTTTCACCGATAGTTTGTTCATGTTGTGTCATCACTTTAACAGGATTAACCGAGTCTGGACTGCCAAATCATGACTGGTTGCAGGGCTGGGGTCAAAGATCATACTGCCACCAGGGATCCCAAGATATTCCCTGCAATGACAGGAACTTCCTCCAAAAGCAAGTTTACATTGGATGGGACAGACACCACAGGGACATCAACCTAGTTAATGGGGTGTGTTTGGGATGACCGTGTGAGAATACTTGCTAAAGTTCAGAGACAAAACTGACCTTTAGCCAATTTCTGGTAAAATTCAGCACACAGAAATCATTCAAATACTCTACGTTGTTGACAACAAGCTATCTCTATTGCTCTGTAGAAGAGGCTGTACCACTTTCAACCATATCCTGAAAGAAGATAGTAGAACCTGCAGATCATCTTAAACAATAATTCACAAAACTCTTCAAGAGCTTGAGGAAACTGAGCACTACAAATCACACAACACTGAAGTAGATATCACACCCCTGGTGAGAAAGCAAAATACTGCAGATGCTGGAAATATAAAAATAAAGCAAACACAGAAAGGGCAAGACAAGCTCAGCAGGTCCAGCAACATCTGTGGAGAAAAAAATAGAATCAAAGGGTCAAGTCCAATATGACACTGCTTCAGAACAAAGACATGTTCATCAATGACAAAGGAGCTTTTGCAGCAACTTAGACATGCATGAAATTATCTGGCCACATTCTTGGTCTATCACAATAGACCTGAGGCCATTGGAAACCTTGTTACATACAAAGGAGCTCCCAAGTTGCCTCCCAAAATCCAGAGATTTTTATTACAGTAATGGGGTGTGACACAGTTATGTAACATAGGCAGGGAAACACCAGGCTACTGCTGGCATTTTTTCAGGGAAACCCATCAACAATCCCAGGGAATGGAAGATGGAAATAATAGTTCAAGAAAGCAAAATCTTAACTGCTCAACACTTCCCAGCTGCAGAATGGGTTTAGTGAGGCACAATTATGTGATGAAAAAGGCGCACAGATCTGTATATTCTGCCCTGATGACAGGCCAGAGCACACACTCAGTAGCCCTGTTTTGTAGCAATATTGTAAACATTGACATTACACCTGTATCATTGATGACCCTGTGGTCTATGACAAGCAGTTGGAACTTCCATGTGATTTCTATTTAGAGCCCCCCGCCCCGAGAAGATCCATCACTGAGGTCTGCGTGTTTCCAAGTGTTGGCCAAGGGTGCAGCATCTGTGCAATGGCTTCTTATGTCTCGCTTCCTTGAGGACATGGTCTCCCACTGTATCAGCTGTACTACTAACCTTTGCTGTCCTCCTCTTTTCTTGCCATGTCATTGGGCTCCATTAGAATTGATCTTTCTGAGTTTAAGAGGTTATTTTTTGCGTCATCTAGGTCAACTGTTATTCCTGATGATAACGAAGTGTAGAGCTGGATGAACACAGCAGGCCAAGTCACATTTTAGGAGCAAAAAGCTGACGTTTCGGGCCAAAACCCTTCATTAGAAATGGGGGAGGGGGAGAGGATTCTGAAATAAATAAGGAGAGAGGGGGAGGCAGATCGAAGATGGATAGAGGAGAGGATAGGTGGAGAGGAGACAGAAAAATTAAAGAGGCAGGTTTGGAGCCAGCAGAGGTGAGTGTGGGTATGGAGGGGATAGGTCAGTCCAGGGAGGACGGACAGGTCAAGGTGGTGGGATGAGGTTAGTAAGTAGGAAATGGAGCTTGCAGCTTGAGGTGGAAGGAGGGGATAGGTGTTAGGAAGAACAGGTTAGGGAGGCAGGGATGAGCTGGGCTGGTTTTGGGATGCAGTAGGGGGAGGGGAGATTTTGGAGCTTGTGAAATCCACAATGATACCATTGGGCTGCAGGGTTCCCAAGCGGAATATGAGTTGCTGTTCCTGCAACCTTCAGGTGGCATTGTCATGGCACTGCAGGAGGCCCAGGACGGACATGTCATCTAAGGAATGGGAGAGGGAGTTGAAATGGTTCGCGACTGACATAACACTGCCACCCGAAGGTTACAGGAACAGCAACTCATACTCCACTTGGGAACCCTGCAGCCCAATGGTGTCAATGTGGAATTCACAAGTTTCAAAATCTCCCCTCCCACTACAGCATTCCAAAACCAGCCCAGCTCGTCCCTGCCTCCTTAACCTGTTCTTCCTCTCACCTATCCCCTCCCCTCGCCTCAAGCCACACCACCATTTCCTACCTACTAACCTCATCCCATCCCCTTGACCTATCTGTCGTCCCTGGACTGATCTATCCCCTCCCTATCTCCCCACCTACATGCACCTCTACTGGCTCCATCCCCGCCACTTTAACTTTTCTGCCTCCTCTCCACTTGTCTTCTTCTCTATCCATCTTCGACCCACCTCCCCCTCTCTCCCTATTTATTTCAGAACCCTCTCCCCCTCCCCCATTTCTGATGGAGGGTCTAGGCCCGAAACGTCAGCCTTTCTGCTCCTAAGATGCTGCTTGGCCTGCTGTGTTCACCCAGCTCCACACTTTGTTATCTCAGATTCTGCAGCATCTGCAGTTCCTATTATCTCTGTTATTCCTGATGGGCTGAGTTCCAGAAGCTCAACAATGACCCACCTCAGACACTGTAATAACTTTATTGAAGACCATACTTCCCACTCATGGAACCCCTAGTCTTTGACAGTTGAGCGAAATTTGAGATTTAATGTTTCAAAAACTATTCAGAATAAGATAGTTGAAATAACGCTGCTGAGAGAAGACAAAATTGACGAGGTAGTGGGGAGGGTGGTTGTTGGGCTTGTGTAGATAGAGCTAGGGACAAGTGAGATCATCGAGTGGATTTAACCATGAGAATGAAAATTTCCGATTTGAAATATAGGTCAAAGAACGTCAATGAGGATTGGGTAGTAACTGATTGAGTTTTGATATGATATGAGCAAGTGGGATCGCATGAAGTTGCAGAAGGATGGTACATGTGAAAGCAGCAGGAGAGAATGTCACCTCACTGATTCTTATTGAAGCCTGAGCATGTATAATCTCCATGTAAGCATAATATTCCTTCCACAATACCCGCAATTGTTGTTTTGTTTATGTTCTCTTTTATAAGGGCTCACATTTCTGCAGTCAAGTGGAATAATGAAAATATGAGAAAGGATAAAGAGGAATGCAAGACCAAACAATAGATGTCATCTCGCTCAATGAACTTTATTTTTGTCCTTTCCTCCACCACACCAAGGAAACTGATAGTAAAATAAGCAGTAATGACAACTTTCTTTAGATTGTTAAGATATCATGCATGACAATAAGAATCTGGCACCAAAAGGCAACAGCTGTGATGTGTTCATTTTACCAGTGTGAAACAGATATTTTCAAGGCTTGAACTCATAATCTCTAGACTCAACATTCCTGCATCAATGTACCATAGAAATAACAACATCCTCAATTTGGATGTATAGGCTTCTATCTTTAGAGGAAGTAGAACGGAACTCTGGGAAAGTCTAGCTGCCATCCGTGCTGTCTACCAACCCCATCCACTCTTTTCATTTCTATTAACGTTTTATAAATTCTGCAGAATTGTTGTGGGAGACAATTCTAATAGATTCAGATAGAAGCTGGCTGTGAATATTGAGCAGTGATCTAACTGAAATATTTCAAATAATAGCGTGGATAGAGAGAGAAAAAATAATATTTTCAACATTGGGGGCTGGCCTGGGAAAATAAGACTAATAATAATCTGGAAGTGTCCCCCCAAAAAGCTTGGGGTTAATTGAAAATTTTAAAATGTAATTCATTAGAGTTTTGTTAGTCAAGGGTATTAGCAATTGTATCAAGTTGAGAATCAAATCAAACATGTTATTAAAAGAAACGATCTGCATTTATAGAGCATCTTTTATGCCTCAGTGTCTCTCAAAATGCATTGCAGCCAATGAAATAGTATTGTGATAATGTGGGAAATGTAGCAGCCAATTTTCACACAACAAACTTTCACAACAGCAGTGTTACATGAATTGAAGGATGACTGCCCGAATGTTCTTTGAAACAGAAACAGAGAATCTTTTTCTTCTGCCTGAGAGGATAGATTCGGTCTTAGTGTAATGTCTCATCTAAAAGACACAAATGAACTGTATTATCAGCCTAAACGTTTATGTTCATTTATAATGGGACTAGAATCCGCAACCTGTGACTCCAACAACAGTGGATACAGTTAACTGGACAGTGGAATGGAGGTTATGAATAACTTCCTTCTGTTATTTCAAGAACTGAAGAAGTTGAGGTACACATGTAGAAGTACAATTGAGGTATCTTCTGAAACTAATGATTTTTCACTTGCTTCCTCTTCGTGGCTTTACCAAGGCCCATTCACATTTACACTCAACAGTGGGGATATTTGGTGGATGTACATCTGCTGGTTAGAATTCAAGTTGAGATTAAAGTAAGTTGATGCTGATTTTATTAAAATTTACTTGTGGGATGCAGGCTTCACTGACTGGTCAGCATTTAACACCTGTCTCTAGTTACCCTTGAGAAGGTAATAGTTGCTGCTCTGTATGCACTGCAGGTAGACACACAATGCCCTTAGGGAGGGAATTCCAGGCTTTTTACCCAGCAACAGTGCAGAAACAGCAATATAATTCCACATCAGAATAGTGTGTGGCTTGATGGGGAACTTGCAGATGATGGTGCTCCCATGCATTTGCTGCCTTTACCTTTCTAGTTGGCAGTGGTCAAGTGTTTCACAGATTCTGTCTAAGGATTTACAGTGAGTTTCTACAGTGCATCTTGAGTTCAGCATACAATGATGTTCACTAGTGCTAGAGGAAGTGGATGCTTGTGGATGTGGGCAATCAAGTGAGCTGCTTATTCCTGGATGATGTCTAGTTTCTTGAGTGTTGTTGGAATTGCACCATCGGGGCAATGGAGAGCATTCTATCATGCTCTTGACTTTGCCTTGTAGATGCTGAAATGACTTTAGGAAGTCAGGAGGTGAGTTACTAGCTGCAATATTCCTAGACTCTGACCCGGTCTTATAGCCATTAATTTATATGGTGAGTCTATTTAAATTTCTGATCCATGCTAACCCATAGGACGTTGATAGTGGGGTAATTCAATGATGGAAATGCCTTTGACTGTCAAAGGGCAGTGGTTAGATAGTCCCTTTGTGAAAATAGTCATTGCCTGAACTTTGTGAGACATAAATGTCACTTCCAATTATCAGCTCAAGCTTGGATATTGTCCAGATCTTGTTGCAAGCCAACTGGAAGATCTTCTGAAAGGTACAGGCAATGAGAGATTTATAGATTCCACTGATCAACTCACAAACATAAAAAGAATAACAGGCTTATAAAATAGTATGATTAGTTGCAGTGCAAAATTTCTTTGTTCTGAATCAGAAACTTCACTGCTTGGATTGTGTTCTGTTAAAATTCTTTATAATGTAAGGTATGTTGTCATTCTCGAATCACAGGAGTTTCCAGCTAGTCATCATGATGTCTTTCTGGACTTTAGTAAGGCCTCTGACAAGCTCCTCTCAGCAGGCTGGTCATGAAAGTTAGGTTGTATGGGATCCAGGGAGAGCTACCTAATTGGATTCAAAATTGCCTCAATGGTAGGAAGCAGAGAGTGATAGTTGAAGGTTGTTTCTCAGACTGGAGGCATGTGACTAGTGGTGTGCCACTGGTTTCAGTGCTGGGACTTTGTTATCTGTTATTACATAAATGTCTGGATGTGAATGTACAAGGCATGATTCATAAGATCGCGGATGATACAAAATTAGGAGGTATCGTTGATAGCAACGAAAGGTTCAAAAATTACATAGGAATCTAGATCAGATGGGAAAGTGGGCTAAGGTTTGGTAAATGCAGTTCAATACAGATAAGTGTGAGGTGTTGCACTTTTGAAAGTCAAACCAAGGCCAGCCTTATGCAGTACACGGTAAGGTCCTGAGGAGTGTGGTGGAACAGAGGGACCTAGGAGTACAAGTACATACTATGCTGTAAGAAGCGTCACAGGTAGACGATACATGAGCATGAGTGCATTGGCTGGCCAATGATAAGAGTACAGAGGCTGATGGCGGAGATGACATGTGTTAGAGTTTCACAGAACACATCTGACCAATGTTACCATCCTTTCATTCCAAATGTTGTTTCCAACTCCCTCACCACTTCTCTCCCATCAGTGCTCTATTCATGTGGTGATATCTGATAGGAGAATTCACACGAATGTCACTCATAGAAACATACAATTCGAGAACTATTTATGATAGAAGGAAGCCATTTGGCCCATTGTGTGAATGCTGATGGAAGAGGACTAACATGCTTATTCACAATTTCAGGCTCTTGGTCTGTGGCCCTGTAATTCACACCATGTCAGGAGCACATCAGATATTTCCAGGTTGGACACATTCTTGGTACATATTAATATTCCCTGAGTAGTTAAAACAGTTCAGGCCTCCTGTTCTATTCTTCATAGAGAATTCATCCCCAGCACATCCCACCCATCCTCCAGCCCTTCTACACCATACCTCAAGACCCCACATAGACTACACATTCTCAGAATTAAAATTCAAGCTGTGAGGTTTGTTCAGCCAGCACTTGCTCTTTTACTATTCCTATCATGAGGTGAAATCCTTGAAATACACAAACCAGTCTTCTCCACTGTTCTTGCCTCACTCTTTGCTGAAATGAATCAATAATAAACTTACCAAATAATCGATAAGTCACAAGTAAGCAAGTTGCTTTGCCTCTACATTTCATCTTGTTGCAATTGTGAAAACTTTGAATGGGGTTTCTACAGATATGCTATCTTGAAGCCTCAAGCATCCAATAAGATGCTAGTCCAAGGATATGTAACCCCTTTAGCCCGACCAATATTTTTCTCCCATTCAATGAGATTTTCTGCAACTTAACTCTATGTAAGTGCCTTGATCCTACAACCCTCACATCTTTGGTGACCGAAAATCTATAAATCTCGGATTGGAAGTTAATAATTTATTGTTCAGCATCAAGTGCTGTTTGACAAAGAGAGTTCAAGCTTCTATCACATTTGGAAGGTGCTTCCTAATATTACTCTTGGAAACTCTGCTTCTGATGTTTGGATGAGTGTTTCCCAAACATTTTTCCACAGTAATCTCATTTTGAAGCTGAAACACTGTTGCTGTCATTCTGTGAGAGCGGCAAGATCAGCAAGGCAGGGAAGGGGTGAGGCAGTGGAGTGTTGGGAGACCTTCGAGAATTGGATGAGGAAAGAACTTGTGAGAGTGAGAAGGGGTGTGTGTGTGTGTGTGTGTGTGTGTGTGTGTGTGTGTGTGTGTGTGGACACCACTCTGCAAGGTAGCAAGGCTGCTGTACCTCAGTTGGAGCTCCACTGTAACCATTACTACCATGGAGCTTGCAGCTCTGAAATCTCAGCTTTTGAACCCTTTTGATGTCCTGACTCCCTAGTTTGCAAAGTCCTGGTTTAGACTTAATCCCCACTTAATCTATGGTTTCCCAACTGAAATTGTATTGTGATAGAATATGCAACTGATGATGTAACTGATGATAAATTAGTCTGATATCAGCAGACATTGAGATCTGTTTAGAAAGAAGCCTGCAGAGAGACAGCTCTTAGACTCTGCACTAGAAAGCTTTATTCAGTAACATGAAGTCATTTCTGTAAATGAAGGATCAGATTTTTCCAAGGAATGGAAATCTCATGATGATGGATTTTTATGCAATAAAAGGGTTTCACATGTTGAATGAGAGATTTTGATCATGCACATTCCGAAATAAAGAGCCGTACCTCCATTTTGACAGGCCTACTGTCGTGTGTAACATTTGAGGGAAGACAAAACATGCCCCTTTCTCAGATTAACTAACTGTCGTATTCTGAAATTTGAAGATCCAGGATCATGGACAGTTACCTTGATAGCAACTGTTAATTCATGTTTAAGCTAAGCATGAGGTTAGTATGGGTACGAGAATGGTAGGAGAAAGCAGCAAATGGGTTGGGGTTTAAGGAACAAGGTAAGTAGGGTGGCAGTTCAATAGGGTGCTGAAGTAAGGAATGGAGTGCCAGGTAGGTAGGGTGCCAGGATGCATGGAGTACCAAGTGGAGAGGTGCCAGCTAAGTAGGGCGCAAGGTGGCACATTGTACAGGTTAAGCCATGGAGTTCTTAGATGTAGTGGTGAGATATATCAGGACTGACAGTGAGCAGGAGATAGGGGATGTCCTTTCCTTGGACGATGTAGGTGGGGTGCCCAGAGGGTTAGCATTGGTGCTGGGGAAAGTGATGTTGTTCCACCTGGAGATAGGTAGTCAGTTTCAGACGGGGTGTCGTGTGCAGCAGCATGGCAGGGTTTTGTTCCTGGCGGTGGGGAGAACGACGTGTAGATCGAGAAATAAGGGTCACTGAGGGAGGGTAAGTACCAGCTCTGAGGTAGAAAGGGGATCTGATTCCTAGGTGTGGAAGGTGTTAGGGGTTGTCAAGCCTAGCTGGGGTTAGGTCAGATCCAGTGCCTGAGAAGACAAGTCTGTCCCAAAGGTAGAGGGATAGTGTTATGTCTTGTGGTGGGAAACGTAGGGGGTCTGGAGAAGTTTAGTTGGTGGCGAATTAACTAAGTGTGGGGTCAGTTGTTTAGTTACTCAGGAGATGATCTAGGTATTTGATAGGCCACATTTTCCTGGGTTATTATTTAATAAACTTCAAATGAACCCTTCGAATTCTCTGATTTAATTGGAGACTTTCAGAGGGTTACTGGTGTTGGCAAACTGTCCAGCAGAATCTTCAATTTCCCAAGCATTTTCTTCAGAGTCTGCTATGATGGGGCAAAAACACAGTTGCTGGAAAAGCTCAGCAGGTCTGGCAGCATCTGTGAAGGAGAAAACAGAGTTAACGTTTCAGGTCCGGTGACCCTTCCTCAGGACTCTATCATGTGGATTGTACAGGGTTTCCAGACACAACTCCTAACTAAGGAAAAGGTTACTTAGTTTTCAAAAAAGCCTGGGCCAAAGAGTGTTTCAGTAATGGAAGCAGTGAAAGAAATTTGCTCTGGGGCAAGAGGCCAGCAACCTCTTAGTGTGTGTGTGTGTCATCACCAGCAGTCCAGAGCTACGAAGGATATCCAACAATAGTTGTAACAGTGTTAGGGTAAAGACTAGAATAAAGTGCAAAAGAAAAAGTCACTCTAATTAATTTATCTATTCCCTTTAATACTTTGAGAACAATGATTAAATCACGCTTAATGTTATAAATTTCCCTTCATAATTTAAACTGGGATCCAGGTGTCATTCTCATTAATCTCTACTATATTCCCTCCACGTATGGGGGTTCAAGAAACAATTACCTTGGACCTCAGATAATAAAATGTGAGGCTGGATGAACACAGCAGGCCAAGCAGCATCTCAGGAGCACAAAAGCTGACGTTTCGGGCCTAGACCCTTCATCAGAGAGGGGGATGGGGAGAGGGAACTGGAATAAATAGTTCCCAGTTCCCTCTCCCCATCCCCCTCTCTGATGAAGGGTCTAGGCCCGAAACGTCAGCTTTTGTGCTCCTGAGATGCTGCTTGGCCTGCTGTGTTCATCCAGCCTCACATTTTATTATCTTGGAATTCTCCAGCATCTGCAGTTCCCATTATCTCTGATACCTTGGACCTCAGTCACCTTTTTATTGAAACCAGGGAGCTATAGACACCCAGTGCATGAATCTGGTACACAGATAGCGTGGATCGTTGAAGTCTTTTTCCTAGTGTTGAAGTGTGAAATATTAGCGGGCATAGGTTCCAGGTGAGATGAGTAAAATTTAGAAGAGATGTGTAAGGCAAAGTTTTGAAACAGAGGGTGTTGGGCGTTTGGAACACACTTTTAGGGGAGGTAGTGGAAGCAGATATATTAGCAGTATTTAAGATGCATTTAGATACATGAACAGATAGGGAATAGAGGGGCATGTATGGCATCATGGTCGGCACAGACATAGTAGACTAAAGGGGCTGTTCTTGTGCAATAACTATTTATATTCTAACACAGGTTGCAAAGGGTTAGTGAAAATTTGATGGTGAGTTATACATAGCTCCTTATTTTCATTTTCTTTCTAGAAACAGATAAAATTATGCTCAGAAAATATTCAGAAAGGAGAAGTAAGGTGCATGTAAGTAGATAAACAATTATTTTATGTTGCATCTAATCTCGTTTCTTCGCAAAGTCACCAAATATTTAATGTGCAATAATTATTTGGAAGTGTAGTGACTGTTCTCATGCAGGTAGGATGCACAGTTGATCCAACAAACAAGAATAGAATGAATGTTTATTCCGTTTTTTTCCCTTTGGTGATGATGATTAAGGGAATAATATTGGCCAGAATAGATTTTTACCATGGAAGGGCTAATATGCATGGGATTGATTTTCCAGGCCTTTGCCCTGGGAATATCTATTGTGTGGATGTAAAGGTCAGGAAGCAGTCAACCGAGACCTGTTATACCAAGTCTCTGACCCATTCTTCATTACCTTGAGAATTCTTAACATTATTTATTGCAGTTATGTAAAAGAGGCTGCATTGACCATCTCTGGCTCATCAGTCTTACTTTTACATACTTTACTATTGCGTTTCCAGGCAAAGAATGTTCAAAGAAGTTGCAAATGTTGAAGTGTTGATCTATAATTCAGACAGTTTGAGACAGGGCCAGGCTGGAAGGTAACTATAGTTTTTGTCTAATTAATAAATTGATTCTAATATCAAATTATATTGCAAGGGGTTATGTGAAACATAGAGCACAGAAAAAGACCACTTGCACCAATAGTCCATGCCAATCATTATGCCTTGTCCTATCCTTCCACATCCAACTTGATCAGTTTTACCTTTATTTACCTTCTCCCTTGTGTGTTTATCTAGCTGCGTCTGAAGATATCTGAGATTTCTGAATTTACCTCAACTGCTCCCGGTGGTACTAAGTTCCACATTCTAACCTTTATTCTGGGTAAGAAAGTGTCTCCTGAATACCCTTTCTTATTTTGTAGTGATAATCTTATCATGATTTTATTGATGGCATCTAGATTTTCTCTTCCTCACAAATGGAAAAGTTCTCAATGTTTACACTAACAAAACCTTTCATCATTTCAAATAACCTTTTTTAACTGTCCTTTAGCTGTTTCTTTTCAATTCACGTGTAATTGCAAGGTATAATTCACTGTATGGTATCATCTTTGAAAACCTTTTTGCGCTCCCTTCAATCCTTTTATTTATAGAACATGACAGCAGAACTGTACACAATGGTTCAAGTGTGGTTAGACCATCTTCAGGGAGTGGTCACAAAGATTCAGCCTTATAATGTTACCTTTGTCATATGATAAATAATGAAACGCTCTGGCAAAGCAAGGCAAAATGTTTTGCTATAGTTTAAACAGGTTTACAGGCAACAGGCACTTCAAAAATCAAAGGACAATTTTTTTTCTGCAGAGCTGAACTCATCCTGACTATGCTAATTTGTATAATCTATAGAGATCCCTTTTCACATCCAACTCAATTCATAAATAAAAAGGACCACATTGCGTGAGCACTGACTATAAGTGAGCTGGCCACCATAATGATGAAAAATGAATGTACAATGTCATAGCTCTCAACAGTATAATTGATGTCAAGGATACTGAATTATAGGGAAACAAAGTATATTCACTGACATAACAATGTGCAGCACACACACAGAAAAATAAATTTTCAAATGGAAATAAAGGTACAAAATACAACATTTCCAATCATGAGGTAAATTAAACATTGAGAAAAAGTTAGAGGGGGCATCAGGAGAACGTTGCTTTGCCAAACCTCAGGAGCAACTCCCCTTCTCTTGAAAATATGATCACATTGCATTCTATTTTTGTAAATAAGTATGCCACTATAAAATATGCTTTAAAGTCAGACAGTTCAATTAACATTCTTTAAAGTTTTCCAAATGAGTTTAATGCATGATTGCTAAGTAGCTTTGTACTAGCCATACATATCTGATAAGACTCATGTCTGAGCCAGAAGGTTGTGGGTTTAAGTCTGATTTGAGGGGGTTGCTTTCTATTGAGCCATAAGGACGTCAAAGACACTTCAAAGGTTCTTTTCATGTGGAGAAGGCACTCACCCACTTCCAATAGATTCCCTTTTCCTGGTAGTGGAACAATAATGGTGTGTGAAGTACCCAAACAAGATCTAAACTCAGCAGGGCCATGCACAGTGCTGAGTTTGAACAGATGCAATTTTCACTCCAGCAAAAGCCTTAAATCTCAGTGCCAGAGTCACTGTTTTTTAGACATAGCATAACTGCCCATGATTGATGTATAATGTAGAACTGTGAAGTTCAAAAGTTATTTAAATCCCCAGCTGTTTAAAAATGAAAGAATAGCCTGCTTGTATCAGTTTGACTAAAAAGAAACAGACAGTAATGCTATTTATATGCCCAATTGATTTCAAATTACAAATAGGTTCCCTATGTCAGTGGGGGTTGAAAAAAAATCTATTCTAGCGGTTATAATTATTCTTTCTTATATAAAGAGCTATCGTTAAGTAATTATTAATGTTTGGTTTTTTCCCCAGCTAATCGTTCTCACAAAGGGGTGTAGGGATCTTAAGTTCACTTTAATTGACAGTTGAAAAATTGTGAAAGCTGTCTTTGATGGTTGATGATTTTGCTGATTGTGGAGGCAATGGTCTAGTGGAATTAACCTATGAATGAATAAAACAAAGATGATTGACTATAAACTCAAGTCTTTGTTTTTATAAGGAGTTGAGTACTTTATAGGCTTAACGAGTTTGGAATGAACGTTCATGGAACAAACATTTCTTTTAACTATAGTAAGAGCTGCAATATATAGTCACACCATTCACTTATTTCATTTCAACATGGTTCATGATATCACCTGATATCACCTTACATCAGTTACTATGTAGGTGTTGACGTAGAACATTTAATGTTACTGTGAGATAGAATGACATTGTCTTGAAGTTTATAAGGGGAATGGGGAGTTTCTATGTAGACAGAGTTGGTGTTAAGTTGGCATGTAGGCCGTAAAAGTCCTTGCGGTACCTGGGAGCAATACCTGGCACGAGTTGGCATGGATTATGCAGATAGCATAGAGAGTGAGTGGGTAGTAGAAGAGAGATGGAAACATGGGCGAAAGTAACTAAAATTCATGGAACACTTTAAGCCCCAGACTAACTTGATGGACATCACAAGCAGCCCATCTTAGCAGTGAGCAGTCCCTGTGATCCAGTTCAATTTACACCTGGGGAAATCTAACTCCACCCAAGATAAAAATTGTATCAATTGGGCACTTTTACTGAAGTTGTTCTGATGAGGCTGGAAATTAATGAACTCATAATACCTGCCACAGCAATGAAAATATGGCCCACCAACATAGGCAGACAGTCAACTGCAGCACTGAGGGAGTGCTACATCATTTGAGGTGCTGTGTTTCAGAAGAAATGTTCAAAGCCTTATCAGTGTTCTCAGCAAATACAGAAGATATTTCCACTGTACTCTTTGAAGATGACCAAGGGAATTTTCTCTCAGTCAACACTACCAAAAACAGATAGTATGGTAATTATCATATTGTTGTTCTCCAGCGCTTGCTTGTGGAAATTGGCTGCTGCGTTTCAAACTTTATAAAAGTAACTATGTTTCAAAATCACTCCATTAATTGTGAAGCATTTCTGGGCAGCTGCCAATTGTGTAAAATGCAAATCTTTCTTATAACCATAGAGCTGAGAGAAATACACACTCCATAATAAGACAGAGTAAGGGAGAAGGCAGTAAAAGGAAAAGGTGGCGACTTGCTTTTGAATTGTTTCAAATGATGTGGCATCTCTAGCTGGACCAGCGTCCTTTGCCTACTGCTAATTGTCATTGACAAGGTGGTGGTGAGCTGCCTCCTTGAATCACTGCATATCATGTCGTGTGGGTAGACCAACAATGCTGTTAGGGAGGGAGTTCCAGGGCATTGACCCAAAGAAGGAATGGTGATATAATTCCAGGACACTGTGGTGCTTACACTGGTGAGGGGACCTTATAGCTGGTGTTCCTCCTGTGAATCTGCTGTCCTTGTGCTGCTGAGTGGTAGAGGAAATAAATAGGAACGTGCTTTCTAAGGTGCCATGATGAGTGGTTGTAGTGTATCTATAGATGGTACACATTGCTGTCACTGTGAGTCTGTGGTAGTGGGAATGTTGAAGATGGTGGAAGGAATGCCAATCAAATAGGTTACCTTGTCCTGGATGGAGTCAAACTGCTACACTGTTGTTGGAGGTGGACTCATGCAGGCAAGTGGACAGTATTTGATCACAATCCTGAATTTTGCCTTGTAAATAGCAGATAAGCTTTGAGGAGTCAGAAGGGGAGTTGCCCTCAGCAGAATTGTTAGCCTTTGATCTGTTCTTGTCTTCAAAGTGTTTATATGACTGATGCAGTTCAACTTCTGGTTAATGGTACTCTGTTGGATGTTGATGCTGGGGCATTTTGTGATGGAAATGTCATTGAATGTAATGGCGAGATGGCTATACACTCTTGGTGCAAACCATTACTGCATTGCACCCAAACGGTGCATATGGAACCTTGGCTACTTTATCAGTGTAAACCTGAGACAACAAAGTGTGAAGCTGGATGAACACAGCAGACCAAGCAGCATCTCAGGAGCACAAAAGCTGACGTTTCGGGCCTAGACCCTTCATCAGAAACATCAGCTTTTGTGCTCCTGAGATGCTGCTTGGCCTGCTGTGTTCATCCAGCTTCACACTTTGTTATCTTGGATTTTCCAGCATCTGCAGTTCCCATTGTCTCTGATCACAAGTGTAAACCTGAGATCCTTTTGCAATTGGATTTGGACTGCATCAATATCTGAGGAATCAAATGGTGGGGAACTTTGTGCAAACATCAACAAAAATCCCCATCTCTGATCTTATAGTCGATGAAAGACTTTTGGAGCTGGGACACTATTCTGAGGAACTCTTACAGTGATGGCCTGTGGCGGAGATGACTGGCTTCCAACAACCACAACCATCTTCCATTGTGCTAATGATGACTCCAACCATCAGAAATATTCTTCCTTTGATTTCCATTTACAGTTTTTGCTCAGGCTCTTTTTAATGCCACACCTGGTAAAATTCTACTTTGATGTCAAGGTAAGTTGACCACACAGCTCCTCTTCATTTCAGTCGTATTCTCTGGATTTAGGCCAAGGCTATAACAAGGTAAGGAGCTCAATGGACCAGGCAGAATCCAAACTGAGCATCAATGAGCAGGTTATTGTGGAGTAAATGCTGTTTGATAGCATTGTGGATGGTTGGTACTTCCTGGTACAGATGGGTGCAAATCTTTCAGCATTGCCTGTTGTACGAGTGTGCAGGGCACCACTATCATGGAAAATAAAGATATTTGTGGATTCTGTTTTGGTTGTTATTCCAGGGAGGAGGTGTGAAGGATGAGTTGTGGGAAATGTGGGAGACACGGTTGAGGGCATTCTTGAGCACTGAGTAGGGCGAAGTTGCGGTCCTTGAAAAACAAGGACATATGAAATCTTTGGGAGTGGAATGCCTCATCCTGGGAATAGATGCAGTGGAGGCAAAGGAATTGGGAACAGGGGATGGCATTTTTGTAGGAAGGTGGGTGGGAGGAGGTGTATTCTAGGTACCTGTGGGAGTTGGTGGGTTTGAAATGGATATTGGTTTCCAGGTGGTTGCCAGAGATGGAAACAGACAGGTCCAGGAAGGAGAGAGAGGTATCAGAGATGGTCCAGGTGAACTTAAGGTTGGGATGGAAGGTGTTGGTGAGGTGGATGAACTGTTCGAGCTGCTCGTGGGAGTACAAAGCAGTGCCAATGCAGTCATCGATGTAACGGAGGAAGAGGTGAGGGATAGGGCCTGTGTAGGTATGGAAGAGGATTGTTCCACATATTCTACAAAGAGGCAGGCATAGCTTGGCCCCGTGTGGGTACCCAAAGGCCACCCCCTTTGTCTGTAGGAAGTTGCAGGAACAGCACCTCATATTTCGCTTGGGAACCCTGTAGCCCAATGATATCAATGTGGAGATAGCAAGGTGTAGAGCTGGATGAACACAGCAGGGCAAGCAGCATCAGAGGAGAAGGAAGGCTGGTGTTTTGGGCCTAGAACTTTTTTCTGAAGAAGGGTCTAGGCCCGAAATGTCAGCTTTCCTGCTCCTGAGATGCTACTTGGCCTGCTGTGTTCATCCAGCTCCACACTTTGTTATCTTGGATTCTCCAGCATCTGCAGTTCCCATTATCACATCCCAAAACCAGCCCAGCTTATCCCTGCCTCCCTAATCGGTCCTTCCTCCCACCTATCCCCTCCTCCCACCTCAAGCCCACCCGCATCTCCTACCTACTAGCCTCATCCAGCCCCCTTGACCTGTCCGTCTCCTCTCCACCTATCTGCTCCTTTATCCATCTTTTATCCACCTCCCCCTCTCTCCCTATTTATTTCAGAATCCCCTTCCCCTCCTCCATTTCTGAAGAAGGTTCTAGGCCCAAAACATCAGCTTTCCTGCTCCTCTGATGCTGTTTGGCCTGCTGTGTTCATCCAGCTCTGCACCTTGTTATCTTAGATTCTCCAGCATCTGCAGTTCATACTATCTCTGCCATTGTTGTAACTTTCCTGGATCAGCTAGGTGAGAGGCACACCAAGTTCTGGAGCATAAGTCTTAATTTCCATTGTGAGAATGTTGTCAGGACCCATAACTTTGCACCTCCAACTGTTTCTTAGTGTCACATAATGTGAATCTGATCAGCTGATGTCTGAACCTCACACTTTATCCTTCAGGACGTGTTGAGTTCAGTTGGTAGCAGTCCTACCTGTAGTACATATAAGAGACTTCTCATTTAAGAATTCCATAGACATTTTGTACATAAAGTGATGATTTTACTATTCAATTTCTATATCATATTGGTTATATGCAAACTGTGTGCTCAGAAATCAATTATTGTGCCGTAATGTCCGTTTTATAACTGAGTATGTTAATTGTTTTAATTTATCTAACCCACAGACTAAATCAATCATTAATAAACAAATAATTATTCGACTATTCTCATTATCATAACACTACTGCATTACTCTTTGTGATACACATTGAGAAACCCCACCCAGACTACATTCTGTACCCTTGCACATTCCAAGTCGCGCTCAACACAGAAGAGAACTGATTAAATGATGCCTACCAAAGCAACCATATTTATTGTAGTTGCAAACAGGAAGTAGTTTCAGCTTGAAAATAAATTGACTGGGTTTTTGAAATTCTGTTTCACCTTTCTTGAGTGGAGACAAAATTAGACTCTCTGTGCTTTCCTCAGGTCATTTTATGTAGTGCCGTATTCATCCAGCAGAGGGTGTTTAGTCCTGGAGCGAGCACTACTTGGCAAACTGAGGCTGAAAAGTTGTGCTTTATTTTGGTTTGCCAAAATAAAATGATAAGACAGTATTAAATAAAGAGTAATTTATCTTCAATTTTTTAAGTGCAATTCAAAATAAAGTAACTTTGATTTGCAATGATATTTTGATTATAAAATTGAATATTTTAACTCTAAATTGTTGATTGTAATTCTTTCTGCTGACAATCGACAAATTATTTTTCTTCACTCCTAGAGCATAAGCATTGCTGACTGGCCAACATTTATTGCCCTGTCCCCATGGCCCTTGAGAAGTTGGTGGTGAGCTTCCTTCTTGAACTACTGCAACTCATGTCCTGTAGGTTGGCCCACAATGCCCTAAAGGATGGAATTCTAGGATTTTGACGCAGCAACAGTGAAGAAACTAATATAATTCCTAGTCAGGATGGTGAGCGGCTTGGAGAGGAGCTTAAAGGAGGTGGTGTTCCCATGTATTTGCTGCCTTTGTCCCTCTCGATGGAAGTAATTGTGGATTTGGAAGGTGCTCTCTGAGGATCTTTGGTGTATTATGCAGTGCATCTTGAGGATAGGACAAATGCTGCCACTGCACTTTGGTGGTGGACGGAGTGGATGCTTGTGAATTAGGGTCAATCAGGAAGACTGATTTGTCCTGGATGGTGTCAAGCTTCCTGAATTTTGCTGGAGCTGCATCCATCCAGCAAGAGGAGAGCATTCCATCATACTCCTGACTTGTGCCTTTTAGATGGTGAACAGGCTTTGGGTGTCGGGGATGAGTTATTCACCATGGTGTTCCCAGATTCTGTCATATAGCATATTTATGTAGTGAATCCATTGGGTTTCTGCTCAATGGTAATCCCAAGGATGTTGATAGTGGGTAATTCAGAGTTGGTAACACCATTGAATGTCAAGGAATGCCTAAGCTTGGATATTGTCCAGATCTTGTTGCATTTGAATGTGGACTGCTTCAGTGTCCGAGGAGTCGTGAATGGTGCTGAACATTGTGCAATCACCAGCAAACATCCCCACTTCTGACTTTATTATGGAGATAAGGTCATTGATGAAGCAGCTGAAGATGGTTGGGCCTACGATACTATGCTGAGGAATTCCTACAGAGATGTTGTGTATGGAAATGACTGACCTCCAGCAACCACAAGCATCTTTCTAAAGGCCAGGATTGACTCCAACCAGTGGACAGTTTACCCCATTCCCATTGATTCCAGTTTTATCGGGCTCCTTGATGCTGCACATGATTGAATGTAGCCTTGATGTCAAGCGCTGTCGTTCTTACCTTCACTCTGGAATTCAACTCTTTTTTCCATGTTTGAGCCAAGGTTGTAATAGGTTCAGGAGCTGAGTAGCCTTGCAGAACCCAAACTGGGCATCACTGAGCAGGTTATTGCTGAGCAAGTACTGCTTGATAGCGCAATTAATGCACCTTCCATTATTTTATGGATATTTGAGAGTAGACCAATGGGGCAGTAATTGGCTTGGTTGGATTTGTAATGCTTTTTTCTGGACAGGACTTACTCAGGCAATTTTCCACATTGTAGGGTAGATGTTTTGAGAGTACAAAATCATAATGTGGCAGTCTTTATCAATTTAAAAAGCTTCCATTCAGCACAAGTTACTTGTGATCATTGATACCGCATCTTAGAGGTTTGTGTCAAATACACGAGAATTTGTCAGAATGCCTTTGTTATTGAGAACACTAATGTTCCTGTTTCATTTCAAGTGTTAGATGCCTGATAAGGATGGTATCAAGGAGACAAGGTCCAGTAACTGCTGTCTTGGCTGATGTCTCCATTATTCAACCAAGTAACTGTGACCAGACATTGTTACAATTCAGGGAAGACAAGGTGTATAGCTGGATGAACACAGCAGGCCAAGCAGCATCTTAGGAGCAGGAAAGCTGACGTTTCGGGCCTAGACCCTTCTTCAGAAATGGGGGAGGGGAAGACAGTTCTGAAATAAATAAGGAGAGAGGGAGAGGTGGATAGAAGATGGATAAAGGAGAAAATAGGTTGAGAGAAGACAGACAGGTCAAAGAGGTGGAGATAGAGCCAGTAACGGTGAGTGTAGGGAGGGAATAGGCCAGTGCAGGGAGGATGGACAGGACAAGGGGGCGGGATGAGGTTAGTAGGTAGGAGATGGAGATGGGGTTTGAGGTGGGAGGAGGGGGTAAGTGGGAGGAAGGACAGATTAGGGAGGTGGGGATGAGCTGGGCTGGTTTTTGGATGCGGTTGGGGGAGGGGAGATTTTGAAGCTTGTGAAGCCCATATATCTTCGGGTGGCATCGTTGTGGCACTGCAGGAGGCCCAGGATGGACATGTCACCTGAGGAATGGGAGGGGGAGTTGAAATGGTTCATGAAATGGTGCAGTTGTTCAGTGTGAACTGAGTGTAGATATTCTGCAAAGAGGTCTCTAAGCTTCCAGTTGGATTCCCCAATGTAGAGGAGGCCACATCTGGAACGGCAGATGCAGTGTATCACATTAGCAGTGTATCACAGGTGAACATCTGCTTGATGTGAAACGTCTTCTTGGGGCCTGGGATGGGAGTGGGGGATGATGTATAGGGGCAGGTGTAGCACTGCCACCCGAAGGTTGCAGGAATAGCAACTCATATTCCGCTTGGGAACCCTGCAGCCCAATGGCATCCATATGGGCTTCACAAGTCTTCCCTTCCCCCACTGCATCCCAAACCAGCCCAGCTCGTCCCCGCCTCCCTAACCTGTCCTTCCTCTCACCCATCCCCTCCGCCCACCTCAAGCCCCACCTCCCTATCCTACCTACTAACCTCATCCCACCCCCTTGACCTGTCCGTGCTCCCTGGGCTGACCTATTCCCTCCCTACCTCCCCACTTTCACTGGCTCCATCCCTGCCTCTTTGAACTGTCTATCTCTTCTCCACCTATCTTCTCCTCTATTCATCTTCTATCCACCTCCCCCCACACCCTATTTATTTCAGAACCCCCTTCTCCTCCCCCATTTCTGAAGAAGGGACTTGGCCCAAAATGTCACTTTCCTGCTCCTCTGATGCTGCTTGGCCTGCTGTGTTCATCCAGCTCTACACCTTGTTATCTCAGATTCTCCAGCATCTGCAGTTCCTTCTATCTCTGAAATAGTTACAATTCAGCTCATTTTTTTTCAACCAGAGCCAACATGGATCAAATGATGGGCCTGGTCAAGATGAGATTCTGTTGCTTGGCTCAGACTGGGGACAGCTTTGCAGTTGACTGCAGACAGACTGTCTGACATAATTCTCACATGCGGTGTTGTATACAACTAGAGCATACAAAAGAGAGAATGGATAATGAAGAGAAAATAGGAACTGCAGATGCTGGAGAATCCGAGATAACAAAGTGTGGAGCTGGATGAACACAGCAGGCCAAGCAGCCTCTTAGGAGCACAAAAGCTGATGTTTCAGGCCTAGGCCCTTCATCAGAAAAGGGGAAGCGAGAAAGGATTCTGAAATAAATAGGGAGAGAGGAGGAGGTGATCGAAGATGGATAGAGGAGAAGATAGGTGGAGAGGAGACAGAAAAGTTAAAGAGGTGGGGATGGAGCCAGTAAAGGTGAGTGTAGGTGGGGAGGTAGGGAGGGGATAGGTCAGTCTGGGGAGCACGGACTGGTCAAGGAGGCGGGATGAGGCTAGTAGGTAGGAAATTGGGGTGTGACTTGAGGTGGGAGGAGGGGATAGGTGAGAGGAAGAACAGGTTAGGGAGGTGGCTGGGAAAGAAGTAGCAGTCTTCCATGGAGGAAGATGAGGACATTGACCATGGGGTACAGCACCTTCAGCATGGTAGAATGGAGCAGCATGAGGGGCAAAAAGCCAGACATGACTTAAGTAACATCCACTTCCAGTTGAGCTGAGATAGACAAACAGGAAGCTGGAAGAACACAGCAGGCCAGACAGCATCTGGAGGAAAGGAGCGGTCAACTTCTCTGCATTACCCATCTTCAGGATTCCAGTCCTGTTGTGTTCTTTCACCTTCCTGTTTGTCTACCTTGGATTCCAGCATCTACATTTTGTTTTGGCACTATCCAACAGATCTGAGTTGGGAGATGTCATCAATCATTGACTGTAAATTTGTTATAATTTGAAAAGCAAGGAGCTCTTGACACTTTAGCCAAAGAAGGAAGTGCAGCTTTTTTGTTATAACAAAGTGTGGAGCTGGATGAACACAGCAGGCCAAGCAGCACCTTACGAGCACAAAAGCTGACGTTTCGGGCCTAGACCCTTCATCAGAAAAAGGGGAGGGGGAGAGAGTTCTGAAATAAATCGGAAGAGAGGGGGAGGCGGATCAAAGATGGATAGAGGAGAAGACAGGTGGAGAGAGGACAGACAAGTTAAAGGGGCTGGGATGGAGCAAGTAGAGGTCAGTGTTGGTGGGGAGGTCAACCTCTCCACCCCTGTCACACACTCCAGCCTCTCGCCTGCAGAACGTGCGGCTCTCCGCTCCCTTCGCTCCAATCCCAACCTCACCATGAAACCCACAGACAATGGAGGTGCAGTGGTAGTATGGAGCACTGACCTCTACATCGCTGAGGCCAGATGCCAACTCTCCAACTCCTCCTCCTAACGCTCCCTGGATCATGACCCCACCCCTGACCACCAAACCATCATCTCCCAAGCCATCCACAACCTCATCACCTCAGGTGACCTCCCACCCACAGCCTCCAACCGCATCATTCCCCAACCCTGCACTGCCCGCTTCTGTCCCCTTCCCAAAATCCACAAACCCGCCAGCCCTGGTCGACCCATTGTCTCTGCCTGTTCCTGCCCCACCGAACTCATCTCCATCCATCTGGACTCCATTTTCTCCCCCTTGGTCCAGGAACTCCCTACCTACGCCCGTGCCACCACCCACGCCCTCCACCTCCTCCAGAACTTCTAATTCCCCAGTCCCCAACACCTCATTTTCACCATGGATGTCCAGTCCCTATACATCTGCATTCCCCATGCAGATGGCCTAAAGGCCCTCCGCTTCTTCCTGTCTCACAGGCCCGACCAGTCCCCCTCCACCGACACCCTCATCTGCGTAGCCAAACATATCCTCACTCTCAGCAACTTCTCTTTCAGGTCCTCCCACTTCCTACAGACAAAAGGGGTGTCCATAGGTACCTGCGTGGGCCCAAGCTATGCCTGCCCCTTTGTAGGTTACGTGGAACAGTCCCTCTTCCACACCTACACTGGCCTCAAACCCCACCTCTTCCTCTGTTACATTGATGACTGTATCGTCACCGCCTCATGCTCCCAAGAGGAGCTCGAACAGTTCACCCACTTCACCAACACCTTTCACCCCAAACTCAAGTCCACCTGTGCCATCTCCAACACATCCCTCACCTTCCTGGGCCTCTCGGTCTCCATCTCAGGCAACCACCTAGAGACCGACCTCCATTTCAAGCCCATCGACTCTCACAGCTATCTAGAACACACCTCCTCCCACCCACATTCCTGCAAAAATTCCATCCTGTATTCCCAATTCCTTTGCCTCCACCGCATCTGCTCCCGAGAGGAGGCATTCCACTCCCGTACATCTTAGACGTCCTTGTTCTTCAAGGACTGCAACTTCCACCCAGCAGTGGTCAAGAACGCCCTTGACCGTGTCTCCCACATTTCCCGCAACACATCCCTCACACCCCGTCCCTGCGCTAACCGCCAAAAGAGAATCCCCCTCGTCCTCACATACCACCCCACCAACCTTTGGATACAACGCATCATCCTCCGACACTTCCGCCATCTGCAAGCCAACCCCACCACCAAAGACATTTTTCTATCCCAACCCTTGTCTGCTTTCCAGAGAAACCACTCTCTCTGTGACTCCCTTGTCTGCTCCACACTCCCCTCCAACCTCACTCCACCCAACACTTTCCCCGGCAACTGCAGGATTTGCTACACTTGCCACCATATCTCCTCCCTCCCTGCCATATCAGGCCTCAAGATGACTTTCCACATCAAGCAGATGTTCACCTGCACATCCGCCAATGTGGTATACTGCATCTGCTGTACCCGGTGTGGCCTCCTCTACACTGGGGAAGCCAAGCGAAGGCTTGGGGACCACTTTGCAGAACACCTTCGCTCGGTTCACAATAAACAACTACACCTTTCAGCCGCGAACCATTCAACTCCCCCTCCCATTCCTTAGACGACATGTCCATCCTGGGCCTCCTGCAGTACCGCAACGATGCCACCTGAAGGTTGCAGGAACAGCAACTCATATTCTGTTTGGGAACCATGCAGCCCAATTGTATCAATGTGAATTTCACAAGCTTCAAAATCTCCCCTCCCCCCACTGCATCCCAAAACCAGCCCAGACAGTCCCCGCCTCCTTAACCTGTTCTTCCTGTCACCTATCTCCTCCTCCCACCTCAAGCTGCACCCCCATTTCCCACCTACTAACCTCACCCCACCCCCTTGACCTGTCCATCCTCCCTGGACTGACCTATCCACTCCCTACCCACCTTTACTGGCTCTATCCCCGCCTCTTTGACTTGCCTGTCTCCTCTCCACCTATCTTCTTCTCTATTCATCTTCAGTCTGCCTCCCCCTCTCTCCCTATTAATTTCGGAATCCTCTCTCCATCCCCCTTTTCTGATGAAGGTTCTGGATCCGAAATGTCAGCTTTTGTGCACCTCTGCTGCTGATTGGCCTGCTGTGTTCATCCAGCTCCACAGTTTGTTATCTCGGATTCTCCAGCATCTGCAGTTCCCATTATCTCTGATGCAACTTCTCTGTATGCGTGTTTTCTTCACTTTTCCTGCGATTCAATAAAAATTAACATTATCAGCTGTTTGAAGGCTTTCCAACATGTGATGACCCCACAGTGAGCAATGGCAAGAGGTTATGCTACACTGGGTGTTGAGGAAAATGGAGCAATCCTGCAGACATGGCTCTAACATGGCATGATGCTAGGTAAGGAAAGCCTCCCTGCCTTCATTCTTGAAGCTACTATTGATTTGGCAGTAAAGAGGCAATACATTTTAGATTATGGTATTCTAGTTCCAATGAAGTCTCAGACATATGACTTATGTCCCTCAGAAGCTTTACCTTCTCCTTTCTCTCCCACTATGTGGACTGAGAAGGGCGATTCATGGCTGGCAGCATTTGACCTGATGTACAGTTTGTTGTTAAAAATGATGCCAGTGACATGAATCTGAGAAGTTCTAGGTAGTGATGAGTATTTCGACCACTGCTGAGCTCGTGCTAGTATAGCACTGGAGAGGCTGGTTGCATACATAATGAGCAAACAGCCGAGAATTGTGTGAGATACTCCCCAGAGCTTACGGAGAGAAATCTACCATAGAACTATTGAAAGTGAAACTTAGCTGACCTTTGATTAACTTCAGCCTTGTGTTATGACACTGGGCCAGCAGGCCAGATTCTATCAGCCTCCCTATCCCTGTGTTCACAACACAGTAAAAGTAAAACGTCCAATGGCCCTTAACATTGTGCTGAAGCTCCCTAACCAGATTTTAAAAGTTCCAAATATCAGACACCAGGTTCATAGCTTAAATAAAAATTAATAATTTCCTATTAATGCTATAGCTTCAGCAGAGCAAAGCCAAACTACAAGTTATTCTCATTAATGTCTATGATTTTAAACCCATTCTTCATTGATTCCAACCGCACTCACACAAAGACAGACAGAAAAACAGATGCAGTTAAGGGATAAATTGAAAGACACATAAAAGTTTAACTGGCCTCTTCACTTAAACAGGCTGAATGATATGTAGTATCACAGGCGCATGGGATTGTATCCTGTTTGCTTTCTTGATGACACCGGTCAATTCAAACAACTTCCAGTAGGCTCCACGGAATATTCACTTATTTCTTAACAGGGATTCTATTCTCTGAGCTTTCAATAAGTCCTTAATGGGAGGATAATTGGCCAGCATCCAAAACCCCTTCCAGTTGCTTTCACAGTCACAACCCAAAGTTTAAACTTTGGTTTCTCTTTCTATTTTTCCAATATTTTATTTGTTAGACCAATTGGTGCCAGCATCCCTGTAGTGGCCCCTTTTAACAGCTCTTGAGGATAATGGATGTCTGGTCCCAAAACGTCTACAGTGTTCTCTGAGCAATAATCAACCCTAGACTCAACTTGCCAAGCCAAATCCCATAAACATGTATCAGAGATAATAGGATGCTGAAGAATCCGAGACAACAAGGTGTGGAGCTAGATGAACACAGCAGGCCAAGCAGCATCTTAGGAGCAGGAAAGCTGACGTTTTGGGCCTAGACCCTTCATCAGAAAATGGGGGGCCGAAGAGGGTTCTGAAATAAATAGGGACAGAGGGGGAGGTGGATCGAAGGTGGATTGAGGAGAAGATAGATGGAGAGGAGATAGACAGGGCAAAGAGGCGGGGATGGAGCCATTAAAGGTGAGTGTAGGTGGGGAGGTAGGGAGGAGATTGGTCAGTCCAGGGAGGATGAACAGGTCAAAGGGGCGGGATGAGGTTACTAGGTAGGAAATGGGGTGCAGCTTGAGGTAGAAGGAGGGGATAGCTGAGAGGAAGAACAGGTTAGGGAGGCGGGGGACAAGCTGGGCTGGTTTTGGGATGCGATAGGGAGAGGGGAGACTTTGAAGCTTGTGAAATCCACATTGATACAATTGGGCTGCAGGGTTCCCAAGTGGAATATGAATTGCTGTTCCTGCAATCTTCGGGTGACATTGTTGTAGCACTGCAGGAGGCCCAGGATGGACATGTCGTCTGAGGAATGGGAGGGGAAGTTGAAATAGTTCGTGACTGGGAGGTGCAGCTGTTTATTGCGAACCGAGTGTAGGTGTTCTGCAAAGTGGTCCCCAAACCTCCGCTTGGTTTCCCCAATGTAGAGGAGGCCACAACGGGTACAGCGGATGCAATATACCACATTAGCAGATGCGCAGGTGAACATATGCTTGATATATAAAGTCTTCTTGGGGCCTAAGATGGGGATGACGGAGGAGGTGTGGGGGCAGGTGTAGCACTTCCTGCAGTTGCAGGGTAAAATGCTAGGTGTTGTGGAGTGGACAAGGGAGTCACGGAGAGAGTGGTCTCTCCGGAAAGCAGATAAGGGTGGGGATGGAAAAATGTCTTGGGTGGTGGGGTCGGATTGCAGATGGTGGAAGTGTCAGAGGATGATGCATGGATCCGGAGGTTGGTGGGGTGGTATGTGAGGATGAGGGGGATTCTGTTTTGGATGTTATTGCGGGGATGGGGTGTGAGGGATGAGTTGTGGTAATTGCAGGAAACATGGTCAAGGGTGTTCTTGACCACTGCGGGGGTAAGTTGCAGTTCTGTTTGGTTGTTTTTCCCTTTTTTTTTAGAAACAAGCTGCTGCTTAAAGATTACCTTCAATTTACAGCTCAATGTTCCAACTAAACAAGAGAAAAAGATAAAAATAATATTATGAAACCCCGACACTTGTCTGTCGCTTCTTTTATTTAATGTGTCCTTAACCTTCTGCACTCATACTTAATGTTTATTCAGATCAACTGAGCTATGAATGGTTCTGATTACCAACCCACACTTTTGATGTTGTTGGCTGTGTCTTCAGGTTGCCCAAACCCTAAAACTGGAATCCCCTCCATTTATCTCTCTGCTTCTCTATTTCTCACTCTCCTCCTTTTGTTAACCCCATCCCTTTTACCAAGTTTTTGGCCATCTTCCCTAATATGACCAGCATTAAATTCTAATGATCCATTGTTTAAAAATATGTCTCAGGCATTATGTAATTACAAGGTAAATAATTTGTTTTTTTCCTTTGTGAAACTCTAGTATCTGCAAGGCTCAGCTTGTAGCATCCTCGCGACTCACAATGTTGAGTTTAAGCCTCTTCCAAGACATGAATGCATAAACAGGGCTTATGTTTTACTGAAGGTATGACGAACTGCTAATCTTTGAAACATTTCTTTGGTATGTGATCTGGTACAATTAAACAGGAACAATTTCATTGTACAATAGACTGCAACAGGCTGTATTTAATGATTACTGCCATTTCGAGTTGTAAGCAAGGATGCACAAGATTCCCTGTACTCACCATAAGATTACTATACACTAGTCTTGAGCTTTCCAGTGCTATAAGTCAGCCTTTACAAGTGAAAATAAAATAAGTTAATATTCGTTTGTTGATGTCTTTGTGACAAGAAAGCAAGAACAGTTTGTAAAATATTCGCAGAGAATTTTAACAATGGACTTGTACATGTGGCTGAGGGACTGGAGCTGGAAGCAAGGATTTAAATTCTTGGATCACCGGAGTATGTTTTGGGTAAGGATAAATTGTACAAGAGGGACGGTTTGCATCTTAATAGGTGGGGGACCAGCTTTTTGGCAGGAAGGTTTGCCACTGCAACACAGGTATGTTTAAACTAAGTAATGGGGGGGGGAGGGGCCAAACTGGAAATTTAACAATCAAATTAACGGGAAAGTGAGAATAAGAGAAGTTAAGAAAGACAACAGAATCAACAGAGCAGAAAACTCAAGAAGGGATCGTACAGTATGGCCAAGTGAAATAGGGATTGACAGGAAGGATGAGGAGAGAAACAAATTAAAAATATTATATATGAATGCACAAAGCATAAGAAATAAGGTAGATGAGCTTGAGGCTCAGTTGGAAGTTGGCAAGTATGATGTTGTGGGGATAACTGAGACATGGCTTCAAGTGGACAGGGCCTGGGAAATGAATATTCAAGGCTATACGTGCTATCAAAAGGACAGACTGGTGGACAGAGGGGGTGGGGTAGCCCTGTTGGTGAGGAATGATATTCAGTCCCTTGCGAGGGGGGACATAGAATCAGGAGATGTAGAGTCAGTATGGATACAGCTGAGAAATTCTAAGGGTAGAAAGACCCTAATGGGAGTTATCTACAGGCCCCCAAACAGTAGTCAAGAGGGAGGGTGCAGGTTGAATCAAGCGTTGAAATTGGCCTGTCACAAAGGTATCACTACAGTTGTTATGGGAGATTTCAACATGCGGGTAGACTGGGAGAATCAGGGTGGTACCGGACCCCAAGAAAGGGAGTTTGTGGAGTGCCTCCGAGATGGATTCTTAGAACAGCTTGTGCTGGAGCCTACCAGGGAGGAGACAATTCTGGATCTGGTGTTGTTCAATGAACCGGATTTGATCAGGGACCTCAAAGTAAAGGAGCCATTAGGCGGTAGTGACCATAATATGAGAAGTTTTAATCTGCAGTTTGAGAGGGAGAAGGGAGAATCGGAAGTGTCAATATTGCAGTTGAATAAAGGGAACTATGGAACTATGAGGGAGGAGCTGGCCAAAGTTCAATGGTTCAATACCCTATCAGGGATGGCAGTGGAACAACAATGGCAGGTATTTCTGGATATAATGCAGAAGGTGCAGGATTAGTTCATACCAAAGAGGAAGAAAGATCCTCAGGGGAGGCAGGGGCGACCGTGGCTGACGAGGGAAGTTAACGACTGTATAAAGATAAAAGAGAAGTATAACATAGCAAAGATGAGTGGGAAGCCGGAGGATTGGAACGCTTTTAAAGAGCAACAGCGGATAACTTAAAAGGCAATACACAGAGAAAAAATTAGCTATGAAGGAAAACTGGCCAAATATATGAAGGAGGTTCGTAAAGCTTTTTTAGGTATGTGAAAAGTAAAAAAATGGTTAAGACTAAAATTGGGCCCTTGAAATCAGAAACGGGTGAATTTATTATAGGGAACAAGGAAATGGCAGAAGAGTTGAATAGGTACTTTGGAACTGTCTTCACTAGGGAAGACACAAGCAATCTCCCAGATGCAATAGTGGCTGAAGGACCTAGCATAATGGATGAACTGAAGGGTATTTATATTAGGCAGGAAATGGTGTTGGATAGACTGTTAGGTCTGAAGGCCGATAAGTCCCCGGGACCTGATGGTCTGCATCCCAGGGTACTTAAGGAGGTGGCTCTAGAAATTGTGGACGCATTGGTAATTATTTTCCAAGGTTCTATAGATTCAGGATCAGCTCCTGCAGATTGGAGGGTAGCAAATGTTGTCCCACTTTTCATGAAAGGAGGGAGAGAGAAAACAGGAAATTACAGACTGGTTAGCCTGACATCAGTGGTGGGAAAGATGCTGGAGTCAATTATAAAAGATGAAATTATGACTCATTTGGATAGCAGTTACAGGATAGATCAGAGTCAGCATGGATTTACAAAGGGGAAATCGTGCTTGACTAATCTTCTGGAATTCTTTGAGGATGTATCTATGAAGATGGATAGGGGAGAACCAGTGGATGTAGTGTACCTGGACTTTCAGAAAGCCTTTGATAAAGTCCCGCATAGGAGATTGGTGAACAAAATTAGGGCAAATGGTATTGGGGGCAAAATACTGAGTTGGATTGAAAATTGGCTGGCTGACAGGAAGCAAAGAGTAGTGATAAACAGGTCCCTTTTGGAATGGCAGGCAGTCACCAGTGGGGTACCACAAGGTTCGGTTCTGGGACCGCAGCTTTTTACGATATATATTAATGATATAGACAAAGGCATTAAAGGTAATATTAGCAAATTTGCTGATGACACAAAGTTGGGTGGCAGTGTGAAATGTGAGGAGGATGTTATGAGAATACAGGGTGACTTGGACAGGCTAGGTGAGTGGACGGATGCATGGCAGATGCAGTTTAATGTGGATAAATGTGTGGTTATCCACTTTGGTGGCAAGAACAGGAAGGCAGATTACTATCTAAATGGAGTCAAGTTGGGTAAAGGGGAAGTACGAGATCTAGGTGTTCTTGTACATCAGTCAATGAAAGCAAGCATGCAGGTACGGCAGGCAGTGAAGAAAGCTAATAGCATGCTGGCCGTCATAACAAGAGGAATTGAGTATAGGAGCAAAGAGGTCCTTCTGCAGCTGCACAGGGCCCTGGTGAGACCGCGCCTGGAGCATTGTGTGCAGTTTTGGTCTCCAAATTTGAGGAAGGACGTTCTTGCTATTGAGGGAGTGCAACGTAGGTTCACAAGGTCAATTCCTGGAATGGCGGGACTATCATATGTTGAAAGATTGGAGCGACTGGGCTTGTATACACTTGAGTTTGGAAGGATGAGAGGGGATCTGATTGAGGTGTATAAGATTATTAAGGGATTGGACACTCTGGAGGCAGGAAGCATGTTTCCGCTGATGGGTGAATCCAGAACCAGAGGACACAGTTTAAAAATAAGGGGTAGGCCATTTAGAATAGAGTTGAGGAAAAACTTCACCCAGAGAGTGGAAGAGACATGGAATGCTCTGCCCCAGAAGGCAGTGGAGGCCAACTCTCTGGATACTTTCAAGAAAGAGATGGATAGAGCTCTTAATGATAGTGGAATCAAGGGTTGTGGGGATAAGGCAGGAACAGGATACTGATTGTGGATGATCAGCCATGATCGTAATGAATGGTGGTGCTGGCTCGAAGTGCTGAATGGCCTACTCCAGCACCTATTATCTATTGTCTATACTTTTCAGTACAAAATAAGGGAATACTTTAAATGAAAAGCAGGCCCCTTAGACTTTGTTCTTGCACTAACTTGTAAAAAATATAGGGTCGATAGGGAGGAATATTTTTATGCAGTGTGTTGGTATGTTCTGGAATGAACTGCCTGAGCATATGGTGGAGGTAGATACAATAGTGTAATTTTTAAACTGGAATTGGACAAATTCTGGAAAAGGAAGAATTTTCAGGGCTTTGGGGGAAATGCATGTACGTGAAGTTAATTAGCACCTTTTTCAAAATGCCAGCAAAGTCAATATACCAAGCCTCCTTTGGATTGCTTCTGTGAAAATTACGTGCCGACCAGCAAGTCAAGGTAGAACTGTACAGCACGGAAACAGATCCTTTGGCCCAACTCATCCATGCTGACCAGAAAGCCTAAACTAACCTAGCCCCATTGCCAGCTTTTGGCCCATATCCCTCTAAACACTTTCTATTCATGTACCCACCAGGTGTCTTTTAAATGTTGTTATTCCACCAGACTCCACGACTTCCTTTGGCAGTTCACTCCATACCTGCTCCACCCTCTGTGTAAAATAGATGGCTTGTAAGTCCCTTTTAAATACTTCCCCTCTCACCTTGAACCTATGCCCTCTAGTTTTGGACTCCTCTGCCCTGGGAAAAAGATCTTGGTTATTCACCCTGTCCGTATCCATCGTGATTTTATAAACTTCAATAAGGTCATCCGATACTCCAGGGAAAATAGCTCTAGCTTGTTCAGCCTCTCCCCACAGCCCAAACCCTCCAACCCTGGCAATATCCTTATAAATCTTTCCTGCACCCTCTCAAGGTTAACCATATCTTTCCTATGAGACCAGAATTTAACAATGAATCCCAAAAAAAAATGTCTTGTACAGCTGGGATAACAAAGTGTGGAGCTGGATGAACACAGCAGGCCAAGCAGCATCGCTAGGAGCTCCTAAGATGCTGCTTGGCCTGCTGTGTTCACCCAGCTCCACACTTTGTAATCTCAGATTCTCCAGCATCTGCAGCTCCCATTATCTCCTGTGCATCTGGAACATTATTTAAATTTAGATTTTATTGTCACTCATACTCAAGTACGGGAGTACAGTGAAAAGTGTATAATGTTGCCACACATGACACCATCTTAGATATTAAGGTACCTTGGTACAAAGTAGTGAGAGAAATGAGAGTTAAAAAGTTAAACATTACTTGATGGAATAGAAGAAAAATAAAGAAATAAGGTAATAGCTAATATTAACATCTTTTGTAGTTTAAACGAGGAAAATAAAGGAATAAGTTAATAGTTCAACAGCTAATGATGAGTCTTTCTCTTATCTTGCTCTCTGTGCGACCTCAGCTGTCTGTTCTCTTGGTCGCTGCTACAGATACGATCACTTCTGCTAAAATTGCAACCTCTCCGATTTCTCCTAGTGCCTTGGGCAAAATCAATCCGCAAGCCAAACCAGGGCAACGCTGTGAGCCACTGAGAAGCCAGCCGACATACCTGCAGAGAGACCAGTCTGACAGTCCAGTCTGAGACCTGCCACTAGCCGCTGAGAGACCAGGCCAAGAGCTGCTATAGGGGTGGTGAATGCCAAAAGGGGAAAACATCAAAAAGAGGGGATTAAAAAGAAAAAGAAATGGGGAAAAACAAGAGAAATAAACACATGAAGCGGAGGAGATCCAGTACTTCACCACCATCTTGATGGGTAAATGACTGGATATGACACCCTAACTCTTATACTCAATGCACTGATAAAGAAAGGCAAGTGTACCAAATGCCTTATTCACTACCCTGTCTGTGACTCTGCCTTCGGGAAGTATGAGCCTGCACCCCCAGGTCTCTTTGCACAGCAACACTCCATGGGGCCCTCCCATTAAGTGCTTAAGCCCTGCCCTGATTTGCCTTTCCAAAACACAATACGTAATACTTATCTAAATTAATCTCCATCTGCCACTCCTCTCTCCATTGGCCAATCTGATGCATGTCCTGTTGTGTTCTTCACTATCCACTACACCATTAATTTTGGAGCTACCTGCAAACTTACTAACCATTCCATCAGCGTTCACATCAGAATCATTTATACAAATGTCAAAAAGCAGCGGACCCAGCACCAATTTTTGTTGACACCGCTGGCCACAGGCCTCCAGTCTAAAAAGCAATCTTCCCCAACCGCCCTCTGCCTCCTACCTTCAAGGCAATTTTGTATCCATCTGGCCAGTTCTCCTTGAATTCCATGTGATCTAACCTTGCTAATTGGTCACATCAAACACATGTTCACCTGCACATTTGCTAATGTGGTATACCGTATCCGCTGTTCCCGGTGTGGCCTCCTTTACATCGGGGAAACCATGCGGAGGCTTGTGGACCGCTTTGCAGAACACTTTATCTCGGTTCACAACAAGCAACTACATCTCCCAGTTGCAAACTATTTCAACTCCCCCTCCCACTCCTTGGACGACATGTCCATCCTTGTCCTCCCACATTGCCACAATGATGCCACCCGAAAGCTACAGGAACAGCAACTCATATTTTGCTTGGGAACCCTGCAGCCCAAGGGTATTATTGTAGACTTCACAAGCTTCAAAATCTCCCCTTCCCCAACCGCATCCCAAAACCAGCACAGCTCATCCCTGCCTGCCTAAGCATTCCTCCCACCTCAAACACTACCCCCATCTCCTATCCACTAGCCTCATCCCGCCTCCTTGACCTGTCCGTCCTCCCTGGACCGACCTATCCCCTCCCTAACTCCCCACCTACATTCACCTTTACTGGCTCAAAACATGCCTCTTTGACCTGTCTATCTCCTCTCCACCTACTTTCTCCTTTATTCATCTTTTATCCACCTCCCTCTCTCTCCCTATTTATTTCAGAATCCCCTTCCCCTCCCCCATTTCTGAAGAATGGTCTTGACCCAAAATGTCAGCTTTCCTGCTCCTTTGATGCTGCTTGGCTTGCTGTATTCATCCAACTCTACCCCTTGTTATATCTGAATTGTAATTTCACTTGTTTATCCTCTCGTATCAAAATTTGTTGTAACAACTAGGAAGCATTAAATTGGAGTCACATTTTTGAAAAGCTAGAATCTTGCCCAAATGTCTTGAAAATTACAACTGTCAAAAACCGACACAATTAAAATTTGTAAAATTAATGGACTGCAAAATGGAAGAGGTTTGCAGCAGTCACAGCATGCGTTTTAGACAAACAGGTCAACAGAAGCCCATATTCAACTGATCATGATAAATGATGACAGATGCTGAGTGAGAGAGCAAGATAGAGAGAGAGGAAGAGAATAAATGTATGGTGCTTTATGCTGAGATAGAAAATGCTACATATTCCTGATGAAATACAGTTATGTATCATGAACGCGATAACATTCAGGAAATTTAGAATTTCTCTTCTATGCTCTATGTACGCTTTGTGTTTGCTGAATTTTGTTAAAATCTTACCTAGTTTTAAATTTGCTTTCATAATTGTGTATTGAAGTCTTTAACGTAGATATGAGTTTACCACATGGAATGAAAAGGCATTTTACAATTGCAAAGCCCTGAGTCTGAATTCTTCTCCTGTGTTATGGGGCAAGGAAAGCAGGTAAGGGCTCATAGAGAGTGTAACAAGTTCATTCATTAACTGGCTACTTAAAAACCTCAACTTGTGAAGAGGCGACAGATTGAACGAGGCGTCACCCATATTGCAGAGTGGGCAGGAGCCCGGTCAGAAGCTCATCTGAGAAATTTTGTGGCCCCTTTCTGACTCACTTGTAATGACACCGCCCCCATCTTTTTGTTAGCTTTTTGTAACTGTCTTTTGGGTCTGTGTTAGTTGTGATATTTTCTTCTATTACTGTTTGCTTCACTCAAGAAACCCATGGCTTTGGCTCTCCCTCATTTTTGACCTGGTTCACTCAGTTTAATTGAAGCCACGTGCTAAAACGAGAAACAGAGAAATACATTTGCTGTGATTGAAAGAGAATCTGCTCCTCACCTGGTTGTAACAACAGTCAATAAAATTGAAAGAAGGGGAATGATCATTTCCTGGATTTTGCTTTGCTTTCTGTTGGGTTCCCACATGAAACTTGGACAATTTGATTTCTTTTGAATCTCATGGTTTAATCTTCAGATGTCTTTCTCTTGTTTATGTCAACTCACCAGCAGTCTGCTTGCAGGTATCATGGACTACATTTGAGCTTCTATTTTCTCCATGCAATTGCTGATCAACCAGTTCAACCTTTTCATTAGAAACAATCCCAAAGACTGCGTTGGGATTTTTATTTCATAAGTATTGTATTATATTCAATGACTTTTATTTCTTATGATATATTTTAATCACTGAGATTACATTTCCTTTCATTCTTAGATGCATTGCAAGTGTTACTAGCAAGGACAGATTTTGTTGCCCATTCCTAATTGCTCTTGAAGTAAATACTTCAGAGGGCATTTATGAGGCAACCACATAACTATGGATCCAGAGTCACTCAAACCCTGATAACAAAGTGTGGAGCTGGATGAACACAGCAGGGCAAGCAGCATCTCAGGAGCACAAAAGCTGACGTTTTGGGCCTAGACCCTTCATCAGAGAGGGGGATGGGGAGAGGGAACTGGAATAAATAGGGAGAGAGGGGGAGGCGGACCGAAGATGGAGAGAAAAGAAGAAAGGTAGAGAGGTAGAGTCCCCGGCCTAAAGGCCTTCCGCTTCTTCCTGTCCTGCAGGCCTGACCAATCCCCCTCCACCGACACCCTCGTCCGCCTAGCTGAACTCGTCCTCACCCTCAACAACTTCTCTTTCGATTCCTCCCGTTTCCTACAGACAAAGGGGGTGGCCATGGGTACCCGCATGGGCCCAAGCTGTGCCTGCCTCTTTGTAGGTCACGTGGAACAGTCCCTCTTCCGCACCTGCACAGGCCCCAAACCCCACCTCTTCCTCCGTTACATTGATGACTGAATCGGTGCCGCCTCTTGCTCCCCAGAGGAGCTCGAATAGTTCATCCACTTCACCAACACCTTCCACCCCAACCTTCAGTTCACCTGGGCCATCTCCAGCACATCCCTCACCTTCCTGGACCTCTCAGTCTCCATCTGAGGTAACCAGCTAGAAATTGATGCCCATTTCAAGCCCACTGACTCCCACAGCTACCTAGAATACACCTCGTCCAACCCGCCCTCCTGTAAAAATTCCATCCCCTATTCCCAATTCGTCTGCCTCCACTGCATCTGCTCCCAGGATAAGGCATTCCACTCCCGCACATCCCAGATGTCCACGATCTTCAAGGACCACAACTTCCCCCCGCAGTAGTCGAGAACACCCTTGACTGTGTCTCCCGCATTTCCTGCAACACATCCCTCACACTCCTCCCCGTCACTACCGCCCCTAGAGGATCTCCCTCATTCTTACATACCACCCCACCAACCTCCGGATACAACACATCATCCTCCGACACTCCCGCCATCTACCATCTGACCCCACCACCCAAACTATTTTTCCATCTCCACCCTTGTCTGCTTTCCGGAGAGACCACTCTCTCCGCGACTCCTTTGTCCGGTCCACGCTCCCCTCCAACCTCACCACACCCGGCACCTTGCCCTGCAACCGCAGGAAATGCTACACTTGCCCCCACACCTCCTCCCTCACCCCATCCCAGGCCCCAAGATGATTTTCCATATCAAGCAGATGTTCACCTGCACATCTGCCAATGTGGTATATTGTATCCATTGTACCCGGTGTGGTTTCCTCTACATTGGGGAAACCAAGCGGAGGCTTGGGAACCGCTTTGCAGAACAGCTCCACTTGGTTCGCAACAAACAACTGCACCTCCCAGTCGCGAACCTTTTTAATTCCTGCTCCCATTCCTCAGATGACATGTCCATCATGGGCCTCTTGCAGTGCCACAATGATGCCACCCGAAGGTTGCAAGAACAGCAACTCATATTCCGCTTGGGAACCCTGCAGCCCAATAGTATCAATGTGGACTTCACAACCTTCAAAATCTCCCCTTCCCCTGCTGCATCCCAAAAACAGCCCAGTTCTTCCCCTCCCCCCACTGCATCACAAAACCAGCCCAACCTGTCTCCGCTTCCCTAACCTGCTCTTCCTCTCACCCATCCCTTCCTCCCACCTCAAGCCGCACCTCCATTTCCTACCTACCACCTCATCCCGCCTCCTTGACCTGTCCGTCTTCCCTGGACTGACCTGTCTTCTCCCTACCTCCTCACCTATACTCTCCTCTCCACCTATCTTCTTTTCTCTCCATTTTTGATGTGTGTCCCCCTCTCTCGCTTTTTATTCCAGAACCCTCACCCCATTCCCCTCTCTGATGAAGGGTCTAGGCCCGAAACGTCAGCTTTTGTGCTCCTGAGATGCTGCTTGGCCTGCTGTGTTCATCCAGCTTCACACTTTGTTATCTTGGATTCTCCAGCATCTGCATTTCCCATTATCATTCACTCAAACGCTGTCTGGGTAAAGACAGGGGAAATGAAAGCAGAACGTGTTGGAGAAACACCACAGGTGTGGCAGCATCTCTCGAGATAGGAAAACAATGTTAATATTATGGGTAAAAGATGACTCTTCTGCAGACCTGAAAGGTGGTAGAAAATGGTGAGCTTTATGCTGTTATTATTAAGAACTGGAGTAGAATGTGCATTCTCATACAAGATGATGGCAGCAGACTAGGTAGTGTTTGGGTGCCTCACCCCAAGGCTTCTCCATTCCATCCATGTTTACCTTTCCTTTTTTTAATTTTCTCATTCTTCTTCTCTTCTTTTTATTTTAAGTTGATTTCTTTCAGAGGTTTTTCAGAAAAATAACTTACCTTCGACCAACAATGCAGAGCAGGCTGGAGGCATGGAAGTGATCAGGCCCAAGCAGAACAGGACAGCCTGTGGGCTGGCGGCTTGAGCTGAGTGGGGATGGCTACTGTGCCCGGAGCAGAGTGGAGCAGGGATGTATAGTGTGCCCGGAGCAGAGTGGAGCAGGGATGGATAGTGTGCCCGGAGCAGAGTGGAGCAGGGATGGATAGTGTGCCTGCAGCAGAGCTGAGCGGAGCAGGGATGGGTTTTATACCCAGAGCAGAGTGGAACAGGGATGGCTAATGTGCCTGGAGTGGAGCTGAGCGGAGATGGATAGTGTGCCCAGAGCTGAGTGGAGCAGGAATGGCTAATGCGCCTGGAGTAGAGCGGAGCGGGATGGATAGTGTGCCCAGAGTGGGACAGTTGTTGTTCTGAGGACCAGTGCAGGTGGTTAGCGGCTTGCAAACCTACTCAGACTGTGTGTAAAAGCCCCCTGTACTGATCTATTGCAGGCCTTTAGAAAGTATGTAATGGTTAGCTTTTTCCCGTTATTTCTTATTCTTCTAACTTATACTATGAATGACTGTAAGGTAAGGTAACTTTACTTCTTTATTTCTCTATTTTGCATCTAAGATCTAAGATTAGCATCCATTTGATGAAGGGTCTAGGCCTGAAACATCAGCCATCCTGCTCCTATGATGCTGCTTGGCCGGCTGTGTTCATCCAGCTCTACACCTTGTTATCTCGGATTCTCCAGCATCTGCAGTTCCTACTATTTCTATTGATTTGAGCCATTGTGTTACTCACACAATGAGGTTGTGTATGACGCCAACTCCCCTGAAAGTGCACAGATGCTTAAAGTTATATTCAACCATTTTAACACCTTGACAATGAGGAGCAGAATTGATCTCATCCTGTTCTCCTTCAACACACATTCAATAAGGGTCACAAAGTTGCAAGAACCATTCCATTATTTTTTAAACTGGGGCCAATTCAATAATCCTACTCTGATTAAAAAAATACCTGTTCTGGTAATGATCACTTGCTCTATCTCATTGCTCTCCACCTCTTCCTCTCTCTCTCTCTCTCTCTCTTAGTGTCTCTTGCTCTATGTATAATATATACGGCTGGATTTTTAACTCACTCGCTTATATAGTTAAAATTGATCATTAATTAGGCTGTTTTTGACCCAGAAGGATTAAAAACCATTAATTAAAATTTAAAACATACTTTTCTGAAGTAATAAATTTGTGAACCCGCCTCATGTCTTGATTTTGCAACATACTGTACGTGAGATTATGCCTTGGAAGCATGCTGTGAAAACAGATGGGAATACTGTAACATATTGTTTGGCTCTGAGCCGAGAAAGAAGTCTAAAATACTCTATCTCTCTCTTCATTTTCCACTTTTCTTTGATTTGTGAGCTACCTCACAAAGTCTAATTTCCACTTTTATCCCCCCATTTGTCTCTTTTCCGATTCCCCTGACAATCCAAACACAAAAAGATAAGCATCTATTAGTTGGTGGCTCAGTCTTTAGTGACAAAACAACTCTTGTTTGATTTACAAAAATGAGAAAGCACTATGTCTGCAAACCAAAATAAGAAATTGTTAACAGAATTCATGATAGATTAGTTAGTTGTTAACGTCAATTTATCTTTTATGATTGGAGAGCAATGCAGGCGCAAGAGCTCCACAAGAGACTGCTGAGAGAGCGAGTAACCATACCTGCAAATTGGCGTTGCCTCTAGATGCAAGAGTTATTTCTGTGAATATTAGCATAAATCAACCGGCCAAATGAACTGTGTGGCATGCATGGCTTGGTTTGGCACCTAAGGAGCAACTTTATAATAGATGGGAACAATGCTGTCAACCACTTTATTTCTTTCTGCTATTAAATATAATTCATATTTCAGCTCATACATTAGTACCCCGAAGCAGCAGGAACTTCAAGCATAATAGAATTGTTGCAGGGCTAGGGAATTTGATCATTAGGAGGATAGATAGCATCCATTGCTGTTGTAGCTGAGAGTGCATGAGGGTTGGTTGCCTATCTGGGCCGAGGAAATGGATATCTTGGAGAAATGAAAGCCTGCTTGAACAGCTTTGTGAAATCCTTCAAAGATGTAAGAGAACGTGTGGGCAGGAGTAATGTAGTCAACACTGAATTGTCACATCACCAGTAGTTACAGCAAAGAGACATCCACTGAACCCTTTTTATTTGTGTCAGCTCTCTGTAAGAGCTCCCAGCTAATCCCACCTTCTTGCTCTTTCCCCATAGCCCTGTATTCTTATCCTTTTCTGATCATTATCCAAATCCCTTTTGAAAGCCATCATTGAAAATGCAGCAACCTAGTGTAAAAATGTTTTTTTCTTATCTGTCTCCTGTCTCTAATTTTTTTTTCTATATCTTCTTGAACTTAACCCTTCTGTAAATGGCAACAGTTTTTCCATATCTACATTGTCCATGATCATCTCGATCAAATAACCCCTTAGCTTTCTCTTCCTTAATGTACAACAGACCTATTTTCACCAAAGTAGTCAGATAACTAAGGTCCCCTCCCTGGAGACATTTTTGCAAATCTCTTCTGATTTGTACTCATCCTGAGAAATGATGCTCCCAGATGGACCCAATCCAATTCTCTGACTTTGCCAGTTGACCTTGGCAATTCTCTGACCATTCACAGATGCTTTCCTTTGTCATTCTATGTCAGTCGTTGGCCTTTTTGTTGTTGCATGTCTTTCATTGAAGATTTTTTTTGGTACTGGCTTTGCAAATCGACTGTTGTCCCTTCTGAAGGTTCTTTAATTTCGTCAAAGCCTGTAGTGAAAGAACATTTAGCTGGTGAAAGAAGCAATCTGCTACCTTTTACTTTGTCATAAGGCAAATTAAAGCGATGATCTTTTATTATAATATCTTTTTTTGCAGTCAATATCATTATTTTGTCTTGGTTTATCATTGTTAGTGAAACTGACCTTGCAGTATTGACAATATCTCCTCTTAATGTTTATGTTCTCTGGCTGAATTGTTTGAAGAATTGAGCAATCATTTCAGATGGAGTTCTACTGGAATTTTCTGGAAGTTAAGTGCTGAAGATTTTTCCGTAGCTAAGGAACAAGAAAACAGCTTTATCAGCCCAGTGAAATTGACAGCTTGCTCAATGTTGGTATGCGGAATAGTTGTTAAAAGCCAGCATAAATGATCTTAACTTGTGTATGTATATGTTTTTTTTTCCGGTTGCTACCAGCATTTTTTTTTGTGTGTAAATTCTTCATGAAGCTGTTATATGACAAATTGCTCAATGGTGCATGCCTTCTTGGATTGTTGGAACACATCCTCAAATTTCAAGATTTTTACAGCAAACATGCTTTCCTGTTCAGAGCTGAAGTTTTCTGATTATTGGTCATATTAGCATACTTGCAAACTTATTAAAATCCTTAGCATTCTATTAATCTTAGGGGTTGTTGTCCCTGACCCACCTAATGTCATAGAGTCATACAGCAACAGAGCCTTTGGTCCAACCAGACCATGCTGACAATAATCCCAAACTAAACTAGTCCCACCTGCCTGAACTTTGCCCATATCACTCCAAACATTATATCATTTAGATATCCTTATCTAAATGTCTTCAAAACGTAGTAACTGTACCCACATCCACCATTTCACCTGGAAGATCATTCCAATCATGAACCACTCTCAGTGTAAAAAAAATTGCCCCCTTTTTTAATCTTTCTCCTCTCACCTTAAAAATATGTACCATGGTCTTGAAATCCTCCATCCAAGGGAAGAGACACCTGCCATTCACCTTATCTATACCCCTCAATATTTTATAAACCTCCATAAGGTCACCCCTCAATCTCCTACACTCCAGTGACAAAAGTCCCAGTCTACCCAGCCTTACCCCATAACTCAAACTCTCTATTCTCAGAAACGCCGTGGTAAATTTCTTCTGCATACTGTCCTGAATAATAATAACAGGGTCACCAAAACTGGGCATGGAATTCCAGAAAAGGCCTCATGAATGTCCTGTACAACCTCAACATAATGCTCTAACTATTATACTCAAACGCCTGAGCAACAAAGGCAAGAATTCTAAATGCCTTCTCAACCATCCTATCTATATGTGATGCAAACTTCAAATAATTGCGCACCTGTCAGATTGGTAGGTCATGATCTTATGTTTTCCACCCAGAGTTTTGTTGGTCAATACTGTGATGTTCCGTCTTGTATCAAACTTAAATTGAATTGGATGTCCATTAACAAAAATGATCTCCGTCCTGACTAGTTCAGATCAATCATCTGTTTGCCTGAGGAATAGCTGCAGGAGATATTCATAATTTCAAGATGCATATTCTGAAAAAAGTGTACCTTGTGTGTAAAGTTTTTTTTTCAAATGGCATTTGGTATAAAACATTGACATGTTTGCACATACAACCAGCATTATTTTCTGTTATATAAGGATTGTACCTGCATGTTTTTTAAGCAAATTTGTTGAAAACGTCCCAAATGCAAACATTAGGGCAGCACGGTGGCTCAGTGGCTGGACTGTAGCCTCACAGCGCCAGGGACCCGGGTTCAATTCCAGCCTCGGGCAACTGTCAGTGTGAAGTTTGCACATTCTCCCTGTGCCTGGGTGGGTTTCCTCCGGGTACTCCGGTTTCCTCCCACAATCCAAAAGATGTGGAGGTTAGGTGGATTGGCCATGCTAAATTGCCCATAGTGTTCAGGGGTGTGTGGGTTATAGGGGGGTGGGCCTGGGTGAGATGCTTCAAGGGGCGGTGTGGACTTGTTGGGCCGAAGGGCCTGTTTCCACACTGTAGGGAATCTAATGTAAAAAAATTTGCTTGTGCTTCCCATGTATGACAATAATTCCTATCAAAAGATTTGAGTTGGTTTGTCATATGATTATTTGGAATATTTGTAGCTAATGAAATTGATAAATTCTGGTGGTCTTTTGGAGCATGCTTGTCCTTCCAATCCTGAGATCTTTGTGTGGTCTTTCAGGTTAGGTTTCCAACATAATCTAGATAGCTTTTCTCAGTGTAATATTTTCCCTGAATTATGAAAGATCAAAAAGAGATAAATCAGAAATTATGATGACAATTCAATTTTTAATTAGTTCTGGTTGTAATGTTCCTCACTTACAAGATTTAGACAATGTACAAAAATCAATAATTAATGCATGATTGAATGATAGAGTAAACTCGATGGGCTGAATGGTCCAAACCTGTTCCTATATCATATGGTCTAATGGAATCACCAAACGGTTCTCTTGGAAACTAGACTCTTTTAATGAATCTTGTTTGTTGAGTAGTGTGATTGGTTTTGAAAGTAAAATAATTTTAAAATAATTTTAGAACATTGTTAAAGGTATCAAATCTTATTTAACAGTTTTCTTTTGTTAATAGCATGGTCTGTAAATGATTCAACAGCATAGGGCAGTGTTAATGTTTTCGGCTTGTGATTTTGCTGTATACCCAAAACAATTCAGTATTTTGTAGATTGTTTCTTCTGTGTTAATCAATGTAATTTTCTGTCTGAAGTGTCTTTAACCTTGGTAATTAGGAAATATGAATTGCTAATGTTGAATTTTCCTGAAGGTGGAATAATTTGTTTCATTTCCTTGTTTACATTAAATTACTCATTTTAAATTCTAAAAGCTTCTCAAAATTAGGTACATTCTTTGCATCTGCAAGTTGGGTAATTCTTTAAGTTTGAATTGTGTTGTAAAATAAGTTCCTGTAAAAACTGTGCAGGATTTCCCACTTTGAGAAGTTTTTTGACATTATAGTTATTTTCAATTTATTGTAGACTCTCAGATCTTTTAAAACTGTCATTTCTTAATCAAGTCGAGATTTTGATAGAAATAAGATGGAAGATTGCTATCATTTTACCGTGTTTCACAAGCAAGTTTTTAGCTGAGAGAAAAGACATTTAACTTTTTTATGCCTTTTAATATATTTGGATATACAGCAAAGATGTGTTTCAAATTATAAATCATGTTTATTAATTAAATCTTCTGCCTTCAATTATTGCATTCTCATTCAAGGAATTATACAGCCAGTTTCTTTTTCAAATCTTAACTTGATTTAGATGAGCTTTTTTTGTAATCCACTATAATGATTTTTATTGATGAGAAACATGCTCACTTAGTAAATACAATGATTTCAGCATTTTTTTCAGCTTCCAAGCTCTTGACCAGCAGGGATAACTGTGGCCCAATCCCTGGACTGCAAAGTGACTGATTTCCAGAGTCTGGTAGGAACAACTGCCTGACTTATCCTGGCAATCCCCAAAACTGGGATCAGACATTCCCTAATCTGACTGGCCATAGTTCTCCTTGAATCCATTAAGAACTGCTGCTTGGCCTGCTGTGTTCATCCAGCTTTACACCGTGTTATCTCAGATTTTCCAGCATCGGCAGTTCCTACCATCTCTGGCTTTTAGATAGGACCGTTTGTTTGAAATGTATGCAGTGTGTTTATCACATAAGCAGTTGGTACCTGTTTCAGGTCTAACATTGACAAAGTTTGGTACCATAAAATGACAGATCCACTCACTTGACTGCTCAGAGATTGCCTCACTTTTGTAGTGAACAACAATACACTCAAAGAGCTGGCAGCCTGTAAAACAGCACTGAGGAGACTGTGATTAAAAAAATGTTAAGCCAAAGAGCCTGTGGTCGCTAAGTCAGCACAAAGTAATTGAGTTCTTAGGAAATAAAATCACAGCCTTGTGATTCATTATGTCGAGATTCACAATGTGCACTTGTGCTGTTATGGACCAGACCAAACACCCTCAAAGTACATTGAGCCGACAGTCTAGATCTTACTTTGTTCTTATTTTAAAGGTAAATGCAAGGTCTGTTCCAATTGGTCAAACTATCAGGCTTGAAGCAAAACACACTTTATTCATGCACTCTAATTAAAGGACAGGCAAAATGAAGAATTAGCGTAACTTATTCTATTGAAATGCTTAACAAAATTATATATCAACTAATTAACTGCTCCAAAGTAGTAACATCACACATACACACCCTTGGCAATGGCAAATACAATCTAATGTGCAATTTGAGCAGCAGGATAAGAGCCCAGCTTTTAGCTCTTATAGAAAGAGAAATGAGAGCTCCCACATCCAGTTTGAAGTTCTCAGCAACTCCTACTGAAGGCTAAAACTAAAAGTCCTGGTTCTATGGGAGCTTGACCGCACCAATTAGGGCTGATTCTATTGTTCCAACTTAAAAAAAAACAAGGACTCACAAATAGAGATAGTAAGAACCGCTGATGCTGGAGTCGGAGATAACACAGTGTCGAGCTGGAAGAACACAGCAGGGTAGGCAGCATCAGAGGAGCAGGGAAGTTGACATTTTGAGTCAAAGCTGTTTACTTAATTGGCTTTGGAGATGACTGCATGATACTCCTGTCTCAATCATTCTTCATAAAAAATACCAGGACAAAATACACCTCTTAAACTCATAGCCTCATCACAGTGTTTCCATATTCAAAGTGACTTGCAGAAGCAGGCAAGTCATAACTGCCCTGAGCTCCAAAGTGGTGTGCAATTTGGGCTGAAGTGATGTGTGAGTTGGTTTGAAAATAGTCATGAATGATGTAATGAGCCTGGTGGATGGCTGTTGCTGATCTGTGTGGATGAAAGGCGGAAAATGACAGTGTCCATGGATCATGTGGTGGAAAGATGGTGAAGGCAGAGTTGTCTGAAAAATCCAGAGTAGCAAACAGTGAGCCGCTGCAACCAGGTAACTTTCACGTTGATGACATCTAATTTCTCAGGGAAGGAGTGGAGAACCTTGGGCTAATAGCAAGATGCAAATGCATGGAAACAAGGCAGTTGTTCCTCATTAGTGAGATTCAAAACTCACCATTTATACTTTCAAGGGAAAAATCTGATTTTTTTTCTCGAGATTGAGAATATGATTTTATCATTTTCATTGCCTATTTCCTGCTTTCTTACATTATTCATATTACTTAAGGCTGCAGGAAAAGGATACTGCTGAAGATGTCACAGAGTGACTAGGTTAGGATTGTATTCACTGGAGATCAGACCAATGAGAGACGTATAAAATTCCAACAGGACTGGACAAGTAGGCGCAGGGAGAATGTTTCTCTTGGTGCGTGTTTTCGGAACCAGGGGTCACAGTATGAAGATTTGGGGTAGACCAATTAGGACGGAGATGAAGAGATATTTCTTCATTCAAACAGTGGTGAGCCTGTGGAATTCATTACCACAGGATGCAGTTGATGCCAAAATATTCAAGAGGTGATTAGATATAGCACTTGGGACAAATGGAATCAAAGGTTATGAGGAGAAAGCAGGAGTAAGCTATTGAGTTGGGTGATCAGCCATGATTGTGAAGAATAGTGGAGCAGGCTTGAAGGGCCAAATGGCCTCCTCCAGCTCCTATCTTCTATATTTCTGTTTCAATAGTATTTTGATGACCTTGGCAATGTGAGATTGAAACACATTCATCAATATAGGTTGTTGCCATTGTATGCCGATGGTCACTTTAATAGGCAGGAAACATGCTGACAACTCTACCTCGGAGAAACTAGGATCATAAGCTACAGAAGGTTCCTACAGTTCTGAAGAAGTGTTATTGGACTCAAGATATTAACATCATTTTTGTCTTCACAGATGCTACCAGAACTGCTGTCATTTTCTGGTACATTCTGTTTTTATTTCAGATCACCAATGTCTGCTTTTATGTGGTATACATGACATATTTTATAAGCAGCATAAGTTTTTATAACATTATAAAATTGTTTGTTACTGAAAGGCAGTAACATCATGAATACCTGCAGGGTGGAATAATGGTTCAGCAGTGTTCTCAACACTTCTGTCAAATTCAGATGCAATCTCTGTTACAAACTGGAATGCATCACAGTGGTGTAGAATTTAAACGTAAAATGGTCTTCAGGAGGCATAGGTTTTCTTCTGAAAAAAGACTGATTGCAGTTTAAAAGAAACCCTTACCAGAAGAATAATCAACTTGCATTGGCTGCAAAAGCACTGAAGAGCTAAAGGAACGTTGGGACATATAATTCTTCTTCTTTCCTGGACTTTAACTTTTAAATTCTACCTCTCTCTGCTGTTTGTTTGTGTACATGTGTGTACGTGCGTGCCAAGGGAATCAGAATTGATTTTACCTTTTAAAACTATTTCTCGTTTTAACTAACTGGGTCTTTAAAGAGAACCTACTTACTCATTAACTTAAAGATCTGCTGGCCTTGTTTTCTCCTATCATTACATATCTTTCAGTTAAAAAAAAAACTTGAAATAAAAAAATGGATCTACTTAAAATAAACCAATCTCTATTTTACCAACACCAGGAGTTAAAAAGAGACTTACTTACTCCTCTATACTTGGCTGTAACTGAGGATATACGTATCAGGAAAGGATAAAACAGCTGTGTTCTTATCTTGAATGAAACACGTCTGAGGTCTTCAAAGTTAAATGTTTTTGATAGGATGGACACAGAATAAATGTTATCACATGAAGAAATTCAAAATTAAAGGTCGTAAGTATAAGGTGGTCACTGTTAGATCCATGGAGAGATAAGGACATGAAATTGCTACCATTCAAGACAAATAACCAATAGGGATTTAAGGTAAACTATATGTGCACACAAGGGAGAAAAGAACAGAAATATAAATTGAAGAAAACAAAAGTGTGGAGCTGGATGAATGCAGCAGGCCAAGCAGCATCTGAGGAGCACAAAAACTGACGTTTCGGGCCCAGACCCTTCATCAGAGAGGTAACAGAGAAATGTAAATTGAGATGGTTTTGGTCAGCAAACAGATTTTTTAGACATTGACATCTCCATCCATTTTCAAGTTAAAATTCAGTTTGTAGAAGCTGAACTAAGAGGGAACGATAATATTTAATTCGGCATAGACACATTGAGACAACTGTGAACAAAAAGGAAAAAGTAGATTCATGGGGAGGTTAACTTGACACTTACATCGAGAAAAGTCACCAAATCTGATGCTGAAAGAATATCTAAAATTGTTAAACAAATGAGGTGTTGCATTTTTTTACATAATACAGAGGTTATTGGCAGTAATTAAGACTTGCTATAATACCAAAAAATCCTTACAATTGATATTTTAACTTTTATCTAAAGGGTTAATAGTGTAATTTTAGGCCCTTATATATGTTTCAGCTATGAAATACCAGCGCCAGAGAACAGGCTGATGTCAACAGCAACTTTCTAGTTTCTATACTTAAATGCTGTCAGATTTACTCTATAATAAGTGAATGCTGATTTTATTTTTAGCTAAATTCTAATATTCCTGGTAATATTTATGTATTAATCAGCACTCCAAAACATAGCTTTTGCTGTCAAATTCAAACAGATAATGCAAATAAAATCTGATTTCATACCCACATTTTGAATTTCATAGCACAGTACTGTTCTTGGATGCACAGAGATTATACATGTTTTATACGTGTTTTATAATGGTAACATGTGGACAAATCTGAAAATTGAATGTGTCAAGAATTTCTAGAAACAGAGTAAAAATAAGTTCTGTGGATTTTCTTCTCACTAGCTCTGGTGATAAATCACTGCTGAGGTTTGAAAATTGATAGGATAAGAAATGGTCAGACGAAGCACCTAAGTTACTTCTCATAAAACAAAACGAAGGAACTGCAGGTGCTGTAAATCAGGAACAGAAACAGGACTTGCTAGAAAAGCTCAGCAGGTCTGGCAGCATCTGTGGAGAAAAAAATCAGAGTTAACATTTCAGGTCTGGTGACGCTTCCTCAAAATGTTATTTTTCAAACCTATTGCTGAAGAAGAAAGCCAACAGAGCAATCATTATCCTCTGCAATATTATTCAAGATTCAGAGGTGCACTTGCACTTGTTTATTATCCAACATGAAAATATTTAACTATTCAGCTGTAGTTAGTTTTTATCTTATAAAGAAGGGAATGAATGGTAGAGCTTGGTAGCAAGCGTGTAGAGTAGATATTCTTAGCTTATAAAAACTTCTCCAATACACAACCCTCAGGCTAGTTAGAACAGAATAGAATATCATTTATTGTTGCTCGTGCAGATGTTTTACATTACGCTTCTTATGGTGCCATTATAGGTACAAATACCTAGGTACAAAGAGAGGAATAAAAAAAAAGTTGGGCACAGGGGCTTCCACACGTGGTGTGACCACAAGCGCCAGGCCCCAGTCAAACATCATCCCCGGCTCTCTGCTCCAAGATTCCAGTCAGCTCTGCCCTGGCTCTGAGCTGCTGCAAGGTACATTTTCAACAGGACTGCTTCCAGTCCCTGCCTCTCCTCCAGGACTCAGTTCCCCTCCCTGCCTCCCCTTGAGAACTCGCTCACCCTCTCTGTCTCCACCCCAGGACTCACTTCCCCTCCCCGCCTCCTTCCGGGAATCAATTCCCCTCCACGCCTTCTCCCGGGACTCACTTCCCCTCCCTGTCTCCACCCGGGACTCACTTCCCCTCCCCGCCTCCCCTTGAGAACTCGCTGACCCTCTCCGTCTCCGCCCCAGGACTCACTTCCCCTCCCCGCCTCTACCTTGGGACTCACGTCCGCACACCAGCCTCTGCTCTGGGACTCACGTCCGCACACCACCCTCTGCTCCAGGACTCGCTTCCCCACACCAGCCTCTGCTCCAGGACTCACTTGCCCACACCAGCCTCTGCTCCAGGACTCACTTGCCCACACCAGCCTCTGCTCCAGGACTCACTTCCCCACACCAGCCTCTGCTCCAGGACTCACTTGCCCACACCAGCCTCTGCTCCAGGACTCACTTGCCCACACCAGCCTCTGCTCCAGGACTCACTCTTCGTGCCATTCTCTGCTCTGGGATTCACCTCCAGGGCTTGCCATCTCCTCCATTCAAGGAGAGAAAATGAAGAGAGAAAAAGATATGAGAGAGAAAGAAAAAGAACAGGAGGTGCAGAAGGGCTCTGATTCGAGTGTTTCACACTGCTGCCATCATGTCACTAGTTGTAAATGGTTCTCCCAAATCTTTGTGACCTCTTTGATCTTGGTTTCCATTGGTCTTTGTAGCTGAGAGCAGTGCTGGCTGCTGTTTGGCCAATTTCCTCTCAGGCCCAATTTCTCCAGCAGTGGATCCATTTAGAACATCCAACTTTTGGCCCATGGCCACTTGACCACAACTACTGCTCACTGCATTTGCTGTTGTTGAGCTGGTGAATGTCAGAAGCAGGGAATCAAGTGGACACTCCAAATATGAATGTTTATTTGCAGCTATCTAAAGTGCACGCAAACAAAATGAATAATGGCTCTGACATGCATAACGTCCTCAATTTTTTGGCCTCCTCCTTAGAAGACTACTCTCACTCTCCCCAGTTCCTCAGCATCTATCACACTGTCTCATTTCTTGCTTAAGTTGTGCAGAACATTGCAGTGGAGGATGATAACATGCATTCAGTTTTGACTATGCTGGAGGCTCATTCTAAACTAGTCCAAGCTGAGGAACTGCATCTTCAAAATCCCCATTTTCTGCTCCACCACAACCCTGCACAAAGCATGGGCAGTATAATATTGATTGATATATTGTTATCACTTGTACCAAAATACAGTAGAAAGTGTTTTTTTTAATGTGTGAAACAGGTAGATTGGTGAATAGGTTCAAGGTATTAGGGGGTAATTTTAAAAGAAGATGTGAGAGGTGTTTTGTTTTTATACAGCATGTGGCAAGTGCCTGGAATAGGTGGAGGAGGTGGATACAATAGCACCCTTTGATGCAACTTGCAAGATAAATAGGAATGGAACAGAGGGATATGGACAGTATAGAGGCGAAAAGATCTTTAGTTTAGAAGCATATTGTGAGTCTTTGCAAACTTGGTGGGCTGAAGGGTTTTATCCTGTGCTGTATTGTTCTTTGCTCTACGAAATGCTTCCAGGAACTGGATGGAAGTACATGTGAAGCAGTGATTATCCTGACTTTTCTTAGGTTGAAGAACGGGTCTGTGCTTTGTAGATCCTTTGTGCTGTCTGGCTTTTACTCTGATGAAGAGAATGACATCCACTTCCATGTAAAACCATTATTATGCTATCAGTGATCTCTCTTGCAGACATACACCATCTTTCTGGGGTAAACTAGGATAAATTTTCCTTGTCACTGCAGGAACACAAATTTCTTTGTTTCTTTGGAATTTTTCCAGACATGAGAGTGTGTTTTGGTGATTTGCATTCCTCCAGCTGACATCTGTTCCCATTCACCACTCTTTAGGCTATTTCTCTTGTCTCTGTCCCATTATGACATGGCGACAAACACTTGTACAAAATCAGCCTTCTCACCTCGGTAGTTGCAACACGTTGAAAGTAAAACCAACAAAGAAACTCAATAGTCACACCAATGGTTCCGAACCAAATTTTTCAATAACAAATCCTAGGCTTTGCAAATAATTAATTCCAGGAACCTTAAACAAAGGACCTAACAATTGCTTAAATATGCTATAATGATTTAGAAGAGAGGAAAAAAAACTAAACAACAAGATAATCCAATTCTCATCAATGCTTTAAACCCGAAACATTTGTTTTCAGTCCCTGTTCACACACAAAAAAGATATTATCAAACACAGCTAAAGGATAAATAAAAGAAAATAACCAAACTGGTCAGATTACTTAAATGGATTTTACAATGTGATGCATTCGTTCACAGACAGATGAATTGGACCAGATTAACAGCCCTAATCAGGGAAATGATTTTCTATGAGGTCCAACTGGCTGACCTTGTCACAATCACTACATCCCTTCCTCCCTGAGTCTGAGGACATATGCGATTTTTTTGTAGCTTGTCCTAGAGAGTTTTAGCATTGGGTCGGGTTCCTCCAACTCTGCCTCTGATATGGACAGTGTGTAATGCACAGTAGCTCACCTTCTGCGTCCAGAACATCTTGGAAGAAATTCATTCTCCTCTTCAGGCGGCAAAGGCATTGAGGCAGTGACATCTGCTGCGTCTAGCTCAGATTCTGCGGTATCTTCAACACTTTATGGAGAAGGAGAATCCTAGGTTTCTGGAACAGTGGGAAAGGCTGTCGAAGAGCCAGGTATACTTTGCTCCCATACTATTTGCGAGTTTGCAGCTTTCATATGTTCCACGTGCTTGTTGAAGTCTATCAACAACTATCTGAACTTTATATATCACTGGGCTTGACCTCACGTCATCTCCTATCCATGCAGGGCCATTCCTATGGTTCCTACACCAAACTTTGTCACCTGAAGTAAACTGTCTCTCTTACTCAGTGGAGTCTTGTGTCCAGCATTGGCGTTCCTGGTGCAGTTTCACCCTCCTCACACAGGGCCGGGAAGATCAAATTTAATCTGATGTGGGGCCGTCTCCCCATTAGTGACTCTGCTGGAGCTGTCCCTGTAGTTGAACATAGAACACAGAACATTACAGCACAGTACAGGCCCTTCGGCCCTCAATGTTGTGCCGACCTGCCATACCAATCTGAAGCCCATCCAACCGACACTATTCCATGTACGTCCATACGCTTGTCCGATGATGACTTAAATGTACTTGAAGTTGGAGAATCCACGACTGTTGCAGGCAAAGCGTTCCATTCCCTGACTACTCTCTGAGTAAAGAAACTACCTCTGACATCTGTCCTATATCTTTCAGCCCTCAATTTAAAGCTATGCCCCCTCATGCTTGCCGTCACCATCCTAGGAAAAATGCTCTCCCTATCCACCCTATCTAACCCTCTGATGATCTTAAATGTCTCAATTAAGTCACCTCTCAACCTTCTTCTCTCCAACAAAAACAGCCTCAAGTCCCTCAGCCTTTCCTTGTAAGACCTTCCCTCCATACCAGGCAACATCCTAGTAAATCACCTCTGCACCCTTTCCAAAGCTTCCACGTCCTTCTTATGATGCGGTGACCAGAACTGTATGCAATACTCCAAGTGCGGCCACACCAGAGTTTTGTACAGCTTCACCATAACCTCTTGGTTCCGGAACTCAATCCCTCTATTAATAAAAGCTAAAACACTGTATGCCTTCTTAACAGCCCTGTCAACCTGGGTGGCAACTTTCAAGGATCTGAGTAAATGGACACCGAGATCTCTCTGCTCATCTACACTACCAAGAATCTTACCATTAGCCCTGTACTTTGCATTCCGGTTACCCCTACCAAAGTGCATCACCTCACACTTGTCTGCATTAAACTCCATTTGCCACCTCTCAGCCCAGCTCTGCAGCTTATCTATGTCTCTCTGTAACCTACAGCATCCTTTGTCACTATCCACAACTCCACTGACCTTAGTGTCATCTGCAATTTTACTAACCCATCCTTCTACACCCTCATCCAGGTCGTTTATAAAAATGACAAACAGCAGTGGACCTAACACCGACCCTTGCGGTACACCACTAGTAACTGGACTCCAGGATGAACATTTCCCATCAGCCACCACCCTCTGTCGTCTTTCAGCAAGCCAATTTCTGATCCTAACTGCTATATCTCCCACAATCCCATTCCTCCACATTTTGTACAATAGCCTACTTTGGGGAACCTTATCGAATGCCTTGCTGAAATCCATATACACCACATCAACTGGTTTACTCTCATCTACCTGTTTGGTCACATTCTCAAAGAACTCATTAAGGTTTGTGAGGCATGACCTACCCTTCACACAACCGTGCTGACTATCCCTCATCAAATTATTCTTTTCTAGATAATTATAAATCCTGTTTCTTATAACCTTTCCCAACACTTTACCAACAACTGAAGTAAGGCTCACTGGTCTATAAATACCAGGGTTGTCTCTACTCCCCTTCTTGAACAGTGGAACCACATTTGCTATCCTCCAGTCTTCTGGCACTATTTCTGTAGACAATGACGAGTTAAAGATCAATGCCAAAGCCTCGGGAATCTCCTCCCTGGCTTCCCAGAGGATCCTAGGATAAATCCCATCCGGCCCAGGGGACTTATCTATTTTCACACTCTGTAGGATTTCTAATACCTCTTACTTGTGAACCTCAACCCCACCTAGTCTAGTAGCCTGTATTTCAGTATTGTCCTCACAACATTGTCGTTTTCTAGAGTGAATACTGTCAAAAATATTCATTTAGTGCTTCCCTTGTCTCCTCTCACTCCACACACATCTTCCCACTACTATCCTTGATTGGCCCTAATCTAACTCACGTCATTCTTTTATTCCTTAAATACCTATAGAAAAGCCTTAGGGTTTACCCTGATCCTATCTGCCAACAACTTCTCATGTCTCCTCCTGGCTCTTCTGAGCTTTCTCTTTAGGTCTTTCCTGGCTACCTTGTAACCCTCAAGCGCCCTCACTGAGCCTTCGCATCTCATCCTAACATATGCCTTCTTCTTCCTCTTGACCAGAGATTCCACTTCCTTCATAAACCACAGCTCCGCGCTCTACAGCTTCCTCCCTGCCTGACAGGTACATACTTATCTGGGACACACAGGAGCTTTTCCTTGAATAAGCTCCACATTTCTAATGTGCCCATCCCCTGCAGTTTCCTTCCCCATCCTATACTCCCTAAATCTTGCCTAATCTCATCATAATTGCCTTTCCCCCAGCTATAACTCTTACCCAATGGTATACACCTATCCCTTTCCATCACTAAAGTAAACATAACAGAATTATAATCGCTATCACCAAAGTACTCACCTACTTCCAAATCTAACACCTGGCTGGGCTCATTACTCAGTACCAAATCTAATGTGGCTTCGCCCCTTGTTGGCATGTCTACATACTGTGTCAGGAATCCCTCCTGCACACACTGGGTAAAAACTGACCCATCTATAGTACTCGAACTATAGTGCTCCCAGTCAATATTTGGAAAGTTGAAGTCCCCCATGACAACTACCCTGTCTCCCTCAGTCCTATCGAGAATCATCTTTGCTATCCTTTCCTCTACATATCTGGAACTATTTGGAGGCCTATAGGAAACTCCCAATGGGGTGACCTCTCCTTTCCTGTTTCTAACCTCAGCCCATACTACCTCAGTTGACGAGTCCCCAAACATCCTTTCTGCAACTGTAATACTGTCCTTGACCAACAATGCCTCACCTCCCCTACTTTTACCATCTTCTCTGTTCTTACTGAAACATCTAAATCACGGAACCTGCAACAACCATTCCTGTCCCTGGTCTATCCATGTATCCGAAATGGCCACAACATCGAAGTCCCAGGTACCAACCCATGCTGCTAGTTTGCCCACCTTATTCCGGACGCTCCTGGCGTTGAAGTAGACACACTTCAAACCAACTTCTTGCTTGCCAGTGCCATCTTGCGTCCCTGAAACTTTATTTTGGACCTCTGTACTCTCAACCTTTTCTATACTCAAACTACTATTTTGGTTCCCATCCCCCTGCTGAATTAATTTAAAACCACCCGAACAGCCTTCGCGAATTTCCCTTCCAGGATATTGGTACCCCTCTGGATCAGGTGAAGACCATCCTGCTTGTAGAGGTCCCACCTACCCCAGAAAGAGCCCCAATTATCCAGGAATCCAAAACCCTCCCTCCTGCACCATCCCTGTAACCATGTGTTCAACTCCTCTCTCTGCCTATTCCTCGCCTCACTAGCACGTGGCACGGGCAACAAACCAGAGACGACATCTCTGTTCGTCCTAGCTCTCAGCTTCCATCCTAGCTCCCTGAATTTCTGCCTTAAATCCCCGTCTCTCTTCCTCCCTCTGTCGTTGGTGCCAATGTGGACCATGACTTGGGGCTGGTCCCCCTCCCCCTTAAGGATCCTAAAAACATGATCAGAGGCATCACAAACTCTGGCACCTGGGAGGCGACACACCAACCGTGAGTCTCACTCGTCCCCGTAGAACCTCCTATCTGTCCCCCTAACTATGGAGTCCCCAATGACTACTGCTCTGGTCCTCTTTCCCCTTCCCCTTCTGAGCAGCAGGGACAGACTCTGTGCCAGAGACCTGTGCCCCACTGCTTTCCCCTGGTAAGTCGTCCCCCCAACAGTATCCAAAACGGTATACTTATTGTTGAGGGGAATGGCCACAGGGGATCCCTGCACTGCCAGCCGGTTCCCTTTCCGCCCCCTGACTGTAACCCATCTGCCTTTTTCCTGTACCTGTGGAGTGACTACCTCCCTGTAACTCCTCTCAATAACCCCCTCTGCCTCCCGAATGATCTGAAGTTCATCCAGCTCCAGTTCCCTAACGTGGTTTTCAAGGAGATGGAGTTGGGTGCACTTCCCGCAGAGATAGTCAGCAGGGACACTAGTGGTGATCCTTACCTTCCACATTCTGCAGAAGGAACATTCAACTTCCCTGACCTCCATTCCCATTATTCTAAATTCCCAAAGACACTGTTGAAAAGTAAAGAATAAAAAATAAATTAGTTACCTTACCAATCAGGCACACAGAACCTCTTTCTTTGGTTAGAGGAGGAGCGTGGGTGGGAGACACTACCTGAGTAGTGTTTCGGGTAACGCAACCACACAAATATATTACCTTACTCAGCAGTCCCGTGTCCACTCCTGTTCAGCGTACGGTCCGCCTATTCACAGTAAGTTTTTAAAACTGACATACCTTCCTGGCAGCCTCCTGGTGCTCTCTCTGTCTGGCTCTCGCTCTCCTCCTGAAAATGAAGACCACTCCCGCTCGAGGTAAGCTTTTTAAAGTGGGAAAAAAAAACCTTACCTTCCCGGCAGCCTCCTGGTGCTCTCTCTGGAACCAGGACAGTTTGGTATCTGATGAAGCTGTAGGCTGTTTCTTTAAGCCTGCTTTCAAGGTTTGGACTGTTCTTTCTGCCAGCTCATTGGATAATGGATGGTAAGTGCTGTCCTTATATATATTGAATATCATTCAAGCTTAGGAAATACTCAATTTCCCTGCTGGTAAATGATGACTTGTATCTATGACCAACACTTCCAGATGTCAGTGTGTTGCAAAACATTTGTGCAGTTTTTCTATCATCATATCCGTGTTTGACGAATGAACTCTGTGCTGCTCCAGCTACTTTGATTGGTCATCTATAATGACGAAGCACATTGAGACGATGAATGGATCTACATAGTCAAAGTGAAAGTGAGTCTACGGTTTACCCAGCCATACCCTCAAATGTGGGGGAGTTGCTGACTGTAATTTTTGCCCTTGTTGGCACCCTGGACAAGATTCCACCACTACGGCTCTGTCTGCATCCAATCCTGGTGACTAGATATAACTTCTCGCCAACAACTTCATTTTGGAAACCCCTGGATGACCCTGGAGGAGTTCAGCCAGTGTCTGGCGGTGACCTTTGCTTGGGACATTCACTCTTGCTCCCCATAATAATGTGCCACCTTCTACTGAGACCTGGTCTCTCCAGGTCCAAAAAGGTTTCAGTTCTGGTTATGGCGACCCTTTTGGCTTCCCCCATCGCCACCAGCTGTTTCAGCTTTGCCAGGACGGGATCTTTCTGAGTGCAAAGTCTGATATTGTCAGCTGCGTCGGTGTGTCCAGAAAATTTAAAACCATTACGGACTCTTTCAGTGGTGGTACCACTAGTGGTGTGTCTGGCAGTGGGAGCTGGCTCAATGCATCTGCATTTGCTGCTCAGCCTCCCACATGGTGTTCCAATTTGTAATTATATGCGCCTAGTAGTAGAACCCATAGCTGAATTCAGCCTGAAGCTAAGGGCGGCATTGCATTGTCCTCGTTAAGTAGAACTAGCAGGGGTTTGTGATCTGTCATTATTAAAAATTTACAATCATAAAGGTATTGGTGGAACTTCATGAATCTAAATGTGACTGCCAAAGCTCTGTATTAGCCAAATGCATTTGCTTTTGGATATTCCTCATGATCGGGCGACCTATGAGTTAATACCAGTCCAATGCCATATGGGGAGGCATCACATGTTAATGCCAGATATCACTTGGGATCATAGTGTACCAACACCTCAGAGAATGATAGTTTGTTTCTTCCCTAAAAGTTACGGCTTGGCTAAGTGATCATTTGTATGGAAGTGTTGATGCAAAGGTGTCAGGATGGAGGCCATGTAATGTATGAACTTTCCATGATAATTCACCAGTCCAAGAAAAGACCTAAGCTCTGGTGCAGACGTGATAGCTTGAGCACTGTTGATCATGCTCATTTTATCTTCCAACTGGTGTAACCTGGTCTTGTCAACTCCACAATAAAAGTAGGTCACTTGGGTTGCCTGGAACACGCTCCTTCCTAAGGCCCACCTGGGAGAAATGTCAAAGGGTTCTGTCCAAGTTCTCTAAGTGTTCCTCATTTGTCTTCCTTGCTATGAGCATGTCATCCCGATTATTGGCAACTTGTGGTAGACTTTGTGAAATGTTCTCATCATCCACTGAAAAATCATACAAGTTGATGATATCCCAAATGGTAGTGGTACAAACCCTTATGGGTATTAGTTATAGCATATTTCTGGGGGTCCTCATCTAAACCCTCTATGCCAGGGATTGAGTATTTATTCAGCTGGTAGAAGTGGTTCATCATTTGTTTAAAATCCAAACAAAAGTGAACCGGCCCATCAGACTTCAAAATCGTGATGGACTTTGCTGCCTTTTCTACAAACTCGACTAGTTTGATGATTCCATCACTTTCCAGCCTTCTGGTATTTGCTTCTATTTTTGCCAGTTAGACAATGGCACTGGGCAAGCTTTGTAAAATTGTGGAATTCCTGGTCAACATGCAAGGTAGCTGATCACTGATGCAAGGTAGCCTGGTTCCTTTAATAGTTCCTAGACCTTGCTGAAAAACCGTCTTTAATCAGAACTTCACTCAAGCAGCTATTTTCTAATTGACAAAATGTTGAGCCAATCTAGATGGATTATTCTCAACCAATTTCACCCCATCGAGCTTGGGCTCCCCATTCTCAGTCTAGCAAAAGTCTTGCACAAACTTAAGGGTTGGAATCTACAGCAAATTTTGTTGAAGACTCATTCCGCCATTACTGAAATGGTGGTGCTGCTATTGACCTCCATTAGAAATGAGTGAACATTTAACCAGCTGTTTATATCAATTGGTTCTGATTTGGATGTTGCTAAGCAACTTAACTGTTCCAAACTAGATGAAGGTGCATGCTTCTGGAAACCAGCCTGTGAGTTGTCTTATTCAAATTAGATCTTGTGGAACTCTTATGTAGTCTTGAGTCTGCACACCGGCAACAACTAGAATTGCTTGCCAGTTCAAATCCTGAAGGAAAATGTAACCATTTGGCCGAGAGTTGACTTTGTTTTGGGGTTTTGCTATGGGATAACCTAGAGCCCATCTGTTCAGGATATGTTCTGAATGAGGCTATGCAATTGCCTTCACTTGAGTTGTGTTCCCCAATCTAGGTCAAACTGGTGAGGGTGTTCACTTCTATCGGAATACTCTGTAACTCATATGCTTCACTTACTGCATCATCTGATGAAAAAGCCAACTATTGTGCCTGTGTGAAGTCAAGTAGTTCAATTGGACTTCAGCTAATAAGCACTTTTGCCTGGTTACTTCATTAGTCCCATATACCAAATGGTCTCTTAGCATCTCATTGAGCATTAAACCAAAGTCACATGCCTCTGTCTGTCTTTTTAATCTAGTTCAAAATACTGAAATGGATTCTCCTGTTTCTCGAATTGGCAAGTAAAACCGATTGCATCTCAGCATTAGAGGAGGCTTGCGTTGTAATATTCCTCAACTAAGTCCATGAACTCTTGAAATGTTTTAGTATCTGGTGCCTCAGGAAAAGACAGGCTCCTAATAACCAGAAAAACCATGGATCCACAAGCTGCAGGAGAAATACTTGTTGCTTTCTATCTGCTCCAATGTTATTTGTCCAGAAAAAAAATGTTTCCTTTGCATATATTCAGCCTAGTTTTCGATGGCAGGATCAAAAGAATCACACTTCCCAAATAATGGCACAATGTCAGAAATGCTTACCCCAACTTAAAAGGAACTGTTGTGTGCAAGTTCCATCATGAACATGTTTTTTTCTCTCATCACTACTAAAATAAGCTCATAGAGGCCAACATCCCATCACCAAGTCACCCTTTATTTACACATGGAGAGTCCTTGACTTTGATTCAATTCTCAGAGTGAACAGGAAGCTTGTTATTCCCGTTCTTATCTGTCAGCCAATGCTCCCTGATTAGACCCAATTAACAGCCCCAATCAGGGAACTCATATTCTTTGATGCCAACCTTGCTGAACCTGGCACAGTCGGTGTACTTCTATCTCAGCTTCCTACTCCTATGGCTTCCAAAATCTGGTGAAGGAGATTAGGTAGGGAGCTTCAAAATCTTCATGCTATGTCATCAGCAACCGATCTCTTCTCCCCAGAAAATGCAGTTCATAAAAAGCTACTTCATCCCTTGTTCCACCCTGATAAACTGATCTCTTTTCTCATGACCTCAATTACTATCCAACATTTGCCATCTTTTTGAATGTATGTTCTCTTCCAGACTTGCCAGAACCAATTCCCATGCAGTGAATTTGTTAATATATGACTTCTGCTTTCTGTTTAAACAGAATGTTTATTCCAATGTTGCTGTCCCTATTGGGATTTTTTTAAAAATGAAAAATCAACTTACAACTAACCTCTAGGCCTGGCCTCTTAAATGAACAAACGCTTATCTAATCCGTCCCTTTCATCACATGCTGTTTCCCAAAGTCCACAAGTCATCTTCAGCTCATAATTCTCAGTTTCTAGCTAAAAACTAAAATTGACTGAAAAAAACATGAATGAAAAATCAGGGAGAGTTTTAGTAGTCCAGACTCATTCTTGACTTGTGCAGCTGTGCTTGATTCATAAGAAAAGATTATCTTCTTTTGGCTAAAAAAAGTATTCAAATGTAGATTGTAATTTGTCATGATGATATCAGATATGAACTGTAGATCTTTCAAGTCTGTTATATAATTTAATACTTGGGACAGTCATGAATTGAAATGGTTCTATGAGGAGACAAAAATACTGAATTAAAATGGCTAAAGAAATCAGCTAACCCACAAAGGTAGGCCAAGTTTTTGAAAAGCTGAACGTAACATTATTCATACTAATATTAAAACCAGTCAGCAGATCTCTCTGATAGGTTCAAAAATGTGCTAATCTCTGATTCAGTTTACACCCTTATGAAAATCTTCACAAGTTGAAGATGAAAAATCATCTATAATTATCAAGTCTGGACACAATGAGCTAATCAGATGGAATATACAAACAAGAAGCCCCCTGTCTGGGAGTGCAAAAAAGATGGAATTTAGACTGTAAAACTCCCTGAAGGCTCTTTCTCTGTCTCTCAACTAGTAGAGTGCCTAGTTCCAGCCCTGATTGGAAAGAATCAAATGGAAATTGAAAACCATACAGATAACTGCATTGTTCACATCTGTTGATGATCTATGAATCCAACTAGCTGATTGTTGTCTCTGATTAAGTCTTATGCCTGTATGTATGTGTGTGTGTGTGTGTGTGTGTGTGTGTGTGTGTGTGTGTGCACGCGTGCGTGTGCGTGTGACTGCACAAAGGCAGCCTACTTGACATACTTTTGTTTTCAGAGTTAGCAGATAATAAAATTCCTTTTCTTTTCGAGCACAAGTCACCCTTATAACTGTCCCTTCCTGTTGCAATAAAAATTAGCTAACTAGATTTCAATATAGCCTCATGCTAAAAGTAACAAAAATCTTTTGCTGAAAATCAGATGTGACGTATGAGGGAGTTTGAAATGTAAGGAGCTGTTTCAGCCCTCCTCACCTGCTCTTAACAAGATTAATGGCTTGAATGAAGGCTATAGAATGCCATAACTTTCTTTTTAAACAATTGGAGTAGTCAAGTAGTTGGTTGACTGATCCTTAAAGAAGGTACAAGAGCTTTTCTTTGCTTGTGTTGGTGAGAATTCATTGTGATTAGTTGCTGACGATCCCAATTTCACAAATATATGAGCCAACAACTCAATGATGTTCAGTTTTGTCACCCCACCAAATTTTTAGTAAATATGTTCTGGTCTGCTTTCAACACTATCTCCTTATCTCTTATCTTAGTTGTCACACATTTTTCTGTGTCCTTGCAAGTCTTCCATTTCATCTTCTTGACAGGATTATGAAAGCTCAGATCATGGTGCTATAGTCGCTTCTGACAATAAGTCATGAATGCTTTCTTTCCCTCTTCTTGTCCTCTGTAACGCCCTTGACTATAGGCGCTGATGGAACTCAGCCTGATGTGATACGATACAACTGATCTGTCTCCAAGGAAGGGATGAAAAGAATTAATCATTTTTTGAATGATGTCCATGACATTCCACATGTCCTTTAAATCACATCCTCTTCTTGTCTTGTTCAAGTCAATGTGTTGATGTTCTGCGACCAGCCACCCTTTGACAGTTTTTGCTTATAGCAGCTCTCTAATGCTGTGACAAGGTCCATCTTTGTACAGCTCTCCTACTGACAGTAAATCCCATCAAACCACCCTTTCCTTTTGGAGTCACAGCCAGTCATCACTTCAATGGCTTGATCAAATTGTTTGGATTATAATTCTGCATTGATATCGGAATGCTTTTCTAACCAATGTGCTGAAATAAACCTGGTGTCGTCTCGATTATAAATGAGGAACCAAAACAGCATGGAGTGAATACTTGAGTGCTGAATATCCCATCATGGCCATCCTGTTTGCTGTGGTAATGAGTGTTAATTCTTCCACCATATTCATAGAGTCCCTACAGTGTGAGACCAAGCCATTCAGCCCATACCAACCCTCTGATGAGCAACCCACCCAGAATCATTGCCCTACCTATCCCTGCATTTTCTACAGCTAATTCATCTAGCCTGCACTTCCCTGGGCACTATGGGAAATTTAGCGCAGCCCATCTACTGCACATCTTTGGTTTGTGCCAGGGAACTAGGACACCTGGAAGAAACCCACGTAGACATGGTGAGAATGGCAATCTCCACACAGACAGTCACCTGAGTTCCTGGTGCTGTGAGGCAGCAATGCTAACCACTGAGCTAATGTGCTGCCCTAATTGATGTAACTGCTGGTGAACTAAAACGTCATGCTGTTTCTGTTACTGTTAACACAATTGTTAAAGCAATTGGTAAATACTTGGAATGTCCTGGAGATGGGTATGTCATCGAAATCAACATTGGAGAAGATATTCACTCTGTATAGAAATAAGTACATTGTTTTAAAGCAGAACACAGGAATGGATTAGTCAGACAGGAAAATATGAATAAATAAATAAAGGCATTTAATTTAACATAGTTCTTTATAAAATACTATAAAATCACATGTACTCACATTCATAGTTATGCTTTTCCCATTATAGCTTCTTTTCTTAGCTCTGTGCATTTGCATTTACCAGTGAAAAGCATTTAGCACGGCCCATGATATCCAATTGCTCTTGGGCTTAATATGAGCTTTGCTTGTGACCCAGCAAGCTCCAATTAAAATTTGCAATGGTGTTCTCATCAATTGTAGCTTTTCTTCTTCCAGTAAACAAACTCCAAGGATGTTTGTCAGCTACAGTTGGATAACTGAATTATATACCCTTTGGCTCCAGCAACAATGTGCATATAGCACAGGTTTAGAGTTCTTGTGGCACAGTGGTAATGCCCCTATCTCTAGGTATAAAAGTCCCTCGTGCACATGCTATAAAATGACTGAATAGGTTAATTGGAAGTATTTACAACAAGCTTATAGCTTGGTAACACAGAAGGAAAAAAGACTGGACCTAAAACATTACCATTGTTTTTCTCTGCTCAGATTCTGCCTGATTTTCAGGAGTATTTGTAGGATTTTCCATTTTCATTTTTAATTTCCAATATCCACCGTATTTGCAATTGTATGACAGTGCGGAGATAATGACTGATGGATTTAACAAAACTAACAAATGCAGTAATTCTGAACTGTCAAATAAGGAAAGCAATTTACATCAACAATCAGGGCTCTCATGCAATTCTATAACATATACAACATTTTCTTCAAAATGTTCATGTTTTGAAGATGGGAATATTGATTTTTCTGATAAGTGAACTTTAAACTAATAATGATGTACTTTTTAAGTACTTCAAAGAAGGGAACGGCCTGCACACATTTTAGACTTGTCACATGGTCTAAAATCAGTTGGGTTATTATTTCTGTCAACATTCAGTGCTTCAAAATTGCTCATTGTATTTAAACCAATCTATTCTTCCTTCCAATTTTCATATTTGCAAAGCTCCTTTTAAGGTTTGTTTGGCATTATATGGTCATGTCTATGAAATTAAAAATGCTGATGTTCCTTGAATTGAAACTGTCCAATTATAATTACATTTCTATGGTCTTAAAGGTTGTATATTTTTAAACTACCAGTTCATTTTGTACTAGTTGAAAATGCATTTGTACCACAATCAACTCTTGAAATATTTTGAAGTATACTGACCTTACTTGTTGCTTTTCTCTCATTGGGAATATAAAAGAACATCTCTAGATTTATTGTCCACTTCTTCAATCTTGGATATCTGTTTACCTTCTGTCTCGATACTACAACTTCCTTCACAGCTATCTATATCCCCAAGGACATTGGAAAGTACCAAACTAATAAAAGACAGCCAGTCCCCTAAAAAATGAGTACAGCTCAATTGTCTACTTTCTCTAATATCTATTCAATTATTCATGACTTTTATCCAAGGCTGTCTTCCCCCTAATCTATTCCAGATGAACATTACCCTCAACTAGATAGCTGTTGTGATACTGGGCTTTGAGTTGACTGAGAGTCTGCTATATTGTGTTCTGTTATGCTTTCTGATTTAATGTTCATTTACTGATACTTGTGTAGTGATTGCTAGATGTGTTGTCATTCTTAGAGACAGTAGCCTAACTTGCATCAACTCCTCTGCTCTAGGTGCTGCGTATATTCTATTAATGAGTAAATTACTGCTTGTCTGTCAGTTTACCTGTTGAGAAGCATCTTCATCTCCAATATCTTGGAAACTAACACATAAAGTGTTTTATATCCTCCAGAGAAACACTCAGAGTGTTCGCGAATGATTTACTAAAACGAACTAAACTTTGTGACATTAAGGTATCTGTACAAATGTGTCATGATGAACTGGCATTTTTATAGCACCTATCACAATCTTGGGACACTCCAACAATTTTTGCTGTCAGTGAAACACTCTTGAAAAGTATTACCATTATTTTATGTCAAAAATGTGATAATCAAAATCACACACATCGAACTCCTACAAATAGCAATGTGACTGGATCATCTGTTTTTAGTGATGTTTATCACAGGAACTTATGAATAGGAGTATTGAGCTTGTGCAGTTATTCATTATTTATCTCAATGTCATTGCCACACACCATCCCAACATCCCTGTGTGTCTTTACTGTCCAGAAATATTATGATCTCTGTATTGAACACGTTCAATTATTGAGCATCATCAGTCATATGTTGGAGAATTGCAAAGATTCATCATTCTCTAAGTAAGGAAATTCCTCCCCATTTCAGTTTTAAATGACCTATTCTTAGTCTGAGATAAAGGGCCAAATATCGCTCAGGGTATCAGTGAGATTGCCCATTCTCTTTAAAGTGGTCCCATGAATTTTCTTTCGTAAGCACCCAATGGAGCGTTACTAGAACCTTATCTGGAAAATGGCATCTTTGACAGTGCAGAATACTCTCAGGCATGTACCAGAACATTAATCTGGGTGATGCACTCAAATCACAGGAGTACGGTCTTTGACAATAGGTGAGTCTATTTTTGAACATAACCCCATTAAATTGATGCTTGCACCAAAGGTGAATTTTAGGATTGTATCTTTTCCGGAATCTACAGAAAAGAAATGGAAAACCATAGTCGTACAATTGATCTAGTCGTATGCAGTCTGGATACTTTGACGAGGTATCTAATCTGCAATAAACTGGACAATTGCTTTATCCTGAACGAGGTAGTTTTGTGGATTTATTTTGCATCATCATTTTCCAAATTGCAACTGTATGATAATTCAAAAGTATCTAGTTAACTACAAAACATTTTGGGCGAAAGTCAATAAACAGAAAAGTAAGGCTTGAAATGAATGCAGAAATAAAATACTTCAAGTAGATTTAACCAAATTTTGAGGCATTATTTATAATTTGTTGAGGGCTTTTATCTTGAGCACCTGGAAATTAACAGTCATCTTAGCAATGGGAAATTATCAGATAATTTCACTCTCTTTGAGCTCCAGTTAAAGGGCTTTGTTTTTCCTTCTGGTAATTCTCTGATTATTGTGCATTTGCTTTGGTTTATGACCTACTAAGTCGACTGAGGCGACCCAATTGGTGAGTAGCAGTCTCATCTGTGAGTGCAGATTCAAGTACTAATTCCAGAACCAGAGAGCAAAGACCTTGCCTAACACTCCTCTAGAGAACGGAGGGAGTGCTGCATTGTTAGAGGTACTGTCTTATGAATAAGATACCACACAAATGGGCTTTATGCCCTTTAAGGTGGAGGTAAAGGATCACACAGCATTGTTTTGAAAATTATCCTGCTGCCCTCACCAATACTTTCTTGTCAATCAACATCAAAGAAAGTATAATATCGCACTGCTGTTTTGGGGAACCTTTACGTGTTCTTTTAACCAGAGGACAACATATGGCAACTATCTGATAATTCCCCATTGCCATGGCAACAGTTCATTTCCAAGCACATGGAGAATAAATCAAAACCTCAGCAAATTACAAACAGTACCGAATATTTCCTATATCACAAAGGTTATGAGACTTCAAAAGCACTTCATTTGGGAAATATGCAGCTATGAAAGGTGCCAAGTAAATGCAAGTTCCTTTTTTTTAATTGTTCGCACCTTCAAAAACAGAAAATTTTATGTGATTATTCCAAGCAAGGTCATCTGAGTGTTCAACAGGAGCGGTACGTCCTTTATATCAAATACTCCAAGGCAAAAACATTTTTAGTAAGGGCTGAAACTTATACTAATTTTGGCGAAGAGCCAGTTGCATTGAATTGTTGGAGCATGTTTTGCTGCAAAATGTAATGAGTTTTTTTTGTCATATCTTTCGGAACTGACCTCATCAAATATCTACCTGGTCCCATGGCATTCCTCTTGTCCATTCCAGACCCATAGTACTATGCTTCCTTCCTGGGTAAACTTGCCACATGGCATACATCTGCCAAAAGAGTGGCATTACTGGTGCACACTACATATTTAAAAAGATACTGTGCCCCCAGATAAACACTGGCATATCAAACATAATGACACAAATACAGTCTGAAAATGTCAGACTGCCCAGGAATGATGGTGCCAAGATTCTCTTGCAGGGATCTGGAGTTCCTGGTTAAGAAGTAGTCGAGAAGAGGACCAGCACAGAATGGTCCATTGTCACTATCTGGGCCATCCAGCCTCTATGCAGAGAAATAGCAAGCAATTCCACAAGACAGTCAATAATCTTTTCCACTCCATCAGAGTAAGTACCACAGCCTTCTCTGTTACACAACACTCACTTGATCTCTGCCACTACACCAAGCTCCCAACAGACCTCAGGCTCTCCCGACTGCCTGCAGCATCATCCCTCATATGCTCTCAACCCCATCTTTTGCAATGCCACACACCACTCGCACTGCTTGGACACTGCTCTGTTTACTCACTCACTCGAGACGTCTCACCACCTTTCAACCACCTGTGCCAGCACTAACAGCCACGCCACCCACTTCCATCTCTCTCAATGGCTCCCATTCCCTCATTCCATGAGAAGATAGCCTACAAAAGGGCAGAATGACCCTGGCTGTGTTGAGGGGCACCGGACATCAGACTTCTCACCCCATACAAGGAGAAAATCCTTGCCTTTATGTGGGAAGACTGCCATGTTTTCTGAAGCGATGCTGAGACATCTACATTCCGCCAACCAAGTAAGTACTATTCTTCATTCTACTGCAACTCCTACAGTAACTCTACCGTTGGTGTCATTCATTGCACATCACTTCTAACCATGGCTATGATGCCTTCTTTCCTGTGTCATTCCGGTACCAGTTAGATGTCCACAGCCTTAGTGGAGAAACAGCCTGCCCCACCAGAAGCTGCCTCCTTGGCCCCTGAGGATGAGAGTACCGAGGCCTCAGACGAAGCATCAGCAAGGTTGCTCCCTACACTCCCGACCAGGTCAGTGGAAATGTCGGCCTTTGAACCTGTGCAGGCACAAGCTGGTGGACATCTTACTGTGATAGTACCTCAGAAGAACAAATCTCCCCAGATTACTGACTTTCAGTGGATTGCTCCCGGGGAAGGAGACAAACCACTGGTGCCAGTATGCCTCACCAACTGTATGAGCCCTATCCTACAGACTGGATGTTATGGAGATACTGGTCTGATTGTGACCCATTCCCTGGACTGCAGAGGCATGGACAGCTCTGACCAAGCCCTATTCAATTTGCTAGACTGATAATGAATACTGCTCTTGACGTAACGTGCCAGAACCCCTGACTGATGGGTACCTCTGTGGACATTGATGAGGGTTTAGAGACCTGGCTGTTTGCTTGGTGCAAATGCCATGTGTTTGTTGTGTCAGCTGCTGGCACATGGTGCAGGTGTGAGATTGATGTATCATACTGCCATACAGGAGGTTTTACTACCCCTTTACTGAGAATTGGTGATTGGCAAGGCAAGTTGCCTGCTTGTGTGGCTGCATTAACTGGCATGACATGGCAAGAAAGATCATGATACAACATAAGGTGTAGAGCTGGATGAACAAAGAAGGCCAAGCAGCACCAGAGGAGCAGGAAAGCTGACGTAGTAAAGGTGTATGTAGGTGGGGAGTTAGGGTGGGTATCAGTCAGTCAAGGGAAGACAGACAGGTCAAGGAGGCAGAGATGAGGCTGGGAGGTAGGAGGTGAGGGTTGCGTTTGTAATGGAAGGAATGGATAGGTGGGAGAAATGATGGACAGGTTAGCGAGGCAGGGATGAGATGGGCTGGTTTTGGGAGGCGGTGAGGTGTGGGGAGATTTTTAAGCCTGTGAAGTCCACATTGATACCATTGGGCTGCAGGGTTCCCAAGTGAAATATGAGGTGTTGTTCCTGCAACTTTCGGGTGGCATTGTTGTGGCACTGAAGGAGGCTTAGATGGACATGTCCTTCAAAGAGTGGCACGGGGAGTTGAAGTGGTTCGCAACTGGAAGATGCAGCCATTTGTCACAAACCAAGTGTAGGTGTTCCGCAAAGCAGTCTCCAAGCCTCTATTTGGTTTTCCTGGTGTGGAGGAGGCCACATTAGGAACAGTGGATACAGTATACCACATTAGCAGATGTGCAGGTGAACAAATGTTTGATGTGCATTGTTTTCTTGGGGCCTAGGATGTGTGTGAGGGTGAGCACCTACGCTCGTTTTGCAACAAACGGCTGCCAGATGCCAGAGCATCCTGCAATGCAAATCGACACATGCTTCCTTAGCACCCTGCGTTTAGATTGCTGCGATGTCATGGAGATCAGAGGGGTTAGCAAAAGTTGGATATCAATACCTGTGGATAAAAGGTGTGTTCAGCTGCTGTGCACAAATTGTGCGCTGTTTGCTTCTGAGCTTCTGAGGTTGCTTACAGCCAATGGTGAGCTGAAGTCACTGAGTATCTGCTGTGATTTCCACATTGACAATTCTCAGGGTCTAGCTTGTTTGTTAGGTTTGGTAAGATGAGAACCTGGTTATTTTAAGCTATGCGGTTAATAAGTATTTAATATTCCATAATCCATCTTAATTGGCAACTTACCATTGCCTATTGAGACACCCGCCTCTTTTCGTCTTCTACTGTTAGCCACTTCAGCTTCATGAAGTTGGAGGAAGATTCTTGTAAACCATGAAGACTAAGTCTGCCATGTGTACATTGCATGGAAGGTTTTTGTTTGGAATTCTTTACCTGATTTTTTTCCTTCAGGATAAAGCTCTTACTCCTCTTTGACCAATTGACTGTCTGATTCTGACTGTGCCTGTGATGGATGTTACATTTAGCATCAATGTGCTAAACCGATCCAATAATGGTTAATACCTTAGATCATGGTTTCTGATTCAGAATATCATGTCATTTTTCCTGATGCAAATCTTTTGTTTTGTCAATGAGATCAATAATCCAAATGTTTCATGTCTTTAAGCAAAAAGAAGGTTGCATTTTGTTTTAGTATTTAAAAAATAAGATTTACTTTTTCAGTGGTTGTATGATAATCATATCCTTGCAAGATATATTTTTCAGAAAGTTCTGTATGCACCTCAATGATATTTTAAGGCTGACCTAGTTGATATGAATGTTGTTCCAGCTACAAGTGTCCAATATTCTCAAAGTTGCTGTACAGTTTGAACTGAATGCCTTTGCTGTGTGCGCTATCTGTTCACAGCCATGGGTTTTTGTGGGATACATCTATGTCTCCTCATTATACTTACCCTCACAGCATGGTGAACCCTTGTCACGAAGCATTGCAGGCTACTGCTCTATATTCACTTGCAAATAATTTTTAATGTCTGAAGGTGCCAAATATAAGTAAGTCTTTCTGCTCCACCCTCCAGAGCTGATACCTTGATCTTACAAGAGCAATTTCTATCCACAGTTAGTATCAGAGTGATACTCCTGGTTGGCAAGGAGTAAATGCAGCCTATCCAGGCTATATTATGTGGCTTGTAGACTGCCAGCTCCAGGTTCCAGCCCGTATTGGTCGGTCATTGCATGATCAAACTGCTGACAGCTTTGCTGCTACCATGACAAATTAAGGATTATCGAAGGCATCATTCTGTTCTGTCAGGGATGAACACAATGACAAAGTGGGCTTGTTCTTATGTAGCCTGCACAAATGGTGAGAGTCTGCCAACTGCTTTTCACCTCATACCCATAAAATGTTCGAGGATTATAAACCTAAAGTAACTCTTTGAAAACGATTCAATTGAACTCTGAATTCATGGGCCCCAACAATCCCTGGCAGTCTAAGACTGATTCCCACCCCGACCTCAACCGGACGCAACATCTCTTCCAAATATGAAACAACATCCCTTAACTAGACTTGATACCCTTCCTGAAATAATACTATGACGCCACAATGACGTGATAATCCTGTCTTCTTTGGACAAGACCCAATACACCTCCCCCATCATACCTCAAACTCTCCAAGCCCAAATCAAAATACACCACCCCCCCCCACCTTCACTGATCCAAGCCAACATACCTCAAATCTATCCCAACCTGCACCATTAGTCTCCCAGTACCTGCTGGTGCTCATGCTATTACTACCCAACCTCTCACCTATCCTAAAAATTCATCCATGGACTTGAAGTCTACTCACTCACTCATATGGCACTTGAGCACAATATCACTCAAATGCCTGCATTTACTTTACACACTTACATTTTCCAAGCAGTTGTCAAAGCTGCTGTGCTAGATGAATAAACTTCAGAATAAAGCACAATTGCTGCAGGGAAAGTGGTTTCAACAATGATTCACTCCCCTACTGCCTCTGGTGTTACTTGGGTAGACCATTGCCATTTTGTAACAGAAGAATTCTGTCTAGGACTGTAGTGCAAAACTGATCTAGAGATAAGTGGTTATTTGTTAGTTCCACTCAGAATTGGAAATAGGGTCATAAAGTTTAACAGTTCAGTGTTTAGCAAGGAGTCCAACTAACTATGATCATTTACATTTGGTTCATTCATACTTTTACTGTGTCTCTAATTCTGTCTTCATTTCGTGGAAAAGTGTTAAGCTTCTATTCTGTATTCTTTCAATGGCAACATTGAGAATTTGAGAGCAATTTGTAGACTATTACAGGCATGAATGCACAATTTGCCACATTCTGGCACAACTAATTTTACTCTAGTGAATCATGCAGCTCATTCTTTGCAGTCTCCTGTCACTGTTTACCATTTGTAATAAGGATAATGTGCGGATGATTTTGTTAACTTTTCAAGCAGGCAAAGATGTTCGATAATTTTGCGGCTGGATTTTTGGTCTTGTCTTCTCTCAGAGAATGGGCTTCGTCCACCAGATGGAACGGCTGAGATCATAAACTGAGGGTCATCTTGAGGAACATGAAGGCCAACCAAACATCTCCAAAACAGACAGGTGAATCTTTTATCTTGCTATGATGTTAGTTATGTTTCATCAGCGTCTCCAAGTAAAGTTTATCGTTGCAGGATTTGTATCAACTTTCATGTGCAGAATAATGAAAATGACACACAAATCTGATCTTAGCTGTTATCAACCATATTGCAATATTGCTCATTTTTAAGTAGCAAGGGTGAGAAGTTCTGAACAATTATTGCATGATGTTCATACCCTATTTAAAAACAAATCCGTACTTAGTACTCAAGAAATCCTTTCTACATTCTCAACGAAACTGAACGACTTAAATGTTCTGCATTTGATTTATTTATGTATGTAAGTGCAAGTTGACCTCCCATTTATATTGCTTGGAATTAGCATATTAACAATTATATCTGAGCAAAGCTAAGGAGTTCTGTTTTATTAACTCTGAGGATAATAACCCAAAAGAATACCATGATTATCATACAACGATACGGAAATGTGATTTATACATTCAAGGAGTTTAGATAAAGTAACATTTTCCTGACTTTTTTTGCTTCACGTGCATTGTATAAGGGATTCATTTTCTTTGGATTTGCAAACTTTGCTTTATCAGGTACAATATCAGCGAACGTGAAGGACTTAACTAATTATATTGAAAATTTACAGTAACAGTAAAATAAATTGTTAAAGATGAGAGATTAATATTTTGGTGTTTATGATCAAATCCACACAGTACAACACAGCAACATCTGGTCATAATTTGACACACATTCAGTCATATTCAGAATTACTAAAAATGTGGTGAATATATGGATAGAAAAATAAGTGTTGTTGACACATATGTCAGTCCTGTTATTAAAGAAGGAAACTACTGACGCATTATTGGACCTAATGTGCTCGTTCTGAGAATAATTGACACACAACAATTAGAGTATCAAAAGGATTTTGTCCACCTGCACAGAAATCATTATAGATATTAGTGAGTGATAACCATGAGACATCTTCTATCATTTCTATAGATTCCTGGGAATGTGATGGCTACACCAGAGCAGAAAGCAGTGGGGTGGGCAGGTAATCTTTGTCTTGAAAACTGGCTTCAACCAACTTGTTTCTGGAAAGAATCCAATGTTTTTTCACCATACCGCCTCATTCATAAACATAACTGATTGTGTTAGGCTGTAATAGAGCATGCAGTAGGAAGTTACTGAGCTCAGTGTTGCTTTATTGCTTTCTAAGCAAAGGAATCAAAGGTTTCAAACAAAACAATGTACATTGTCGTTAGAACAGTATGTGTGAAATATTAATGATTAGAGTTACAGATGGAACAGATTTCAACCTCGCCAGACATTGAGATGTTAAAAGAAAAATTGAGAGGAAGTTGCCTCGAACGAAGCATTCAAATCTATACATACAAAATGTGATATGTTCTGTTTGCTTACTTCAAAATAATGTCTTTCTGTATGCCAAATATATGGTATGAATTATTTAGTCATGGATTTCAAACGACTTAGTTCAAACAGGAATTGCTTCTTCCATATCCAAACTTTCTCATGCTTTTAATTTACTTTCTGTTTCAATTCTTTGCTGCATGTATTGATTTTGTGTATTTACTCCATAAGTAAATTCCACCTAAGAATGTTTAGCTGAACCCATTCTGCATTTTGATCATTTTTTCCGATCCAGCAATAAAGCGTGATGGGCATCGATCCACAGTTAGAGTTAGGCTGACATGTGATTCCGGGTCCAAAGTTATGTGGTTAACTCTGATAAGCCACTCAGTTCAAGAGCAATTAACAATGAATAACAAATGATAGCTGTGCCAGAAGCACATACATCCCATGAAGGAATAAAATAAAGTGGTGCCTCATGTGAAATGTGCTCACATTGGCTATTTTGCCAGAAAAATGCATTTTAAGGGAAGATTTGACACTTCAATGATCTCAAATACACTGAGATTATGAGGTGTTTGATGCATATTCCATCAGAATTCGGAGAACTAATTTAAACCAAAGTGTTTTTGTTAATAAAGTAACATTGTATTTTTGAATCTAACAACAAACACCAGATGCCTGTTTGCTACTTGCCAGTATGTCGGGCAGCTGACAGTATCTGAAACATGGCACAGTGTACAAGCTTTTGTGCCACCTTTTAATGAGGCAATCTGGATTGAATTAGGAAACACCTGGACATATTTTTTGACAAACTTTGATCTGCCGTAATGATGGGTATTTAGTTTTTAATACAATTTTGACATCACTTGTGTGCATTATCTCCACCAATTAATACGGCTGAAAGCTAAACATCTGAGAAAGTCTTGTTGATAGGATTTTTAGTGTCCACATTGATTTAATATTGTTGGCATTAGACAGTGTGCAACAAACAAAAATCCACAGGTTTACACTTTGCCCATTGGCTTTTTGGGCATCAAAAACTAGAACTGTTTGTGATATTTATGGTAGCTAAAACAAGATGGTACAAAGGCAATGACGAAGGCCTGGTACATGGATGCAGGCTGAATATAAATGCAGGTTCTGATGGGGAAGTTGGCAGTGTCTGTAAGACCTTCAATGACACATTTAAACTCTTTTCTAACCTTTGAAACAATTAATAAAACATTGACTCTAATGCCAAAGACTTCTCAATTCTACCCATGACTACCCAATAGTCACATGACATATTATTCAACAGTGCTGATTTTCAGGTTCCTCACACTCAAGTTTTATTTATGTGGCGATGTGAATGGATCTACAACAAAGAAAGTCAGCACGATACAGTTTATTATATTAACTGAAATCACAAGGGCTTACAGGTGTTAGTATTTAAAATCAGGCATGAGCGACTGACCCTGGTACTGACTGTTGGAAGACAGAAAGAGATAGGTTCTGTTGCATTGAAGCTAGCATCCAATGCCGCAATAATTTACTACATCTCCACATGTTGCTAGGCTGCAACACATTTTGCAAAAAACGAACGCAAGAGTTAATGGACTTCTGAGTCAGTCTGCTGTATTCAATCAAAAAAAAACTGAAAATTTTCCCATAGGAATTCCACCCTAAATGGTCTGCGATTTTACACAGCATGAACCTTCTACTTAACGACACCCTATTGAAAAACCTTTCTATCACTTCCTCACTCATGTATTTATCTAGACTTTTCTATGCTATATTAACACTATTTACCTCAACAACCAGTTCTATGACCTCATCATTTTCTGAGCAAACAAGATTTACTGTATATTCTATTGTGATGCAACGTTTATACTTATGATCTCTAATATTGAACTCTCCAAATGTGGAAACATCAGGTCTCCATTAAATGGCAGGATTTGATCAAAGGTAGGGCTTCTTATTATTTGTGACCTCTGTCTTGCACCAACTCCAGCAGTTCCCTCAATTTCACTGCTAAGATTCCCAAATGGTGTATGCTTCCAAAATGGATTATCTATTTTACATTTTAATTAATAAGCACATGCAGAATTGTTTAAGTTCTTAAAATAAATTAAAAACAACATACCAAATTTATTTGAGTGAAATATTCAGTGTAAATCGAAGAGTATGATTAACAATTAAGTTTTAAGTATTAAAGAATGGAAAACGAATAAAGAAAGATGAATATCTGTACAAGGCTTTTCATAAGTACCACTTATCCCAAAGCACCAACCAGCTGTGAAAGTACTTGTTGAGGAGTAATCGTTGTTGTAGTGTAGAAAGCATGATGATCAATTTGCACTTAACATACTCCCACATCAGCAATGTGGTAATAGCCAGACAATCTATTTCTTTAATGTTGATTGGAGGATAAGTATTGACGATGGGTAACTGGTTGTATCCATTGTTAAATCCCCTAGTCTTCTTCAAAATACTGACAAATACTGAGATTTTTTTTACACCCTTTTAAGCAGAGAGATGGGGCCTCAGTTTAATGCCTTATCAAAAATATAATATCTCTGACAATGTAACACTCTCTCAGTCCTGCTCAAGAGAGTGTTAACTTTGACTATTACACTCAAGGCCAGGAATGGATTTCAATCCAGCAAGTAACAACTCAGAGACAAGAGTGCAACCAACTGAGCCACAGTTGACTCAGATATTCATGTAAACCCTAATCAGAGCAAAATGGCGAATGCGATAAAAACTAAATGGCCCATCATTCCATGGATTTCAATAAACTATTCAAACAATAAACTATTCTCTCCTATTTATCCCTTGAAAGAGCTGAACAGACAAATCTTTTAAGAAAAAACTGAGGAAGATTACTCCTTACAGCCTGAGGCAATTGAGCAACATTTTAAGATACCAGTGTAGTCTAAATTATTCAACCCTGGTGATTGCTAGTCAGAGGAGGTGGCACAAATTAAATGAACTGAACTATAAAGTGTAGCAAGCAACCACAATGGCCATTATGAGATGAACATCCATGCTGGCTGCAATCAAGATCAGATGATACACTTTTCTTCACATTTTTTTGTAGAACAATATTATAAGTACATTCAGATAATTGTGCCTGGACACTGAAAGGATAATGCGGTTCTTAGTATGTACAGGAATTCATTGTCGATAGCATCTACTCTTTTATGTTACATTTATTGCATTATAGTTGTTTCCTTTTGCTTGTGGGAAAATCTCATCTTTATGAAAGGGAAATCAAACTTGTGACCCTCTGGTGACTCTTCTCAATAATTCACTTTATGGCCTAATGGCTTTAATGAAGCATCTGTAGATAAGGATCCTGTTGCTATGCAAATGTCATGAGGATTCATTCAGCTTCTGTAACACCTTCAGTCAAAATCAAATGCTATTTGCTGATTTACTGCAGAAGAAATTGTATTAACATAAATTTTAAAAAATCAATTCCCATTCCATCTTGTGAGATGATATTCTGTGATTGAAATTGGTTTAAAATCCAAAACACTGCAAAATTTATCATACAGGCTTCACTCTTTAAAGTGTTAACCAATGAGAGACTTAAAAATCACTCTGTTTCACATGGGGTATATTCCTAGGTTTTAGACAGGAACTACAGGTTATGTACAGATACAGCAAAAGCTGAGGAATAGAACTTGGCCTCTGCTGCTGCCTTAGTTCTCCTAATTCTTCCACTCTTCTTGATCAATAGGTCACATCCTTTCTGGAACATGTCCATTAATGTTTTTGTTGACTGACAACTTATAGGGTTTTGACCAATCTGAAGCTCCATCATAAAGTGTATCAGCTAGATGGTTTCTTCTGAGCAAACATTGGTCAACTGAAGCACATTATGAAAAAGAAATGCAAATTAGTTCCCCAGCAGTCATAAAAACCATTACTATTAACCAGAAATGCAATCCTGTCTCGAAAGAGCAACGCAACTTTACGACACATAACACATTCTTGTGTCTTTCTCTTTCAGACATTGACCCCTTGTGTGCTTAGTAGCATGTTCTAATTGTACAATGTCACCATGTACTAATCAATGGATTTTGGTATCAATTATATTTTGCTGAACACTATGTGATAATTTGAACTTCATTTTGAAGGATGACATCTGTTTGGATTGAAATACAGTCATGAATGAATGTCTTGCTGTGTCAGAGCAGCAGGAAATTTGCTGTTTCAGTTCAGGGCTTTTTCCTGCTCCTTTGATGCTGCCTGGCCTGCCGTGTTCCTCCAGCTCAACACTGTGCTATCTCTGACTCCAGCATCTACAGTTCTTATGATCTCTTGATATTCAAATGCCTTCCCTGGTTTAACATAGTCATTGACTCCATCATGAGGCACACCCAGGACTGGCAGACTCTGAGAAGCACTTTGAAGTCTCCGCTCTGACCAGACTACTATCTCACAAACTCAAAACATAGAATGAAAAGTGAAGCTGAAATTGACTACGTAAAAAGACCCAGCTATTGACACAATGACACAAGTATATTCTGAGCAGCTGTAACAAATGGAAATAAACTCTAAAGAAAATTCAAAGAAATGGGTTGCAGTCAAAACACCACCAAAAGGAAATGGCCATAGCTTTGTCTTCCCATCTGTGGTCAAATGAAATATGAGATGAAGCAAAACTATCAGTTGCAAAAGTGTGGAATAACAACAGGTCTGTTTAACAAGGAGAGCAGCTATGAATTGTTACACTCCTATTGTCATTGGAAAATGACTGTTTCAAGTGTATCCTGTCCTGATTTTCTTTGAGGAAAAGAAATTTTAAATGCCTTGAAACATGTTTTAAACCCCAAGTGAATATCACTTATCATAGAATCCCTCCAGTGTGGAAACAGGCCCTTCATTCCAACAAATCCACACTGACCCTTGGAGAATCCCACTCAGACCCACCTCCTTATAACTCACCTAATCTACAGAACCCTGAATATTATGGACAATTTAGTATAGCTAATCCACTCAATCTGCACATCTTTGGACTGTGGGAGGAAACCAGAGTACCCAAAGGAAACCCATGCACACATGGGAGAATGTGCAAACTGCCTGAGGGTGGAATTGAACCTGGGTCCCTGGCACTGTGAGCCATCGTGCTGCCCCTGTATGGTACTTGTTCAAATCAGGATTTAAAGAGAAAAAAGGTCTTGAGAAAAAAAAAACTTAGTAGCTGAGCTTGCAGCATCCCATGAACTAGCACTGCTAATTATCCAGATAAAGTCAAGATTGGAGTAGAGATCCTGCAGTACAGAAGTACTGAGGTAGCTAATCAACAGCTAGAGCATATTCATGACAAAATAGAAAGGGTCTTGCATGATGCTGATTGATACTCCAGGGCCCAAAGACAGAACAATCATAGACAAAGAGCAGGTAGGAAATAATGCAGATGGCATGATGCAAAGGGAAACCAAACATTTCGAGAAACCAAAAGCGGAGTTCTCACTACTTACTTTGTACGTAAGTGAATGGCTGGAAGGAAAGAGAACAAGTATGTACCTAGGATCACTAAATTTGAAGATTCTGACGAATCATTTCAACAGGTTCAACCAGCATGATGTATAATTGTCACTATTTGAATGATCATTGCAGAAGGAGACCATCAGGTTAAGATAAAGTGTCAGATTGACACCAGAGCATTGTGCAACATCATGGTTTTCAAACAGAATAGTAAGAACTGTTGATGCTGGAGTCAAAGATAAGACAGAGTGGAGCTGGAGGAACACAGCAGGCCAGGCAGTGTCAGAGGAGCAGGAAAGCTGACATTTCGGGTCAGGACCCTTCTTCAGGGTCAATATGTTGATCCAAAAATGAATTCCTTGAAAGTAAGGTTGATTCTAAATGAAGGTCTTTTACTCCTGTTAAGAAGACAGATTACTCTCTAAGTCCAATGCAATCACATGAACGATGCTATGGAGTTTCTGAGCATAAATGGCAAGCAAAATCTCAACCAGACTAGTTGAAAAGTAGGGTTGGCAATATATTGCAGCTCACTGAACTACAGTCCACAGACCAGTTCTAGATAATGCAATAATATATTTAGAAGGTTTAGGATATCTTCCTGGCAACTACCAAATCAAAGCATAGGACCAAATCAGCCGAAGAAAGTTCTAGCTCTCCTCAAGGCCAGCCTGAAAGACAAGATAGAAAAACTGGAAAATCAACTCAACAACTCCTACAGACTTGATTACCAGCATTGTATTCAAGAAACTATCTAGAAAGTGGAAAATTCACATATAAATTAAACTCTGAAGAGGTCTCACAACACAAAAACCTCTATGATCCTAAGATGTGAAAAAAGTTTTTGACAAATGAATTTGGATGCAAGAATTAGATTTCTAACTATATTCTGAATGCTGTTTAAGAGATATGGATGATTGTACATGTCACCTGGCATGTGGCTCCAGAAAAATATCAGCATAGACAACATAAGATACTTAGAGATTTTCTTAGACCGAAAGTTATAATGGATGATTGGATCATTTACGAATGTCGAGACACCATGGAAGAAGCCATTGCTCCTCATGAACAATATGATGTATAACTGCTAGACTGAGTTCACCAGATGAACCTGAAGCTTAATGAAACAAAGTTAAAATGCAAATAAAAATGCCCAAAGTCAAGTCTATACACTATGTACTAACAGCAAAAAAGTCTTTGCACAGGTAAGACTTTTAGTAGTGATATGGAGACAAGCAGGTGTAAAGGCAGTGCTATGATTTAGTGAATTCATCAACGATTTGGCAACATCCTTGCCTGAATTATCCTTGGCATGTGAACAATTATACCAATTTACAATCAAGGACCTGCACTGATTGTGAAACAGGGAAGAAGAAGAAGCAGCAATCATGAAAATCAAGCAGCTAGTGGCAGCAATACCTGCGTTGAAAAAGTATTATATAAAATGATAATCACCCTGAATCGTAATGTCAGTAAGACAGGGCTGAGGGAAACCCTAACGCAGTGAGGACAATTGTTTGCTTTTGCATCTGAGACAGTATCACAATTTAAATGACTGAGCATATCAAGAAAGAGTGTGTGGCCATTGTCTTTGCTTGTAATCATTTACATCGATATTTATTTAGAAGAGACAAAGTGACAGTAGAGTCGAACCACAAGCAACTTCAAAGCATTTTCCTCAACCACTGCTACCTGTTGCAAGTGTCTTCAACAAATGTTATTCTGGTTTCAGAGATACCATCTCCATGCAACATGTAAGAAAAGGAAGCAGATGCACATTGTCTACATACTGTTGAGAGCAGCCCTCCCAATAATGAAAGTGAAGGATGCAACAACACAGTGAGAAATCTTCCAGATCCAACATGAAGTGACATTTTGTCATGTTTTGAAAGCTATCGGCCCAGAAGAGATATTGAAGATAACAGATAAGAGACTTGTTCAAATCAAGCAAACCATTCAACAAGATGCAACATTCCAAATGTTGCAATAAGTCATGAAAAGATGGACTGAAAGCATCAAGAACATGCCTATTATGGTAAGATTTCATTGGAAATAAAGAGATGAATTTCAGCCCAAGATGGCATACAGTGCAAAGAAAATAGAGTCATCCTCCCTAAGAAGTTGAGAAGCAAAATGTTAAAATGCATCTATTCAAACCATTAAGGAATTGAGTTAAGTCTGAGGAAGACAAGAGCTGTGCTGTGCTCGGCAAACATGAGCAATAAATTCAAAGACCACTGCTTGTAATGCGTACCAAGCTAAGCAAGTTAGAGAGCCAGTCATGACATCAGAGGTGGACTATGGATGAAGCTGGGAGTAGACCTTTTCATTATCGCAGGAAATGATTATCTTGTCACCATAGACAACTACTATGACTATTCGGCGATGCATCAGCTGGCTTTGAAAACTGCTGCTAGGATGTCTGAATGTCTTAAAGTAGTTTTCGGCAATGCTGGCTTTCTCCATGTTGTGATGAAGAACAATGGCTCTTAGTTCATGAGTCAAGAAATCAATACCATACATCAAGAAGCGTCAACCCAATTTGCACCTTCTGACCAGCAAAGTGCAGTTTTCACTTTGATTGTAGGTGGTGGAAATGAAGGATCAGATATACTACGGTGACAATAAGCAAATTTATGCAACTGGAGAAGCTATTCCTTAAAGGATAATCAGGAGGACATGAATTCCAACAGAATCCATTGATTAACTATCAAACCCAGCGATCCAAAAGATCCAACAACAAAAACTTAACACTGATATGTATCATAGCAGCAATAAATTGCATGGGAACAATCATCCTCAAGGAAGGAACCTCATCCAGATTAAAACAGCCAACAAAATACATGTATGTGCCTTTGCAAGATCACTCCAATTTAAAGACTATAATACAAAAGTAGAGACTGATTAAAAAGAAACAAATTACTAATGCCTGACAGTTGGGTATAATTTGAAATGTATATTTTAATAGTGCAGCTTTAAAAAAATCTTTTTGTATAAATGAACAATGTTTGGATTGACATGCAATCAGGAACAAATGTCATGCCTTGCTGTCATAGTCACGTGACTTCAAACATAAGGCACATACACTCCAGGCTGTTATCTTAGAGACACTTCAATAAACATTTGATTCTGGCCACACCGCTGCCTTGTAAACAGGGAAAATATCTGCCAGAAATAATCAAAGGACAGCCCGACTCAGAGACTTACTGGTGAAGACTGCTAAGACATAGACAGAAAGGTTCGATTTTCAACGTGTGCTGAATTTTGCCAGAGCCTTGAGAAGTCCAGTTTCCCCATGCTTTTGTTATGCGTGATGTTTTCTGCAGTAATTTCTGCATTATTTGCATCCTGTCCTTTGTCTGTAATCATTCTGTCCTGTGTGCCTGCACTATCTGTCAGTACATTGCAAAACTTGGCCTGTTCAGCTATAGGTATGCTTTAGTTGCTGATTCGCAAGATTTGCACTTCTGCGCAGGTCAATTACTCTCCCGAGTGTACATTTGTCTTCTCTCAGAATGAACACTTTCCCTTTTTGTTCCCTTTCTCCTAATATGTTTCTCCCTCTAATGAGCTCATTCTTTAATTGTGCAAATTCATAGGCTTCTGCAAACTGTGTAAATGATGTTATGAATTGATCAATTGTTTTTTTTTACTTTATTCCCTTCTTTCGAATACCTACCAGCCATATGTAATGTTTGCTCAGGACTGGAACTATGCCTTCAAATTTAAAAAAAAATTGTTGTTTTATTTCTGCTCTTCAAAGATATTTGGGTTGAAAGATATTTTGAAAGAGTCACTTGCAAACAGTATTGAAAGTGTCATGACTTACATTTGTTCTGGTTTGCTCAACAAATATGTAGCTATTGTATATCTGTGTCATTATTCATAGAAGCATTTCTAGTTTCACCTCATATCTTGTTATTTGAACTGAAGCTAGTTGGGTAAAGGCTGCAGTCATTTTCCCTTGAGCAGTGTTTCACGGTGATCTTCATTTTTTTTTTCAGTGGCAGTTCACATTTCTGTAGCAATGATTTTAATTTCAGCTCTGGAAACTCGCTCAGTACCTCTTTTGACACCATGTTTCATGTGTACCACATTACAGTATGTTCAACCATAATGAAGTTCATTGAAGTGACGGTTAGAATGTCTGCCTACTGGTGTGTGCCCCATGGTAAAGATCACATGACTAAGGCAGCCTAGGACAGACATTTGTATATGATTGCATTTTAATCTAAACATAACAGATGTGGCAATTGGCAATACTCCAGTTAATGGGAACATTCCCTGAGACAGAAAGTCTCCTTAAGGAGAGCAGAAGTGCAGACAATTTGAGGAGGAAATAATGGACAATCATGACAATGTAAAGGAAGGTTACATTTATTTAAGAATTCCTGGCAAACATTTGAAATATCTAAAATAGAGTTGAAAATTCTTCACTTTGAAAAACAATATTTTTCGAAGCGCATGCAAAATATATATGACAGACTTTTAGGAATTTGGCTGACCATTTGGAAAGCACACAGAAACTCAACTGAGTAGAAGTTCCATTCATGCAATGGACAAAAATTGAGGAATGCTAGCGTTTCAAGGCATCTAAAACAGGACAACTGGAAATTTGTACAAAAATATCAAAATAAGATGAACGTGAAATTTTGATCATTTAACTGAAAAACTTTCATAGATAAACTAATGTAAGTAACAATACTAAAAAAAAATCCTTGCTCATGGAACTGTGGAGTGGTAAAGTTTACTGATTTAATTATTCATTTCTATAACTTTGTTGATGTGCAAGGAACATTGATTGCCTTATCTGCCTGAATGAAAGAGAATACACTCAATTTCTTGGTCTTAAAAAGGCTGTGCATGCTAAATTATCTCTCTTAAACATCTTGCCAAGTCCTTTCAGTCATGTCCATGACCCGACCAAAGGCCCAGCAAATTGTTTTATATGCATCTCCCTTCCCAAATGTATCACGTTCTCTGTTACTTACATAACCATTGACCCTTACAATATCTGACTCAGGAGATTTGCTTATCTGATTACAGTGTTACATTTCGCATGCATGACACATTCAATCTATCACATTTTTATAATTGCCTGCACGTCATATTTACATCTGCATAATTTACATCTGAATCTCATGCTGTAAACTAGCTGGAACAGTTCAATGATTTGTTTAACTAATCAATATCTGTTCAATTAAGCATCCTGGCTTCCTCAAAATGATTTACTACCATTATTAGTCAGAATAATGAGTCATGAATCATGAAATCAGCCACTGAAGTAGTAGAAATAATTTATTTTTTGGCCTCTATTTCCCTTCAGCATTTAGATCAGTATTTGCATCTGGGAATAACAATTCTAATCCCTGTCTGGTTGCCCCTCAAATCAAGGAGGGCACTCGCCACAGCACACAGCCCATAGCAAGAATCTATGAGGAGAGTATTTTAATATGAGGAAGGTGTTACTCTATCACTACCAGTGGTTGACCAGGAGACCCTCCAGCTCATAAAACCTGTCACGCTCTTATTGGAAGGATCTGTTGGTTTGCAGCAGACTTATTTTGGTATCTTATGAATGAATTTTCTGTGGTCGTCAAGTCTCGAAGTGGAATTCCAACAAGTCCTACGACAGCACCATAAGACCATCCATAATAAATCTGTAGCTGCTGCACTTCTGGTAACATCCAACTCATGAAATTACCTACTTCATTTTAAAGTGATTGTAGATAGATTCCTTTCCATTATGGGAGTCCTAACCCTGTCTTTTGTGGAGCAGTTGCTGTACCTGTTTGAAAAAATCTTGTACAAAGTGCACAGAACAGAAACTTACACAGAACACTTATTACAAGGCCAAAACTTAAGTGAGTGTGATCTATATGAGATGCAATATCGCCATGTCAGTAATTAAGAAGCTATCTGAAGTACAAAGCATGTATGTCGGTATTACCTTGGCTCTATTTGATATGTAAGTATTTTAACATGAGGGGATTTTTCAGAGGAATTATGTGCAAGGTGAAGTCTTGAGAAACTGGTTAACTTAACGACCAAAAGAATTTCCTGGAACTGATTATAGACTCAGAGATAATGGGAACTGCAGATGCTGGAGATTCCAAGATAATAAAATGTGAGGCTGGATGAACACAGCAGGCCAAGCAGCATCTCAGGAGCACAAAAGCTGACGTTTCGGGCCTAGACCCTTCATCAGAGAGGGGGATGGGGGGAGGGAACTGGAATAAATAGGGAGAGAGGGGGAGGCGGACCGAAGATGGAGAGTAAAGAAGATAGGTGGAGAGAGTGTAGGTGGGGAGGTAGGGAGGGGGTAGGTCAGTCCAGGGAAGACGGACAGGTCAAGGAGGTGGGATGAGGTTAGTAGGTAGCGGGGGGTGCGGCTTGGGGTGGGAGGAAGGGATGGGTGGGAGGAAGAACCGGTTAGGGAGGCAGAGACAGGTTGGACTGGTTTTGGGATGCAGTGGGTGGGGGGGAAGAGCTGGGCTGGTTGTGTGGTGCAGTGGGGGGAGGGGACGAACTGGGCTGGTTGAGGGATGCAGTAGGGGAAGGGGAGATTTTGAAACTGGTGAAGTCCACATTGATACCATATGGCTGCAGGGTTCCCAGGCGGAATATGAGTTGCTGTTCCTGCAACCTTCAGGTGGCATCATTGTGGCAGTGCAGGAGGCCCATGATGGACATGTCATCAAGAGAATGGGAGGGGGAGTGGAAATGGTTTGCGACTGGGAGGTGCAGTTGTTTTTTGCGAACTGAGCGGAGGTGTTCTGCAAAGCGGTCCCCAAGCCTCCGCTTGGTTTCCCGAATGTAGAGGAAGCCGCACCGGGTACAGTGGATGCAGTATACCACATTGGCAGATGTGCAGGTGAATCTCTGCTTGATGTGGAATGTCATCTTGGGGCCTGGGATGGGGGTGAGGGAGGAGGTGTGGGGACAAGTGTAGCATTTCCTGCGGTTGCAGGGGAAGGTGCCGGGTGTGTTGGGGTTGGAGGGCAGTGTGGAGCGAACAAGGGAGTCACCACCCTACCAACCTCCGGATACAACGCATTATCCTCCGACACTTCCGCCATTTACAATCCGACCCCACCACCCAAGACATTTTTCCATCCCCTCCCCTGTCTGCTTTCCGGAGAGACCACTCTCTCCGTGACTCCCTTGTTCGCTCCACACTGCCCTCCAACCCCACCACACCCGGCACCTTCCCCTGCAACCGCAGGAAATGCTACACTTGTCCCCACACCTCCTCCCTCACCCCCATCCCAGGCCCCAAGATGACATTCCACATCAAGCAGAGGTTCACCTGCACATCTGCCAATGTGGTATACTGCATCCACTGTACCCGGTGCGGCTTCCTCTACATTGGGGAAACCAAGCGGAGGCTTGGGGACCGCTTTGCAGAACACCTCCGCTCAGTTCGCAAAAAACAACTGCACCTCCCAGTCGCAAACCATTTCCACTCCCCCTCCCATTCTCTTGATGACATGTCCATCATGGGCCTCCTGCACTGCCACAATGATGCCACCTGAAGGTTGCAGGAACAGCAACTCATATTCCGCCTGGGAACCCTGCAGCCATATGGTATCAATGTGGACTTCACCAGTTTCAAAATCTCCCCTTCCCCTACTGCATCCCTCAACCAGCCCAGTTCGTCCCCTCCCCCCACTGCACCACACAACCAGCCCAGCTCTTCCCCCCCACCCACTGCATCCCAAAACCAGTCCAACCTGTCTCTGCCTCCCTAACCGGTTCTTCCTCCCACCCATCCCTTCCTCCCACCCCAAGCCGCACCCCCCGCTACCTACTAACCTCATCCCACCTCCTTGACCTGTCCGTCTTCCCTGGACTGACCTACCCCCTCCCTACCTCCCCACCTACACTCTCTCCACCTATCTTCTTTACTCTCCATCTTCGGTCAGCCTCCCCCTCTCTCCCTATTTATTCCAGTTCCCTCCCCCCATCCCCCTCTCTGATGAAGGGTCTAGGCCCGAAACGTCAGCTTTTGTGCTCCTGAGATGCTGCTTGGCCTGCTGTGTTCATCCAGCCTCACATTTTATTATCACTGATTATAGACTGTTGTGTCAAATATTAACTTTCAACGGATTGGAGATTCTTCCTTTCCATTTCTGCACTGAATTTCTTACAAAAAGATAATCTTTTTTACCTGCTGTGAGCTTTTATTCAAGTCGTATTCCAATCTCCCATGATTGGCTTGAGGTGAAGTAGCAGGAAACTACAGGTCTCGTTGTGAAGCTTTGATGGTGCTGTGATTTTTAGAGGTGTCCTTTTTTTTATGAGCAGTGGTTGAGACAGAGGTGCACGTTCAATAAAGTAAATAGTTTGCGAGGTCTTTGGTTTCAAATTTGGAACAGTAGAAGCAGCCTGAATGGATGAGGCCAAACTTCCACAGAACGAAGATTTTAATTTCAGCTTTCAGTAACTGTTAGTATTGTGAAAGCTGCTACATTCTCTCTCTTTCTCTCTCTCGCTCTCTCTTCCTCTCTTTGTTACAACAAAAAGCTTGGGTTCTCTTGCTGTCAGAATTGTATGTGAGACAATCTATTTTACTGAATTTGTCTTTGCCATGGGTGTGCTTATGAGATATTACTGTATTGGAGCAGTTTATGAGTAGTTTATTATTTTGTAAAGTCTTTCAATAGAGCTACAGTTAAGCCAATTCTTCTATTTTTGTTTTGTCTATATTTTAAGAATAGTGTATGAATAAAGTGTGTTTTGCCTCAAGCCTGGTAGTTTATCAATTGAATTATATCCTGAATGCAAAGCCCTACACTAGCCTTTAAAACAAGAAAAAGTTTGGGTCTAGAATATCTCTTTAATATGTTTTGAGGGAGTTTGGTCTGGTCCATAGCAAAGGATTAGCAACAATATTTCAAATTTCAAGCCATTTGACTGGTTTCAACTTTAAGTTAAAGTATTCAAAAGGAATTGGCAATAAATAAAAACATTGAATGTAAGATTCACTTCAAGTATTAAAAATATCTAAATATATGACATCAATCTGCAGTCTGTGTCTTTAAGTGCAAATATGCAGCTGTTTTGAAGTCTCCAAAGTTATAATGAAACAAAACACATTGTGATTCCTCACAACTTTATCCAAACGGTGATTAACTAGATCACTAGCAAGAATGGAGTCGGCCATTCAGCCCATAGACTCTGTTTCACCTTTCAAAGAGATCATGGCTGATCTGTGGTTTCACTCCATATCATTGCCTTTGGCCGTATCCCTTAATATCTTTGCTTAATAAAAAAAATCTATCAATGACACAGGGCCATCAGTGGACAAGATTAATTACAATGTAAATGTTCTTTATTCTATTAAGTAGAAGATAGAAAATTATAATGATTTTGCATTAGATGGCACCTTCCATAAACTCAGAGTGACTCAAAGTACTTTGGTGCCAATTAAGTACCTTTTAATTATTGTTACTCTAACAGCTTAAGAACCCAAGGTAGGAATGAATATATTCCCAATTGTTTAGCTTTCCTAATGCTTCCATAGAATCTGACCACCAGCTGATATTGATATGTCTCCCACAGTGCTTGATAAATGCATTCAAAATGCCAGATAAAATCAGCATTTGTTAAAATGCTGGAATATCGTTGTTATTAAAATTCAATTTGATGAAAGAATGCAAGATTTCTTAAAACCAAAAGTTGTAGCCTGCCTTTGACTTGCTTTTGTGTGCCACCTGTTAATTAATCTGTAAGTAGCTAAAACATCTTTTGTTCAGGAATGCACCCACACAAATAATAATACAATAATATTACCCAAGGCGACAGCAAGAAGGAAACCTCATGGTCTGAACAGAATTATTTATCATTTTTACAAGACCAAGATTGACAGAAATAGTATTTGTTTTCATTGTTCCCTGTAATTAACTTACTGTCTGTGTAATAAAAAGCAGAGATTCATCCCTTGGAAGAAGAAGAATGCCAGCAGGAGGATGAGGCAACAATGGCTGATGAGAGAAGTCAGTGACAACATAAAGGCCAAAGAAAACACATACAGTGTGATGAAGATTAATGGGAAGCCTTTATAAACAGCAGAGGGTCACTAAAAAAAATACTGAGTTGGGGGTAAGAAGAAATATGAGGATTAGCTTGATAGAAAGATAAAAAAAATTGAAAGAGTTTCTTTTTTGATATGTACATTGTAAGAAGCAGCAAAGAGTGATTTATCTTAGGAAACTCAATATTCAAGGAAGGACTCGCAATCACTGTTGAGAAAACAGTCAGTGTTGTCATTGTAGATTTTGGTCCATATTAAATAAATTCAAACTATTCTGAAAAAAAACCAACTTGCAATGAAGTTATCAAGCTTATAAATTAAGAATAGCTTTGAAGCTTCGGTGAAAAAGCACGTTAACCTGTAAGTCTAAACTTGGTTTTTTGGCACAATAGTTGTCAGATCATCAAACAAGTAGGGACTTTCACAAGACAATCTGTTTTTCAACCATTCTGTTACTTTCTGTACATTCTGTCCAGTGCTGCTCACCAAGACACCGAGAGCAACTCAAACAATGAAACATAGAAAATATGAACAGAAATAGGGCAATTGGCTCTTCAAGCCTGATTCTGTCATTCAAAATGATTATGAGTGTTTATCCAACTCAACAACATGTTCCCCTTTCCTCTCATACACTTTGATCACTTTAGACTAAAGCACTATGTCAATTCATCTTGGAAACAATCAATGTTTTGGCCTCAATAATCTGTGACAAAGAATTCCATGGACTTACTATTCTCTGGGTGAAGAAAATCTCATTTTAGTCTTAAATAGCTCACCCAGTATCCTTAGACTGTGACCCCAGGTTCTAGATTCCTAGTCATCAAGAACATCCTTCCTATGCTTACTCTGTCTAGTGCTGTTTGAAATTTATATAGATTATAGATTTTCCTGAGATACCAACTCACTCATTGAAACTCCAGTGAATGTAGTCCCAACAGATTTAGTCTCTCTTCAAACATCAGTCTGGCTGACCCATTTTGTGTTCACCCAGCCTGCTTATGATTGCTGAAAGAAATTGAGTTATAATTGAACAACACATCGACTTTAAAACTTCTATGCTTGTGTTGAAAATTGGGAGTAAATGCAAAGTGTAGCTACTGAAGTTGGCAAAATGTGAGAAGTACATTTTCACAGGGGTTGGTGCTGGACTAACAACTGTTCAGGACTCACATAAACTATTTGGATGATTAGGAATGAAGCTTTGGTGTCTTTCCAAATATGAAGGTACATACGTACAAATCAAGGAGCAGTACTAGGCCACTCAACTGCTTGAGCCTGCTCTACCATTCAGTCAGATCTGAATGTAATCTCAATCCATGTTCCCACCATCCTGTTAACCTTTCATTCCCTTGCTAAGCATGAATCTATCTCCCTCTACCTAAATCCATTCAGGATTCTGCCTTCTCCATCTTATCAGGAAATGAGTTCCAAAGACTCACGATTAAAAAAACATCTCATTGCTACTTTAAATGCGTGACACAACTTTTCATCAGTGACGTCTAGTTCCAGTTTCTCCCACACCAAGAAACATCTAATGAATTTATGTTGTCAAGACCCTTATATCATCATGTATCATAAGGGTCATATCTGTTTTAATCAAGCAATCTTTTGCTCTTCCAGACTCCAGCGTAGACAACTCTAGCTAGGTGAACCATTCCTCATAAGACAACTGACTCATTCCAAGTAATCATCTGATAAAATTTCTCTAAACTACCTCCAGTGCATTTACATCTTTCCTTAAATAAAGTGACCAGTAGTGTACACAGCACTCAAGATGTGGTCTCACCAGTGTCCTTTATGAATGAAGAGTAATCTCCGTACTTATGCATTTCCCCTGTATTAAATGATAACATACCATTAGGTTTCTTAATTAATTTCTTTAATGGCGTTGTAACCATTGTGATGCTTGCATTGGAACACATGAATTCCTGAGCATCACAGAGCTCTGCAATCTCTCACCATTTATATAATATGTTGTTTTTTCTTACTCTTCTTGCTAAAATGGACAATTTCAAAGTTTTCCACATCATACTCTGTTTAACACATCTTTTCCCGCTTGCTTAACTAATCTATATCCTTCTGCAGCATTCTCTTTGAAACTTACTTTCACACTTATTTTTGTGTCATCAGCAAATTTGGCAACCATACCTTGGTTCCTTTATCGTTTTTAAGTCATTCATAAAAAATCTGAGTAGTTTAGGTTCCTAGGATCAATTGTTATGGCACAGCCCACTTTACATACTGCCAACCTGAAAAAGATCCATTCAAACTTTATTTCAACTTCCTGGTAATCAACCAACTTTCTATCCATTTCAATATGTTAACTCTTATACCTTGAGCTTTCGTTTTTCACAACAACCTGTGTTGTAACATCATATAAAATCCCTTCTGGAAACGTAAGTACAATACATCCACTAGTTTTCATTTATTCATAGCATGCGTTACCATCTCGATGAACTCCAGCAGATCGGTCAAACATTATCTCCCATACGGTGGCAACATAACATTTTTCACCATATCTTAAAGATATGTGTGACAATAAATAAGCCATTCCATTAATTCCATTCCATTCAAAACCATGTTGACTTAGCCTGATTATTTTCAATTTTTCCTATTGCCTTACTTTAACATATTTATTAACATGTACTAATATGTCCCAATGACTGATATTAAGCTAACTGCAGTTCCTATTTTCTGTCTCCATCTTTTTTTGAATAAAAACTTACATTTTCTCTCTTTCATTCCTTGGAACCTTAACTGGATAAAGGGAAGTTTGGAAATTAAATCAAATGGGGTTAACAGTCTCATGAGTCACTTCATTGAAGAATGTGGGAAGAAAGTTCACTAGGACTCTGGCACTTAGCAACTCCAACAATTCAGTTCATACCACATCAGTATTGATTATGATTTTCTGGATTTCCTCCCTCCCTTAGATTTCTTGACATATCGTTGATTTCTAGGACATTACCTATATCCTCTATAGTGAAGAGATAATGGGAACTGCAGATGCTGGAGAATTCCAAGATAATAAAATGTGAGGCTGGATGAACACAGCAGGCCAAGCAGCATCTCAGGAGCACAAAAGCTGATGTTTCGGGCCTAGACCCCTCATCAGAGAGGGGGATGGGGAGAGGGAACTGGAATAAATAGGGAGAGAGGGGGAGGCGGACCGAAGATGGAGAGTAAAGAAGATAGGTGGAGAGAGTGTAGGTGGGGAGGTAGGGAGGGGATAGGTCAGTCCAGGGAAGACGGACAGGTCAAGGAGGTGGGATGAGGTTAGTAGGTAGCGGGGGGTGCGGCTTGGGGTGGGAGGAAGGGATGGGTGAGAGGAAGAACCGGTTAGGGAGGCAGAGACAGGTTGGACTGGTTTTGGGATGCAGTGGGTGGGGGGGAAGAGCTGGGCTGGTTGTGTGGTGCAGTGGGGGGAGGGGACGAACTGGCCCAGTTCGTCCCCTCCCCCCACTGCACCACACAACCAGCCCAGCTCTTCCCCACCACCCACTGCATCCCAAAACCAGTCCAACCTGTCTCTGCCTCCCTAACCGGTTCTTCCTCTCACCCATCCCTTCCTCCCACCCCAAGCCGCACCCCCAGCTACCTACTAACCTCATCCCACCTCCTTGACCTGTCCGTCTTCCCTGGACTGACCTATCCCCTCCCTACCTCCCCACCTACACTCTCTCCACCTATCTTCTTTACTCTCCATCTTCGGTCCGCCTCCCCCTCTCTCCCTATTTATTCCAGTTCCCTCTCCCCATCCCCCTCTCTGATGAAGGGTCTAGGCCCGAAACGTCAGCTTTTGTGCTCCTGAGATGCTGCTTGGCCTGCTGTGTTCATCCAGCCTCACATTTTATTATCCTCTATAGTGAAGACTGATGCAAAATACCTGTTTAATCAATCTGGCAGCTCCTGATTTTTCATTATTAATGGTTCAGACTCACTTTTCATAGGAACAATGTTTACTTTGTTCATTTGTTCTTTTTAAATATTCACAGAAACTCTCATCATCTCGTGTTATGTTTCTAACTGGCTTTCTCTCATAGACTAAATTTTCTCATTTATTGGCCATTCTATGCTCTGTTTTATATTCTGTCCACTCCTCTGACCTGCCACTTGTCTTTGTGCAACTATATGTTTTTTGTTTAATTATATCTGTCTTTTCTACTTAACCACAGCTGATGGATCTCTCCTTTGGAAATTTACCTTACAAGTTAGAGTATGCCTATGCTGCGTATTCTGAAATATCCCCATAAAGATTTGCCATTGCATGTCTATTGACCTTCTCCACAACAGAGATTGATAATTCATTTCAGCCAACTCTGCTTTCATGCCCTCTGCTTTCCTAATCAACATCTTTTAAAAAATAAGTTACGAATAAACCCTTTCTCTTTCAAACTGAATGTAAAATTCAATCAGCATTGAGTGTATTGGGGGGCAGTGGTCGAGGGGTATTATTGCCGTATTGTTAATCCCGAGACCTGGGTAATGTTCCGGGGACCTGGGTTTGAATCCACCCATGGCAAATGATGAAGTTTAAATTTGATTAAAAATAAATCTGGAATGACGAGTCTAATGGTGTCTCTGAATCATTACCAAATGTCAGGAAAAAAAAATCCTTACTGGATCTTGCCTGCATGTGACTCTGGACGCATGACAAATGTTACTCTTAACTGCTCTCTGGGCAATTAGGAATGGACAATCAATGTCGACTAGCCAGCAGTGGAGTCATCCTGTGAATGAATGTTGCTTCCTTTGCTATGAGACCATTAATTAATCCTATCTCAATGTACAATACCAGGTCTGTATAGCCTGCTCTTTGATTATCTCCAATACATGCTGAAAATAGTGAGCTTCTCAACTGGTTATCTTTGCCTATATGACTTTCCCAGTGGACATGTTGACTAAAATTTTTCATGGTTATTGTTATGTTTTTTTGACAAGTCTCAAGGTCTTGTTGATTCTTGCTTTACACTTAACTCTATATGTGGTAACTGTTAAGGGCCCCTCCCCCAACATGATTTTGTGCCTTTATTATTTCTTGTCTGTGCCCAAATTGTTTTCACATCCTGGATTCTTAAACTTAATTCAAACCTATCCTTTTGACTAACACCATCAATAGCTAACGGCGGCACTCCTCCGCTTTCCCTAACACCCTGTCCTTACTAAAAAATCTGTCCTATTCAAGATTAAGATTCCAATACATGTAATTCTGCGGCCACATCTCTGTAACAACTCCCTGATTGCACTTATTTACTTTTGTTGACCTTCTCAGTTCATCTGTTTTATTTTGAATGCTGTGTGCATTCAGATTCAGAACCTACAGTTTTATTCTTTTCATAAATTTTGGTCCTGTTTGTTGGTTTTTTCTCTTACAGTTATAGCCTCTATCCCTTTCTATCACAGTCTGCTTATCATTTCGTGTAACAATACCTTTCAGTTTAACCTTAATTCTAATCTTTAATTGAACACACTCTACTCTTGTCCCCACCATTTAGTTTAAAAATCCCCCTACTACAATAGAAATGCAGCTCACAAAAACACTCACCAGCTATGATTTAAGTTTTACTGGTTCCATCCCCACCTCCTTGATGTGTCCATTTACTCTCCACTTATCTGCTCCTTTATCTATCTTCCATCCCCCCCACCTCTCTATTTATTTCAAAGACCCTTTCCCCTACATCATTTCTGAAGAAGGGTCCAGACCCGAAACGTCAGCTTTCCTGCTCCTCTGATGCAGCCTGGCCTGCTGTATTCCTCCAGCTCTACACCTTGTTATGTCCATTAGTATGGATCCCGTTTTCCTCCTACTGACATCAGTGCTCTGTGAACTGGAACTCGCCTCTCCCACACCAGTTGTCGGGCCATGAATTTATTTCCTTTTTCTGATTTTCCTGATGCCAATTTGCAGATGATTCAATTAATAACCCAGAGATTATGATATTTGAGACTTTGTTTCTTAACTTGGCATTTAGTGCCCCCATTCTGTCCAAGCAGAACACCCTTCATTTCCCTGCCTATATTGTTGATCAAGGCAATTGATCCTCCATCTCCTAGCTCAAGAATCTCTCCAGCCATAAGTTGTTGAAACTAAAATGGGCTAAATAAACCTGCTCATTTAGGCAACTTGTGATTCTGTGAAAAAGTAGACAAGTACTAAAACCTGGACAAAACAAATGGAGACTAGGTGGAATGAACATGCCGAATAATACTTGAAATGAATTAATTTGTCCTTTCTATTCTTCTAGATGTAACAATAAGATATTCTAGTGCTTGAACAGCTCCTACTCCTAAAACTTTGAAATTTGAGATGAGAGCTGCCATCCATAAATTGGAAAATGATTATAAGTCCCTGAAAATGATATTATTTAAACAGAAATAGAGGGGGTATCCAGGGAAATTGATGATGAATCTATTCACAAACTGCAATAAAATATGAAAGATTGGACAGTTCCCTGAGGACTGGGAAAAGTAATAGTGCTGCTGTTTTTTGGACAAATGAAAGAGGTAATAGCAAGCTCAAGATCTGTCATCCAATTAGTCTCCTGAGTAGTACTTGTAAAGTATTCATAACAAATTACTAACAAAGTTGATTCACTGCTTGATAATGGACAGAACAAGTTCGCTAAAAACGAAGGCGCAGTAGAACATATGTTTATCCTTAGGCACCTTCTGAAAAATACTATGAAAAATAACAGATCCTTCTATAGAAACATTGCCGATTATATCCTGAGTGAATAAACTTTCATTTATATTTAGTGCCATTATTTTCTCAGAATCTCACAATGTTCTTCACTAAGCAACAAATCTATTTGCTCCTTTCTTGGTGGAAATGTCAATACGAGACCCAATTCACCTGATGTTAATTTTGAAACGATGTTATGGTTCTGTGAGCAGACATTTTAGAAAGTTGTTCATGGCAAAGCTCCACAAACAGCAGACAGAATCTAGGACTTGGACGGCGCAGAAAGAGAACATTCAGCCAATTCAGTCTACACCAAGTCTTTCGAAGAGCAGCCCAGCTAGTTCGACATCGCAGCTCTTTTGCCATATCCCTGCATATGTTATCTCCTTCAGGTATTTATCCAATTCCTCTTTGAAAGATAATGCTGAACAATGTTATAGGATGAGTGTTCTAAATCCTACCACATATTGCATTTTGTCTTGCTCAAGTCAGATTCTTTGGGAAGTCACCTTTAATTAGTGACTTCTGATTATTAGGCTTTTGAATGTAATGTGTGATGAGCATTATACTTTGTAAAGACTTGTATTTGTGAGAGATCCTAATGCAAAATTAAATCTGTAATGTTGGAGAGGGAAGTAATTGGATTTCTTGGTTATGACATCACTTTTGAGAAGTAAAATTCTGGATGGGGTTGTTATGGGAATGACATCTCAAAGTAAGCCTAATTAAAACTAAATTGGTAGGGAGGTGTCACATTATAGCTGTTGTGCTATAGCAGGATTCAATGTATTTGTGAAGAAGAAAGCAAAGCTTTGTACAAGAAATTAAATTTTTGACACCTTGGTAAGAAGAAAACACAACTCCAGAAGGAGGAAATGCTACACTTGTCCCCACACCTCCTCCCTCACCCCTATCGCAGGCCCCAAGATGACATTCCACATTAAGCAGAGGTTCACCTGCACATCTGCCAATGTGGTGTACTGCATCCATTGTACCCGGTGCGGCTTCCTCTACATTGGGGAAACCAAGCGGAGGCTTGGAGACCGCTTTGCAGAACACCTCCGCTCAGTTCGCAACAAACAACTGCACCTCCCAGTCGCAAACCATTTCCACTCCCCCTCCCATTCTCTTGATGACATGTCCATCATGGGCCTCCTGCACTGCCACAATGATGCCACCCGAAGGTTGCAGGAACAGCAACTCATATTCCGCCTGGGAACCCTGCAGCCATATGGTATCAATGTGGACTTCACCAGTTTCAAAATCTCCCCTTCCCCTACCGCATCCCTAAACCAGCCTAGTTCGTCCCCTCCCCCCACTGCACCACACAACCAGCCCAGCTCTTCCCCCCCACCCACTGCATCCCAAAACCAGTCCAACCTGTCTCCGCCTCCCTAACCGGTTCTTCCTCTCACCCATCCCTTCCTCCCACCCCAAGCCGCACCCCCAGCTACCTACTAACCTCATTCCACCTCCTTGACCTGTCCGTCTTCCCTGGACTGACCTATCCCCTTCCTACCTCCCCACCTATACTCTCTCCACCTATCTTCTTTACTCTCCATCTTCGGTCCACCTCCCCCTCTCTCCCTATTTATTCCAGCTCCCTCTCCCCATCCCCCTCTCTGATGAAGGGTCTAGGCCCGAAACGTCAGCTGTTGTGCTCCTGAGATGCTGCTTGGCCTGCTGTGTTCATCCAGCCTCACATTTGATTATCTTGGAATTCTCCAGCATCTGCAGTTCACATTATCTCTCACAACTCCAGAAGTTTTTGGTGAAGCAATGTGTAAGTTAGCTAAAAGGGAGTATATGGTAAAATCACGGTGAATAACTCAGGTATGTTAAAGAGTTGAGTGCTCTTATGAAAAAACCAGACACTCAAGCAGGTGTAGAGATAACAAGGTGTAGAGCTGGATGAACACAGCAGTTCAAGCCACGTCAGCGGAGCAGGAAAGCTGATGTTTTGGGTCTAGACGCTTCTCCAGAAATGAGGGAGGGGAAGGGGATTTCTGAAATGTCGATGTTGCTGGTTTGTTAGTTGAACAGGAGCCCTGGACGCTGCACCATCAGCACTGACATGAACTGAGTAACAGAGGCTTCATAAACATGTGCCTTTTTCAGTGTTAACCATAACCAGGGATCTCAGATAGAACAGAACAGCTGGTGGAGTCTAAGGGGCAAATCCATTGAGTAAGAAAAATGTGAGTCACATTTACCAAAGGCTGAGTTGGAAAGATTGAGAATGAAAGTCGTGCCACATTGGTGTATTGAATGATGTAAGTGTTTGTAATTTAATGAGGCATATCTAGTTGTATTGACTATTTGAAGTGGAATTAATCTTTTTGAGTGGAAAACAATTTGTCTGTTAAAGCACACTTAACTTAATATTGATGTAGGTTGCAGCAAAAGTTTTTAAAAGTTTAATTTTCTCCATTAATTCCATTCATCTAACTTTTTTGGAGCAGGCGGGGTAATTCTTTTTGTTATCGTTATTGGTGTTCACAGGCATTGTAACAAATTAATAAACAAATAATCTGTTGTGGTGCTGATTAAAGAAGGTCTGATGGTCAGAACACCTAACAATTATTGCAACTTTGAGAGACAAATTATACCAAATATTACAAAGTCATGAACTAGATAAGAATAATTTGGTCAAAATTCTACACAATACGCATCTTTCAAAGAAACATCCCTTCAGGAATCTGACCGAATTTGAATTATGATAGGTTGAGGAACAAGACAAATTTCTGCTCCTTTCTTCACTTATTTCACACATTTCTTGGGAAGGTCTCTAAAAACTGATAATTTGCAACTCTAAAATAAGTAAACTGACACATAGAGTAGAATTTTCAAGGCTTGACCAAAGGTTTTAAAATGATTGCTGGGTGGGGAAATTTAATGAGCAAGAGGCAAAATTTCTGTTTGCTAGTGATGATGAGATCTTTCTTATTAGGTTCTCGGAAACTTTTAGGTGGGTCAGTTTGCTGAATTTCATGGTCAGGTATCAGTTTACATTCAGTCAACTGCCTTGAATCTGAATTAATGTCCCAGCCCATTGAAATCATGTTCATCAGGGAAATTTTGTTAGCCACAAGTGGGAAATATTTCACAACCTCATATACATGTACAACATTCCAGCAAGATACATAGCTTCCTCTCAGGTCCAGTGTGTAAAATTATTCGATAACTTTTCTCCTTCAGAAACAAGTTGTTCCATTGCGCAAATGTGAGTGGCAAGGACTTTTGACATTCAGCTGGTCATGAGAAGAGCCCATTCATGCACACCGAGGGCTCTTGTATTTAAAAAGACTTACAGTGTAAATGGTCAAGGCTTTCCATATTCAGCTGATAGTGAGAAGGCACAATCAAATGCCATCAGGCATCTTGCAATAGGATTATTACAGTGTTAAGACTGAAGGCAGAATGGGCCCACTAGCCGCTTCAAATGACGCAGACATACTGGCTCAGAAAAATAAAACAAACCTGCCTGGGGCAGACAAACAAATAAATGGGAGATAAACTTAAATGGAGTATTTACCTCAATGGGGGAATAACCTACAAAGAGTATAGTATATAAATGTTCACAGAAAACGGCACAAAGGAAGGTACTGCAACATAAAAGGCTTGATTGTCAGGAGGCAGTGGAAGGATCCTGGGGAATGGAGGGAGCTAATTTGGAACTGGATGAGCAGAGGTGGTTTAAGGGTGAGGCTGGGCATTGGGAACTGGGCTGCCAGAGGAAATGTTAAAAGGGTGTATATTAAATGTTGGATATGGAAAATTGGCACAGGTGATAAAAGGGGAAAAGACAAGTTCATCTGCAGAAATTGGGGGGAGATTATACTCAATAAGATGAATGTATGGGGAGAAATAATCAAAAATAAAGTATACAATTCACAAATATCAGATGAGGAATCCTCGGAATCCAGAGCACAAAATGGAAATGCCCCACATTTGTTTTCATGTGATATTTACTTTAAGTATTTGAGTTAATCGGTTAGAAAGATTTGTTTTTCATTTTAAGAGTATTTTAGATCATTTTATACATTTTAACATCTAGATTCTTCATCTTGTCATGCATTGCTGCAAATAATTCTGGCTGTTTAATCTGAAAATTGATCTTACTTTACAATTATTGCTCGTTAATGGACTTGGTCTTCAAACCTATCCAATAAATATTGCTAATTTGACAAGTGGTTGTGAGGATACGATTAGGTTGGCCTTTCTATCAGACAATGGTCTGAAGAAGTGGCATGGAATGTCTTATTATGCGATTTATCCTTTATAAATGTACATTACCATTAGTATAGAATGATCATGCACTTGGTACATAGGTACTGCAAGATTATGAGTTTATGAGAATTACAGGTATAGGTGAATTGTGTGAGTTAAATGAGCCAAAGCAGTTTTTGCTAAATCTATTGTTCTGCAAGAAGACACCGATTTGAAGCGTCTGCTAACTTCTGCCAGGTGGAATGTCATATGCGGCATTGTCACTGCAAAGGAAAAATTTGGTATTATTTGAAAAGGGAGGAGCAGTACAGAGCTTTCTACAGACTGATGTCTTAATTCCTTCAATGTCTCCGGGAACAAACAGACTTTGCAAATTGCAGAAAGCTAACCTATGTAAGTTCCCTCTGATTCAATTTTACAACATTCCACAATTAGGCTTTATTAGGTTGTCATTTAATAACAATATTGCAAGTCAATAAGCTTAATACTTATATTTGTCACCAGTTTGGAATAGTCTGTTCAAATGTAGGTCTCATTCAATTAAAATGCTTGTGTCGTAAAGATCTTGGTGGACAACATCCACAGAAAAAGCTTTTGTCAAGGCTTGTGTCAGATGAGTGAAATCCTCATGACCTTTGTATCTCAAGAAGATTTGAGTACAACAGTCAGAATATCTTTCTTCATTAATCCTTGGTGAGATTGCACCTGGCGGTTTGGGTATGTTTTGATCCCCTTTCCTAGAAAAAGATACACTTTCCATCGAAATAATGCAGCAATCATTCATTACACTGGACAAACAGATCATCCCAGGAATCAATAAGAAGAGATTGAAGAGATTAGGCCTGTGTCCTTGAAATTTAAAATAATAATTTCATTGAAATATGTTAAATTCTTTAAATGCCTAGGCAAGGTGGATGCTAAAAATGGATGTCATCCCAGCTACTGAGACTAGGACTAAAAGACACAGTCTCAGAATAATGAGTGCGTCATTTAGGGCAGAGAATAGAACAAATTTCTCCATACTGAGGACTGTGAATGCTTGCAACCCCAGAGGATGGTTGAAGCTCAGTCATTAAGTTTAGTTAAAACAGATTGAAAATTTCTGGATACTAATGTCGTGAAAACAGTAAAATTTTAACATATGTCTATGTACTTATTAAGCGGATAGTTTAAATACACATTTAACAATCCAACAAAGATAACTGAGATAACATAATATGTGACTTTGCAACAAGCTTCTAGAAATTTTTCAGAAATCAACTTCAACCAGACATTAGCACTCCGTGTACTTCTAAATGCATCTAAAATGCTAATTATTGTATTATAACCTGCTGAAGAAATTTTTTTGCAAAACATTTTACATCAAAACAGTGAAGCTGAAGTTATATTTCAGCAAAACTTCCTCTGAAGAGTTTTGAAAAGTTTTATTTTCAAACAGAAGAAAGTGATGCAACTCCTGGACTGCTGGCTAGCTAATCAACCATCTCCATCAAAGAATTTCAGGCTACTAACTACAGTTTTGGACACCATTTTAAATGCAAGGACATTAACAAATGTGGCTCCCTTGTTTGTTTTGGACTCAACTCGGAATTAGTTGACTCATCTGTTTATTTTTCTTGATTTTGCCTCATCTGTAAGTGTGCCTGCATCGCAAAACTCTCCTACATTGTGTGTAGAAATAAACCCTCCTCTATGGTTTATGATGGTATTATTGATGCAATTTTTATAAAGCTCACAAGAAGAGTGTCAAGAACAATGTACAGCTTCAAGTTTAATTAATATTTTATGTTTTGTGTATGAAGAAGGGGACAATATGGGGCTGAATTCTCCAATTTGCAGTTAAACAGTAGTGGTGAATGAATATCATGACATTTGTTTGTCACGGTCCGGGGTAAATTTAATGATCTACCTCTTTTGACTCAATCAGTTTTGCAACAGAGCTTCACAGCCTGAGAGGTGGATGCTCTTGCCCCCTACCTGGACCTTCCAATTCTGGTTTATAAATTAATATCCAACAACATACTTCTTCAGACACTGAAATCCAAGATCCACCTCTCAAAATGTCATGAAAATACCCTGAAAATGTTAGAGGAAAGCAAGCAAGCTCTCACATTCTAGGACAAGGGTGTGGAGGTGTTGATAGATGGTCTAAAGAAGACAAAGGCAATCATTTATCCTGCTCACCATGAAAATATGCCACACCAACATAAACAAGCTAATGAGTTACAGTTTGTCGGCCTTTTTTGTTTCATTTTCTTTTCAGCGTAGAGGGAAATGGTGGAGTGCACTGTAGCACAGCGTCATAATTTGACTCGTTCACTCCTGTCTGACCATGAGATTGACTATTCAGTGCATCTAATATCACAAACTGCCCATCTCTCCCTCTGTGCCAAGAAACAAAGGAAACCAAAGACTGTCATCCTGTAAATTAGCACCAAAGTTAATGTGCGCTTAAAAATAATTAAAAATAATGGTGCAGAGAGAGGCTGACAGCCTTCAAGTAGGGAAATACATATGGAACCTCCTCCTCCAATGAGTTGCTTATTTGTCCATCATCATTTCTGACTGGATGAAACATGATTGTAGAGCTTAGATCTGATTCATTGATATGGAATCATTCAGTTTTGTTAATTCATAGCTGTATTTGCTGTTTGGAACACAAGTAAATGCGTGTTGTAGGTTCACCAGGTTGCCGCCTCATTTTTAGGTACACTTCATGTTACTGGCAAGATCTCTTGCACTCTTCATGGAATGAGGGTTCATCTGCTGGCTCAATGTTCGGCAATAGAATGGGGGATATGCTGAGTCATGTGGTTGCAGGTTATGTTCAAGTACAATTCCACTGTTCAGTCTTAAGTTGCTTGTTCTGTTCAAAATTTATACCATTTAGCATGATTAATGAGAGAGGACACCCACAAAGTGAAGTTGGGACTTGCCTCCACAAGAGCTGCAGTGTTTAGCTTCCAATATTGTCATGGACAATTGCATCTGTGGCAGGCAAATTACTGAGGATGAAGTCAAGTATGGTGTTACCTCTTATTGGTTCCCTCACCACCTGTGACAGTCACATTCTAGCAGCTATGTGTTTAGGAATCAACCAGCTATGTCAACAGTGCTGCTGTCAATGACCAGGAAACTGGACATCCAAAATGACTTGTAGAATAATGCAAGTTAGCCCAACAAAATTTCCTTGCATTAACATTTGAAAAAGTCAAATTTTTATTCAAAGGCATTTATCAAACAGTATAGTTGAACTACTGAAATTCTTGCAATCTTGAATACAGATCAGTTAAAGGTTGGAGGTGGGATATTGCCAGTGGAATGAAATGGAATCCCTTAAAAGTGCAGACTGATCACCTAGGACAAAATCTACTGCAGAGTAGGTAGGTAAGAGAATAACTCAAGACATGATCTGCATGGAACTGGTAAAACTCTTGAGAACAGAGAGAGAAGAGTGGAGAGAGATTGAGAGAGAGAGAGAGAGAGAGAAAGAGAAGGATAAGGCTTCTCAGCTCTGAAAATTTGAATGGGTTTATAATCTCAAGAAGAAACTAAATGGTCAGAAGCTACGAGAAAACTCCTCTCCACCCAGGAACAAGCCAAACCTCTGTCCAACAAAATAATCACACAAAATTATTGCAGTGCTGAAGCAGGCCATCTGTCCCACCATATAGAATCCCTAAAGGATGTAAGCAAGCCATGCAGCCCACACTGTTCCTCCAAAGAGCAACCCACCCAGAGCCGCTCCCATACCCTACAACCCTACATTCCCCATGGCCAATCCACATAATGTGGACAAGGATGAAACCCACACAGACTTGGGCAAAATGTGCAAATTCCACACAGAGAAGTGCCCAAGACTGGAATCAAACTAGTATCCCTGGTGCTGTGAGGCACTGGTGCTAACCACTGTGCCACCCCAATATCTTCATCTTTTATCCAAACATTTTGATTTTGTGCTACTCTTCTACTTTTCTGTCATAACCCTGCACATTGTTTCGGTAATCATCCAATGCCCTCTGAATGCCTCAACTGAACCTGACATCACTCCAGTTTCAGGTAAGACACTGCAGAACGAAACTTTTTGCAAGTGAAAAAGCTTTTTCTTGTCACGTATTTTGTTTTATTTGCCAAAATATTTTAGAAAAGTTTTAGGGCACAAATAAACTTTAAAATCAAACTTTGAAACCCTCAAATACTCTAGATTCATTCCTAACTTTGAAGAGGGCCAAGACGAGTCCCCCTTCATTTCTTTTGAAAAGGTAGCAGGATAGCTAATGGCTAAAAAAATATGGATCATCACAATTCAGGGTCAGGTAACACCGAGTGCCCAAGATGTCTATTCCAGGCTGACCCCCGAGAGATCTATTGATGATGATCAGGCAAAAGTAGCCAATTTTAGTGCATAAGAATTGGTCCCTGAGACATATATCCAGTAATTCGGTAATGCTCAAAAGAAATGCATACATAGTCAGAATTCAAAAGGCAAAAAATGATTGCTTACAACTGCGGTTCTACTCATTAAAAACACAGCATACCAATAATGATTTATTTGAACTAATCTTGCTGGAGCCATTTAAAAATTGCCTACCCACAAACTGGCAATAGATTTAGAGGAGCAGAGAACCCTCACAGCTAAAGAATCTTTAGTTGCTGCAAATAGATGCTGACTGATCAACTGTTACTATGGGCATCAGAGAGACCTGTTTGTCCCTGTTACAAATCACGCCTCTAAATCCACAGGACCCTATTTTATGTGGGTAAAAGTAATTTGTAGATACCTAGCAAAGGATCTGGGAGACAGCCAATTTCTGCTAAATTCCCAAGTCAATGTTGATCCAATCAATCAGCATCCATTTCCATGCTGCACAAAAAGGTTGTGCTTTTTCTCCAGTCTGTTTCTTACATTGTAGTTTTGTTTCCTTTTAGCAATGTCTATGCCTGTGTCTCTGATGTTGGACCGTATCCATGGATTATGACTAGTGCAAGGTCATGACATGCTGGCATATCTGCAATAGCTGTTCCAGCTGTGTCTACAACGTGAAACGATTGTACTCCAGGTGTGTTCATCCTGCACACGGAATTTCTCAAACATTGTATGCTGAGAATTTGTCATCAGTTAATTTTTATCATGACTTCCCAGGTCAGTGGGTATGTTCTTTAAAAGAAAGTGCAAGGATACTATATCAGCACTTGCTCCTCTGCCTATCTTAGTGAATAATGAATAGTCACCAGTTTTCTGAGTTCTAGTTTTCCTGAAATTTTGCAAATACTTTGGATAGCATGCTGTTACTGATGTTTTCCATGGGGTTGTCAACGTGAAACAAGTACAACAGTCTTTTCTTGTCATAATCAGCAGATTATGAATGTACCTCATGTGTATGCCTCTGGCAGTATACCAGACGGACTGTAATGTAGCTTGAAGATTTTCCTCTTGTGTGGTTCATTTGAGTCAATGCTTAGCTCTTCATTGCTGCATCAATCTGTGGTCTAATGCACTGCTTTGGCCAAAGGCCTTTTCTGCCGCATGCTTTGCACATTTGATTGCACACTTCCTTGATGCATGCAAAAGGCCATACCTTCCGCATGTTTGCTGTGTTTGGATGTGCTGGTGATTGTATCAAACGTCACACTTGTACTTGGGACCTATAAGCTTTGTTAACCTTTGAAGGTGGCTTCATACTTACGTCCATTTTTCAACAGCTCTTTAATACTGTAAGTCAATTCCTACGGTTTCTAGAAATGTGATACAAACACAGAAAATGCTGGTGAAATTCAGAAAGTCTAGCAGCATGTATGGATAAAGAGACAGAATTAATGTTTTGAGTCTGATATGAATCTTCTTCAAAACTTCAGAACTTCTGAATTCAGTTTTTCTCTGCACAGATGCTGTCCATTCAGCTGAGTTTCTCCAGCATTTCCTATGTTTACTCGATCCCCATAAAGGAATAAAACACAAGAGCATGATTAGGTTATTTGGCCCATCATATTTTCTGTAACATTTGATAATAGCTGATATATTTTCAATCCCATATTCCTGCCTTCTCTCTGTAATCCTTGATCCCCTTACCAATGAGGAACTTATCTATCCCTGTCTGAAATACACTCAACAACTTGGCCTCAACAGGCCTCTGTGGCTGTGAGTTCCACAGATTACCCACCTGCTGGCTGAGAAATTCCTCTTTATTTCAGTTTTAAAGGATTGTCTCTTCACTCTGAAGCTGTGCCCTTGGTTTCTAGATTTTCCTGCGGGTGGAAACTTCTTCATGGCCATACTCTCCAGACCATTCAGATTCTGTACGTTTAAATTACTTACTCTTTATTTGTCTAAAGAGTATTGACCCAGAGTCCTGAACCATTTCTTATATGGCAAGCCCTTCAGCCTGTGACCATTCTTGATAATCTGATCTGGCCCCCGTCCAATGCTAATACATCCTTCCATAGATATCGGGTCCAAAACTGCTAACAATGTCCGAGTGCAGACTGACCGGAGCTTTATACAGCCTCATGTAGTGTATCTCTGTTCTTAATACTAGCCTCCTTGAAATGAGCGCTGAAATGGTGTTTGCTTTCCTAACACTCAACTGAAGCAGCATGTTAATCTAAAGACGATCCTGAAGTGGGACTTCAAGTCACTTTGCACTTCAGATTTCCAAAGTCTTTCCCCATTTTAAAAATAACCTCTGCCTCTATTCTCCCTGCCAAAAGACATAACTTCTCATTTTCCCACATTATGTTCCATCTGCTATTTCTTTGCTCTCTCTCCTAACCTGTCCAAGTTCTTCTGCAGCCTCCCTACTTCTTCAACACTACCTGTCCCTCCATCTATCTTTGTGTCATCTGCAAAATTAGTAACAAAGTCCTCAGTTCCTTCAGCCAGATTATTAATGTATAATGCGAATAGATGTGGTTCCAAAATGGACACTTACTGAACTCCAATAGTCACCAGCTGCAAACCTGATAAAGACCCCATTATCCCTGCTCTCTGCCTTCGTCAAATCAGCCAATCCTCTACCTATGCCAGTACCTTGCCCTTAACACCACAGGCTCTTATCTTATTTACTAGCCTCGTTTGCGGCACCTTGTCAAAGGCCTTCTAGAAATCCAAATAGATCATGTTCCCTTTCTGCACAGTTGAGATTCTATGATTCACTGTCCACTGGCTCTCCTTTGTCTAACTTGCTCAGTACCACCTCAAGATTTGTCACCTGTAGGAGTGATCACATAACGATTGCTTTCCTTTGCATTTGCTCATAAAATGGTCTTACAAATCTGTAAGCATCTGTTTAAATTTCATGAATTCTCATCAACAAAGATTGAATACATACCCTTGGGAATCTTTTAACTCTTCTGCGGTTAATTCTGATATCTCAAGGCTGTATAGACTTTGATTCCTAATCACTAACCGAATCTACCCAATATATGTCTGCATTAGGCACATCTAAATCCAGAAATCATTGTTGTAAAACATTTAAACTTTTAAAAATGTTGTTAGAATTTTTGACATTTTGTAGACATTTTGACCACATGCCTTTGGATTTCCCTTGCTCGCTATCAACCAGGCACACGCCCTCATTATTTGCTTTTCTGAAGTGAGTTAAGCTGGCTTGTTGATGGGAATTTGTCTGCTTATGAGCAAGCAAGGTTTTATTCACGCAGAAATCCACCAAGTCACCTTAGACAGTACCGTCCAAACTCATAAGCACTATCACTTAGAATGAACAAGGACAACAGATACATGCAAACGCCACCACCTGAAAACGATTCCCTCTAAGCTATTCACCATCCAAGCTTGAAATTAATTTGTTTTGCTGGCTAAAATCTTGGGGTTTCCTCCGTAATGTGTTATGGGTCTGCTTCCAGCAAATGGACTGTAGCAGTTCAAGAAGGGCAAATAGGGATGAGCAATTGAATGCAGACACAGCCAGCAGTGCTAATATTTCTTCAATTAACAAACAAAAATGCAAAGTGTTGTGTTATGCACTTTATTATGATTTTAGGCCATTGATCATATGCTTCCACATGGATTAACTGCTTGCTTGCTGCAAGTTCTATCATGATAGGCTTCATTAGCACAATGCTCTCCCCTACTTTTCACCATGTCATGTCAATAACAATAACCTAATGTTCAATTGCTCAATAGTGATTGATTGACTCTGTGGGTTGGCTTATTTTGAAACAGCAAAACTCATTCCAAGTTGTGAATGCAGATATAAGAAAGCAACTGATTTCTGTCCGTGCAACTTGCAGATCTATAGCAGGCTAATGGCCAGGCAGAGTCACAATATTGTATACCAACAGCACATGACATATTTAAAGGCAAACTCCCTTAAAGACGAGGTACAACATGTCTCATTCAGAATTCTATTGTTGTACTGGCCCTGTTACTTTGCATTAGATTCACATTTATGAATCACAGTGGCTATTTCACTTGAGCATTCAAATTAACCCTCCTGGAAATTTTCTCATAAATTACTATTGGTTTGTCAGACATGAAAACATGTTTAAACTGATGAACAGCTTGCTGTTAATGCAGTTTGGAAAAATCCTGCACTGATATAATTGGCACAATACCCTTAGATAACGAATATGACAATAACTATGGCCCTGTTGATGTCTCAATCTCCACTTCCAACGGAACAAAGTAGAATCAAGGAGAAGAGATAATGGGAACTGCAGATGCTGGAGAATCCAAGATAACAAAGTGTGGAGCTGGATGAACACAGCAGGCCAAGCAGCATCTCAGGAGCACAAAAGCTGACGTTTCGGGCCTCGACCCTTCATCAGAGAGCTCCTGAGATGCTGCTTGGCCTGCTGTGTCCATTCAGCTTCACACTTTGTTACCTAAAGTAGAATCAATGTCTTTTTTGAGGACAGTTTACCAGAGGCAGGTTTAATTTTAAATAACCAATGTTATGAGTTAATTTTATTTTTCTTACCAAGAAATTATAGATTTTATTATACTAACTTTATGAGAAGTCAGAAATGAAAACTGAAGAAGTGATGCAGAGTGTTATTGGTTGATGTTAACAGCAGAGTTTCAATTGGCACTTTCCTTCCATGTTTACTGTTTATTGATTAGAAGTTTTTCTGTTCCTGAGGCTGTGATTTGTTGTTGTTTGATAAGTATTTAATATGAGTGAATCAAATAAAAAAACAATTAGATTTCCATGAGCTGCAGCGAGATCCTTCGATGTTAAGCAGGAAATGCATGCTGTCAAGTTGTTTCACAATATTGAGGGATAGATATATAGATATACTTGGATAGAAAATTGCAGATGCATCACTTCAATATGAAGGGAAACCAAGACTATTTAAAACACTTTATCCATCATATTCTAATAAATCATGTGAACATAATCACAGTTGAGGATAAGAATAGACCAGTCAGTTCATCAATGCTAAATCCTCCATGATCTTAACTCTTCCATTGCAGTGTCAACCTGTAATTTTTAAAACTCTAATGACTCAGTGTCTTCTACGTTGCTCTGTGGATCATTTAATACATTTATCTCTTTTGAATAAAATGTTCTATGAAGTAAGCTTCCCAAATTTCCATTTCACTGATTTAAATTTGCATCCTTTAAACCTTCAACCCTGACTTGCTATGGAGTAAAATTCAGGATTTGTTCGATCTATGATATTTAACATTTTACAATTCTCGGTGACCATTAACCTTTTCTTTCTAAACAATGGAACTTGAGATTCTATGATATTTTGTTACGGTTCACCCCATTGGAATTTTGGATTGATTCTGATGTATTGCACTTTAATTTTTCTATGTTGTTTCTAAGAATAGAGATTTCCTAACTTAGTGTCAAAACAGGCCTGCATTTTTACATTTAGATGGAGCAATATAAATTCTGCGTAAAACTCATGCAATAATTTCTTTAAACATTCAGATTGAGGGGCTGCACTTTATTTTGCCCTATAAACAATGAAAAAACAACTTGTCCAAGCATGTGATTTGCTCATCACACTATCAGTAATCAGGCTGTTCTAATCCGTCCTTGATTGTATCATATTTGAGCTAACCCATAAGCTATAACTATTTCTTTGGTTAAAAGCTGAGGATATATCAATTAGATTTTTTCAGGTTTCGTTTTCAATATCTATATTGAATGATCATTGAATATCAGGTTAGAAGGAAATATTTTTTAAAAAGTAGGAATTTAGTAAAGTTTGCAGGAGTGGGAAATGAGGCAGGTAGGAACATTTAGTTGTGCAGGAAGCACGTGTCCAGATGGCGACATGAAGTTTGGGAATGAAGTTGATGGTTGTTTAAAGATAGATCTTGGTTCCTGATTGAAAGTGGCAGGTCGTTTCTGAAGAAGGGTCCCAACCTGAAACATTAACTTTCCTGCTCCTCTGATGCTGCCTGGCCTGTTGTGTTCCTCCAGCTCCACACTGTGTTATCTCTGACTTCAGCATCAACAGTTCTTGCTATCTCCAGCAAACAAGAGACACGATGGAGGTGTTAAATGAGTATATTGCACCTGTCACTACTTATGAGGCTGATGCTGCTCAATCCATGGTGAAAAGTCAGGGGAAGGTTAGTTACTGGTCATCTTAAATATTGATCAGAAAAGGGTATTCAAAGTTGACAAGGCACTATGTTAGAATGAGATGCGTCCATGGATATTGAAGGAAATGTAAATGGAATTTTCAGAAACAGTAGTCATTATCTTTCAAACTTTCCCATATTCAGGGATCGTGCAGCAAGGCTGGAGAATTGCTAAGATTGTTCAAGAACGAAAGTTGCAAATGTAGACCCAGTGATTACAGGCCAGTCAGTTTAGCTTCAGCGGTGGGAAATTTCTTGAAACAATTATTTGAGATAAAATTAATAATCACATGGGAAAATATGGGTGAATTCAGAAGAGTCAACATGGATTGTTAAGGATTTGTCTAACTTGCTGGACTTTTTTGAAGAGGTAACAGAGAGTTGATGAGAGATGAGCTGTTGATATGGTGGATATGAATTCCAAAGAGAGCACAATACAATGTATCACTAGTGAGGAAAGTGCTAGGTCATGGGATAAAGTGGACAGTGGCAATTTGGGTACAAAATTGGCTGATGGATAGGAAATAGACAAATCATTAATGTGGTTTTTTGGGCAGCAGGAACATTTGTTGTGGATTAGCTCAGGGCATTGATATTATCACCTTTGCTTTTTTTGAAATGATCTAGATCTTAGTGTGTAGAGGACAATTTCAAACTTTGGAGATGATAGAAAAATTGGGAGCATTGTGAACAGTGAGGAGGACAGTGATCAGCACAAAGAACTTCAAAAGGACATTGACAAGTTGGTGGAATAGGCAGATAAGTGGCAGAAGAAGTGACACATTGAACATAGAGAGGCAGTCCAAAATGAAACATACTATTCTAAAGACTGTTCAGGGTTAGAGAGACTCGGGTGTACAGATGCATAAGCCAGAAAGAAAGAGTAGTTAAAGCAAACAGAATTCCAGGCTTCATTAAGTGGATCTTAGGGTCTAAGAGCCGGGAACGTATGCTGAACTTAAATAGAACACTAATTAGGCAGGCCAGAATATTGTCTCCACATTTGGGCAACATGTGCTAAGGATGACTTGAATGCAAGGGAGAAAATTCAGAGGAGGCTTACAAGAATAGTTTCAGATATCAGAAAATTCAGTTTTGTAAAAGTATGGATGAAGTTGGGATTTCTTTTCTTGTAAAGGAGGTATGATGGAGATTTGTAAAATGTCTAGGGGTTTGAATAGGGCAAATAAGCTGGAACTGTTTCTACTTATAAAAAGATGAGGAATAAGAGGACAACATTTAAAGTGCTTTGCAAAAGAAGCAAATGCAAGTTGAGGAAAATCTTTTTCATACAGAGGGTTGTTCAGGTTTGGGATGTGCTGCCTGGAGGTGTGGTGGAGGCAGGTTCAATTGAGATATTTATGAGGGTACTAGATGATCAGTTAGGGTAAGAAGAAAAGACAAGAGACTGGCACTATAGTTAAAATATGCAGACAGCAGATGCAGACACAATAGTCTGAGACTTACCAAAGATGTTTGTTTTCTCTTCTAAATTAACTAAGTGTTAGAGTTGTCAAGGTTCATGGATAATGAGCTTTCTCATGCAATTATCTCAAACTTACTTCATTAAGCATGTGCTTCTGTGGTGCCCCATTCATCCAAACCTGCCACTCATTGTAGGCAGCAATATTTATCAATTGCAGGATCTCCTGAAATTCTTGGCCCCAGTGCTACATTTAAAACTTTGGAGTCCAGAGCACCATGCACGGTTCATGTCATTTGCCCCACACATGGTAAGTAAAAGAAAATTGGCTTCATGCCATGCAGTGTGATGTGCTAGGCACCAATGACAAAGGGGAACAGAGGACCCTGATCTCACTTCAGGTGCTCAAGCCCATGACGAGACAGTCTGGTGCCAGTAGTTACTTGGTTAGAGGGGAAGAACCACATACAGATCTCTCCAGATGTCTCCTGCCAGAACATTCCAGAGATGGCTGGACCTTCCACTTTGACTGTATCTGCCATGCTCAGGCCTGTGGGAGGTTAAACCAAGATGCCTGTAAAGGAAACACTCAGCATATCCGGGCATTCTCGTCACCAAAACCCTCGGGTCACCCAAGCAAAACTCCAAGGCCAACAACTCCACAGCTGGGAAGGCTACCTCTGTCCCAGGTGTTACCCATGGGACAACTCCAAGGTATAGTGGAAGAGAAAGAAAGTAGAACGAGTAAGTGGCACCGGTGACAAATTTGTACACTTGTTAACATATGTTGACCTTTTATCATTAGTTGTGTCCACGAACGTCTGTCTTGCCACAGTTACAATATTGAAGGTACAGACCCTTGCCACCCTTAGAGCTACATGAGGTGTTTCCGTTCAATACGTAAAATGAGTACATCCTGCACTGTGTGCATGATACAGGAATTCAGAAGGCAATTGATACTTTGGCCACGAAGGTGAATATTTCCAGGTTGCAATATATTGCTTGTGCAGCATCGGCTTTAAGTAGTGTTGATGCCACAGTGCATGATGTGGTCCAGTGTGTTTGGGGCTGGGAAGTAGCACAATTCCACACATCAAGATGTTTACCACTTTGACCCATGACGCTGATGACCTGCTTGGCTCTGCACTAAAAGACAATTCTACATAGAAATACTGTTATCCTTTAAGTTCTGAATGAAATGACGAAGCATAAAAATAGAGGTTGGCAGCATCAAAATAAGTACAAGTTAACACTAAGAGAGCAAGCAAAACTCCCTGAGATGTATCCTGGTCCAATCCATAAAATTGAAGCCTATACCTGCAGACAGTGCCCTTACATCTACATTACTGCATTCAAGATGAGCCGGCTCATGTAAAGCACAGAATTGGAAGTGGATTGGACAAATGCCGTGATTGGTGCAATGAAGCTGATATATGTCAGATGTCAAGTTCTTTGGACATGTGTAACTGCCTATGGAGTGCTCCCAGAGATATTGGTGTTCAGCCAGGTGGTCAGTGGTGAGCAGGAGTCACCAAGTAAGTGTCTGACTTGCATGTCAGGAATTTTCTACATCCAGTCTCTATCCAGTAGATAGTATAACGGAAATTTTTTTTATTAATAAATTAAGTAATTAAGCAATAATAAGGTAATAATGCAAGCTAATAGGCCTGAGGATCTTGTCTCAGCATACAACATTTGACTGGAATATGGAACATTTTGTCCTTGGCATTGAGAAATTTCTTGTTAGGCATTTCATTTGATTTTCCCAACTTTTTCACCATGACAATCAAGGGCTAGGAATTTATGCCCCATGGGCCAAATAGCCTCCTTCTAACAATGTAACAGTTCTGTGATTCTGAGAACTGAGGAAAGGTCAAGGGTTAAGAGATAGGGTATTTGAGGAAAGGCCAAAATGGACTGCATGAGGGTGCAGGCTGATGGCTTGAAGCTGATGTCCAGGGATTGGTGTGTGATAGTTGGGGAGTTTTGGCACCAGCTCATGATCAAAATCCTCCTCACAGACAAGCCGGATGAGTTTTCCCAATTGTACGTTCTAGCCAATGCATGTCCAGGTGCTCTTTTCAATATTGCACTTTGACATTTGACCTCCATCATGAAACAAAACAGTTAACAATTCCCTTCCCAACCCCCTCAGCACAATTGGCTGTGCACCACTAATTGCCTAGCCACTACATGATTACAATGTGGTCAGTTATCCTGCCTCTGAGAGCAAGTCTCATTCATTTTTGGTTCTGCTATTGTGTCCTTAGCCTCCACACAGCTTGATTGAAGTCAGAGTATTAAATTGAAATCAGGTTATAATTCTTTGTTATCACTCCTGCATAGTGCAATCCTTTAGTTAATGTGGTAAGTAAATGTGTTGCATGACTTCTATTTATTTTCTCTCTGCTAATCTTCTTATCCATCTTCTGGGACTGTGGCAATTTATTCCGATCCCCTTACACAGGCAGCCTCATCCAAGTGGTCAGTCTTCATGTGAGGTTACATGCTAAGCATTCTCAACGTGAATTGGCTGCTTGCTGGCCACAGTTCTACCTAATGAAATTCTCACATAGCAGTGAAATTGACTAGAACTTACTGGATGTTCTCTGCCAATTTTCATGTGCTTCCTCAGTAATACTGGGGCCATTTTTCACACAGATCCACCTATTTCCAATTTGGCTGGGACTAGCTCATTTGAGGCATCTTAGGGGTGTTGTTCAAGGCTATTAGTCTGCAAAAGGCTAGAGATAGTGATCTGGTTTGTATTGTTTTATTTACTGAAAGTCAAAGACACCGTGTTCACGCTACATTTTTAGCATTTTCAAATGCTGTGATGCAGAAATATAGCTGAATTGTCTCTTCTTTTGCTGTCTCTGAATACCATGGCAACCTTAATATTAAGAATTTGTAATACTTCTGTGGCTATGGTGAAAGTTGGAAAAGGACTAGTTTGATAAATTTGAATTTAATTTCATAGGCCTACCCAAATTGACTGAATGTCAGTCCAATTCTGAAACGTCAGAATGATTCCTTGCATCATTATGTTGAGCCTGAGCATCTACTACCAACACCCCCTCAGCCTCAACCCATCCCCATCCCCTCCATTATCCTTCCCTGTCCAAGATAATACTGATTTACTGAGGAATCGTATTAGGTAGGAGTGGAATCCTGTACTGCTTGGCCATCAGTTGGCAAATGAGCAGTGATTACCCATCAGTTCTGTTAGAAAGGCCTGGGGGATCCTAATACCTTTTAGGCACTCAACAACCACTGTTGGGCCTTCTCTATGATTGGCGTCCCTGGTGGAGATGTTCGAACCACTGACAGAGGTTAGCTGCTTCTCATGCCAGCAGCATTAGTGAGAGAAGTGGCCGCTGCATCATCTTAAGGTGGAGGTCGCGGTGGGGTGATAGGGAGAGGAGAGATTGAAAGTAAGGGACTATTTCAACGCCTCCAGTTCCCTTTCGAATTTTGGGACCCTTGAGAAACTTGACAAGTCTTGTTAGGTAACCTTCTGAACATGAGGTAAAGCATATGGCCTCCACTAACTTGTTGTTGGCTCAGGTGATTGGTGTCAGTTGGTTCATTGATGAAGACATTGGAAATCCTACTGTTGGGAATTCCACATGAGCTCCACTGATACATGACAGGACCATTGTCATTGTTATAATGGCTCCAGCCGTAAAATGGCTCCAGCCATAGCGTTCCAATTGTAATTGTTTGCTTTGAATCCTGCCAATCATGCTGTTCCATTCTTTGGAAAGGTCACCAGATCTGAAATGTTAACTCTGTTTTTTGCCTTCACAGATGCTGTCTGACCTGCTGAGGTTTTCCGGCAATTTTGTTTTTGTTCCTGATTTACAACATCCACAGTTCTTTTGATTTTTAATCATTTTATAGCCCTGTTTATTTTTCATTACATTTAAGTGTCCTTATATTATATACTTTTATTTTATAGCCCTGTTTATTTTTCATTACATTTAAGTGTCCTTATATTATTGCTGTCCTTTTAAAATTGCAGATGAGCCATAGAGTCACACAACACAGGTAAATGTATTTCTTGTGTGTCTTGTTTGCTTGAGAAAAGTGGGCAACCATACAGTAAACCAATAAAGTAAATCATGCAAGCTGTTCATTTACATATTCTACTTTTCACCTTCCTAGCTAATCAATAAACTCAGGAAAAGAAGTGTAAATGCACAAACATTGACCATTTTAATAGAACTATTGTGTTCACTTGCCTAATAACAATGTCAATTGCTTATTTGTTAGAAATACAATTGGTGCCACAACTTCATTCACAATTCACCAGGTGGCTGACATATTGGACAATGCCATTGTTAAATGTGTTACTGGATATATTCTCTTAATTTCCTTGTGGATATCACAGTTAAATTTATTCTAATGCAAACTATCTTAAAAACCGAGAAACTTCCAAGAAATACCTTTATGCTGAAATTGATAAAAATATAATTTATACTAGAAATGAAAACATATTTCAAATATGGTTATTTGTTTAAAAGAAAATATGGTAAGATTTAGGCTTTAACATTTGGACAAATGCTGTGAGTGTTAAAATCATGAAAAATAAAGTGATTATAAGGCATAAATCTGCTGTTACAAAAATTGTTTATTCTTGCTTTGATAGCAATGTATTTGTTGCTGATAGAAAATAGATTTTAAAGCTGTTAGTTTATTGCAGATATTGATTTGAAATTAGAATTTCACAAGAGTGATTTAGGACTAACAGGTGACAATTAAACAGCTGGATATACATCACTTTCAGACCAGGAAAGTGGAATTCCACATGCATCCTTGAACTCCCTTGCAAATGATTTTAAAACTTTTCAAACACTTTGCACCAGGCTGCAAATACAATGTAACTGGCCTGGAGATAATGAAGAAAAAGGGACATATTGTAGATGCTGAAAATCTGAATGAAAATTAGAAAACATTTCAAAAGAATCTGCAAACTCAGAGGGATAAAAATAAAGCGAATATTAGGTTTTTCAAAAGGTCAGTGAGCTGAAATATTAGCCCTGTTTTTCTTTCAGCACCATAGTTTGCTGCCAGATACAATGTTTCCAAAATTGTGAGAGGAAGACCTTACAAATTAAGGTTTTGAGTATCCTGCTCTTAATCACACGTGATGTTCTTCCACCATGGTTGTGAAATCGTTCCTCACTTTGTACAGAAGGTAAACTAGATTTTTAACACAAAGCCCATTCCCTTCTTCATTTTCAAAATAAATTTTCTTGCAGACTGGAAATCAATCAAAATATGCACATTTAAACTCCATCTTAATTCTGCTGTGAAATTGCTGATGCAAAATGTATAATTGGTAACTGTGTCAACTCAAGTTGTCTTATAACAAAAACTTTAACACCTGCCCCTGTGTCAGCAGCTCCAGCATTTCCAAAGATCAAATGAAAACTTTATAGCAGTTATCTCGCAATACCTAGTAAAATCATAAAGATGAGGATGCAACCAAACTGGCAGCTAAATAGTCAAAGCAAATGTTTGCCATTCAATCTGACAAGTAGTAGCCACTTGAAAGTGACTGCTGGGGAAGAACACTGGCATGAGTTGGATATGGAAGAAATTTAGCAGACAGAGTAATTGTCAATGAAAGCACAGTTTTTGAGTTGGATAATGAAATGTTTTGCTGAGGAAGCAATACTCTGGATCCAAGTCCATTTTTAGCATTGTTGGTAATAATAAAGAGCTTTTGTAAGGTTTTGCTCACAATTTATACCATTGATTAGTTGGCTGTTTTCAAACAGCTTGATCAGCAGTTACATTTGGAAGTAATGTGGGTTGCAGCCCTTAGCTTTATCCCAGCTTAGTAGCATTTGAATTCAATCTATCTTGAGCTTTATATCGAGAAAAGCTTTTTGAAGAACCTTGTGTTTATATCTCCATCCGTTGGAGTCCATCATTTTACATTTAGAAGGATATCACTATTAGTGCACATTACCATGGATTTCTCCTTGTTATATAATGCTTATTTGCTTTTAGTCCACGCAATTTAATTGCAGGAACATTTTAGCTTGATCATTAATACTGTTTGCGTTCTTTAAACCTTTCATTGGTATCATGGAGAAAAATCTCTTTAGGCATTAAACAGAAAGCAAATAACCTTGGATACTGGAAATCAGGAACAAAACCAGAGAAACTGTAGTTGGATAAGCTGAGCAATCTGGAAGAACTTAACAACTGAAGTGTCACAGGACCCAAAATATTGATTCTGCTTTCTCTCCGCAGATGCTGCAGACCTGCTGAGTTTTGCCATCAATTTCTGTTTTTGTTCCTTTGACATTAGCCTGTCTTCAATGAGCAAATGACAATCAGATTTTACAACTGAGTTCACAAAATTTAAAAGTAAGATCAAAATGCTTCACAAGGCATGTAATATTTTTCTACTTAATAAATGTTAAAGGATTACATTGCTTATAGAGCTTCAGATAAGCTTTTCTTGTTGAACAGAAATTAATTGATTAATGGAACTTTTTTTAAAAAACTGAGATAAGTATGAAAAAGTCACCAGAAGTGAAATGTTTGCAAACATCAAATGTACATCATTATTGAAGCCTTTTCTTTCACCATTATTCAGCATTTCTATAATGTTCTTAGAGATTAATTACAGGGCCATGTGAATATGTTATCATTATTGAACAAGTTAATCTAAAAAGCAGACCTGTTTATATCTCTGGAAGCATTCTGTCAATAAGCATTTAGTTCTGATTTCACTCTTTAAAGTTCAGCTGCTGGCCTTATTAAAGTGAAATTCACCATAATTTTGAAAAAAAAACACTCGACTTAAAGAAGTATTTAACTCAATATTTATTCATATGGTGTTCAGGTTGTGTGGCCCAAATCTTTGCATTTATGCAATTTCCGCTGTGAGAGAGCATTACAATGTTCCCTTTGGATTTGTACAATTTCAGCTTTTGTGCTCCTGAGATGCTGCTTGGCCTGCTGTGTTCATCCAGCTTCACACTTTATTATCTTGGATTCTCCAGCATCTGCAGTTCCCATTATCTTTATCCTGCTGGTATTCTGTTTAAATTAAAACAAAACACATACATTACTGAAAGCACTCAGGCTAGGCTGACAATGAGATAAAGACAACATGCTTACACTGGTGAGAAACACTTGATGTGGTGTGCAGCTAATTACTACAGATCAGGCTGCACTGTTTGATCCTATGATACAGTGGTGAACACGACCACACTACCCTCCAGTCACCAACAATTCATTGAAGACACAATGGGACCATTATGAAAGAGACTGCACTATGTTGTGTGAACAAACTGTAGCGGAATGAAGGAAGTACAAGTAAATTGCCTTTCCTGCTAGAAATAGTTATGGCCTTGAATGGTGACATGAGAGGAAATGAACAGTAGGCTATGAATGAGCTGAGACTGCTGGCAATGGGAAATAGATGAGGGTGCATATGATGATAATGGCTGCATTGGCATTTTGAATAGTAGAGTGATATTTGGAAATGGTAAAAGGTATCCTGCCAAATGTGAAGCTGGGGCTATTATTGTTCTTCAAAGGGCAACAAGAGATGCAAGTCAAACTGTGGGAAATAAAAGCCCTGTGCATATGCTGAAGGCAAGTAGCATTATCAATACAGGTATGCCAAAGGTACTGGAGAAAGGCAATGAAATCTACAAGGGTGACCAAGTGGGAAAATATTGTGTCAGTGATTGCGTGAGATGGCAAAAGAGTTTGTTCAAGAAGGCTCAGAAATGATGACATGAAGGTAAACGGGAAGTGAAAATTGAAAACAACCTTAACTTAGTTCAGAAGATCATGATGGTAGCAAGAAGCAGCACAGACAGAATCTTCCACACAATGGTAAAAAAAAGGAAGGAGGGAGCTGGATCACAAAAGCCTCTTCATGTATTCTTCCAAACTGCAGGTGGGGATGTGGGATCTCGATGTGACACCTTTCATCTGGAGGAAGTGAATAGAGTTGAAAGGAACATTTCCCCTTTTGTGGGCAAGTTTAGGCACTTGGAAGAGAATAATGTTGTTCACAACCTATTGAGCTACTGTTAAAGGAATTTTTAGAGAGAAAAAAACTGCAGAAAGCTGCAACAAAAAGGGTCTTGGAAGTACTCAAACACAAAACATAGAAACATAGTACATAGGTTCAGCAGATAATCAAGGAAGCACATGGAATGTTGATCCATATTTCATGTGAGTTGGAAAATGAGAGTGGGGAGGTTTGATTGCAACTGCACAAGATGCTGGTGAGATCACATCTGGGGTACTGTGAGAGTCTTGGTCCCCTTATTTAAGGAAATATTTTTCATTGGAGGCAAGTACAGTAGAGACTTGTCTAGAATGATCCCTGGTATTGAGGGGAATGAGCAAAGGTCGTACGAGCAAAGACTAAGCAGGTTGGTACTCCACGGTCTGTAGTTTAGAAGAATGAGAGGTAATCTCATTAAATCTTGTATGATCCTTAAGGATCTTATTAGGGTAAATGCTGAGAGGATGTTTCTTCTCATAGAATAGTTTAGGACCAAAGTACAGAGTCTCAGAATAAAGAGCCGCCAACTTATGACTGCGGTAAGGGTGAATTTCTTCACTCAGAGGCTTGTGAATGGTTGGAACTCCATGTCACAGAGAGCTGTGGGGCAGCGTCCTTATGTATCTTTAAGACTGGGATATATTGATTCGTCATCAGTAGGGGAATCGAGGGTTATGGGGAAAGTGCAGAAAAGTGGATATGATGGGGCAAAACGCATTTGGATTTATCAGGTGAGTACGTGGTTTCACTTACTTTGTGGTGGTTTCGCAAGCTGGTTTTCACTTTAGAATGTGTCTGAGGCCTTGTCGGTCAGGTCGGTGCTTTTTCGGAGGTTGTTGGTTGCCAGATCTGCTGGTCGTGGTTGGTTGCCATTGGTTTTCTGGCTACAGAACAGGGCTGTGTCAGTAGGTTTCAGGAAGATAGCTGGGGAGAGTAGCTGCTTGGGATCCCTCTTCTGGAGATGGTTCTCAGGGTGGTAGCTCTTCTGGATCCCTGTCGTCGGTGTAGCTGCATGGATAGCTCTCTTAGGTGAGTTCAGGGCCTGCAACTATATCTTTGAGTTAAATCTGCATTTGCCATTGTGTTACTGCTGTTCCCTTTGAGGCAATTGGCTTCCCAATAGTTAAGAACAGGTGTGAATGTGTTTTGAGGTTGAATGCCCGCTATCTCTCTGAATAAATATTGTTTGAAGTTGAATGCTTTGGTATCTGTATAGGCCCCATAATGTCTGGGTTGGGTAGCCTGAAGGGTAAAAGTTAGTTTCAGTCTTTTCTGAAGCAAGATCCAGACCTGAAATGTCAGCTTTCCTGCTCCTCTGATGCTGCTTGGCCTGCTGTGTTCATCCAGTTCTACACCTTGTTATCTCCTTTAGTCTACAGCGTTAGGTTTGGCTAATTGTTCTTTTAGAATCAAGGTGTGAATTGGATTTTCGGGCCGACCAATGGTTCCAAGCAGTTATCTCTGTCTGTGTAATTTTCCCAGAATTTAGCTCAGCTGCCTCTTAATTAACTTTTAAAAGTTATTTGCAAAATACAGGATTTTGGTCCAGTAGTTCAGACGATGAGGATTTTTGCTTAATCCTACAAATTGGAAAGAGAGGTAAGTAGGAACAACATCAAGAGGTGCGTGCCTTCCCTTGAATGGCAACTAATTTAAAAAGACACAGTTGTCTCTTTTTCTTTCAGTCACATCTTATGAAGGACTAGTTGACTTCATTTGTTGTCACAAAGTAAGGTTCAGTGGTCAGTGAAAGGATATCTTGTTTAAGGTATGAAAACTTGTACCGGAAAAACAAGATATCATAAGAATGAAATTATATAAGGTATATTCATACTAGTAATGCTTGTATGACTGTGGCAACACAAATACCGATCTTGTTTCATTTTTCAAAATTTATGTGCTACTCCAAAATGCTCTATAATCATAGAATCATAGAGTCCTATAGCACAAAAGCAGGCCCTTCAGCCCAACTGGTCCATGCCGACCAAAACGTCCATTAATGCTGACCTCATTTCCTTACACTTGGCCCATATCCTTCTAAACATTTCCTATCCATAGATTTGTCCAAATACCTTTTAAATGTTGTTAATGCACACCACCTCAACCACTTCTGCTGACAGATCATTCCATATGTGTACAAGCCCCTGTGTAAAAAATGTTGCCCCTCAGGTTCATATGTATTCTTTCTCCTGTTACTTTAAACTGATGCCCTCTAGTTTTTGATTCCCCAACACTGGGAAAAGGACTGAGTGGGTTCACTCTATCCATGCCTTTCGTCATCTCATACACTTCTATAAGAATCCCTCTCAGTCTCCTATGCTCTAAATAAAAAAAGTCCGAGTTTGTCCAATCTCTCCCTATAATTCAGTCCCTCAAGTCTTGACAGCATCCTCGCAAATTTCTTCTGTTCTCTTTCCAGTTTAATAACATCCTTCCTATCGCAAGGTTACCAAAACTGAACAAAATACTTTAAGTGCAGCCTTACCAACACCCTGCAACTGCAGCATAACATCCCAGCTTCCCAGCCTTGATTGATGAAGGTCAGTGTGCCAAAGCCTTCTTCACTGCCCTGTCAACATGTGACTCCACTTTCAGAGAACCATGCACCTGAACTCCAAGGTCCCTCTGTTCCGCTACAGTCCTGAAGGCCCTACCACTCACAATGTATTCCAAAAAAACTATGAGTTATATCCTGAACTAATTTCAATTATTGTTTCAAAGCTCAAGATCTTTTTGGTACTTATTTTTCCAATTGAATTTGATAGTGTAAATCTGTGAACCTGATTTTATTCTTTAACAGTTTGATTTGTCCCACTTTAATCTTGTATTTATATGAACTGTGCTCCCAGAAAAGCTTCGAGTGAATCCCTAGAAATCAGGCTTTCACCCTTACAATTGGAAACATTCTCTTCCATATAAATTGCGATCATTTCCAATTAAAAACGCTTTAAACAGAGCCAGATTCCATATACATCTGAGAAAAGGACAAAAGACGTAGTGAGATATTTCAGTGTACATGAAACTGCAAAATGGGTGTAATTTACAGTCTTAAACAGAACCGGAGGGAACATTGTGTTTCTGCCTCCAAGCCTCTTTGCTTCTTGCCAGCTGCTGCCAGACCCACAAGACCTGGTATCAACTTTGGCCCATCAAGGGGCATGGTTTTGACTCCACAGGGATCTTACCAAGGACAAGACAGCATCCCCTGTGGAGGGTGGAGTACAACATGTAAATGGAAACGGCTTACTGTACTCAACCAAGAGGCCATCAGAGCCACTTCTTAATCACCCAGCTCTGAGCCACAGTTGTGAGATTGTCTCACACAGCCCATAAGCACGAGACTATAATATTAGGATTGATAGCTGTGGCTTTAGTTAATTCTAAAATTTTTAGAATGCCTCTTTTTGTTTTCCAGTACCCATGCAGAGCCTATCAGCTCCAGCAGTGTCTGTTTTTCCTAGTGGGGCTGCCAGATGTCCAGAACACATCCCCTCATTGTCAGTGGGTCAAACTTTTACCCCTTATGGCATTGTGGACCACCAAATGGAGCTGCAATTATTCAAGAAGGCAGAAAACAATTCATCACATCTTCTCAAGGACAACTAGGGCTGCGTAATAAATTGTAGCTTCACCAGCAAAGTGCACATCTCACAATTAATAATAAAAACTTTTCTTTTGACTCTCCAATTCTCTTTCTTTCGTTAAAACACACCTGACAACCTATCTAATAGGCGTGAATAGGAGGGCTGGGCTGTTGAAGGCATAATCACCAACGGTGTGATGGTTAACAAACCAGATGCTCAAGATGCCAGAGGCAGTGGTGTAAATATGCTGGCAGATAGTGAGGCTGGTAGGTTACAAAAATATACAATGGATAGGCTGGAGAAGCTGAGATTGTGCTCGTTAGTTTAGAGGAGGTTTGGCTCAGGTGTTCAGAATTTTGACAATTTCAATGGAGTACACAAGAGAAATTGGTTCCAATGACAGTAGAGTTGATAACCTGAGCACACAGATTTAATGTGATCACCACAAGCTACAGGGACAAAATGAAATTGTAATTTAAGGAATGAGTGTTTAGGATTCAGAATGAACCACCTGATAGAGTGCTGGATAAATGTTTGATAGTAACCAGGAAAATGAAATCAGATAAGCACCTGAAGGAGATTTTTAAAAATTCAGGATATGAGGGAAGAGTAAGCATTTTAATAATCAGGATCACCTTTACAAAAAAGCCACACCCTCGATGTGTTAACTTGCCTCTTCCTCAGCCACTGTTTCATGATCCCACAAATCTATTTTATACTTTCTATTCAAGGTATTTAAAAACAAATAGAGGAGGATTTCTGTGCACCATTTTATGGCAGATGCAAGGGTGGTTTAATTTAGTTTTCATTTCATACTGAAAGTATTTCCCATGATCCTCACCACAGCAAAATGTGAAGGTTTATGAACTGAAGATGAAAATTCTACAATTAGCCATTCTACATCAGGGATGTAGGAACATTACCTCAGATTTTCTGATGGCCACGTAATTGATTTTGCAGCACAGATGGAAATTGCTTATGGGGGTCCTGTGGAAGCCCCATCATACCACACTGAATGAATTGCCTGGGAAATTGAAGATTGAAGAATCTGGAGCCCTCTGAGTGTAACCATTTAATCAAAAAAATTAGAGTGTTTTGCTACAGTTAAGTAAATAGTTACTCAGGAAACATTAAATAATTAAAAATCTAGTCAATTGTTAAGTAATTGTTCAACAAACCTGCCAACTTACTTCACACACCCCGAACTTACACTTCTCCCAGTCACCGACATGCTCCAGACCATGATCTGGCACACACTCCAAGTGTCCCTGCTTCACAATGAAACAGGATCATGCCAGGAGAAAACCAGCTAGGGGAGATATCACAGTGCCCTCAGGTTTCTCTCAGGAGACACTCCAAAGGTGTCAGCCCCTGCACCTCAACTCTGCATATACCTCTGATACTTGGAAGTTGATGCCTCAGGCAAGAAGGTTGTGAGCATTTCTAAGCCATCCAAACACAAATACTTCCATGATCACTTGGCCAAACCATCAGATCCAATAGACTGCACTGCTGAGCATGCACTCACCACCCCAGATTCAGAATTTAGTGGGAGGGAAAAGAAGAAAAGCTGTTGAGGGCCCTTTAGTGGTGCTCTGAAAGTGCATTGTACACAAAGTCTCATGTTTGTATGAATTTGATTAATGTTGCTCTACACTTTGTCATACCAGTGAGCTGTGCACGGTCAGGAAGGAGAGATCTCTTCTGGACTGAAACATAGTCCAAGTGAGTATATAGTTTGGGGAATTTGTAGGCAGCGTGAGGATTCGGTATAGAGGGGAAGAAGTGCTTTTCACTTGCTTCTTTGGTTTATTGTAACGTTTTCTTTTAACAGAATAAATTGAAGCTCAGGATCTGGCACCCTGTGCAAAATAATGACATCACGGGTACACCACAGTTCATTGGTTGGTGATAGCTACTAATTTGAGTATCTATTACAGCTTACTTTCAGGTTGAAGGTACTGAAGGAAATATTTACAGTTTACAAACTAAAAGACCAGTAGGAAAGTTTTAAAGATCATACTCAGAATGAAATAATTAAAATAGAATTGCAAGGCCAGACAGTGTGTTGTACCTGTATGATATGGATCCCATTATAGTTTACAGTGACTATATCTGTGTCAAGTGTTGGTGGCTTGAGGAATTCTGGATCACCTGTAAGCTAGACTCTGTGCTTTGAACATGCAACACATCAGAAAGGAAAGAATTTTCTGGATCCTGTTTTTCAAGATGCAGTGACACACCTTCGGTTAAATATCTCCGTTTTGGTCAGTGGTCAGGGACAGGATGGTGTGACAATGAATGAGGCTGGTAGAGGGATCCAGGAGATAGTTCTGACGGAAGCTCAGCCCTTGAGCTTGTCTAACAGGTTTGAGATTCTTGCTGTCTGTGTGGATGAGAGCAGGGGCGGTAGGGAGGATGAGAGAATTGATCGTAGCACGGTGGTACAGGGAGCCATTCAAGAGAGGGGAGAAAAGAGAAATGTCGTTGTAATCTGGGATAGTATAATTAGGGGAATGGGCATTGCTCTTCATGGCTATGATCAAGATCTTAAAGACTGTGTTGCCTTCTGGTGCCTAAATTAGAAAGCAGAAACAAAAAGGTAATCAACTCTGCATTACTTCCTGAGCCACTAACAAATAGGCACAGGGTCAACAGGTTAATAAGATAATCATGTGGCTCAAACATTGGAGTGGGAGAAATGGGTTTGAATTCATGGAACACTTGCACCAGTGCTGGGAAAGGAGGGAGCTGTTCCAATGGGATGGGCTCCACCTGAATCATGCTGTAACCGGAGTACTGGTGAATCTCATAACAAGGGCTATGGATAGGGTGTTAAACTAAACAGTGAGGGGGTGGTGTATTCAGTTGCATGGAAATTTATGGCAAAAGTTAATGGGGGGAAAAGCTTAGCAGAGATTATCAAAGTTTTCAGAACAAGTGATATATACAGTATGGAAACGGCCAGGAGTCTAACTTCAGGAACAACAGAAAAGGAGGCATTTATGAGAAGGAAGACACTCAAGAATCATAGAATCCCTACAGTGTGGAAACAGGCCATTCAGCTCAACAAGCCCATACCGACTCTCTGAAGAACATTCCATCCAGACATGTCCCCCTGCCCCGTTTCTCATTGCGAGTCCACCAAACCTCCATATCCTGGACACTACAGGTAATTTAGCATAGTAAATCTACCTGACCTGCACATCTTTTAGACAGTGGGAGGAAATTGGAACAGTCAGAGGAATCCCACACAGACACACAGAGAATGAGCAGATTTCACACAGACAGTCCCCTGAGTGTGGAATTGACCCCAGGTCCCTGGGGCTGTGAAGCAGCAGAATACTTGAACATCAACAAGCAGTAAAATGGCCTGACAAATTCTCCTTAATATCGGTACACTCAAACAATGAAGGCCATCAGTTTAACTGGGACAAAGTAACCATAGTAGCCCAAGCCAAACGTAGACACGCACGGGAATTCCTAGAGGCATGGCTCTCTGCCCATTCTTTTCAATCAACAAACACATAGAATTCTACCTAATTTACAAACCCATACAGATCATAAATGGAAATGACACTACTCACCAGGACAGACCTAACAGTATAATTTCCAGGCAGAGTAGAATAATATCGCTTCATCGGCAGCTCCACTGATGATGTCACCTAGCCTGGTGACAAAACAGCTGAACAAAAAAAAGCCTGTCCAGCGAGCAAATCAACAACTTCACCCACAACCTGAGCTCCAGACCTTTGCCAAAACTTTGAATAAAAGCAGAGATGTTCTAATCAGACTGTATGAGTCTCTGGTCAGAGCGCATATGGAATATTGTGAGCACTATTGGGCCCTGTTATCTAAGCAAGGAAGCATTGGCATTGGAATGGATCCGGTGGAGATGAACAAGATGAAGAGCTTGCCCTATAAGGAGCAGCTGAACGCTTGCTCTAGGAACTTGGAGTGGAGTGAGAACTATGGAGTTCAAGGGAAGGGCTAACAGGAAAGGGACCTGGAAATCTGGAGCCTCATCAATAACTTGACATGGTGGCTGGAAATCACTGGTTACAGAGTATTCACTGGCATCTTCCGTTCTGCTGAAGTTCAAAAGTACGCACTGGCAAGCTCGATGGATTGTAGAAGGTGAGGAGGGATCTGTTTGAAACTTACAGTCTACTGAAAAGTCCCAAAAAAGTAAAATGGAGAAGAGTTTCCACTACTCTCTTGGCCTCAGAATGAAGGTGTGACCCTTTAGAATTGAGATGAAGATGAACTTCTTCAACCAGGGGGTAGAGAATCTCTTGAATGTCTTGTTGTAGAAGGTTGCAGAGGCCAGGTCATGGAGTGTATTTAAGGCAGAGGCAGATAGTTCTTGATTATTTAAGGGTTGTGGAGAGAAGGCAGGAGAATGGCATTGAGAAAAATATCAGCCATTATTGAATGGTGGAGCAAACTCAATGGGTCTAATAGTTTAATTCTGCTATGATATTTTAACATATTATGGTTTTAAGTCTCTTTGTAAATGAAAATGAAACTGTGCAAACACATTACCTAACTTCATGCCCAGATGTATGTTTGTGTGAGTGCCTGCTGCAGCATGTGGAGATGAAGAAGGTGTTTATTGGACAATGGGTTCTACTGACTCCATTTCTCCTGATTATAAAATGACCTTATTCTTTGCCTGGTCTCTATGATCCACGACACTAGTGTGAATGAGGTGATCAATGATATCTGGGGTATGGAGATGTGCACCACACAGGGATCAATTGGCTAGGGATCGCTAGGGACAGGGCACTCCACAGGTCAGTGCCTTGGGCAGGGCATGTATGTGTGTATTGTTGCTTCACTGTAAACGGTGATGCATTGGTGGTCCTGCAACCCCAAACCCCTCCCTCACATGTCCAGATACTTACACCATCCACTCCATGTAGAATCATGACCACTCCACTTGCCAGTGTGTACTTTTGAACTTCAGCAGAACGGAAGATGCCAGTGAATGCTCTGTAGCCAGTGATTTCCAGCCACCACGTCTAGTTATTGATGAGGCTCCAGATATCCAGGTCCCTTTCCTGTTAGCCCTTCCCTTGAACTCCATAGTTCTCACTCCACTCTAAGGTCCCAGAGCAAGTGTTCAGAGATTAAGTTACAAGCCATAAGATGATCCCATGTAGTTACATGAGATACATGTGTATCTCTGTGCACAATGTGATCTGACAGAATAATAAGTCATAGATGTCCCTGAACTCCACAGTGAGGGCCTGAAGGGCTGAGCAGGTGGATGGGGTGAGCTGAAAGCAGCCATGATGACCTGGTGATATTGCTGTATTGCCAATATCGACTTGTGAGTTTGAAGAGTAAAATGGGACGGTGTCCATGGAGCATTTAGGAATGTCATGTTGTACAGGAGAAGTAATTGTAAGCTGCTGTCATCAGATAACAAGCCTGAATTATACGTTGGGAACTGGTGCAATCTAGTTTCTAGGTGAATTGGGAGCTGCATGAAAATGAGGCAAAATTAGCTAATAGATTGTTGAAAATGCATTCAAATCATGTTTTGATTATTCATTAACAAGATTCAGAAATTACTGTTCAATTGTCAAGGGGAAAATCTGAAATTTTCATGTTGACTACAAAAATCTAAATTTTCTATTTTTACAGGAGTATCTCAATATTGCCAATTGCTCAAAGGAGCAGAACATTTCTACCCAATGTTTCAAGTTGGTGACTTCTCTGATGACGGAAACTTTCTTGTATTTTTGTTCTGATTGATGAAAAAGCAGGCTTCAATGTTCCACTCCTTGCCTGTAGATTCCACTTTGTGCCTTCCCTTGCTTTTAGTCTACCACCCTTTTCCTCCAGTATGCCTTGGCAAAGGCTAGGAAACATTAAACAAAAACATTTTGAACATATTGACATGTGCGCTAAATATTTTTCCCTGTCTCCTTTGGGATCGAATCAGTGTTATTATGTTGGTTTTCCTGCAACCAAACCAATGTGCACAGGCTGCATATTCAATTAATTTAAATAAGTGAATTGTTCAAGTTCACCCAAGATTGGCATGGTTTAGTTGCTAGCATTTTTCTTCTAAGTCTAAGGTTTTGTGTTTAATTCGCATTTGTTCACACTCCAGCTTGGTACTGAGGATGTGATTTTTTTTGCATGAGACATTCACCTCAAGTCCCTTTCTCCATCTTCAGCTGGCTCTCTTAATGAAGGAGATATCCTTGGCATGAGGTAATAAAGTGTGGAGCTGGATGGACACAGCAGGCCAAGCAGCATCTCAGGAGCACAACAGCTGACGTTTTGGGCCTAGACCCTTCATCAGAGAGGGGGATGGGGTGAGGGTTCTGAAATAAATAGGGAGAGAGGGGGAGGCAGACCGAAGATGGAGAGAAAAGAAGATAGGTGGAGAGGAGAGTATAGGTGGGGAGGTAGGGAGGGGGCAGGTCAGTCCAGGGAAGACGGACAGTTCAGGGAGGTGGGATGAGGTGGCAGGTAGGAAATGGAGGTGTGGCTTGAGGCGGGAGGAAGGGATGTGTGAGAGGAAGAACAGGTTAGGGAAGCAGAGACAGGCTGGGCTGGTTTTGGGATGCAGTGGGGGGAGGGGACGAGCTGGGCTAATATCATTGGCATCTTGGCTAAGATTAACACCTCAATCAACATCAGATTATCAGATCAACAGATTATTTGGTAATGATTACATTTTTCTTGTGGGAGTTTATTGCAAGCAAAGTGGGTATTCTTGAACAGGGCCATGGTTCTGAAGGGGTTAATGTTCATGTTACATTTGTTCTATCAATTCTTCTGATGTCACACAGTCTATGGATAGAGGTGATGAGTTCTACTCCAGTTTTAAGAGGAAGGAAATGCCACTGCACGGGCTCCCCAAGGTCCTTGTAGTTATCTCTGGCAAGTTACACTTCTTGCCATCCGCAGTACAACTACACGTTATGTAAGAACTCTACCTACCTTGTACTTCTTCAACAATAATATATCCTCCGCTACTAATCACAAAATATGTCCAAGACAAACTAAGGACAAAGAAGAATTGGTAACAGTGAACTAGCTGGATCTGAGTTTGCTCGCTGAGCTGGAAGGTTAGTTTGTAGACGTTTCGTCACCTTATTTTTATTTGAAAAAATATACTTTATTCATAAGATGGACAAAAAGTAAAACATTTATGCACCTACCCAGTCATGCAAGCCGCTCCTGGTTACCCAGGGGATACGTACACCAACTAAAGGAAAAAAAAACAAACAAAGAAGAAAAAAAGACAAAGCAAAGAAAATACCCCAGCAGTTGTCTCCCCGCACAGTCCCAGTTGGCCCCCTGACCAGTTGGGGAAGGCGCCAGCTGGGCCCAGTTACCAGATAGGGCCCTTTCTTCTATTCTGGACGAAGGGTTTCATACGGTGGTCTTTCCCCACCGCGCCTTGGCGTCGGCTGCCCCAAGCTTTAGCGCGTCCCTCAGCACGTAGTCCTGGACCTTGGAGTGCGCCAGTCTGCAACATTCGGTCGGGGTCAGTTCTTTCAGCTGGCAGACCAGCAAGTTGCGGGCTGACGAAAGAGCGTCTTTCACCGCATTGATGGTCCTCAGGGGCAGTTGATGTTGGTCTCGGTGTGCATCCCCGGAAACAGCCCATAGAGCACGGAGTCCCGCGTCACGGAGCTGCTCGGGACGAACCTCGACAAATACCACTGCATCCCCCTCCAGACCTTCTGTGCACAGGGACACTCCAGAAGGAGGTGACAGACAGTCTCGTCCCCCCCGCAGCAACCTTGAGGGCAGCGTGCGGTGGCGCAGAGATTCCGGGCATGCATAAAGGATCTCACTGGCAGAGCCCCTCTCACCGCCAGCCAAGCAATGTCCTGGTGCTTGTTTGAAATTCTGGCGATGAGTCATTCTGCCAAACGACTTTGGCAGTCTGCGTGGGGAACCACACGACGGGATCCACCCTCTCCTTTTACCGAAGGGTCTTGAGGATACTACATGCTGACCACTGCCTGACGGCCTTGTGGTCAAAGGTGTTTCCTTTCAAAAATTTCTCCACGAAGGACAGGTGGTACGGAACGGTCCAACTACTCAGAGCGTTCCGCGGCCACGAGGCCAGGCCCATCCTTCGCAACACCGGAGACAGGTAGAACCTCAGTAAGTAGTGACACTTGGTATTTGCGTACTGAGGATCTACGCACAGCTTGATGCAGCCGCGCACAAGGGTAGCCGTCAGGGTGAGGGAGGCGTTCGGTACGCCCTTTCCCCCATTTCCCAGGTCTTTGTACATGGTGTCCCTGCAGATCCGGTCCATCCTCGACCCCCAAATGAAGTGGAAGATGGCCCGGGTGACCACAGCAGCGCAGGTCCAGGGCATAGCCCAGGCCTGCGCCACATACAACAGTACCGAAAGCCCCTCGCACCTGACAACCAGGTTCTTACCCACAATGGAGAGGGACCGGAGTGTCCACCTGCCCAGCCTCTGCATCAGTTTGGTGAAACGCTCCACCCAAGTCTTAGTGCACGCCCCAGCTACACCGAACCAAACACCCAGCATCTTCAGGTAGTCTGTCCTGACAGTGAAGGGGATGAAGGAGCGGTCGTCCCAGTTCCCAAAGAATATGACCTCGCTCTTACCCCTATTGACTTTGGCACCCAAGGCCAGTTCAAACTGGCCGCAGATGGCCAACAGCCTACTCACCGACCGACAATCGGTGCAGAAGACCGCGACATCGTCCATGTACAGGGAGGTCTTGAGCTGAAGGACTCCGCTGCCTGGGATAGTCACGCCCTTCAGGCTCACGTCCTTCCTGATGGATGCGGCGAAGGGCTCCACACAGCACACGAACAAGGCAGGAGAGAGCGGGCAGCCCTGCCTGACTCCAGATCTGACGGGAAAACTGTCCGATTACCACCCGTTGATCGAGACTGCGCTAACGATGTTGGTGTAGAGCAGCTGGACCCAATTGCGGATGCCCTCCCCGAACCCCAATTTGGAGTGGACGTCCCTCATGTAAGCATGAGATACCCTGTCGAAGGCCTTCTCCTGATCCAGGCTGACGAGGCAGGTGTCCACCCGCCTGTCCTGCACGTAGGCGATCGTATCCCTGATGAGCGCGAGACTCTTAGCGATCTTCCTGCCCGGCACAGCGCAGGTTTGGTCAGGGTGAATCACCGACTCCAGGGCAGACCTGACCCGGTTGGCTCTGACCTTGGCCAGGATTTTGTAGTCCATGTTCAATAGTGAAATGGGATGCCAATTCTTAATTTCTTCCCTCTACCCCTTCCTCTTGTAAATGAGGGTGATGATGCCCTTCCTCATGGACTTGCACATTTCCCCTGCCCAAAGCGCACTATCGTACACCTCCAGCAGGTCCTGGCCGACCAGGTCGCTCAGAGCGGAATACAGCTCGACCAGTAAGCCTTCGTTCCCGGGAGTCCTATTCCTCTCCAAGGACTTGAGGGCTCTGGTCAGCTCGTCCAGGGCTATCGGCCGGTGCAGCCACTCCCTCGTGCCGTAGTCTAAGACCTCCGTGATAGATGACAGGAATGACTCGTAGGCCCTGCTGTCCATGGGCTTCGTGTTGTACAGTCCGGCATAGAAGGATCTGCTGATGCTCAAAATGTCGGGCCGAGACGACGTCACCGAGCTGTCGTCCTCCTTCAGCCGGCTAAGCACAGAGCTCTCTTTGTGCACCTTCTGAAAGAAGAAATGCGAGCACGTCTCGTCCTGCTCCACAGAGCGGACCCTGGACCGGAAGATTATCCTGGAGGCCTCCGCGGCGAAGAGCGAGGATTGCTGGCCCCTCACCTCGCGGAGGTCCTCTGTGACATCGACCCCCATCAACTGCAGAAGGAGCAGGTTCGGCACCCTTTTCTGGAGTCGCGACAGCTTTCCCCGCCTCTCTCTCGCCTTCCGAACACGCTTGAGGACAAAGAACCTCTTGATGTTCTCCTTCACTGTCTCCCACCAGTCACCCGGAGACTCAAAGAGGGGTTTCACGGTTCTCCAAACAGCGTACTCCCTCTTAAGCTCCTCGACGTTCTCTGGGGTGAACAGAGTAGTGTTAAGCTTCCACGTCCCCTTGCCGGCCGGCTGGTCATCCTGTAAGTGACAGTCGGCCAGCAGGAGGCAGTGGTCAGAGAAGAACACCGGCTCGACGCCGGTGGACCTGACCGAGAATGCCCGTGACACAAACAGGAAGTCTATCCTTGAGTGAATAGACCCGTCTGGCCGCGAACAGGTGTACCTCCGCTGCGCTCCATCTGCAGGAGCGCTGAAGACGTCGAGCAGCTTGGCGTCCTTCACCGCGCCCATCAGGAATCTGGACGTGACGTCCAGTTGACTCCCCCCCACCCGCTGTCCCCACGCCGGATCTTCCGTCTGCATCGATGATGCAGTTCAAGTCTCCGCCTAGGATGACTGGCCTGGACGTAGCCAGCAGGGGTGGAAGCCGCTGCAGGACGGCCAACCGCTCACTCCGTACCGCTGGGACGTACACGTTGATCAGCCTCAGGGGAGCGTTCCTGTAGGTGACGTCAGCCACTAGGTGGCGCCCCCACGCCATCTCCGGAACTTGAGAGATGCTGAAGTTGCGCCCCTGCAGCAGAATAGCCAGGCCCGAGGAGTGACAGTCGCTACCCCCGACCAGATCGAAAGCCCACAGGTCCAGGCGCCGGACCATTTCCCGTACCTTCTGAGGTGCGGTATCCCGCACTCCTGCAGAAACAGGAGGTCCGCCCTGACGGTGGTCAGGTAGGCCAACGTGGATACACATCTTGTGGTTGACGCACTGTTTCCTCCTTCCCACCTGGAAGTTCCGGGGGGCCCTCCAGTGCCCCAGCGGCACATGACTGGGTGTCGGAGATCGGCCTCAAGAGGCCTCCCGTCACCTGGAAGCGTGGTGCTGCTTTCCTTCTCCCTTGAGATCTTTAACTTCTTCTTTGGGCGGGCCCTCTCTGAATCCCCCTCGTCCAAGGAGCTCTTAAAGCCCCCCTGTAGCTGCCTCTTCCTGCCAGATGGTTGCGGTTCCTGGGCCCACCGACACATCTTCCTCGTCGCTTTCCGGACTGTTGTCCACTGCCCTGGGTCGCCTGTCGCCGCCTCCATCGACTCCGGGTTGTCGGGGGGGAGCGGAGCCTGGAGGGGCTCTTTGCTGGCCTTGGGCCCATCCTGCGGGGCTGGGCCCTCCTGCACATTAGTGGGGTCCTTGCAGGGCCCTGGTGCCATCCTCTCCTCTGGGGTGGCTGGCCCCTTATTGCCCCTGCCGGCGACCTGGGCATAGGTGGTCCCCCGCTGAGGGCATGCCCTATAGAGGTGGCCCGCTTCCCCGCAAAGGTTGCAGCTTTTCTCTCGTGGGCAATCCTTTGCAAGGTGTCCCTCCTCCCTGCAGTTCCTGCAGATGGTGGCTTTGCAGTCGGCCGCCACGTGACCTGACCTACCACAGGCGTGGCAGACTTTAGGTTGCCCTGCATAGGTTAGGTAGCCCTTGCTCCCGCCGATCGCGAAGCTGGACGGTGGATGTACAATGTTCCCGTCCGCGCCCATCCTCAGCATCACCTTGACCTGCCTCTTACTGGTCCAGATGCCAAAGGGGGTCCATGATGTCAGTTAGGTCCCCTTCCACCTTCACGTACCTTCCAAGGAAGGTCAGGACATCAACTGCTGGCACATGCGGGTTGTACATGTGTACAGTCACCATACGGCTCCTCTGCGCTGGCATCACAAACAGCGGGACAGCGGTCAATACAGAGAGGGGGCCCTCACCTCCTTTCTCCTTGAAAACCTCCAGGAAGTGCTCGCAAAGCTTGGCACTCCTGAAGGTCACATCGTAAAAACCTCCTCTGGGGAAATCCTGCAGGCAGTAAATGTCCGCAGCAGCAAACCCACAACAGTCCAACAGGACCCTCGTCACAAAGAAGGTGCGGTCCACAGGTGCACCTTCATCCACCTTCTTCACGGAAACACGGGTGGTGTTCCGGACCCCCTGACCTGGGGCACTAGCACTTGTCACAGCCATCGTTGCAGGTTGGCTGCTCCCCTGAACCAGCGTTAGGCCGAAGCCAGCATTAAGAACCACCGGTTGCAAGGGTGCACAGCCAACCTGACGTCTTCCTTTCACCTCCAACACAGCGCTCTCCTCCTCTCGGTCCACAAGAGAGTGGGTCTTTATTTTGTTACAGATGTTCGCTGGTTCACTGAGCTTGAAGGTTTGTTCCCAGATGCTTTGTCACCATTCCAGGTAACATCATCAGTGAACCTCCGACGAAGCGCTGGTGTTATGTCCCGCTTTCTATTTATCTGTTTAGGTTTCCTTGGGTTGGTGATGTCATTTCCTGCATTGGTGATGTCATTTCCTGTTCTTTTTCTCAGAGGATGGTAGATTGGCTCCAAATCAATGTGTTTGTTGATGGAGTTCCGGTTGGAATGCCATGCTTCTAGGAATTCTCATGCGTGTCTCTGTTTGGCTTGTCCTAGGATGGATGTGTTGTCCCAATCAACAGATAACCTAACCAGATAATGAACTTAAAAGACCTGATACAGACAACAAGCAAAATGAACACCATCCACAAAATACCTTGCAAGAACTGTGACAAACGCTACATTGGACAAACTGGCAGAAAGAGAGCCACCAGGATATATGAACGTCAACTAGCCTCAAAACGACATGACCCACTATCACTCATATCCTTACATACAGATGAGGAAGGACACCACTTTGATTGCGACAACACATCCAAACTCGGGCACCTTCTTCGTGAAGAGGGTCCTGTTGGACTGTTGTGGGTTCGCTGCTGCAGACATTTACTGCCTGCAGGATTTCCCTGGAGGAGGTTTTTACAATGCGACCTTCAGGAGTGCCAAGCTTTACGAGTGCTTCCTGGAGGTTTACAAGGAGAAAGGAGGTGAGGGCCCCCTCTCTGTATTGACTGCTGTCCCACTGTTTGTGATGCCAGCGCAGAGGAGCCGTATGGTGACTGTACACATGTACAACCCGCATATGCCAGCAGTTGATGTCCTGACCTTCCTTGGAAGGTACGTGAAGGTGGAAGGGGGCCTAACCGACATCATGGACCCCCTTTGGCATCTGGACCAGTAAGAGGCAGGTCAAGGTGACGTTGAGGATGGGCGCAGACGGAACATTGTACAGCCACCGTCCAGCTTTGCGATCGGCTGGAGCAAGGGCTACCTGACCTACGCAGGGCAAACTAAAGATGCCATGCCTGTGGTAGGTCAGGTCATGTGGCGGCCGACTGCAAAGCCACCATCTGCAGGAACTGCAGGGAGGAGGGACACCTTGCAAAGGATTGCCCACAAGAGAAAAGATGCAACCTTTGCGGGGAAGCGGGCCACCTCTATAGGGCATGCCCGCAGCGGGGGACGACTTACGCCCAGGTCGCCGGCAGGGGCAATGCGGGGCCAGCCCCCCCCGGAGGAGAGGAAGGCACCAGGGCCCTGCAGGGGCCCCACTAATGTGCAGGAAGGCCAGGTTGTGCAGGAGGGCCCAGCCCCGCAGGATGGGCCCGAGGCCAGCAAAGCGCCCCTCCAGGCTCCGCTCCCCCGCGACAACCCGGATTCGATAGAGGCAGCGTCAGGCAACTCAGAGGAGTGGACGACGGTCCGGAAAGCCAGGAGGAAGGTGCGTCGGCGGGCCCAGGAACTGCAACCATCAGGCGGGAAGAGGCAGCTACAGGGGGGCTATAAGAGCTCCTCTGACGAGGGGGATTCAGAGAGAGCCCTCCCGAAGCAGAAGTTAAAAATCTCAAGGGAGAAGGAGAGCAGCACCACGCTTCCAGGTGATGGGAGGCGTCCTGAGGCTCCCTCCGACACCCAGTCATGTGCCGCTGGGGCACTGGAGGGCCCCCCGGAACTTCCAGCTGGGAAGGAGGAAACAGCGCGTCCCCAGCCTGACCCACAGCCGGACTCTCCTGCCTCCGTACCCCCGACGGGTGGATGCCACCCGGAAGGCAGCACGGACGGTTTCCTGAGCCCGGAGAGCATCCAGCAGTTAGCCTGGGCAATGGGCATGAAGGGACAGATAGAGGAGCTGGATCTTGGACTTGGGGAGGGTACTGCGGTCACTGCCCACAATGGGGGTACGAGTTGCGAGCATTAATGTGCGCAGTGTCAAGTCCACCACAAGATGTGTGTCCACGTTGGCCTACCTGATCACCATCAAGGCGGACCTCCTGTTTCTGCAGGAGTGCGGGATACCGCACCTCAGCAGGTACGGGAAATGGTCCGGCGCCTGTACCTGTGGGCCTTCGATCTGATCGGGGGGTAACGGCTGTCGCTCCTCGGGCCTGGCTATTCTGCTGCGGGGGCGCAACTTCACCATCTCTCAAGTTCAGGAGGTGGTGGGGGGGTGCCTCCTAGTGGCTGACGTCACCTACAGGAACGCTCCCCTGAGGCTGATCAACGTGTACGCCCCAGCGGTACGGAGTGAGCGGTTGGCCGTCCTGAAGCGGCTTCCACCCCTGCTGGCTATGTCCAGGCCGGTCATCCTAGACGGAGACTTCAACTGCACCATTGATGCAGATGGAAGATCCGGCGTGGGGACAGCGGGTGGGGGGAGTCAACTGGACGTCACGTCCAGATTCCTGATGGGCACGGTGAAGGACGCCAAGCTGCTCGACGTCTTCAGCACCCCTGCAGACAGAGCGCAGCGGAGGTACACCTGGTTGTGGCCAGATGGGTCTATTCGCTCAAGGATAGACTTCCTGTTTGTGTCACGGGCATTCTCGGTCGGGTCCACTGGCGTCGAGCCGGTGTTCTTCTCTGACCACTGCCTCCTGCTGGCCGACTGTCACTTACAGGACGACCAGCCGGCTGGCAAGGGGACGTGGAAGCTTAACACGACTCTGTTGACCCCAGAGAACATCAAGGAGCTTAAGAGGGAGTACGCCGGTTGGAGAACCGTAAACCCCTCTTTGAGTCTCCAGCCGACTGGTGGGAGACGGTGAAGGAGAACATCAAGAGGTTCTTTGTCCTCAAGCATGTTTGGAAGGCGAGAGAGAGGCAGGGAAAGCTGTCGCGACTCCAGAAAAGGGTGCAGAACCTGCTCCTTCTGCAGTTGATGGGGGTTTATGTCACGGAGGACCTCCGCGAGGTGAGGGGCCAGCAAGCCTTGCTCTTCGCCACAGAGGCCTCCAGGATAATCTTCTGGTCCAGGGTCCGCTCTATGGAGCAGGACGAGACTTGCTCGCGTTTCTTCTTTCAGAAGGTGCACAAAGAGAGCTCTGTGCTTAGCCGGCTGAAGGAGGACGACAGCTCGGTGACGTCGTCTCGGCCCAACATTTTGAGCATCAGCAGATCCTTCTATGCCGGACTGTACGACACGAAACCCACGGATAGCACGGCCTCCGAATCGTTCCTGTCGTCTATCACGGAGGTCTTAGACTACGGCACGAGGGAGTGGCTGCACCGGCCGATGTCCCTGGACGAGCTGACCAGAGCCCTCAAGTCCTTGGAGAGGAATAGGACTCCCGGGAGCGACAGCTTACCGGTCGAGCTGTATTCCGCTCTGTGCGACCTGGTCGGCCAGGACCTGCTGGAGGTGTACGATAGTGCGCTTTGGGCAGGGGAAATGTGCAAGTCCATGAGGAAGGGCATCATCACCCTCATTTATAAGAGAAAGGGGGAGATGGAAGAAATTAAGAATTGGCGTCCCATTTCACTATTGAACGTGGACTACAAAATCCTGGCCAAGGTCAGAGCAAACCGGGTCAGGTCTGTCCTGGAGTCGGTGATTCACCCTGACCAAACCTGTTCTGTGCCAGGCAGGAAGATCGCTAAGAGCCTCGCGCTCATCAGGGATACGATCGCCTATGTACAGGACAGGCGGGTGGACACCTGCCTCGTCAGCCTGGACCAGGAGAAGGTCTTCGACAGGGTCTCTCATGCTTACATGAGGGACGTCCTCTCCAAATTGGGGTTCGGGGAGGGCATCCGCAATTGGATCCGGCTGCTCTACACCAACATCGTTAGCGCAGTCTCGATCAACGGGTGGTAATCGGACAGTTTTCCCGTCAGATCTGAAGTCAGGCAGGGCTGCCCGCTCTCTCCTGCCTTGTTCGTGTGCTGTGTGGAGCCCTTCGCCGCATCCATCAGGAAGGACGTGAGCCTGTAGGGCGTGACTATCCCAGGCAGCGGAGGCCTTCAGCTCAAGACCTCCCTGTACATGGACGATGTCGCGGTCTTCTGCACCTATTGTCGGTCTGTGAGTCGACTGTTGGACATCTGCGGCCAGTTTGAACTGGCCTCGGGTGCCAAAGTCAATAGGGGTAAGAGCGAGGTCGTGTTCTTCGGGAACTGGGACGACCGCTCCTTCATCCCACTCACCGTCAGGACAGACTACCTGAAGGTGCTGGGTGTTTGGTTCAGTGGAGCTGGGGCGTGCTCTGAGACTTGGGAGGAGCTTATCACCAAACTGAAGCAGAAGCTGGGCAGGTGGACACTCCAGTCCCTCTCCATCGTGGGTAAGAACCTGGTTGTCAGGTGCGAGGGGCTTTCGGTACTGTTGTATGTGGCGCAGGCCTGGCCTATTCCCTGGACCTGCGCCACTGCGGTCACCCGGGCCATCTTCCACTTCATTTGGGGGTCGAGGATGGACCGGGTCTGCAGGGACACCATGTACAAAGACCTGAGAAATGGGGGAAAGGGCGTACCGAACGCCACCCTCACCCTGATGGCTACCTTTGTGTGCGGCTGCATCAAGCTGTGCGTAGATCCTCAGTACGCAAACACCAAGTGTCACTACTTACTGAGGTTCTACCTGTCCCTGGTGTTGCGAAGGATGAGCCTGGCCTCGTTGCCGCAGAACACTCCGAGTAGTTGGACCGTTCCGTACCACCTGTCCTTCATGGAGAAATCTTTTATCGGAAGCACCTTCGACCACAAGGCCGTCAGGCAGTGGTCAGCACGTAGTATCCTCGGGACCCTTCGGGAAAAGGAGAGGGTGGATCCCGTCGTGTGGTTCCCCACGCAGACTGCCAAAGTCGTTTGGCAGAATGTCTCATCACCAGAACTTTCAAACAAGCACAAGGACATTGCTTGGCTGGCGGTGAGAGGGGCTCTGCCAGTGAGATCCTTTATGCATGCCCGGAATCTCTGCGCCACCGCACGCTGCCCTCGAGGCGGCTGCGGCGGGGACGAGACTGTCGATCACCTCCTTCTGGAGTGTCCCTATGCGCAGGAGATCTGGAGGGGGATGCAGTGGTATTTGTCGAAGTTCGTCCCGAGCAGCTCCGTGACGCGGGACTCCGTGCTCTACGGGCTGTTTCCGGGGACACACACCGAGACCAACATCAACTGCCCCTGAGGACCATCAATGCGGTGAAAGACGCTCTTTCGTCTGCCCTAACTTGCTGGCCTGCCACCTGAAAGAACTGACCCCGACCAAGTGTTGCAGACTGGCGCACTCCAAGGTCCAGGGCTACGTGCTGAGGGACTTGCTAAAGCTTGCGGCAGCTGCCGCCAAGGCGCGGTGGGGAAAGACCACCGTATGAAACCCCTTGTCCAGAATAGAAAAAAGGGCCCTATCTGGTAACTGGGCCCAGCTGGTGCCTTCCCCAACTGGTCAGGGAGCCAACGGGGGCTGCGCGGGGAGACGGCTGCCGGGGTATTTTCTTTGCTTTGTTTTTTTCTTCTTTTTTTTTCCTTTTAGTTGGTGTATGTACCCCCTGGGTATCCCAGAGAGGCTTGCATGACTGGGTAAGTGTATAAATATGTTTTATTTTTTCGTACATCTTATGAATAAAGTATATTTTTTCAAATTAAAAAAAGGTGACGAAACGTCTGAAAACTAACCTTCCAGCTCAACGAGCAAACTCACATCCAGAAACTCAACCTGAGCTACAAATCTTCTCAAAACTCGCTAGTGAACTACCTGCCACATACTGGTAGAGTTACCCAATGTCACAAGGTGCATGGAATGATCATCTGGGAAAAGCATTCCTCACATTACCAAAATAGCAATACTTCCGAGGTATTTACTTGTACAATGCTTTGCAATTTCAAGAAAGGCATATGAGAAATGGCTTTTATTTTCTGCACTGTTACTTGTGCACTGTGCACAATTGTTACATTTCCACAGGTTAGTTTGTTTTCCGCACATGTTTACGTTTAACACACGCCAGCACATTTTGGCATTTGCTTCAAACAAGTTACACAACAACAAGAATTGACATGGTAGGTTGAAATTGACTCGTCATCTTGAAAGACAAAGCACTTGATTGTTTGACTTCCCCTATATTTCTTAATGTTGATGAAATTAAAATTGCATGAACCTTGAACTGTTGGTCTAATTAGTCACCAAATGCAATTAAAGTAGGTGATATACAAAAGGGGGTTGTCTTAGTTGTAAACTGACAAATGAAAAAGAACATTTTATTCAACACGTTACAATTTTCACAGAGGAGGAGTTGAAATGGAAAATGTCCAGTTCAAGCGTACTTTGTGAGATTTGGTTGCTGCATTCTTCAGACTAACAGTAATTTCCAATCAGTGAGTGTTTCAGAGACTAAGCACTCCAAATGAACATTTAAAATAAATTTCAATCACTCAAACATTAAGAGACTGAAATGTAAAACCTCAACAGTAGTACATGCATAGTGGATTGCTTATGATTTACTTATTGTCCTTCAATATACATTGAGTGCATTGACTCATTTACAGTGAAAGCATCAGACTTCTGAACTCTTATTTCAGAGAATTCTTCCAATTTTGGCTGTCTCCTGTGTTCCCTGGTTGAATAACTGCTTGAACTGACGTTTTTCAATCATTTAATTACATGATGTTATGGGTATTTAGAGAATTGACATTAAGTATTTAGCTGACTTTACTTTTTATAGTTTAAGCTTTTAACCATTAAATAACTTTCCATGTAGCATAATGACATTATAGAGTCATTGGAGAACATTGCAGAGAACATTGGAGGTAGAAGAAGGATATTTAGCTTATTGAGCTTATGCTAGCTCAGTTGAAATATAGTCCAGTCATTACCACTTTCCCGCTCTTTCACCATGTCCTTGCCAATATTTCTCTTAAAAAAAATCCAATTTTGCTTAGAAAGCTAGCACTGAATTGATTTTCACCAGCCTGCCGGCTGTACTTTCTGAATCGTCACCATTTCTTGCTTAATAAAATTTTTCCTCATTAAACCTCCGGTTGTCTTGTCAGTCACTTTTAATCTGTGCCCTATCTATATGACCCAGCAACCACTGGAAACATGTTCCTTTCAATTTTTTTTAATCATATAGGGATGTGATATTCGCTGGCTGGGCCAGCATTTATTACCCATCTTTAGTTGTTCTCGAGAAGATAATGGTGAGTTTCCTTTTTCAAATGCTGGGCATCATTTGCTCTAGATATACACGCAATGCCATTTCGGAGAGATTTTCTGGATATTGATTTAGCAGTAGTGAAAGAACATCAACACATTTCCTAGTCAAAACTGTGAGTTCCTTGGAGGGAAAGCTCCCATGTATCTGCTGAGCTGCCCTTGGCTTTCTAGCTAGTAGTGGCCATGGGTCTAGAAGGCGCTGTCTTAGGAGGTTTGCTGATTTTCTGAAGTGAGCCTTGTGGATGGTACACAATACTGCCACATGGGTCAATGGTGAATGTTAATAGGTGTAATGCTATTCAATAGGTTGCTGTGTCTTCAGTGGAGTCAAGATTCTTGAGCATATTTGGAGATGCACTTATCTAGGCAAGTGGGGAGTATTCCATTACACTCTTGATTTGTGCCTTTACAGCTAGTGAACAGGCTTTTAAAGCCAAGAGTTGAATTACTTGCAGGATTCATAGCCTCTGATCTGCTCTTACAGACAGACACGCAATTTATATAACTAGTCCAGCTCAGTTTCTGGTCAATTGATTTTGCGAAGGTAATACTATTGAATGTCAGAGAGTGATGTTTGGATTCTGTCTTGCCGCAGACAGTTAACACCAGGCACAAGTGTGTGGCATAAATGTTACTTGCAACTTTGACAGCATAAACCTGAATATTTCCAGATCTTGGTATGTTTGGACCTGGACTAGTTCAATGTCTAAGATGTTGTGGATGGTTCTAAATATTGTGCATTAATCAGTAATCAGTTTAGGCCTTGTGATGAAGGAAAAGTCATTGATGAAGCAGTTGAAGATTGTTAAGCTTAGCACATTACCCCGAGGAATGCCATCAAAAATGCTGTGGAGCTGATTGAATGATCCCCAATGACCACAGCCATCTTTCTTTGTGCCAAGTGTGAGTCCAATCAGTAGAGAGTTATCCTATAATTTCCATTGGCTGTGGTTTTACTCGGGCTCCTTGATGCCACATAGTTAGTTGCACCCTTGATGTGAAGGGCAGTCACTTTCACCTCAACTCTGCATTTCAGCTCTTCTATCCATGTTTGAAGCAAGGCTAAATGAGGTCAGGAGCTGAGCCACCCTGTCAGAATCCAAACTGGGTATCAGTAAGCAGGTCATTGCTGAGCAAGTACTCGATTATATTGTTGATGACACCTTCCACCACTTTACTGATAATTAAGATTAGTTCGATGGAGTGGGATTTGGGTGAGTTGGAATTGTCCTGATTTTAATGTGCAGGAAATACCTGAGTAATTTTCAACTTTGTTCGGCGCACTCTAAAGTTATGTCCAGACTGGAACAATTTAGCTAGGAGTGTAGAAAGTTCTGGTGCACAATTTATTGTCAACATTCATACAGTTTGCAGTATCCAGGGCATTTCACCATCATTTGATATCACATGGGATAAATGAATTTGGTTAAAGACTGTCGTCTTGGGCTTCCAGAAGGTTTTTGACAAAGTCCCATGCAGGAGACTCGCATGTAAAATTAAAGCAGATGGGATTGGGATAATGTACTGAGAAGGAAAGAAAATTGGTAAGCAGACAGCACATAAATGGAGTTCTGCAGGGATTTGTATGAGGACCCCAGTTGTTTACAATATATGTAATTGTTCAGATCAGAGAACTAAACATAATATTTCAAAATTTCAAAATTTGCAAATGACACAAAGCTGGGTGGAAGGGTGTGCTCTGAGGAGGATGCAGAGATGTTACGGTGTGATTTGGATAGACTGAGTGAGTGGACAAATTCATGGCAGATGCGGTAGAATGTGGATAAATATGAAGTTATCCACTTCAGTTGCAAAAAAATAATAAGGTAGATTATTATTTGAATGGTTGTCACTTGACAGATGGGAATATTCAATGAGACCTTGCTTTTCTTGTGCATCAGCTGCTGAAAGTAAGTGTGCATATACATCAGGCTGGAAAGAAGGTAAACAGTACATTGGTCCTCATTGAAAGGGGATTCAAGTACAGGAACCTGGATGTTTCACTGCCATTATACAGGTCATTGGCAAAGTCACACATGGAATGTTGTGTGCAGTTTTGGTCTCCTTATATGAGAAAGGATGTTCATACTATAGAGGAAGTACTGCAAAAGTTTACCAAACTGACTCTTGTGATGGCAGAACTAATGTCTGAGGAGAAGTTGAGTTGGTTAGTATTGTATCATTTGGAGTTTAGAAGAATGTGGAAGGGATCTCATAGAAACCTGTAGAAGTCTAACAGGACTAGACTGGTTAACAACGTTCAGAAGTCCAGAACGGGGGTCATAGTTTAAGGATAAGAGGTAATCCTCTTAAGACTGAGAGGAGGAGAAATCTCTTCACCCACAGAGTGGTGGGCCTGTGGAATTCATTGCCACAAAAGGTGGTTGAGGCCAAAGCATTTTGGAGTTTGAGGAAGATAGCTCTTGTGGCTAAACTGTTCAAGGAATATTGCGGTCGGGGCTGGGGGAGGCGGGGTTAAGGTATTGAGCTTGATGATCAGCCATGATCATAATGAATGACAAAGAAGGTTTGAAAGACTGAACGGACTACACTTGCTCTTATCTTCTATGTTTCTATGTTATTGTTAATTGGATCCAAGCCTCATTGTGAAGTACGATATGAGACACAGTTCCTTTTCTTCCTAATAGGTACGATCATAGATTGCAACACTAAATATCTCCACCTCCCAGCTGCCAACCCAGTCTCACCAATGTCAATGCAGTCTATTTTCTTTCTCTTTTGCATGATCATGTAAACAAATACACTAAGTAACTAGTCAATTTATATGGCTAGCATTTAAAATCATTCTGTAACAAAGAAGCAAATTCTAAAGGAAACATAACAAATCTGAATTAAAAGAGAAAGTAGGAACTGCCACTGCTGGAGAATCTGAGGTAACAAGGTGACGAGCTGGATGAACACAGCAGGTCAAGCAGCATCAGAGGATCAGGAAAGCTGACATCTCGGGTCTGGACGCTTCTTCAGAAAGGCTTTCTGAAGAAGGATCCAGATCCGAGACGTCAGTTTTCCTGCTCCTCTGATGCTGCCTGGCCTGCTGTGTTCATCCAGCTTTACACCTTATTATCTTAAATCTGAATTAAAGTCGTATTTTGTGGGGAGACAGTGCACTCCTTGAGAATTTTTGTGAATTTCGCCAGCTGATTGATGTGATGGGATCTATACTCATGTCCTCACAGCTTAGGCCCCTGCATTACTAGTCCAGTAACATCACTACTGGGAAAAGAAAGCATGGACTTTAGCGAGGCCAATGGTGTTCAGTCAGTGTGCTTAAGTTCTTTGAAGTCACTGGAAGCTGATAAGGAAACTAATCAGTGGGACCTGTATGAAATTGCAGCAACTGTTTGACAAGCTAAAACACAATAGGTTTACCAGAAACATTGAAGCCAGTGGAATAAAGGGATCAGTGATAGCACAGAGATGGAGTTGGCGACATGATAAAGAACAGCGAGTCATGGTGAACTGCTTTTTATGGACTGGCAGAAGTTAATTAATGAGGTTCCTCAGAGCTCAGTACTAGGAACACTCCTTTTCTTGACATATATTCATAACTTGGAATTTCATGCACAGGGCAAAATTTCACAAATTATAAATGATACAAAACTTTCAATATTTTAACTTACACAAAAACGTGTGATCTGGGAGGATGAAATTTATGGACTTCAAGCGATTACAGGCAGACTTGTAGAATGCGTAGACATGTGGTGATGAAATTCAATGCTGAGTAGTGTGAATGAACACATTTTGGTAAGACAGAGGAAAATTAAAAATTAAGGGAGTGCAGGAAGACAGTGACTGGGAGCACATGTACATACATTTTTGAAGGTGGTCAGACACGTAGGAAAATTGATGAGAGAGTGGACAGAAACCTTGACTTTACAAATAAATGCATTGAGTATAAAGAAAGGATGTTATCGTTTAGCTTCTACTTATGGGATGACACTTTATGAAGGGGACGAACTGGGCTGGTTTTGGGATGCGGTGGGGGAAGGGGAGATTTTGAAGCTGGTGAAGTCCACATTGATACCATTGGGCTGCAGGGTTCCCAAAACCAAAACCAGCCCAGTTCGTCCCCTCCCCCCACTGCACCACACAACCAGCCCAGCTCTTCCCCTCCACCCACTGCATCCCAAAACCAGTCCAACCTGTCTCTGCCTCCCTAACCTGTTCTTCCTCTCACCCATCCCTTCCTCCCACCCCAAGCCGCACCTCCATCTCCTACCTACTAACCTCATCCCACCTCCTTGACCTGTCCGTCTTCCCTGGACTGAGCTATCCACTCCCTACCTCCCCACCTATACTCTCTTCACCTATCTTCTTTTCTCTCCATCTTCGGTCCGCCTCCCCCTCTCTCCCTATTTATTCCAGAACCCTCACCCCATCCCCCTCTCTGATGAAGGGTCTAGGCCCGAAACGTCAGCTTTTGTGCTCCTGAGATGCTGCTTGGCCTGCTGTGTTCATCCAGCCTCACATTTCATTATCTTGGATTCTCCAGCATCTGCAGTTCCCATTATCACAAGTAGAAAAATAATGTTCATTCTGCAAGTGGTCACTACTGGGAATACACCAACTGAGAATGTAATGGTAATGGATTCAATCATGGCGTTCAAAAAAGACTTGAATAAGTACTTGAAGACAAACAGTTGAAGGCTAAGGGAAAAAATAACGGGTGTGGAATCAACAAATTTCTCTTGCAGAGAGCTGCCATTCGTATAAATGGCCAATGACTTCCTTCTGTACTGCAACCATTATATAACTGACTGGACACAATGTCCAGTTCCTACTATCATGGGCATGCTGTTGTTGTAGCATCACTACAGAAGATACTGAGCAGTCATTTCCCACAATTTTCTGAAATATGGAGATGCGCACGTCAGGTCACACTAAAAATATTAACCCAGAGGTGAGATAACTCACCTGGTTGCCTGCCATTCAGCTCACTAGAAGCTGACAGACAATAAGAGTAAGCATCTCACCCAATCACAGGGTTCATATTGACCGATCAATGGCCAGTAGTTACTGGGTCCTAAAGTTAGCTAGTTGAAGCCTATTCCTTTCAGGATCTAGTGTTGAGACAGTAAGTTTTTTATTTCATTCATAGAACATAGAACATAGAACATAGAACAGTACAGCACAGAACAGGCCCTTCAGCCCACAATGTTGTGCCGACCATTGATCCTCATGTATGCACCCTCAAATTTCTGTGACCATATACATGTTCAGCAGTCTCTTAAATGACCCCAATGACCTTGCTTCCACAACTGCTGCTGGCAACGCATTCCATGCTCTCACAACTCTCTGCGTAAAGAACCTGCCTCTGACATCCCCTCTATACTTTCCACCAACCAGCTTAAAACTATGACCCCTCGTGCTAGCCATTTCTGCCCTGGGAAATAGTCTCTGGCTATCAACTCTGTCTATGCCTCTCATTATCTTGTATACCTCAATTAGGTCCCCTCTCCTCCTCCTTTTCTCCAATGAAAAGACACCGAGCTCAGTCAACCTCTCTTCATAAGATAAGCCCTCCAGTCCAGGCAGCATCCTGGTAAACCTCCTCTGAACCCTCTCCAAAGCATCCACATCTTTCCTATAATAGGGCGCCCAGAACTGGACGCAGTATTCCAAGTACGTGGATGAGGATTGTGGGTTAAGAGCTACTGGGGAACAGGGTTCAGAAGCAAGGCAGGGGAATGGCTTTCAGAAGCCACCATCTTGCCCACTTTCCAGCCCAGTTTGTGGGTAACTGAAAGCCCCACACCAAACTCAGCAGGCGTCTTGCTTTGGTTTCCCAGGCAGGAAAGAGTAATATCACAAACTTGTAGCTCACTGATCTATCTCTGGTTAAAAAAAAAGCAGGAAAACCATTGGAAAATCATGACCTCCAATTTTCTCATCAAATCACACTAGAACTGCAGCCATGAATGAACTGTTGCTACTTTCCCAGAATAACCAGGGGTGACCAATGAAAGTGAACTTGTTAGCCATCCTGAGAAAATGTGATTAAAGCTGCAGCTCAATTTGGAAATGAATACTGTTCCATATTTTACTAATCAGAAGAATATTAAAATGGCCAGATGGCAATATTTGTGCAAACAAAAGGGCACTTTGATGCTGAGTACTGTTCTGCATCTCATCAATGTTAAATTTAGCAGTGTTTGGATTAAAGTATCAAGTATGGAATGTGTCACCATGTCGAAAGATGTGTTAAGAGGTCGGGCACAAGCAGCAGAGAACGTTAGACCAGCCAACAATCAAGCAATGTGTAAAATTGAGTATTTGGTTGCAGCAGGCCATTTTCTCCCCACAAGTTACTGAACTTTCTTCAGTTTATCTAAAGAATAAGCACATTAAACATAACAGCCCAATACTCAACAATTTCAGACTAACAGCCACCAAAACACATTAATCTATAGAAGCGTGTGGGCTGACATAGCTAGACACCAGCTATAATTATGAATTGAACATAACCAGTGTACTAATGCATTGGTATACTTCCACGTCTAAATCTGGTGCAAGACTAAAATTTGATTGCACGAATATAGGTCTGATTGAGTTTAATTATCTGGATTTTTAAGCAGTCACTAAATGTTTTTTCTTTGTGAAAGCACTGCATACTTCATTTATTGTGCATTCAGGTTATCTTTCTGCTTGTGCAAAACTGCAGAAAAATTAAGTATACATTATTGTTAATCAGAATTGTGAAAAACACTTTTTCAAAATCATTTGGAAAAGCCACAAGAGCAGGATTAACCAGAAATAACACAATCACAGCTAACTGAATAGCTGCTTTAAACACTTGACATTTGCGATGCTCAGAGGAGTTTAGTTGGCAGGATGAACTTCAAACAGCCAACTTTTGATGACAGTTTTGCTTGCCAGGCAATTCCCAGCTGGGGAAAGGCCAGGCATAATGATTTATAAACATTTATAAGGCCTGCAAGCTTTTCACAAGATAATTTTTTTTCCCTTAATTAGGTCAACATGATGCCATATCTTTTGTGCACCTTTTCTTCAGAAGCAACGTAACTTGGCCTTCTAAATATTCAGATATTTATAACAACAGGCTGATATTGTGTATGAAATTCAGAAAGGGTTAAGGGACAGAAAATTAAAACAAGCACTGACATAATGACCAGAATCTGGGTGCCAGATGAAGCAATTCTCACCAGTGTGGGTTTTGCATCCTCATCACCCTGAAAGAAAATGGAGCACTAATTAGAAACCAGGAAATCTCTGTCTAGCTCACACTCAGTTGGTGACCCTGTACTGGAAATACAACTGAAACACTGTAGAAGAGGTTTCTAGTGTACCACATGATTGTGTCCCATTTTTGACACACACACACACACACACACACACACACACACACACACACACACACACACACACACACACACACACACCCCTATCACTTACTTCCTCTCACATTCGCTGGCTTTCATGCACTCCTTGAAAACTACCCTTTCCTCTAAATCGGTTACCTGTCCTAATATCTCTTTTGGCGTATCAAATTCTTACTCATTATGCTCAGTACAGTATTTTGGGAAGGTTCTCTATGTCAAAGGTATTGCGTGTACTGTGACAAAAGAATCTTTTAACCATATGTTTGTGTATTATGATTCTTTTTCTTTAGTTTTGTGAAAACTGTACGGCACGGTGGCTCAGTGGCTAGCACTGCAACCTCTTAGCGCCAGGGACCCGGGTTCGATTTCAGCCTTGGGTAACTGTCTGCGCAGAGTTTGCACATTCTCCCCGTGTCTGCGTGAGTTTCCTCCAAGTGCTCCCGTTTCCTCCCACAGTCCAAAGATGTGCAGGCTAGGTGGATTTGTCATGCTAAATTGCCCGTTGTGTTCAGGGGTGTGTGGGTTATAGGAGGATGGGCCTGGGTGGATGCTCCAAGGGGCAGTGTGGACCTGTTGGGCCAAAGGGCCTGTTTCCACACTGTAGGGAATCTAATCTAAAAAAAAATTATAGGTGCACAAGACATGAATCCAAGGTTTAATATTTGAACAGTCATGTTTAATTTTAAAAAAATCAATCTATAACTATTGCCTTCCTGCTTACCTTTTGCGTTGAAAAATTCAGCATATAAAAATATATTTTGACAGATATATAAAAGATTTAAAGCATGTGCGGCACATTGTAGAAAACTGAGAGTTTAATCCAACTGGAGTAAAATGTTGCAGATTTAGACTGCTCCCTGAATACTCAGGGAGGCTGGCAACATTTATGAAGATAAGACCATTCACATTTCAGGTTGATAACTTTTCATCGGAAGCAATTAATTAATGCCTGTTTATTCTGTGATGCAGCCAGAATGCCATCATAGGTTTGTTAATGGCATATATAACTTTGTCAATATTAACTAACATGGAATTGTAGCGTCATAGAGATCTGCAGCATGGAAACAGACCCTTTGGTCAAACTCGTCCATGCCAAACAGATATCCTAAATATATCCAGTCTCATTTGCCCATATTTGGCCCATATCCATCTAACTACTTCCTATTCATGAATGCATCCAGATGCCTTTTAAATGTTGTCATTGTACCAGCGTCCACCACTTCCTCTGGCAGCTCATTCCATATGTGCACCACCATCTCTGTGGAAAAGTTGTCCCTTAGATCCCTTTTAAGTATTTCCTCTCTCACCTTAAACATACGCCCTCAGGTTTTGGACTCCGCCACCCGATGGAAAAGCCTCGTCTACATACCCTATCCATGCCCCTTACGATTTTATAAACCCCTGTAAGGTCACCCCTTAGCCTCTGAGACTCCAGGGAAAACAGTCCCAACCTATTCAACCTCTCCCTATAGCTCAAACCAACAAACCTGACAACACCCTAGTAAATCTTTTCTGAACCCTTTCAAGTTTAACAATATTTTACCTATAGCAGGGAGATGAAAATTGCACGCGGTCTTCCAATAATGGCCTAACCAATGTACTGTATGGCTGCAACATGATCTCCCAACTCCTATACTCAATGCACCGACCAATAAAGGCAAGCGTATCAAAAACTTTCTTCACTCTCCTATCGATAAGCAATTACACTTTAAAGGAACCATGAACCTGCTCTCCATGGTATCTTTGTTCAGCAACACTCCCCAGGACCTTACCATTAAGGGTATAAATCCTGCCCTGATTTGTCTTTCCAAGTACAGCACTTCACATTTTTTCTGAATGAATCTCCATCCGATCAAGATCCTGTTGTACTCTAAGGTAACCTCTGCTATTCACTACATCTCCAATTTTGATTGATTTTTTTGATGAAGTAACAGTGATAGATGATGAGGATGATATGGTGTACATGGAGTTCCAAAAGAAGTTTGATGATTTATCACAGAACAGGCTTATCAGCAAGTTGAATACCCATGGAATAAAATGTACAATTGTGGCTGAGTGACATGCAACACAATAGAGTGGAATGGTAATTTTTCAGTCTGGAGCATAAAGCACTATGGGGCATTACAGAGACTGAATCACACTGGTTCCACCGGTTTTCTTGATTTACATTAATGGCCTAGACTTGGATGTATAGGATAGAGTTTCAAGCTTTGTTGATGACAGCAACTTAGAACCATTGTGAACTCTGAGGAGGTTAGCCATTGTCTTCAAGCGGACTTTGACAAGCTGTTGAAATGTGAAGAAATGTGACAAATGAAATCTACTGCAGAGAAGTGTGAAGTACTACATTTTGGTAGAAAAAAATTGAGGAGAAGAAATGTGGTATAGAGGATATGATATTTAAATGGGTGCAGGAGCAGAGAGATTTATGAATTTTGTGCATAAATCAATGGAAGCTGCATAACAGGGTGAAAAATTGCTTAGAAAGACATATAGAATACCAGGTGTTGTGAGTAAGAGATTTGATAATTATGTGAGGAGAAAAAATTCTCCAGGGCTATGATGAAAGGACCCAGTGGTGAATCCAACTGAGTTGCACTTGCAGAGAGCTGGTAGGCAGGCGATAGCCCAAAGGGTCTCCTTACAGATTTTAACTATTTGATGATTCTATGGTTGCTTGCAAGTTGTTAAATCTATTTTATTTGTACATCCACAAGTGTCCAATCTAATGGCAGAGAAAGCATCAACTTAAAGACAAAGCATCATGAACAGACTGTAACGTCAGGAGAACAGTGTTATAGAACAAGTGCAAAAAGCCGAACTTTTGATTTAGCCAAACACTCACCTCGCAATATTCCATCCAGCAAGCCATATCTTTCTGATATAACCACTTTCTGTTATTTTGCAGCCAGTACCATAAATGGATTGGAAAATTCTGATAAACATCCCTGTGATTTCATGATTTGTGTAAGCATACGATAAATCATTGGTAATAAAATGTGAGGCTGGATGAACACAGCAGGCCCAGCAGCATCTCATGAGCACAAAAGCTGACGTTTTGGGCCTAGACCCTTCATCAGAGCCTCTGATGAAGGGTCTAGGCCCAAAACGTCAGCTTTTGTGCTCCTGAGATGCTGCTGGGCCTGCTGTGTTCATCCAGCCTCACATTTTATCATCTTGGATTCTCTAGCATCTGCAGTTCCCATTATCATTGATAAATCATTGGTGTCAGGTTTGTATTTTCTGAAATGCAATCTTGTAAGGAAAGCTCTGAAGAAGGGTAACTAGGCCCAAAACATTAACTCTGCTTTTTTTTTCCCACAGATACTGCCAAGCTTGCAAAATTTTTCCAGCAATTTCTGTTTATATTCCTGCTTGTCTAAAAGCAGGACATTTACTTTGCAGCACTATAGCAATGAAATATACTTTAACGTGATGCATTTGTAAAGAAGAAATCATGCCAACTAGTTTAATCTTCTTCTTAAGCTAGACCTTGACTCTCACTCTAAACTTTCACTGTCCTGACAAATGGAATTACAAAAGTATAAACTACAGAGAGAGGTCAGTTAGCCTATGTTGCTTGTGCTGTTATTTTGAAAGAAATATCCAATTAGTCATACTTCCATCCTTTTTCCCTTTTCCTATGGTCTTGCATCTTTCTTCCTGAACTGATTTACTGACTCTTGTGGAATACTATTGAAGATTGCATTGTGAATTTTGTCACTTGAAGTTACTATTTACATGGATACAAGCAAAGAAAGACTGCTAGGTAGAGAACAATAAATATATAAGGGATCCATGTTTAACACCTTGTGTACTTCTCATTTAAATATCTCTGACTGATATAACTGCTTTTGCCACAAGATCTTTACAAATTCCTTTCTGAAATATCATAGTGACTCCACTTTAGAAACTTTAGATTTTCAAACTTAATAATTGTAGGCGACGTAGGTGAGCTTACAGCTAACAAAACATGAATTTTACTGTATACCTCTGAGTAAACATTCTGATGTGAGGTGGGTGGTTTATAAATATCTTTTAAAATCATTTATTTCAGAATTTGGGTTTTGCAATTTATACAAGTCCCAGTTAAAGTCAAATACAAAAGCATTTTTCTCCCTGAGCAAGAAATTAGTTCAGAGAAAATAGAAATAGTATACCAAAGTTTAAGTGTTTGGTTTCAAATTCCAGGCCAGAAGTGTTTGATTGGAGCCATTAAGGAGTTATTTGAAGCAGAGAAAGCCTAAGCTGAGTCATGTAATCATGCAAAGGAGTGACGACCAAACTCACATGGCTGGGAATTGAAAACAACAGTTAAGTCAAGCCTACAACGTGATCAAGATGGAAATTCCCTCTGGTGTTTCAGCAATGTAAAGGAATGCTGTTGTGATAAATGGGGTATTGTAGTTTACCTTGAGTTTTAAAACCTTTCAAATTGTGTTAAATGTAAACAACTTGGTTTATTCTATTTTATGTACAGTTCTATTGCAGAATAAACTTTTGTTTTATTGTTAAAAGCAAATCTGCATTATATGTTGCTTACGTTTCAGTGAACAGTCGGCTAAATGGGATTTGCCTTGTCTGGTAATAACATCAGCGGGGGTCAAAACAACATGAGTGTTCTCACTCGCTACACTATCAACATTTTTTTCATAGCTGCCAGTCTCAAATCATCACAATTTACTCATCCAAATATGAGCTATGTTATTTCTTCACTTTTTTCTATGTCTTGCTGAAGTGTCCATTTGTCTGTTTTTCAAACAGCAGTCAAGAAATTACCCAGCAGTTGCTCCCAACCGGAAATCTTAATATGACTTTCAGCTGGTCCAATGGGATATGAAGGAGCAATCAGATGAAAATTCAATAATCTGTCTCCTGATTGTGTTAAAACATAATTTTGAAAAGGGGTTTTCATGAGTAAGAGCCTGATGTTAATCAGTTGGACCTGTAAAAATAAACAGTGGATTTATAGATGTCCAATAGAACAAGCGAGGAATTTGAGGTAGTATACAATGATGAAAAATATAAGGCAGATTTAATGCTTTGCTGATGTTCATGTTATAAATGTGCTCTTACCAAGTCAATAACATCACAACTAATGTTACTGTTTAAAATGCAATAATGTTTAAACTAAATGATAACTGGACTTTTGTGTGCATTAGGTAGAATGTTAAAAATATTGGCAGGGATTTGCCAATGGACTGACGTTCCATTTTAAGTGGGTCCAGTGCAGAAGATGGAAAGGTGGGACTCGAGCAGGGGAAGTGATAACAATAGGAATCTGGGAAAGGGAGTCGGGCCTCAGATAGAATGCAGAATGGCAGAGAAGCCTGGGGTTTTCGGTTCTCTGGGTGTTAAGCCAGGGTCTGAGCAGTGCAAATGGGCTGGGGATGGTGCAGTTCGGAGGTGGTCTGTGGTAGTGTGAGGTAAATGTGGGGTTTGCTGAATAGCTACTCAGCAATTAGGACTTGTATTTAACAGTCTAACTTTTCCTGAGTACCTATTTACTTGATTTCATCAAAGCATCTGCATTTTCTGATTTAATGGAGACTTTCAGCGGGTTCTAGGCAGAGCGAAATTGCCCAGACAAAAATTAAATTTCACAGGCAATTTCTTTGAATTGGGTTATAATGGGAACTCTGTCCTCACATGCAACTCCCATCTATTTTGGAAAACCAACTGTCTGGCCTTTGGAAAATCAGGGCCTACATTTAGTGTCATCTTTCTTTTCTTCAGTTCTCCCTCTAGAGGCAAGTCCTTGCAATTATTCCGTGAATGATGGCAAAACATTGTGCGCTTTATTTTTAATTACAGTAGTGTGGAAGGGCAGGAGTCTTCAAGTCTACCTCATCAGAAACAAAGATGAAACCCAACAACGTTAGTTAATCTGATCCACATGACAGCTATCTAGCAAAATGGCCCCTGGTTTAGTGTGCTCATTTAAAATGTAAAAGCACTAAAAAGCCTTCAAATGACTTCAATTCAAGTGTATATGCATTGGGAAGAGCTTCTCATGATCTGGGGTGGCAAGCTTGGAGATGGGAATATGGGGGCTTAGAAGTAATGAGGAAGTGGTTTGATTGCCTCCTAAATGAATTCTCAGCATCAGGGTAGGTAGGCTGTTGTAGTGACTGACTGACTGCTGAATGGGCACAAATTATTATGATTCAGTTGGGAGTCATTTTGAGTGTCTGCTGGTGTTTGCCAGAATTGCCAAGGAGCCTCTCTACTGTAGAATGAAGGCCATAATAGGATCCTCCAATAATGGGGCCAATGACAACAAAGTTCACACTTGTGATTGATTCTTGTGATTGAAGCGCTATTGACATAATGAGCGGCTTGCCTGTTTGGCCCTTCTGGATTGTATGTCTCTGAGGGCATCTACACTTTTAGTGTAGCTTTGTAGTTCCCGGTGTGTATTTGTCTCTTGATCCTCACTTGGTTCTAACATTGGTCACGTGAAGCATTTTGGAAAATCCTAATCATTGTGCTCCATGTAGGTTTTACAGACTGTATCTTTAATGTTACACAATATGAATCGAGAGATTAAAAATAAGGCTTATTGTCAGTTTGGCACAATATCTAAATCAGAAAGCATTTTGAGAATATTTTGCAGTAATCTGCCCTCGCTTCCTTAGGCTCTTCACCATAGCTTGCACTGTACATGAGGGACAGTTTTCCTTTTTAATACAGAGGGGCATTTTTGATCAACGTCAAATGGTTTGTGCAGACTATCAGCCAATGTCTACATGCATGAGTGCCTTTATATGGAATTGAAAATAATACTAACCTAGAAATAACATTTTATATTACTGATGCATCCAGATACACAATGCAGCCTTTAAAGTGACATTCGGATGATTGAATCGTCCTCGATGTATTGTCAGTTGTAGAGCAAACTGATGAGATTGACTTGTAATTCTGCTACTAGCCATCAGGCTGCATAAGTGGTTAAATGACAATGGGAGACAGTCATGTAGCCACAATCTTATCATGCAAAGGGGATTAGGTCATGTTGGAGTCTACCACAACAACATTAATTAACACAGATCCTTAGATGTAACTATTGTATTTTATTATAATAACTGCTGTAGTCAAACAGTATAAAATTATATTTTTTACAGGATAACACAATTATCTTGGCTGAAATACATAAAAATATTATTGTCACAGAATAAACATGTATTTAGAAAACAATAATCAGAAAAACAAAAGAACCTTTACATTGCCTTTCTATTGATTAGTTAATAGCTTTTTGGGTTTGATCTCCATCACCTGTAAGATTTATGCCATTTGAAACATTTCAACATCAGTGCGCGAGACTCTTGTTAATATGGTGAAAAGCAGTATCTACTTTTGTAAACTTAAATAACTTGCTGGATTTTAAAGTTAATCAAGGAAAAATGAATGGTGAGTGCACAAAATTTGATACATAATCCATAGCTTTTAAAATAACCCAATGAACTGACATTTTTATTTTTTAAAATATATATTTTGGTTTTGTCACCACTCGGTTTGAAGTGCACTTCATTTTCAGCATGTTTATAATTGATAATAAAACTTTGGTAACTTTTGCTGTAAAGCCAGACATGCCATTAGATCATGCTTTGAATAACTGACGTGCTGTAGGCAAATGAAATCTCTAGAGGTATTATCACTGTTGTAAAGCAGGAACATGGCAACAAGCTTGTACACAGCAAACTCCTACAAAAGTCAGCATGACAATCATTCTTCACGATTTTCATGGAGATTTTCCCTCAGTTTACTTGGGCAAGTTTTCTTGTCCAATTAGGAGCAGTCTAGAAGGTCTTGAGAGAGGCTCTTATGGCGCAATAGTAGATTCCCTACCTCTCCACCAGAAGGTCCATATTTAAGTCCCACTTGCAACCCAAGTGTGTCACAACATGTCCAAAGAAGTTGCTTCAAAAGACTTTGAGGGCCTTAAAACTGGAGTCCCAATCATTTGATTAACTTGCTGTAGTTTAAAGTTAATCAAAGAAAATAGAGTGCTGTGTAAAGTTAAGTAAAACAGAGTACAGCGACCGTCGGAAGGTGTGGGCCTGCTGTAGCATTTCCCAGCACTTCCATCACTGATTACAAACCTCCATGCTGTTAAACCCCCTCAATAAGTTGGAAAACTGGAAAGCTGACTAGGAAATTTCACTCGACCTATTCAAGTGGCTGAAAAAGGCTTTTAATGAGATTGAAGAGGAAAGTTTAAGGGAGATATGCGTGGCAAGTTCTTTACACAGAGGGTGCTGGGCGCCTGGAACGCGTTGCCAGCGGAGGTGGTAGACGCAGACACGGTAGAGTCTTTTAAGATATATCTGGACAGGTACATGGATGGGCAGGGAACAAATGGACACAGACCATTAGAAAATAGGTGACAGGTTAGACAGTGGATCTTGATCGGCGCAGGCTTGGAGGGCCGAAGGGCCTGTTCCTGTGCTGTATGTTTCTTTGTTTCTTTGATGGCTGCCTGCCTCCTGGGGACCCTGACTCTGAAACCTCCTGTCCTCACTTCATGAAGAAAACGAAAAGTCTATACTCACTGTGTGGGTTGCAGAGTCTGCCCTTGTAGTGTTCTGCCCTCAACCCTCTCAACTCAGCTGCAGATATTTTTAGATAATTTGATCAGATATATTATGACACATTTTTGGGTAAGTGTACCACAGTAGCCCAATCAACAAGGCCTTGTGCTATGACTTAAGAGCTTTTGACTTAAGGGGTTTTACTGAGACTGAAAGGTTGCAAATGGTTAAAGTGAGGAGCAAAACAGTCAAGGTTGGTTTGGTGAGATTTCTATGAAGTACAAGGCAGAGGTCAAATCAACTTCCTGAACTTATCCAATCATTTTAGGATAACAATTTTAGGGGATCTACTGTGGAACATTACATGTTGAAATATGCGAAGTATTCAAGGATTGCCAGTTTCTTTGAAAGAAATAGAGCATAAAGCGAGACATAGAGAAGGGCAGGTATGATTGATTTCATTGTGGGAAGTGAATTATCCAAGAAATTGCAGTTGGCATGAAACATGATGTTTTACTTGCAATGCATTTGCTTGCAACTCTATTTATTTAATATTCTCTGAGCAAAACAAACTTGTTCAATGAAGAATATTCAGTGCAGAAGCTAATGTGCTCAATTTGTGTTGGTCGACTTAAGCCAGTGGATTGGACATCCAAAACAAGCACTCCTGCATTTTCATAATGCATTGCTGTTGGACAGTTTTTATTGCACAAACATAGAATAAGCAACACTGGGATGCAGTAGAATCTTCATTCAAAGTTGATCTGCCACTATTTTTCTTGTCTTGTGTTCAGATGAGCACGTCTTATCAAATGATGTCAGGTCATCTGGTTGTTTATTCCTTTGTAGTTTGTGGGTCTTCTTTATGCTTTAATTAATTACTGCGTTGCCCAATGTCAACAATATTGGCATCTCAGATGTGCATCTTTATCTTGAAATACTTCTGGAGGTCTAAAGGTTGAGAAAGACACTAGAGAGTTATATGTATTTTCTTAGCTACAAGTTAAAACAGCACATTAAAAATCAAGAAAAAAAAGTATTAACAAATTGCGAAAGAAAGATCTGTTTTCTTTCTCTATGACTCTATGACTTTCATCAGTTCTCCAAGGCTGTAATCAATGCATATAGAATTGCAATACTTTCTGATATGGTGGTTAAGGTATTTCCAGGTAAAATATGTTATGGCAACTTTTATAAAAAATACAGATGAACAAGCAAAACTTGCCATCTCACTCTACAAATTGACAAGGGGTCACCTTATAATTTATGATATTGAATAAGTTTAAACTTCTTCATATTAAGGTGAATCCAGTTAAAACTATGTGATTGCGATATTGCAATTTTGCTTTATAAGTCTGCTGACCATATCACTTTTAATATTCAAAAATGCACAAAAACACCATAAGCAATTAAAAATATGTTGATATATAATAAACCTCAAATTCTAAATTACTGCTCATTTCTCTTCGTAGTTTCAGTGTGTGGATAAATTGGAAATTTTTCTAACTTATAGACTCCACCATCTGCAATCTCTGGTCATGCTTACCAATGTTCTGCTGTCGAAAAATTCTCCCTCTGTCGCATTTTATAACCTGAGCTTCAAAATATCATGACCATGAATATACTGTGAAATTTTCTTTCTTTGCCCTAGCCATCCCTGTGATCTCTGTGAATGGATATCAATTTAGCACTAATTAACAGTGAATTGTACCAGTCATCCTCGAAACTTGGTATAGACTCCCCAAACCTAGATTCTTTACACTGTTGAAGGAAATTTTCATTCAGTTAGCCTGCAGTTCAAATTTAGATGAAAATACAATACACCTGCTGTGCCACCCAGTTGCATAACAAGTTTTTTTTGCATTATTTATAAATTCTACCTTTGCTTCATTGATTTACTGCACAAATATTTTTTGGATGGATAATTTATTTTCTTCAACACAGTTCATGGTGTGCGGACATTAGGGAACTATTTTGGAAAATAGCTTTTTGGAAAGCAACCTTAAGTAAGAATATACTGAGTCACATTGTAGGTTAAAGTTAGTTAACACTGTAAAAATAACTTTTTGCAAGGGCTTAAGCTGTGACTGAAAACACAATGTATTTGCAGAACATCCATTCAGCCTGCTTAGTGGAAAACCAGAGAATATGTACAAACGAGCTGAACTGATTATTTCACTGTTGACTGAGGAGTCAGCTAATTTCACATTTTCTGCAGGGTCCAGTTTTATTCACGATGTGGGAATGGGATAGTTGTGTTTCTAAAAGTGTAAGTGAAAAGCACCGAGTTTTTTTGGCTACCGAGAAAGCAGCTCCTTCGAAAAGTAATAATGCTATCCCTTCATTGTGGCTATGTGGCCAATATGAATAAAACAATACTGTTAAAATATTGAAGGGCTTCCTTTCTGAAAATAAGTGAATTGTGAAGTTGCTGATTAAGCAATAGCTTCTCACCGAAATAAAAACAGCATTTCAATTAAATTCTCTTTCTCAGAGGTATGTTCACGTAAAGAAAAAATATCAGATGTTAACCCTGTATCTAGCTGTCATTGCAAATAGCATCTTAAGATGACCATTATTGCTATTCTGTTACAAAGAAGACACAGCAGTCTTGCTCTGAAATGATGGAGTGTTTTCTTTTGATAATTGATTTAGAACCTCAGGATGTTTACAATGTTGCTTTAAAAATGTTTTGTTTAATAGCAAATGTGTTTATTTATAATGCATTTCCAGTGACTCATGACGATTTGAGGATTTGTAATGTAGTTTATGATGTTGTTAATGCAAAACACTGAGGTTTCTGTTGGATTGGAATACATGCATTTCTGAACGACTGAAAATCACTACTGAGGTGAATTCAAGCAGGCTTCGTCAGCCTGGCATATCATTCAGATCCTGCAGTTTATCCTTCCACTTGTGACCTCTGATAATTCTATTGCGTTGAAATCAGATGCAGAGGATAGAATGGATCGATCTCCTACATCATGTGTCAGATGCAAGATCTAGACAGTATCAATAAGCTACAAGGCCTATTTTCAAGCTGTACTTTTAACAATGCACCATTATTTACGACTGAACCAATTGCACTCTAATTTCTGTCTTTTCTAGATTAAACATGAAGGATATGAAGACCTTGTCTAATACAGCTCAGTTCTGATGCCTGAACAAATCAGCAAGTGATTAAAATTGCACAATTTATAGAATGTAAAATCCCCTGGTGCCTAGAACTCAGGAAACATTTTATGTAAGGATCAAATGGGTAAGGAGTGATCTCAACAGACTCAATAAGTCTAGGAGGTGGACTGTAACACCTTAGATTATTAGGTGTTAAATATTTGCAGATTTTTTGAAAACATAGGACATATCCTCATTCAGAAGCTTACATCTTATCGTTTATTTGTCAAGCCGTTGATGAGTTTAAAGAAACTCCTCAGACAGTTGCAAATTCCAGAATGAAATAACAGTCTTCTTTTATCACTGTGCTTGTAGAAGGGCCTCTCTTATTATTTTCTTTCTTTCTTTCTAATCTTCTTGAATGGTCTGGTGGGTGTTATCTTGCTTTTTTTATGCTAATGACATTACCATCTGAATTGCCGCTTTGCTGATTCAAAAAACAGACAATGGGAGAGTGAGTGGAAGCATATACAGACAGGTTTGAAGATTGGACAGATGGTTTGTTACACATGATATGTGATGCAGAAACAGACAATTTGCTCAACCAGTCCACACCAGTGCTTATACCCTGCTCAAGCTTTCTCCCATCATTTCTCATCTAAATCCACTACTGTAACCACCCATTGCCTTCTTCTTTGATTATCATCATCAGTGCTGAGAGAAGTGGTCAATAATTCTGTTACCAATTTTCCTGACTTTTTTTTTTCAATTTTTTAAATTAAAAACTGAGTTTGTGTTTACATTGACAATGGAATTTGATGCATGCTATTGGAAACGACAAGGACGAGAGTGAGGATTTTGAGAAATTTAATCTAAATTTGCAATCAAGAAGCATTTGACTGTCCAATTATTACTTACCTTGTTCAAGCTTGGAATGTTTCTTAAAGACAAATTAGTTCTTGCCTCAGTATGCAGCAGTTTGAAGACTAGTGTATTTGAATTATGGAAATCTATAATTTTCTTCCCTTTTACTCTAAGTTTATGCTCCTCACTGATATCTCAACCAAGAGATCTTTGGCCATCCCATTCACCCTCTCTAATCAGTTCAAAATTTCCAAACACTTCCATGTTTCCTTTCAGCATCCTCAGTTGCAAAAAGTATCTAGTCTGTCCAAAATTGCCTCACGTCAAAATCTCTCAAGTTTAAGCAACGTCATCGGAAATCTCGTCTCTACACCCTCTAGTATAATCACATCTTTCAAATAGTGCAATGCCACAGCCATAAACTCTTGCTGTACTCCAGCTATGTCCTTACTAATATCTTATACAATTCCAATATAATCTCCTAACTTTTATGTTCAATGCTTCGACTAATAAAAGCATGGGCTCCACATCCATTCGTAACCGTTTTACCTACACACCAATCATGCTCAGAAGTTTGGGCCCAAGCAATCCAAGGCAATCCCTATGTTTGAAACTTCTCAATATCCTGAAATTTAGCATGCTTCATTAGCCTTTCTCATATGAATTGCTTCACACTTCTCTGGATTAAGTTCCATCTTCCACTATTTTGCCCAACTGGTGATTGACTTGGTATCTTCTCAGCTTTCTTGTTCATTATCAAACAATAAGCTCATTATTGTATCATCAACAAACTTGATTATTTCTTTTACATTTACAACCAAATCATTCCTTTATACCATAAAGTATAAACTCAGTACCGAGGCCATGGAACCGCATTAGAAACAGCCTTCCAACCATATTAACAAAAGATCAATCATTGTCTTTGCTTTCTGTCTCTGAGCCTATTTTGGTCCGACTTGTTGTCTTGCTCTGATTTCTAAGGGCTTTTCCTCTTTGAAAAGGCCAGGGACATTTAGAACATAGAACATAGAATTGTACAGCACAGTACAGGCCCTTCAGCCCACAATGTTTGCCAAACTTTTACCCAGATCCTAAGGCCTATCTAACCTCCACCCCTACCTTATATTATCATCCATATGTCTATCTAATAGCTGCTTAAATGCTCCGAACGAGGCTGACTCCACTCCCCTCTCCGGCAAAGCATTCCACGGCCCTACTACTCTCTGATTAAAGAACCTACCTCTGACATCTCCCTGATATTCACCTCCACTCATTTTAAAACTATGTCCCCTTGTAACAGCTTCCTCCACGCTAGCAAAACGTCTCTGGATTTCCATTCTATCTATACTTCTGACCATTTTGTACACCTCTATCAAGTCACCTCTCGTCCTCTGCCGTTCTAAAGAATAAAGCCCTAGCTTGCCCAACCTTCCATGGTAAGATCTTCCCTCTATTTCAGGCAACATCCTGGTAAATCTCATCTACACCTTTTCAAACACATCTTTCCCATAATGACGCAACCAGAACTGGACACAATACTCCAGATGTGGCCGAACCAGGCTTTTGTATAGCTGGAACATAACTTCATGGCTCTTGAACTCAATCCCTCTATTAATGAAAGCTAACACACCATATACCTTCTCAACAACTCTATCCACCTGGGTGGCAGCTTAGAGGGAACTGTGGACTTGAACCCCAAGATCCCTCTGCTCCTCCACACTGCCAAGAATCTTTCTGTTGACTCTGTATTCTGCTTTCAAATGTGTCCTTCCAAAATGAATCACCTCACACTTTTCAGGGTTAAACTCCATCTGCCGCTTCTCAGCCCAGTTCTGCATCCTATCAATGTCCCTTTGTCACCTAGAACAACCCTCCGCACTATCCACAACTCGACCCACCTTTGTATAGTCCGTGACCTTACTAATCCACACTTCCACTTCTACATCCAAATCATTTACAAAAATCACAAATAGAAGAAGACCCAGGACAGATCCTTGTGGTACACCACTTGTAACATGTTGAATATTTTCTGTCCACTACCATCCTTTTTCTTCTAAGGGTCAGGCAATTCTGAATCCAATCTACCTCATTGCCCCCATCCCATGCCTTTTTACTTTTTGCATGAGTCTACCATGGGGAGCCTTATCAAACACCTTACTTAAATCCATGTATACCACATCCACTGCTCTACCCATATCCACATGTTTGGTCATGTCCTCAAAGAATTCAATCAGGTTTGTCAGGCATGCTCAACCCTCACAAATCCATGCTGACTATCATGAATCAAACTGTGCCTATCCAAGTGATCATAAATCCTATCTCTCAGAGCCCTTTCAAATAATTTGCACACCACTGAAGTAAGACTAACTGGCCTGTAATTTTCGGGGCCAGCCCTATTCCCTTTTTTGAACAAGGGAATGATGTTTGCCACACTCCGATCTTCTGGCACTAGTGAAGATGAAAAGATCATCACTAAAGGCCAGGCGATCTCTTCCCTTATTTCCCATAGAATCCTTGGATAAATCCCATCAGCCCTGGGGAACTTATCTATCTTCAAGTTCATCAAAATTCCTAGTACATTTTCCTTACTAACATCCACATTGAACTATATTGTTAGCTCTCTAGTATCTTAAAGAAATTTTGGCAATAGTAATAGTATTTTTAACACAAAAGTTTTGAGCAATTAATTATTGCCCTCCCCCAACATGCATATTTAAAATTTGTGGGCATAAGCAAAAGTAAAGGGGTTTGCAAGCCTGCCACTTTCCAATCTGGCCTCCATAATATGGGGAATGGGCAAGGCATCTGTCAATCTCCCCAACTTTATTGATGAACAATTAAATGCAACTTAAGCACACCCTTCTCCCTCCATCACAGATTTCTTGTCTGTGGAGAAAGATGACTCCAAGACAAACAGTCCTGCAGCTCTCACTGCACCGGCTGCTGGTTGGCAGCAAGGGATGTTATGTCTTTTGGGCCATTCCCTACACTTATGCTGGTTGAAGACGATGGTGACACCTCTCATTAATACGGCCCCCTCCCATTAGCTCTTCCTTCTTTGATGTCTAACCCTCTTCCACTCAACTCGCCTTGTAACTTGCTCGGGACTCTCTGTAATGATTACTAACCTGAAGTCAAGGAGGCAATCCCTGTTTCTTCCTCAGGTTAGGTTGTAGTCCTAGCAGTGACTACAATTTTCTTCTAGTGCTGCTGGGACAACAGATCTGCCAGCCAATTGAGACCTCAGGACTTCCAATCCTTGATGGATGCAGTAGGTTTTACAAAACACCATGCCCAGTTCACCATTACTGCAGGAGCTAGATTTCATGAGACAATCCGTATACCATAAAATCCACCCTCCTAAAGATCTACAGTCCTGCACAGAAAACCAATTGCAAAGTTTATGAGCAACATTGCATGCCCATAATGGAGCAATCACAGTGGCCACCAAGCCATGTGTCCTTCATTTGAATAAGTTCAAAAGTGGGCTCCTGTTGAAAGAGGACACTTTACACAAAAGGAAATCTTTGACTTACACAATGTTAATTTGGAGCTAGTCTGTAGTTCTTTCTATCATTCCAGTAACCACTAAGGTCAAATTTTGAGATCTTTTGGCTGCATTCCAATCAATAATGAGAAAGATATGTGGAGAAGAAAAAAGGTTGCTACACTGATCACTCCTGAATTTTGTTGCTTTAAAAAAAGACATTTGAGATTAGAAATAATATGGATCTGAAATCAGAACGCGTAGTTTATGTGTTCATTTGCTATGAATGGTGCTTTCAGAATGTTTTTGCCTTTTTGTTTGTGATAGCAAAAGAGATGACCTTATTTCAGTGGAACTTCTTTCAGAAACACTTGAGGGTTACATAACTCAACAGATGGCTCCTTCCAGGGCAAATTAAATTGCTTTCCTGGTTTGATGCAATGAATTTAATGTATTTTCAATGTTTTTGCATAATGCTTAAAACGATACTTACAACTATTTATCAAAACTAAATTGGAGAAGCATAAAAATTTGCAAGATGCTACATTAAGTTCAAGGCCGATAGCATGACAGTGAATAAATTCTACATGCTGTAAGTGGCTAAACGTCAAAAGTACTTCACTGGAAAATGCTTTGGGGCATACAGAATCCATGAGAGATGCTGCATAAATTTGAGTTCTTTTTTATATGCATAACATATTCAAAATTCAATTCTATTGTTTGTTATCTGGGTGAACAATAGCTGCTCAAATCCAACCTGATTTCTTCAGACAATTAGAACTTAATTGAATAGCAACTAGCAGGACATATTATTTCCAAAGGCATATTTGACCTAAAAAGCTAAGCTGTCAAGAATTCATGCAATTTTGTGCTGATAAATAAAGTTACTTTTTGTTCTGTTTGCATGGAAATGAATCAGAATCCCAAAGTACATATTAGAATATAGCACTTTTAATTTCAACATGATTTTTGTTTCAAAAACAAAGAGAACATACAACATAGAACATAGAACATTACAGCACAGTACAGGCCCTTCGGCCCTCGACGTTGTTCCGACCTGTCATACCGATCTCAAGCCCATTTAGCCTACACTATTCCATCTACGTCCACGAGAACTGCTATAGCTAAAAGTTGGCTGTAGATATAAATTGAATGACTGAGATAATAAAATGTGAGGCTGGATGAACACAGCAGGCCAAGCAGCACCTCAGGAGCACAAAAGCTGACGTTTCGGGCCTAGACCCTTCATCAGAAAGGGGGATGGGGTGAGGGTTCTGGAATAAATAGGGAGAGAAGGGGAGGCTGACCGAAGATGGAGAGAAAAGAAGATAGGTGGAGAGAGTATAGGTGGGGAGGTAGGGAGGGGATAGGTCAGTCCAGGGAAGACGGACAGGTCAAGGAGGTGGGATGAGGTTAGTAGGTAGGAGATGGGGGTGCGGCTTGGGGTGGGAGGAAGGGATGGGTGGGAGGAAGAACAGGTTAGGGAGGCAGAGACAGGTTGGACTGGTTTTGGGATGCAGTGGGTGGAGGGGAAGAGCTGGGCTGGTTGTGTGATGCAGTGGGGGGAGGAGACGAACTGGGCTGGTTTAGGGATGCGGTGGGGGAAGGGGAGATTTTGAAGCTCGAGAAGTCCACATTGATACCATTAGGCTGCAGGGTTCCCAAGCAGAATATGAGTTGCTGTTCCTGCAACCTTCGGGTGGCATCATTGTGGCACTGCAGGAGGCCCATGATGGACATGTCATCTGAAGAATGGGAGGGGGAGTGGAAATGGTTTGTGACAGGGAGTTGCAGTTGTTTGTTGCGAACCGAGCGGAGGTGTTCTGCAAAGCGGTCCCCAAGCCTCCGCTTGGTTTCCCCAATGTAGAGGAAGCCACACCGGGTACAGTGGATGCAGTATACCACATTGGCAGATGTGCAGGTGAACCTCTGCTTAATGTGGAAAGTCATCTTGGGGCCTGCGATAGGGGTGAGGGAGGAGGTGTGGAGGCAAGTGTAGCATTTCCTGCGGTTGCAGGGGAAGGTGCCGGGTGTGGTGGGGTTGGAGGGCAGTGTGGAGCGAACAAGGGAGTCACGGAGAGAGTGGTCTCTCCGGAAAGCAGACGGGGTGGGGATGGAAAAATGTCTTGGGTGGTGGGGTCGGATTGTAAATGGCGGAAGTGTCGGAGGATGCGTTGTGACTGTCTGGCAGAGTCCTGTGTGAATCCATGGAATGTTACACATGTATAGAGTGAAGCAAACTTCAAACAGAGAACCTAAAACTGGAAGAGGTAATGAGAGGCTGACTACTCAAACCCCTTTCATCAGGGAGCCATCTCCTGCAGACATGTTTGTGTTGTGCTCTTCCTGGGATCTATAAAGATTGGGTTAAACCAACTGCAAATTGCTGGTCTGTGTGTATTAGTGGCCAATAGACGCTTTGTCAGCGATATATAGAATAAGCCTACTGCAAACGTTGCCCTCATTCTATGAATAAATTAAAATAATATGAGGGGATATTAATTAAATCAGAATATCACCCCACTCTGCTCCAAATTAAAAAAAACAATATCTTCTATTAGATTCTATCAGAAGATTGCCTTAAAGTTGTAGATATGAAGTTGAACTTAAATAGCTTCATCCTAATATTTTCCAGCTGCATTACAAATGATCCCTGTTACATCGATCTGTTGATTTCTCATCCTGACTCCTAGAACTAGTGTTATGTGATGGCAGCAAACAGAATAGAAATAAAGCAATATTGCTAAGAAGATATTGCAGCAGTTGGAGAAGGTGAAAGGTTTTATTTTTCTGCAGACAATGTCACATCTTAGAAAAGTAGTCTGAATGACATGAAGATGCCAAATTTGATTCAGTAATGATCCTTGCCCATTGGACTAGAACGGCAACAGACATTCAGTCTGCAGTATCAATTCAAATGGATTCAATGATTTGCACATGAATGCCTGTGAATATGAATAGGGGTGTGTGTGTGTGTGTGTATTTATAATACGCTTTAAAATGTCTCAAAAGTTGCAACATCTAACTTGTGTATTGGTGGTAAACAACAATGAAACAATGCACCCACCATATGTGGTACACCTTTATTGTATGGCTAAACAACAGCACATATTCACAGTGACAGTTTCCTTTCCCATGAGTTGGTGTCTGTCCCAAGTTGTCGATTCATTGTCAAACTCCTTGTGCAAATTCTGTATTGTTGATCAGACCAATACCCATGGCAGCATTGGTATCTTGGTATTGTGTTTCTTTGTAGCCCATTTTTGCTAAGATCCAGTGTTAGAGGAAAGGTCAATTTAAATCCATTTAATGAGATCACAATTATGTTTAGTATCTTTCCCGGATGCCTTCTGCCTGGGCCTACTTGTTGGACACGGAAGTCACATTTAAATTAATACAGACAGAGTTTTATTCTACGTTGTTATCTCTAACATTGCTACACATCTCCAGAGTTGAGAGAAGGAAACAGGTTTTTGAGCTCCGACAAGCAAAAGAGGATGATATCCTCTTTTTCCTCTGATGTAATCTTTGCTTGGTTTGTTTTGCAGGATTTGGCAATTCTATCAAAGTCTTGTCTTGACTAGATTAACCAACCTGTCTTATGTCTCGATGGCTTCAATGCAGTTGCTTGGTTTCTTCTTTAACCTTGAGGTATCATATTATCACCATGTGACAAACTCTGCATTCAAGGTGACACAGCAATTGGTTTACACTTATTAATGCAAACTAAATAGTTATATGGTTAATAAGTGATTAATACCTTTAAAAGCAATAAATTGCATTGGCTTACATGTGCTGTGTATATGTGAATGCATGCATTGTGTTATGCACTGTATCAATGTAGATGTGTGCACGCAATGATGCATACTGGGTTGGGAACAGTGGGCTGAGTGTTGCGGAATTTAATATTTTGACTCACTCAGACATGGAGAATCAGACAATGCACTGGACATTCAGAAGTCTTGTTTTCCATGCACCTTACTTTAATTCCCACTCAATATTCAACATGTTAGAGAGGTTTGTCTTCCAGCTGGGTAAGGATGCTTGAGAAGAGGTTACAGTTACATACATGCCAACACATGGGGTGCAGGCACACATTCAGATTCCCAGAAGATTATGGGACAATGGCAGGCATTGATTTGCTGATCAAATAAAACAGCTTACACCTTACAGTCATTCATAATAGGAAGAGAACAAAGCATGATCAACCAGGTCATGTTTGTAAAATTCCAAAGCAGAGTGTCTACTGTTAGACATGATTTGACAATTGGGCAGCCCTTGCTGAAGAATCCTTAGTGTGCTAGCAGCTGCACTAATGACAAATTTAACATAATCAGTCAAGCTGGTAGCATGGATTATTTATACTTGCAAGAATTGTCATAAATTCATTCGCAGGCATCCATCCTGTGCAAAAAAAAAGTTTCACACATTTTTTGAATTAATCAGGAGTTTCAGAAGCCTGTAATTCACTGTTGTTTTCTCCATAGCAACATCTCAGTGAGTCAGGATCAACTTGCCAACCATTCAGAACCTTTTCTTCTGCAGATGTGAGCATTTGAAGTTTGGCTTTCTTGCATTTATCTTCATAAGTGCAAGACAGAAATTTTCAGCAGCATGTTTCTTGTTTCAACAAAATAGATTTACTTTATGATTTTTGCAATGTTGTCCAACTTGAAAACACAAATCTCTCCTGTATTTAAAACTATTACAACTGAAGCAGGCATAGTGAACTGAATGAATATTCAGGTGCATGTAAAACAATTAGAGACTCTTGTTTGTTTCTAAAACACAGCTGCTGTTCATTATTTTCAATGTGATTCATCATGTTTTTGGAAATATTTATTCTTTTTTCAAAATGATTTATGGAGTACGATCTCTCTGAGTTCATGTTTCACATTCAATGAATCCTCAATCAGACGTCTTATACAAACAAAATTCATTAATTATAAGGTGAGACCAAACATTAGATGGCAAATCTGAAAGGGGTACTGAACTTTAAAAGATAGAAATGTAGCAAGTTAAAATCATAGAATATCAAGTTTCAAAGAAAAATTAAGAAGAAGTTAAGCTTTAACTTGACAAAAAAAAGACTTCTCACAATAACTTCTGGTGATCAGGCTGACGTGAAGTTTGGTGTGGACACGTTTCTCCCTTCCCAATGCTGGGGCACAATAGATTAATAAAATATACTCCTTGAAATCTCCAATTAACTCATATTGTCTTATCTTGAATTAGCCTTACTGTTGAACACTCATTGGAAAACAACTGTACAACTGGCTTCTGACATGTATGAACAGTCATTGCGTCTGTGGACACTTTCCCATACATTAATACACCAGCCGTTATGAGAGCTTTTCCAAATCTGATTTATGTAGAATACTTCAATAACGCCTTATGCTTCATTCAATTTTATGAAACTGTACAAGTCATTTCTGAATACCTCAATTTGCATAAAATGAAAGAACTGCAGATGGTGTAAATCAGGAACAAAAACAAAAGTGGCTGGAAGCTCAGCTGGTCTGGCAGCATCTTTGAAGAAAAAAATCAGAGTTAACATTTTGGATCCGGTGACCCTTCCTTCCTCAAAACAGTTCTGAGGAAGGGTCGCCAGGGCTGAAATGCTAACTCTGATTTTTTTCTTCACAAATGCTGCCGGACCTGCTGAACTTCATTTTGCATGTTAACAAAGTGTGAAGCTGGATGAACACAGCAGGCCAAGCAGCATATCAGGAGCACAAAAGCTGACGTTTCGGGCCTAGACCCTTCATCAGAGAGGTGGATGGGGAGAGGGTTCTGGAATAAATAGGGAGAGAGGGGGAGGCGGACCGAAGATGGAGAGAAAAGAAGATAGGTGGAGAGGAGAGTATAGGTGAGGAGGGGTTAGGTCAGTCCAGGGAGGTGCAGTGGGAGAGAGATTCCCTGAGTTTGGTCCGGAGGGAGGAGGGTAACTTCTTCAGGTTAGGCATCCCTGGAAGAGGCTTCGCAGTGAGGTTAAAATTGTGATCAGAGATAATGTGAACTTCAGATGCTGTAGAATCCAAGATAATAAAGTGTGGAGCTGGATGAACACAGCAGGCCAAGCAGCATCCCAGGAGCACAAAAGCTGACGTTTCGGGCCTAGACCCTTCATCAGAGAGGGGGATGGGGAGAGGGAACTGGAATAAATAGGGAGAGAGGGGGAGGCGGACCGAAGATGCATAGAGGAGACGATAGGTGGAGAGGAGAGTATAGGTGTTTATCTTGGTTATCTTGGATTCTCCAGCATCTGCAGTTCACATTATCTCTCTTCATTTTGCATGTTTTCTGTGGCCATGTTATTGCTAAAATTTGCAGTTTAGATTTAAAATCATATATACTATGATACATTGCAGGCTTTTATATGTTATATATCCAGCCTTAATTAATCAATTGATCACCCAGTCTCAAGGTGCGTATTGAAACATTTCTGATCATTGTGAGTGCACCAGTTCTCTAAAGGATAATTATGACTACATGCCATTCTCTTACATTTTCCCCTTAACCCTGCACCCTAACTAAAACAATCATTCAATACCCTCTTGAATGCTTCAATTGAAACTGTCTTCCCCGCGCTTCCAGGCAGTGCATTCCAGACCCCAACCACTTGTTGTGTGAAAAAGATATTTTACTCAAATCGCACTTGATTGTTTGGCAAAACATTAAATCTGTGCCCTCTTTCTCGACCCTTTACAAGCAGGAATAATTTCTCCCTCGCTGCTCTATCCGGCACCCTCATGATTTTGAAATCTTCTATTAGGTCTCCTCAGCCTTCTCCTTCTCCAAAGAGGACATTCCTATCATTGCCTAATAACTGAAGCTCCTTGTGCCTGGGACCATTCATGAAAATCGCTTTGCTCCCCACAGGCTAATGAGATCACATCCTTCCTATAATTTGGCACCCAGAGCTGTACACAATATTCCAGCTGAGCTTTTCAACAAGTCCGGCATCACCCTTTTTCTCTTGCATTCCAAGCTCCTCTTAAAGTCCTGGACACTGCATGCTTTACTTATGGTGTCTCCACCTGACCTGCCACCCATAATTATCTGAATACATTTGCACCATTTGTTATATTATCAGCTCATGTTCTTTCTACAAAAATGCACCACCACACCATTTGCTGCATTGAGCTTCATCTGGCATTGACTTACCCAATCCACCAGCACGTATATGCTGTTTTGAAGATTCATATTATCCTTCTCATAGTTTACAAGACTTCCAATAATTATTCATTTATTTTTTTCCTCTTACAATTGAGGCTCACTCTTTGATTGATCATTCTTGGATGATTCCCAAAAAAATGCAGCAAATGTTTGTTGAAAATGACAGTCATCCTTATAAATAGTTCAGTCATGCTAAAATGGAGAATGGAGTAGCTTCAGGGAATCAAAACAATACCCACTCATTGCACTAAACCAAGTGTTATGCTCTGACAACCACAGCATGTGCGGCTGGTTCAGTTTAGTTTCTGGTGAATGATAGTTACTAAGATGTTGATAGTGATAGATTCTGCAATACTAATGCAACTAAGTATCAATGTCAATTGGATAAAATTTCTCCTGATCATGATTTGGAGCTTATGCAGAATGAATGTTACTTTTCACTTATCAATCTAAATCTGGATGTTATTCAAATCTTAAAGTTCGTGAGCACAGGTTGTTTCATTGTCAGAAGAGTTTGGAGTGAAGCTAAGTAGAGACTAATCAGTACTGAACATCCCCATGTCCAATCTAATGATGAAGAGGTTTTTAACGTAGCAGTTGAAGTTAGTAGCTGATCTGAAGATTTTGTCAGGTTCAAGGATTCAATTGACTGTTACACGTTGCTTCCTTTTTTCTTTTGAACAATGCGACATCCTACTTCAGAACTCACAGTGAGATCAACATTCTTCAAAATTGCTTTCTGAGGAATTGAAAATTTGTGCAGGATTCTCACAGCCTCTGAAAGACATGGGCAACAGAAAATAAGTTGGGAAAATATACTGAGAAAGGAAAACTGAGATTCTCAAATGTTCCAACGAGGAAAATAAGGCTATTGCACTAGAGGAGTATTGCTTTCTCACAATAGAATGCCGTAGCAGAACAAGGCAGACAGAATTGTGCCTGTGGATGCTTCTTTTTCCATTTCACTCCCACTACCTTTACAGTGAAGGACAATTCATGACTTGGTGCATTGTTGGGCTTTAGCAACACGAGTCTTGGAAACTGCTAATAGAAGTGAGTACTTCCACCACTGGTAAACATATTACAGTGTAACAGCAGCACTGTGAGGGTGCGTTACATAGATAAGGAGGTGAGCAACAGAAAATTGCTCAAGCTAACCACTAGAGCCCACAGTGAGAAATCCTCTACAAACGCCTTGAAAGTGACTTTTTTGGACTTCTATTAAAATTTAGCTCAGTATTTTCATGTTCTTCCCACCCCTGTACCCGCTACTGCCTCTATTTTAGCATTCAAGGAGCTCTAAGAGTTCAAAGCTCAGCCTCTGCCTCTTTGGGCACCTATAGCCAATTTGTCACTGGAGTTCAATAGTTCCCATACGAGACCAGGAAGAGAAGAGTGAATTATCACAAATTGTCATTTATTGTGGACATTGATTGAGGAAATGATGGCCTTTTCAACTCAGCAGCCTATTACTATCAATCATTATAGTTCCTACATGAAAAGTGGTCATGTAACGAGGGATTAGTGGAACTTTCAACTTGTTGGCTTCTGTAAGAAAGTGACAAAGCTAGGAAAAAAAATCAGCTTTGTGTGTGCATTTATAGAATAAATTGACCTCGCAATTTGTTCAATTTAATCTCCAGGTAAAAGGGAAATGACTGATTAATTAAAAGAAACTAAACCTATTTTGCTTTTTCAAATATATGGATCCTTAATAGAGCAGCATTTTTAAAAAAAAATCATACTAACATTATTACCGAAGAATTAGATTCCCTGTCATTAAATCAATGCAGATGAAATGCTGAAGACGGTTATACAAAGCAATGCTGAATCTCATTTGGGTATTATTTTGACATTTCATTTTCCCCCAGAGCTCAGCACTTTGGCTGCATGGTGTGTCAGAGCATCCCCTACTTGGGACCTGATTTTATTTTAACACTTTGATTGTTGATGCGATGGGAGAATTCAGCAGCGTCTAACCCTATGGGTTAGCAAGTAAAAAATGCCATCTCTGTTTTTCTTGATGTCAGGCTCAAGAAGATATCAAAACAAATTATTTGTTTTTGTTTCTGGAATGAAACAAAATTCAAGGGCTGAATTTCCCCCCAAAAAAATACAGCCGAATGTCACCTTTGGGGAGGTTCATGGAGGGATTTCTTTTTTTGCGCTCCTGTAAAGTTCTGGCACATAATTCTCTGCTGCTCACCTTATTAAGTATGCAGTACACCTCCATAGCACTGCTACTGCATTATCCTGTGGTCACCAGTGGATAGATACATCGCTGCTGAGATCTTCTTGTTCCCATATACCAACAATACACTAGGTCACACAAAGGATGGTTTAGCATAGTCCTCAATAGATTGAAATAGTGTACAACGACATGGAGGGGCATGGAATGCTTCCACATGAACCTTATTCTAATGATGGCAGTACAAGCCATGCCACCCAAATGCAGAAGAGGAATGTACGCAGATCTGGATTACTGATAACTTGCCACAACGGCTTTAGCTCCATCCCAAATCACCGAAGAAAAATGCACCAGCTTATTATTAAGTAATTACAATTAAAGTTGAGAGGAAATCAGCTTCATGCTGTTGTCGACCCTCTGAGACATTAGTTGTCTTTGTGAATTGTGGACTGCAGGTGGCACTTTTAAGGTTACCTGTGATTAATTTTGCTTCAAGGAGATGGGTATGATGAACATATACACTCAATAATGTGGTGAAGATTGCTTGTGACCAGGATTTGTATCCCAAAATGTTGGTCGCTCCATGCATTTCACATATAATTATAACAAAACACAATATTTGCTGGAAAAAGTGACACTGGCCCCAAAACATTAACTCTGCTTTCTGTCCACATATGCTGCCAAACCGGCAGAGTTTTTCCAGCAATTTTTGGTTTAGTTTCTGATTTCCAACAGTTTTTTGGTTTTGTTTTTGTTTTGTGTACTGTGGTTATAGACGTCTTTCACCAGAACACTAAGTGCCTGATGAATGGAGTTGCCCTTTCACTTATGAATAGAACCTACGTGCTCAGACCGAGGAAAAAAATACATTATCCGCTCACTCCAAATGCAGTAGCAGGCATTCTGAATTTTCACTGAGCATTAGTGATCAGATGAGGATAGAAGACAATACAGTCACACTTCAGAATGTGTCACAGATTTAGCCTGTTAATCTTAGTGACAATACTTCCCAAACATTCCTAAACCTGGAACATTTAAACTAAACTCCTTACTTCTTTCTCAAGTCCTAAGCTACCTTCCTTTCTAAGGAGTAACTGCTTCATACATCTAGCTTCTACAAAGCAACCCAAACTGAGTTCAAAAAGTTTTTTCCCAAATTATGAATACTTTTCTGAACCCCACTCTCTTTCCTCCACCAAAAAAATCCAGAATCTTCTTTCTGAAACTTTATGTAATTATATTTGTTGTTTTGTTCACTTGTAAAAGTCTACAATATAAACAAAACCCATTACTCTTTAACGCTGTACTTTTAAAAATATCGCCCTGACCAAACAAATACTTGGACAAATTACTGATTAAATACTTTCAGACACACTGAAATCCCATTTGCCAAAACTTGTTTAGACAGTGATAATTCAAAATAAATTATATGAAGATATAGATAAATCACACATTTCACATCACACCATCCAACTCTCGGGAGTAAGTCAAGACTTTTCTTGATGATAAGAATCTCATTTGTCCAGTCAGCTGACATGATACAAGTTGGTCAACTGCCAAAATATAGGCCACAAGGGACACACCAGTTATTGGACACCTATAAGCTGCTTCCTGCTGAGCCAGTGTGGGGATTTCAAGGATAGGAGAATCCCAGCAGATCACAGCCTGGGTCCTGGCTGATCTCTTCTCACCTGTCCTGCCATCAGGTTTTCCTCTATAATCACTTTCACTCAACCTCTGCTCTTTATTAAGCTTCCCTACTCTACCTACACTAAACTTCCACATGTAACTCAATTCTAGCTCTGGGGCTGAGAAATTAGGGATGGTCTTTAGTCCCAGCAGTGGCCACCACACCAAATTGGTAGGCTAACAGATCTGTAAGGCAGCACATCCTTATGAGAATGTGTGATCATCCCCTACAAGACCCACAGGGAGTCATTAATTAATCTTCTAGTGGAGCTCATTGAGTGCAAGTTCCTTTGGTAACGGGCAATGGCTTGCCCAGCTGGAACTCATCACCTGAGCCCTTTTGTAGTGCAGTGGGACTGTCCCTACCCCTAGACCAAGAGGACCGGGTTCAAGTTGCTCCTGCTCCAGATTTGTGTAACATCATCTCTGAACTGGTTGACTAGCAAAATGAGTTAATTGAAAAAGAAGAATCCCTTCTCCCTACCCTCTCTCACCCTTTATAGTTTGGATTGCCCATTATGGGCTTGTAAATTTCAATTGGCTGTGTGGATGATTTGATGGTAGTGATTGTTTCTTTTAGAAAAGATAGTTCATAGTGATTTGGTACTGGGAAAGTAATTCAGTTCTGTGAGTAAACACGTCCATATATTTTTAAAAAGCAGGCCCCCTCCCCCTCCAACTCCATTTTGATTCAGCCTCTTCCAGCTCTCCCTGTCCATTTCTCACTTTGATAGCTTGCATTGTCCGTTATGGGCTTTGCATGTAAATCTCCAAATGGCTGCATTGGTCATTTACTAGTGGCAGTTAATAGTTAAAAACAATACAAAAGTCACGGTGATTTGGGAAAAAATATTCAATTATATGTTACAACGCTTGCAGATACAAAAAGATAACGCAGACCCAGATGCCTTTTGTGCTACAGTGGTGTTGTCACTATCTGTGGGCTAGGAGGTTCAAGTTCAAATCCCAACTGCTCCAGAGCTATGTGACAGTATCTCTGATCAAGTAAAAAGTGATAAAATGGGCCCAGATCATGGTGATTTGGTGGTAGGAAAGCTATTTGGTTGCGTGTGATTCCGAACATAATTGTTTTAAAAAGCAGACCCAGGATAGTAGTGACTGTATTTTGTATATTTCCACAATAAATGATTTTCCTTTCCAGTTGGGCTTCCTAACTTGTTGCAGAACAAGATGAAAACCTCACCCAGCCAATAAAGTGGCTGCAGATAGCCATCATTACCTGGTTCCATTCTATGCCAACTCTTTAGATGACTGAGAAGAAAATCTTGTTGTCTGTAAAGATCTAGTCAAAGTCGACTTGTTTTGCTCACCTGCCGACCTAAAATCACATCATAGAGAAGATGTCCAAAATCACTCTTTCCTGACTCAAAACAGATGGTTTCACAGTTCTTCACATTGAATTCTATTGATCATAGTTTTCCTCATTCCCTTACTTCTCCTCTCTCTGTTTCCTTGCAATTCCTGGCTTTCATCAGTATACTTTGCCACCGAGGGTTGTGGCATTTTAAGTGTGGTTGCCTTATTGTTTGATTCAAGTTATTAACATATATGGTGAGGAGTCAATATAAATCATTGAGAATATCTCTTGTCACAGTCTACCGAACAGAGAAGAAACACTATGTCTCTTTTATCTCCCATCTGTCAATGAATATCAATCTATGTCAAAAGGTTATTTCAAATTGAATTTACTTTTATTTTCTCAAATTATTTGTTGTGCAAAATCTTCTGGAATTTTAGTTTGGTCACATATATAGACATTAACCTATCTGACGTGCTTCTCAAAAATTGAACTGTGTATTCAGATATCACCTAACTTCTCAAATCAGTGCTGGATTTCTTTGAGCAGCTGGTAATTCTTCTAGTGAACATTCATCTTGTCTTGCAATTCATTCTTGTGCTTCTAACGGACATTAAGGTGACAGATCTGCAGTCATCTTCCCGACGTGCATAAAAAATGCAGTAATATATTTCATGATCCAAAGTTGCAGCTCCTGTATCATGATCCCTTCTGCTTTCTGCTTCTAATACAATCTGAATAGTTTTCCCCAAAGTCAAATCTTCTTTGGATTGTAATAAATTGGACAAAGGTTCAACAATGATTCCAACAACTCTGATTTCACAGCTTTTCATTAAGGTGTCAAGGTCAGTAATATATTATATGTTTCCCTGGATGCCGAACTCTTCCATTAAGTCTTGTAATTTCAAAGCTGTATTTTGTTCATACATTAAAGTAATTGATAAAAGCTTATAGAACTTTATGAAATATATCTATACCTTCCTTACATCTTCATGAATTATTACATTATTGGCTTTTGGTCCTATTGAATCCAAATGTACTTGCTTATTCAGCTTGGGATTGGAATTTTGAAGAAATTCAGTACCTTAAGAATTGTTTTCTCTGAGACATTCATCCTGCGTTCCATTTAGCCTGTGATTGTAAATCTGCCTGGCAGTAGGATTTATCCTGCCATTTATTCCTAATGTGGTCAATTACTCTTCTTACATCAAAATGTTTATTTGAAATCACAAGCTTTCAGAGAGCAGCTCCTTCGTCAGGTGAAATTTGAGAGAGAAGAGCACAAAGGCACAGAAGCTATAGGCAGAGAGATCAAGGGCAGAGAGACTAAAAGATCAGCAAATGGTGTGAGTGGAGTGCCGAATAAAAAGTCTCTGCAGTTGGCCAAGAGTGTTCGATGGCATGAGTAAAGTGTCAATGGCTGAATAACAATCAAAGAGATGACCTATAACCTGATGAAATAAAGCAGACAGATAATTACAAAAAGTTAAAATCAAGGTGGTGCTGGAGACAAACTAAATGACTGGAATAACATGATAGGTATCAGAGTTGCAAGCTGAGAGTCTAGCCAAAGTCATAAGAAACCCAAAATTATATAAACTGATTCAGGTAGAGAGGTCATAACAAATTATCCAGGTGATGGTGTCAAAAGAGGACAGCAAGAAGATTTTACAGATATAGAAGTGTGGTTGGATTAAATGTGACAGAACATGAACCCAAGCTCATGGTTGAGGCCATCATATGTTGCAGGAAAGGAGGCCTCAAGGCATAGTATATTGCCTCATTTCATTGGATTATAGGTCATCCCTTTGCTTGTCATTTAGCTTTTGATTCTTTACTCACACCATCCAACAATCTTGGCCACCTCAGTGACTTATAATTCAACACTCCACTCATGCCATTCGTATGATCTTTTGATCTCTCTGCCCTTGATCTCTCCACCTATAAATTCTGTGTCCGTGTGTTCTCTCTCACTGATGATGGGGCTGCTCTCCGAAGGATTGTGATTTCAAATAAACCTGTTGGACTATAAACTGCTGTCGTGTGACTTCTGACCTGGTCCACCCCAATCCAACACCAGCACCTCCACATCACCAAAATGTTTAATTTTGCAGTATATCAATACTGCTTTATTGTCCAAGTATATTCTTCATTCTTCAATGTAGCAATATTTTTTCATTAACCTTATCTCAATAGAGGTTAAAATTCTGCAATGTAGAAATGCTGAAATTCTATGTTGGTTACTGGGTTGGTTACTGTGGTCAAGATGGTGAATTTATGCCTTCTGCGTGCAAAATGAAGATTTCCTGTTTTGAGCTGTCAAAATAGACAATTTCCCACCTGACAAGGGGTTTGGAGTGGAGAAGAGCAATAAATTAACATCATTTCTTTTCCAATCTTTCCCCAGATAGAGGCTGGTGCTTGCAACCTTAATAACTTTTTTTTTCTCACCTGAACAGCATTTTAAATCATGGATTCTCCTCTTTAGTTATGGCCTTAAGAGTCTCCTTACTGTTGTCTTCTGTTAGCTTATGTCTGTTTAGGCTTTTTAATTTCTCATTTGTTGCAATAATTCTGGTGTCACAATGTAACCACCGATGCACACTTGATGTACATTCCATCCTTGTCCTCAATGTCTGTAGCTATTTCTCATGGTATCTGCTCACTACCGTGGTAACATTCATGAAGGATCTTTACAACATCCAGCCTTCTCAGCCTGTGCTGCTTGACTAAGTTTATGTTTTCCCTTTGCCCAATAGGGAATTTTATTTTTTACCATTGGAGTTTTGATGCACATTTTCCTCTTACTTGCACCTCTAATTTGAACTGCTCCCACAGCTCCTCCTCACTTCATGATAGCTTACACTTGTTTCCCTGCTTCTTGTATCAGGTCTGAACTTAAAGACTTTATACTTTTGTGTGTTCCTTGTTGATTCATCCATGACTCTATCTCCAGGATGTTTGAACGCTCAGCTGCAGCAGCTGCCAACGATCTAAGTAGCCAAAAAGTCTTTGAATATTCGTACTGCTCCTGAGTCCACAGGTAGTCTTTGTTCTTACACCCACTGGAATTCACGTGAATGTCATTTGGTAGCCTCAAGAAATTATGCCTGTTGCTGTTACGATGTTGTGAGCAATGTGGTGTGAGATATGATCAGCTTGGGTTTGGGGCAATTTACTCCCTCCATTCTCCATTCTCGATTGTGTTAAGGACCTGCGGCTTTGTAGTGGTAAAAGACGACCATATGTGAACCATAAGAAGAAGAGGCCATTATCTCAATAAGGATATCGTTTTTTTGTCTGAAACAATAAGGTACAGTTACACTAATGTGCGAGGTGTCAATAGTCAGGCTATTGGGAATCATGTGGGTAAGTCTTCACTCTGCAACATCATAAGATGTTCTGTCTTTTCCCCACCCAAGTCCTTATGATAGCTTAGGATCTTAATGCAGTCTGCAACATTAAAACTGTTATAAGCTGTGGTGAAAGGTGTAATGTCAACTTTCATAAACAGTCCAATGACCTACTGGAGAACAACGTAACTCTAGGATCACCTGAGTCAGGTAAGATGCTGTTACAAGGTTTCCCAAACATTGTCTCACTGTGACCCCTTTTTAAGGTATAAAAACTTGCAACCCCTTGCTATGGATGGTGTGAGCTAGAACGGGGGAAGATAAGAGCTGTGAAAGTGAAAAGAAAGCTGAACTCTGAGGCTACTAATACTGGAGGTCGGAAACAGGAAAGGAGTAATCACTTTATTGGAAGTTTTCTATAGGCCCCCCAATAGCAACAGAGACACTGAGGAACAGATTTGGAGACAGATTTTGGAAAAGTGCAGAAGTAAAAGGGTTGTTGTCATGGGTGAGTAAGTGATAATGGGAACTGCAGATGCCGGAGAATCCAAGATAATAAAATGTGAAGCTGGATGAACACAGCAGGCCAAGCAGCATCTCAGGAGCACAAAAGCTGACGTTTCGGGCCTAGACCCTTCATCAGAGAGGGGGATGGGGTGAGGGTTCTGGAATAAATAGGGAGAGAGGGGGAGGCAGACTGAAGTTGGAGAGAAAAGAAGATAGGTGGAGAGTAGATTATACAAGAGAGTTGCAGTGGGAGAGAGATTCCCTGAGGTTCTTCCAGAGGGAGGAGGGTAACTTATCACCCATTATCACTGATACAATTTTAACCTCACTGCGAAGCCTCTTCCAGGGATGCCTAACCTGAAGAAGTTACCCTTCTCCCTCCGGACCAAACTCAGGGAATCTCTCTCCCACTGCAACTCTCTTGTATATTCTACTCTCCACCTATCTTCTTTTCGCTCCATCTTCGGTCCGCCTCCCCCTCTCTCCCTATTTATTCCAGAACCCTCACCCCATCCCCCTCTCTGATGAAGGGTCTAGGCCCGAAACGTCAGCTTTTGTGCTCCTGAGATGCTGCTTGGCCTGCTGTGTTCATCCAGCTTCATACTTTATTATCTTGTTGTCATGGGTGACTTCAACTTCCCTAATATAGCCTGGAACCTCCTAAGTGCAAATAGTTTGGATGGAGCAGATTTTGTCATTTGTGCCCAGGAAGGATTTCTGACTCAACATGTGGATAGGCTGACTAGAGGGGAGGCCATTTTGGATTTGATGCTTGGCAATGAACCAGGTCAGGCGTCAGATCTCTCGGTTGGAGAGCATTTCGGTGGTAGTGATCACAACTCCTTGACCTTTATTATGGTCATGGAAAGGGATAGGAGCAGACTGTTTGGGAAAGCACTTAATTGGGGGAGGGGGAATTACAATGTTATTAGGCAAGAGCGAGGGAGCACCAGTTGGGATCAGATGTTTTTTTCAGGGAAATACACAATAGAAATGTGGAGGTTATTTAGGGACCAGTTGTTACAGGTACTGGATAGGTTTGTCCCACTAAGGCAAGGAAAGTATGGTAAGGTGAAGGAATCTTGGATGACAAGACGTGTTGAAAACCTACTCAAGAAGAAGAAGGAAGCTTACTTAAGGTTGAGGAAGCAAGGATCGGTCAGAGCTGTAGAGGTCTACAAGGTAACCAGGAAATAACTGAAGAATGAGCAGAGGCAAGCTAGAAGTGGAGTGTGAGAAAATCTTCGCGGGTAGGATCAAAGAAAACCCCAAGACTTTCAGTACTTATGTAAGGAAAAAGGGGACGGCCAGACTGAGGGTAGGGCTAATCGGGGTAGTGGAGGGAACTTGTGTGTGGAGTCAGAGGAGGAAGGGGAGGTCCTTAATGAATACTTTACTTTAGTATTCACCAGTGAAAGGGACCTTAAGGTTTGTGAGGACAGGATAAAACTGACAGATATGCTCAAACAGATTGTTGCTAAAAGGAGGATGTGCTAAAAATTTTGAAAAACATGAGGATACATGTCACCTGGACCAGATGGGATATTTACTACGGGAAGAGATTGCTGCACCTTTAGCATTGATCTTTGCATCCTCACTGTCCACTGGAATAGTACCAGAAGATTAGAAGGTAGCAAATGTTATTCCCTTGTTCAAGAAATGCGATAGGGGCAATCCTGGAAATTACAAACCAGTCAGTCTTACTTCTGTGGTAAGTACATTATTGGAGACAATTCTGAGAGATTGTATTTATGATTATTTGGAAAAGCACAGCTTGATCAGAAATGGTCAGCATGGCTTTCTGAGGGGCAGTTCACACATCACGAGCCTTGTTGAATTCTTTGCCGATGTGGCAAAACACATTGATGAAGGCAGAGCAGTTGATGTAGCATATCTGGATTTTAGCAAGGCATTTAAGAAGGTTCCACTTGGTAGGCTCATTCAGAAAAGAAGGAGGCATGAGATTCAGGAAAATTTGCCTGTTTGGATACAAAACTAGCTGTCCAACAGAAGACAGAGGGTGGTAGGAGATGTAAAGTATTCGGCCTGGAGCTCGCTGACCACTGGTGATCTGTAGGGATCTGTTCAAGAACCTCTGCTCTTCGCGATCTTTATAAATGACTTGGATGAAGAAGTGGAAGGGTGACTTAGTAAGTTTGCTGATGACATGAAGGTTGGTAGAGTTGTGGACAGTGTGGAGGGCTGTTGTAGAGTGCAATGGGACATTGACATTGGCAGAGCTGGGCAAAAAAGTGGCAGATGGAAGTCAAACCAGAAAAGTGTGAGGTGATTCCTTATGGAAGGTCAAATTTGAATGCAGAATACAGGGTTAATGGCAGGTTTCTCAGCAGTGTGGAGGAACAGAGGGATCTTCAGTCCATGTCCATAGATTCCTCAAAGTTGCTGCCCAAGTTGATAGGGTTATAAAGAAGGCCTATGGTGTGTTGGCTTTCATTGGCAGGGGAATTGAGTTTAAGAGTCATGAGGTTATGCTGCAGCTCTATAAAACTCTGGTTAGGCTACATTTAGAATATTGTGTTCAGTTCTGGTCACCTGAGCACAGGAAAGACGTGGAAGCTTCAGAGAGGGTGCACGGGAGATTTACCAGGATGCTGCCTGGACTGGAGGGCAGGTATTATGAGGAAAGGCTGAGGGAACTAGGACTTCTTTTCATTGGAATGAAGAAGGGTGAGAGGTGACTTGATAGTGGTTGACAAGATGATGAGAGGCATAGATAGAGTGGATAGTCAGAGACTTTTTCTCAGGGGGAAAATGACTATTAGGAGGGTGCATAATATTAAGGTGATTGGAGGAAGGCATCAGGGAGATGTCAGAGGTAGGTAGAGAGTGGTGGACAAGTGGGATGTGCTGCTGGCAGCAGTAGTGGAGTCAGATACTTTAGAGACTTTTAAGCGACTCTTGGTTAGGCACATGGAGGAGGGTAAAATTTGGGGTAGATTGATCTCAGTAGGATACTACATTGACACAACATCGTGGGCCGAAAGGCCTGTACTGTGACGTACTGTTCTATGTTCTACGTACATATGATAATCACAAAAGAGAAGTTGTCGCTGAAAGATATCAATAGAAAGTCATAAAAGCTCCAGGTCCAAGGTATGTTGACAAGGTCTGGAAATATTACTTGATGTTTCAGTTCCACCCGGATAGTGTTAGCAATTGTTGACAGGATTTAAGATTTTAGTATTTGGAGAGAGATGACAAACTGTGATTTGTGGCAGTGGCCCCAAATCAAAATTATGCAGTGGTTTGAAAATGTAAGTAAGGAGAAACTGTTTCCTCTGAGAGATGGTTTATGTGCTGCATAAACTGTAGTATAGACTTTGACAGCCTATTTTTATGCTGCAAGTTCTACGGTGGTTCTATGTGAAAGGCATGTGTTATGCCTTGGATCTAATTAATGCTAAATTGCTGGTGAACGCTCTGACTCACAGGCTTAAAATTGTAAATTCAGTTGATTCATGATATTTTATTTCACTTTGAATGAAAATAATATGCCATTGTTGCAGTTTGATTTCAGTATTTGTTTTGAATATCATATTACAGGAATTGGCAGAGTTGAGAAAAGAGAGCTATACTTCTGTTCAAATCTCTTCTCGGCTCATTAAAACACAACTTCTGCAATTGAGTGGCTTGTGTGCCTGACCCAACTGTGACTTCACACACAATTTTATTTTCCTCACATCAGGATCACTTTTGCAGTGCAATTTGAAGGTCATTCTTAAATGAACGAGGAGTGCAGATACAGAGGTAAGCCACTTAGTTCTCCCATGGTATCCCAGCTCCCGATACTGGCCCTCTAAACCTGAAATCACACTTTCATAATACTCTACACCCTTTCTCAAGAAAGCTCCTATCCCTTCAGATTGGGCTTGCTACCTCAATGTCCCACTTGCATTTTCTGAACGATTGTGTATCCTTCGCGGCAACTCATCCGATATGCAACGTGTACGTTGCTCAGGTTACATACAGTTGTAATTGAAAAAAAGTACTTTGTTACAAAAAATTGGAAAATTTAGCTAAGTCTATTTCTCTTTATACAGTTTTTTTTAATATAGTCTCTCTTTTTTATACACTCACACCTACAGAATAGCTCGAAATTTTTCTTTGACTTACTAGGTGGAAAAGAATATGTAAAATGGAAAAAAACCGAAACGGATGTATCTTGGATTATAAGTTTAACAATTGCCATGCCCAAATGACAGTGGTGGATTCTGCTTTCCTTCTCCATAAAAAAATTGAATTGATGGAAATAGGGAGAATGTCACAGGTATCTATTGACAGCATTCAATTAAAATACATGGCAAGAATGAAGAAGAATGCAGGAGTCTGCAAAAGAAAATATAGATTAGAAGGTTGGCGAGAAATGTGGGAATATTAGGTTCAACGGGGACAATTGTGAAATGTTACATTTTGGAAGAAGCAGTAGAGTAAAATGTGTAGCCAGAATGGTAAGGTTCTCAAAACTGGAGGAATGTCTAAGTTAAATTCTGGGTTTGACGTCCACATATTTTGAGTATATAAATATAAAAGCAAGAAGGGGTTTATGAATCTGTTCAATGCTTTTCTGTGATCACAGGCACAGTACCATGTTCAGTTTTCACATCTCATGAAAGAAAGAATGCTGTTGCTTTGTGATAAATGAAGACTTGACTCACAGCTAGGGATGACTGGGCACAGTTGATGTTTCAACTCCTTATGTATCAGGTTTCACTGAAAGGGTAGTCAGAATTGATGATTCCCATAACATCAGTGACTTAGCAGGGATTTGAATTTCCTCTGTAATGATATTGCTACCCAAATTAGCTTGATTGTTCCTCATTTGTAGTGACACATACTGAAGGCTTACTATTGTGGTAAATCTCAAGTTTACCTCACCTGGAAGATTCATGATAAGTTCACCTTGACACTCTTAGTGAAAATTGCCCATGGCTCCGGGTATGGAACATACTGACTGGCAAGTAGAAAGTGGTACTAGTGTATAGCATCCTCTCATGAAGAAGAGACAGAAATACAGGTTTCTTGAAATAATAGAAAAATAGCAAATACTATGATATTGATTTCAATTGGCTTCCTGTTCTGCTTTTGCAGTTCATGATCAAACTGGATGGAACCTCATTTAAATGTAAAATTCAGCACATGATCTTGTAAATTGCATATTTAGTTGTACACCCAAAATGACCCGTCCTGGAGTTAGGCACCCCGTTCAGTTGGTTACCTAATTGTTCAATACTTCATGCTTGTGAGGCATTACAAGTATGTGATGCCTCACATTCTGTTCATTTAGCAGCCAGCCTGACACCATTGCAATCTCTGCGGACTTTCCAGAACAAAGGAGCAAAAGTTTTATCCTTTTCCTGGGGTTGCGAAGATATAGATTTGAGGATTTCAGTTCTTCAAACTAGAGTCAGCTGCATATAATATTTGCTTTGTGTGATGTTGTAGTCTTCAAATGGGATTTAGTCATCAAGAGAAAGTATAATTCAGCTGAATATAACAAAGATATTTCAAAAAGGTGATAACAAAATCCCATTTATTTTGACTTTGCCAAACATAATTGGTGTCCCTTCTGCAGTGCTAGAGTACTAAAAGAATGGACTTGCATTTTAATGGAGGCTTACGATGACCTTAGGATATCCCAGAGTGCTTTACAGCCAAAGACATATTCTAAAAGTGCAAGACATATTGCATTATGAACCTGTATTTACAAATTTCATGTGACTGGGACAGGAATGTAAAGTACTTGCAGTTTTCAGAAGTTAATAAATGGGAATAGCCATGGGCACATTTGAATGCCTGTATTTGAAGGAAAGAAAGTAAATGGGAATTCATTGTAATACATTGAATCACACAAGCCTTTGTTTAACCGATGGTATGATGTCTTATAGTTACAAAATTTTGATCAATAAATTGAGAGCATTTCAAATGTGTGTTCATGACAGCCAACTCTCATATTAACATGCATATGTTAAGATATTAAACCCTTGCTGTCCACATTTGGTTTCAGCTTTCTAATAAAGACACAATCTGAAACAAAACAGTGCAATTTAGTAACCACTGCACTTTAAAGAATGTTTACACGAGTCACTGAAATGTATTTGAATAACAATGTAAAAGAAAGTGAAATTACATGCTGTGCTATAAGTGAATTCCATTCAATAAAAAGAACTCCCTAATACACCCATAAGTTTTTTTTTATTTCCAAGCAGGGAAGTCACTAAGCGGTGGCCAGTGGACAGATACACCCAAATCTAATATGATTTTACAAGCAAATACTTGTCAAGGGATGTATAAACAGAGGAACTTGGCATTGCCATATGAAGAACAAAATGTACTAACAGTGACAGCACATTTAAGTACTTCAGGCAAACGATGCAAGAGTAAACCGCAAGTATCAAAACAGTTCAATTATTAGAGAAAAACCAAAACAGCTGCGATGTTGTAAATCAGGAAGGGTCACTGGATCCAAAACAATGCTGAGCTTTTCCATCAACTTCTGTTTTTTTTGTTTTTAATTATTAGCGATATTAGCACGCCTCATATCAAGCTAATGATTCATTTTCCGTGCTGACTAATTGTTTATACAAGTCAAGAACAAATTGTGTTTTGCAGGGCATCATCTTGAACTTACTTTTCAATGCAACCTACCCTAACAATTACCGCACAAAGACACAGGATGGCCATTCCTTAAAAATAAACAAACCTTGGTCAGGGGTTCATTTGGGCGTTGCAAAAGGGGAGGAATCTGACCTACCAGTTACGGAATGGGTGAGGAAGCTCCATCAGTTCTGTGGGGGTGGGGGCTCAGTAGAATCAAGCTCAGGTGAAGGTTACTAGGTTTCAGCTAGAGTTTCTGCCGAGAATGAGATTCTGGTGGAAGGACTTGTATCTGTGAAGAAATAACTACCAAATAAGGTCATAAGCTCCTGGTGATACCACGGCCAGAGGACGGGCAGTTGCCAACAAAGCATGCACCAAAACTCAGGGTTAATATGGTATCACAAGGCACAAGTGATGGAGGATGTGTAGGTTCATGGGAAGGGTGAAGTCTGGGGAGGGGTGATGAGGATGAAGTGGGCAGTGGTTCCCCCCAACCCCGGTTGTCACTCCCATACCCAACTTCCCAATGGCAAATATCTTGTTGAGACATAGATTGCCTGCCAACTAGGGATTGCCATCTGGGTGGCTTTTCAATGGTGCAGCAAAGCCTTTCATCCCCCCATCTAATCCACTAGCCCCCACTAAATTGTTGTCTCAAGGATAATGGATGTCAGCTGATACATGAATGAATGAGCTTATTTGACATCCAATTGGCAGTGGATGGTAATCTGATGTCAGGCCTTGCCAGGCATGCTATCTGATTAGTCCACTCACATTCTTCCCCTCTAGGTGCGTTCTTATTGAGAAGGTTATGAAGTTTCTAAATCCTTTAGGAAAACTATTTCACAGAGGATTTTGCAAACTTCTGTCTTAAGTGATTGTGTTTGATGATCAAATGCAAGCTGCTTAAGCCTTTCAAATTCCAGCTACTCTGGTCAAGATCCCTTGTCAACAGTTTCTGTCGTTAGGGAAGATTGTGGTGCACTGGCAAGCAAATAATCCAAAACTCCAGGGTAACATTCTGTGGACATGGGTTAGGATCCTACCATAGCTGTTTAGATTCAATAAAAATATGGAATAAAATGCTAGCCTAATGCTACCTTTTCGCTTGTTATTAAAAACCCTTCTGCTTCACTAATATCCTTTAAAAAAGAAAATCTGCCAACTTTACTGAAAATAACCTACATGTGATTCCAGGGCCACAACAACAGGTTTTGACCTTAACCTTCCTTTGGGAAATTAGGGATGGGCAACAAATGTTGGCCCGGCCATGACACACAGATTCCATGAATAAATGAAACAAAAGAAATTGACAATACCATTTAAGTTGTCAGGTTTTCTGGATTCCAGTTGAAATTCTAATGATTAAAACTTTCAGGGTATAAGTTTCAACTTTCAAAAGCAATTTCCCGTAAATCTGCTTGGAATATGCAGGGATTGAATTCAGACACTTTTGTACTGTAGTAATGCAGAGTCAAGAGAGCATCTTACAGTCTTTTTATTTAAAAAAAGAACTGGTTTCAAAGAGCTATTTTGGCCACTTTAGCTTTTTTGTATCGTCTGTGAGTTTAAATCATGAACACAAGCCCCCAGTTTGTTAGAACAAATCTTTGGGCAATGTTCCCCAATTTGTTACGGTTTCAGACAGGTTTCCAAAAACTGTTATGCTTCTAAGAGGGAGCTTGACTTCTTTAATCACCTGCCCCTCAGTGGTCACAATAGGGTTAATTTAAAAGGGACGAGTTTTAACATCCGACACTGAAGCTCAGTAGCAGCAGTATGTACTGTCTACAAGATGTACTGCAGAAAGTCAAAGATTCTTAGACAGCACCTTCCAAACTCATAAGAATAAAAGATAGAGGAACATAAATTAGGTCATTTGGCCCATTGAGTCTGCTCCGCAAATGAGTCTGCTCCCATGATTCAATCATGGATGATAAGTTTCTTATCTCCATTCTCCCACTTTCTCCCTGTAACCTTTTATCGCCTTAACAATCAAGAACCTATCTATGATAATAAAATGTGATGCTGGATGAACACAGCAGGCCAAGCAGCATCTCAGGAGCACAAAAGCTGACATTTCTGGCCTAGACCCTTCATCTGATGAAGAACCTATCTATCTTTGTTTTAAATATACACAATGACCCGGCCTCCACAGCCTTCAGTGGCAGTGAATTCCATAGATTCACCACTCTCTGGCTGAAGAAGTTTCTCCTTATCTCCATTTTAAAAGGTCTTCCCTTTACTCTCAGGCTGTGCCCTTGGATCCTAGTCTCTCCTGCTAATGGAAACATTTTTCCAACATCCACTCTGCCCAGGTTGCTTCGTATTCTGTAAGTTTCAATTAGATCCCCATCATCCTTCTAAATTCCAATGAATCTGGACCCGGACTCCTCTCCCTCACACGTTCTCATATGTTAAAACTTTCATTCCTGGGATCATTATTTTGAACCTCCCCGGACCTGCTCCAAGGCCAGTATATCTTTCCTGAGGTATGGGACCCAAAATTGTTCACAATATTCTAAATGTGGTCTGGCCAGAACCTCATAAAGTCTCAGAAATACATCCCTACATTTTTATCCTAGTCCTCTTGAAATAAATGCCAACATTGTGTTTGCCTTCTTAACCACTGGCTCAGCCTGCAAGTTTACCTTAAGAGAATCCTGGTCTAGAACTGCCAAGTCCCTTTGCACTTCAGGTTTCTGAATTTTCTCCCCATTTAGAAAATGGTCTATGCCTTTATCCTCCTTAACAAAGTGCATGTCCTCACACTTTCCCATGTTGTATTCCATCTGCCACATTTTTGCCCACTCTCCTGATCCTTCTGCAGCCCCTTTGCCTCCTCAGTACTATCCGTCCCTTCACTTATCTTAGCATCATCTGCAAACTTAGCCAGAATGCCCCCAATTTCTTTCTTCATCTAATTAATCAATGTTTAAAATGAAATGTTGTGATCCCAGCACTGACCCTTGTGGAACACCACTAATCACCGATTGCCTTCATGAGAAGGACCATTTTATCCCACCTTCCGCTTTCTGAATGACCACTTCAGTCAAGAAGAACAAGGGCAGCAGATACATGGCAACCCCACCATTTTGCAAGATTCCCTGCAAATCACTCACCATTGTGAGTTTGAAGAATTCCATCAGCTCCTGGGCATCATTGTCAGTGAGTCAAAATCCTGGAATTTGTCCTAAGGTGACTGTGGGTCAACAAACAGACCGTGAAATTCAGTGGTTCAAGAAGACAGCTCATCATCACCCTCTCAAGAGCAACCAGGGATGGGCAATAAGTGCTGGTTCAGCTAACGGCACTCACATTCCACAAATGAATAAAACGAAGAAATAATGATGCAACACACATGCACACAGATCAGAAATAAGAAGAGAGTCCCCTTGTGCCACGTTGTCTACAATCAGCTCTCCCTATTCTTGAATGAAGCAGTGGTAAAAAGAAACACCACACAGAATGAATTTCAGAAGTACAACACTTCCTTTCACAATGCTTTGATTTTAAAAGTGCCTTTCTTTTAGCCCCTCATAACAAGACTTCCATAAATTCTCAGTTGAGAAACTGCTTCTATGGGACAAAAGCAGAATATCCTGGAGACACCCAACAGGCCTGGTTGCATTTTGGGGCGGGAACCAACTTAACATTCCAAGTCCAGTGACTTATTTCTGAAGAGGAGTCTCAGGACTCGAAATATTAATGCTGTTTCTGCCTCCACAGATGCTGTCAGAACAGCAGAGTGTCTCAAACATTTGGTTGACGCTTCAATGGGATGTCTGGGCTGCTGTGAAATAGTTGTCATGAGTTGAACACAACTCAGTTTACTAACTTTATGATCAATAATGGAATATTTTATTAATTCTAATCAATGGGGATGACAACAAGTAACAGATACTTGAGAGACTAATTTTTGATGTCAAATTCCTGCTGCAGAAATGATGAGGGCAATGCCAAAAACAAAAGAAGCAAATATACTCTCTATGCAACTACTGTAGTAATAAACCTGTAAAGAAGATTTGGATTTTGTTGCACTGAGAAAAGACAGTTTCCTGATTTGCAACTTCAGGCACAGAGAAAAAGAGATGAAAAAGCTGTCTGATGTTTTTCTATTCATTTGTGGTTGTGGATGTCGCTGACTGGCCAGCATTTCTTGCCCATCCCTAGTCGCCTTTGAGAAGGTGTTGGTGAGCTGCTTTCTTGAACCTCTGCAGTCCATGTGCTGTACATTGGCCCACAATGCCATTAAGGAGGGGATTCCAAGATTTTGACATAACAACTGTGGAGGAACAGTGATAATGGGAACTGCAGATGCTGGAGAATTCCAAGATAATAAAATGTGAGGCTGGATGAACACAGCAGGCCAAGCAGCATCTCAGGAGCACAAACGCTGACGTTTCGGGCCTAGACCCTTCATCAGAGAGGGGGATGGGGGGAGGGAACTGGAATAAATAGGGAGAGAGGGGGAGGCGGACCGAAGATGGAGAGTAAAGAAGATAGGTGGAGAGAGTGTAGGTGGGGAGGTAGGGAGGGGATAGGTCAGTCCAGGGAAGACGGACAGGTCAAGGAGGTGGGATGAGGTTAGTAGGTAGCTGGGGGTGCGGCTTGGGGTGGGAGGATGGGATGGGTGAGAGGAAGAACCGGTTAGGGAGGCAGAGACAGGTTGGACTGGTTTTGGGATGCAGTGGGTGGGGGGGAAGAGCTGGGCTGGTTGTGTGGTGCAGTGGGGGGAGGGGACGAACTGGGCTGGTTTAGGGATGCAGTAGGAGAAGGGGAGATTTTGAAACTGGTGAAGTCCACATTGATACCATATGGCTGCAGGGTTCCCAGGCGGAATATGAGTTGCTGTTCCTGCAACCTTCGGGTGGCATCATTGTGGCACTGCAGGAGGCCCATGATGGACATGTCATCTAGAGAATGGGAGGGGGAGTGGAAATGGTTTGCGACTGGGAGGTGCAGTTGTTTGTTGCGGACTGAGCGGAGGTGTTCTGCAAAGCGGTCCCCAAGCCTCCGCTTGGTTTCCCCAATGTAGAGGAAGCCGCACCGGGTACAGTGGATGCAGTATACCACATTGGCAGATGTGCAGGTGAACCTCTGCTTAATGTGGAATGTCATCTTGGGGCCTGGGATGGGGGTGAGGGAGGAGGTGTGGGGACAAGTGTAGCATTTCCTGCGGTTGCAGGGGAAGGTGCCGGGTGTGGTGGGGTTGGAGGGCAGTGTGGAGCGAACAAGGGAGTCACGGAGAGGGTGGTCTCTCCGGAAAGCTGACAGGGGAGGGGATGGAAACCCAACCCTCCTTCCACTGACCCCTTCACCCGCTTCCAACACAAGTCCTCCTCCTGGACACCACCCCCAGGCCCCCTACCCTCCCTCGACCTCTTCATCTCCAACTGCCGTCGAGACATTAACCGCCTCAACCTGTCCACCCCTCTCACCCACTCCAACCTCTCCCCCGCAGAACGGGCAGCCGTCCACTCCCTCCGCTCCAACCCCAACCTCACCATCAAACCCGCAGACAAGGGTGGCGCTGTGGTAGTATGGCGCACTGACCTCTACATCGCCAAGGCCAGACGCCAACTCTCCGACACCACCTCCTATCGCCTCCTCGAACATGACCCCACACCCGAGCACCAAACCATCATCTCCAACACCATTCACGACCTCATCACCACAGGGGACCTCCCACCCACAGCCTCCAACCTCATTGTTCCCCAACCCCGCACGGCCCGTTTCTATCTTCTCCCAAAATCCACAAACCTGCCTGCCCTGGTCGACCCATCGTCTCAGCCTGCTCCTGCCCCACCGAACTCATCTCCACCTATCTGGACTCCATTTTCTCCCCTTTGGTCCAGGAACTCCCCACCTACGTCCGTGACACCACCCACGCCCTCCACCTCCTCCAGGACTTCCAATTCCCTGGCCCCCAACACCTCATGTTCACCATGGACGTCCAGTCCCTGTACACCTGCATTCCGCATGGAGATGGCCTCAAGGCCCTCTGCTTCTTCCTGTCCCGCAGGCCCGACCAGTCCCCCTCCACCGACACTCTCATCCGCCTAGCTGAACTCGTCCTCACACTCAACAACTTCTCTTTTGGCTCCTCCCACTTCCTACAGACAAAGGGGGTGGCCATGGGCACCCGCATGGGCCCCAGCTATGCCTGCCTCTTTGTAGGTTATGTGGAACAGTCCCTCTTCCGCACCTACACAGGCCCCAAACCCCACCTCTTCCTCCGGTACATTGATGACTGTATCGGCGCCGCCTCTTGCTCCCCAGAGGAGCTCGAACAGTTCATCCACTTCACCAACACCTTCCACCCCAACCTTCAGTTCACTTGGGCCATCTCCAGCACATCCCTCACCTTCCTGGACCTCTCAGCCTCCATCTCAGGCAACCAGCTTGTAACTGATGTCCATTTCAAGCCCACCGACTCCCACAGCTACCTGGAATACACCTCCTCCCACCCAACCTCCTGCAAAAATTCCATCCCCTATTCCCAATTCCTCCGCCTCCGCCGCATCTGCTCCCACGATAAGACATTCCACTCCCGCACATCCCAGATGTCCAAGTTCTTCAAGGACCGCAACTTTCCCCCCACAGTGATCGAGAACGCCCTTGACCGCGTCTCCCGTATTTCCCACAACACATCCCTCACACCCCGCCCCCGCCACAACCGCCCCAAGAGGATCCCCCTCGTTCTCACACACCACCCCACCAACCTCCGGATACAACGCATTATCCTCCGACACTTCCGCCATTTACAATCTGACCCCACCACCGAAGACATTTTTCCATCCCCTCCCCTGTCAGCTTTCCGGAGAGACCACTCTCTCTGTGACTCCCTTGTTCGCTCCACACTGCCCTCCAACCCCACCACACCCGGCACCTTCCCCTGCAACCGCAGGAAATGCTACACTTGTCCCCACACCTCCTCCCTCACCCCCATCCCAGGCCCCAAGATGACATTCCACATTAAGCAGAGGTTCACCTGCACATCTGCCAATGTGGTATACTGCATCCACTGTACCCGGTGCGGCTTCCTCTACATTGGGGAAACCAAGCGGAGGCTTGGGGACCGCTTTGCAGAACACCTCCGCTCAGTCCGCAACAAACAACTGCACCTCCCAGTCGCAAACCATTTCCACTCCCCCTCCCATTCTCTAGATGACATGTCCATCATGGGCCTCCTGCAGTGCCACAATGATGCCACCCGAAGGTTGCAGGAACAGCAACTCATATTCCGCCTGGGAACCCTGCAGCCATATGGTATCAATGTGGACTTCACCAGTTTCAAAATCTCCCCTTCTCCTACTGCATCCCTAAACCAGCCCAGTTCGTCCCCTCCCCCCACTGCACCACACAACCAGCCCAGCTCTTCCCCCCCACCCACTGCATCCCAAAACCAGTCCAACCTGTCTCTGCCTCCCTAACCGGTTCTTCCTCTCACCCATCCCATCCTCCCACCCCAAGCCGCACCCCCAGCTACCTACTAACCTCATCCCACCTCCTTGACCTGTCCGTCTTCCCTGGACTGACCTATCCCCTCCCTACCTCCCCACCTACACTCTCTCCACCTATCTTCTTTACTCTCCATCTTTGGTCCGCCTCCCCCTCTCTCCCTATTTATTCCAGTTCCCTCCCCCCATCCCCCTCTCTGATGAAGGGTCTAGGCCCGAAACGTCAGCGTTTGTGCTCCTGAGATGCTGCTTGGCCTGCTGTGTTCATCCAGCCTCACATTTTATTATCTTGTGGAGGAACAGTGACATGTTTCCAAGTCAGGATGGTGAGTAGCTTGGAGGAAAACCTAGAAGGTGGTGGTGTTCCCATATACCTGCTGCCCTTGTGCTTCTACATGGAAGCGTTTGTGGGTTTGGAAGGTGCTGTCTGAGAATCTTCAGTGAATTTCTGCAGTGCATCTAGTCCATAATACACACTGCTGCTGCTGAGCATCGTTGGTGAAGGGAGTGGATGCTCGTGGATGCAGTGCCAATCAAGCAGGTTGCTTTGTCCTGGATGGTGTCAAGCTTCTTGAGGTCGAACCCATCCAGGCAAGTGGGAAGTATTCCACCACACACTTTACTTGTGCGTTTTAGATGGTGGATAGGCTATGGGGAGTCAAGAGGCGTGTTACTCGCCACAGCATTTCTAGCCTCTGATCTGCTGTGTTTATGTGGTGAGTCCAGTTGAGTTTCTGGTCAATGATAATTCCCCAGGATGTTGACAGTGGGAGATTCAGTGATGGTAACAGCATTGAATGCCACATGCCAGGTGTTAGATTGTCCCTTATCGGTGATGGTCATAGCCTGGCATTTGTGTGGCATGAATGTCACTTGCCACCCGTAAGCCCAAGCCTGGATATTGTCGAGATCTTGCTGCATTTGAACTCAGGCTGCTTCAGTATCTGAGGAGTCACAAACAGTGTTGAACATTGTGCAATCATCAGCGAACATCCCCACTTCTCACCTTATGGTGAGGGAAGGTCATTGATAAAGCAGGTGAAGATGGTTGGACCTAGGGCACTATCCGGAAGACACCCAGCAGAGATGTCCTGGACCTGAGATGACTGTCCTCCAATGACTACCATCCTCTTTGCATGTGCCATGTATGGCTCTAACCACTGGAGAGTTTGCCCTAAGATTCACATTGATTCCAGTTTTGCCATGGCTCCATGATGCCATACTCGGTTGAATGCAGACTTGATATCAAGGGCTGTCACTCTTACCTCACCTTTGGAGTTCAGCTCTTTTGTCCATGTTTGAGCCAAGGCTGTAATGAGGGCAGGAGCTAAGTGGCCCTGTTGGAACCCAAACTGGGCGTCACTGAGTAAGTTATTTCTAAGCAGATGCTGTTTGATAGCACTGCTACTGACACCTTCCATCACCTTCCTGATGATCAAGAGTAGATTGATGGGGCAGTAATTGTGTGGGTTCGATTGACCTGCTTTCCATAAACAGGCCACACTTGGGCAATATTCTACATTGTCTGATAGATGCCAGCGTTGTAACTGTACTGGAACAGTTTGGCATGGGGAAGCAGCAAGTTCTGGAACACAAGTCTTCAGTGCTATTGCTGGAGTGTTGTGAAGGCCAGTGGCCTTTTCCATATCCAGTGTCTCCAACTGTTTCTTGATATCACATGGAGTGAATCCAATTGGCTAAAGACTGGCATCTATAATGCTGGGCACTATTGGAAGAGGTCAAGATGGGTCTTTCATTTGGCACTTCTGGCTCAAGATTGATGCAAAGGCTTCAGCACTGATGTGCTGGGCTCTTCCATCTTTGAGGATGGAGTTACTGTGGAACCTCCTCCTACTATGAGTTGTTTAATTGTCCACCACGATTCATGACTGCATGCGGCAGGACTACAGAGCTTCGATCTAATCCGTTGGTTGTGGGGTTGAACATGACTTGTTGCTTATGCTGTTTGGTGTGCAAATATGCCTGGTGCTGCTCCGGGCATGCCATCCAGCACTCTGCATTCAACCAAGATTGATCCCCTGACTTGACAGTAATGGTTGGGTGGAGGGTATGCTGGGCCATGAGGTTACAGATTGTGATGGAGTAAATTTCTGCTGCTATTGATGGCTCACTGCACCTCATGGATGCCCATTCTTGAGTTGCTCGATCTGTTTGAAGTCTGTCCCATTCAGCACAGTGATAGTTTCACACTGCATGATGGAAGTTATTCTCAATGTTAACGTGAGACTTCATCTCCACAAGGCCGGTGCAGTGATTGATCTGACTGATATTGTCATGTGCTTTGCATATAATAATCTCTTATTTGTTGAAAAGTATATTTTGAGTTCATTGGACAGGATAAAAGATTGATTCCAAATGTGTAGCATATTAATCAGACAATAGATGTCAGTAAAAAATTGATACAACATCACATGGTCTTGCACTCTCTTGTGCAACTTTGTAGATGTTAGTAGTTAAATAATGTAAATAATTATATGGCAAATGTTCATTTTTAAAATGGAATCAGTTGTTAATGTTTAGAATTACATGGATTTTACATCATCAATACAGGCCATTGGTCTCTGCAGTTTCAGGAACTTCCTTTGGACTTTACTTTGTTAAAATCTGGTACCTTGTTCTATGTCTCATATGTCCTTCTCTCATTTAACCTGAAATGTGTTTCTGTTGTTTGCATCAATTGTTTCAGATGATAGTGAATTCCATGTTCTAACTGTGTCAGCAGCTCTTTGGGCAACTGCAGCTGGGCTTAAGAATCTCACTTAGGTGAAGCATAGATAAAAACTAACATCACATTTCTATTCAGAGCTGGTAACAATGTCGCAACGTCCTGTACTTCAGAGCCACCAAATGTTAGTTTCTAACGCTGAGGAAAAAAGTTTTTTTTTTCAAAGTTTAAATTATATACAGCAAGGAATTGAACTTTGAGAAAAGGGCCAGTTGAGTGTTATGGTATATTGTTATATGATTGGAAAAGCAATGATTATACTACCTAAAATGTGCCTCAGTGTCAAGTGCAATGACACCATTGTCAGGATAGAAACATGTTGAAACTGATGAGATTCCACTTTCCAATCATTTCAGCAGTAATTGGATCTTCTAAACATTACCCTTGTGGTTTTTTTTGTAACATCTCTGATTTCCACTCTATAAAGTCTCAGATGTCTCTGCAGCAACTAAACAGGGGGCATAGCAGCTGACATCCTTGCCTGAATCTTAAATCAGGTTGGTCCATTTTTCAACAAAATGAATGGTCATGGTGGGTTTGCAAGTCACAATACAGAAATACTAAAAATGATTTATGTTAAATGCTTATGGAGAATGAACCTCAGATACAGAGTCAGAAATCTTGCATTAATGACAAAACAACAGCAAGTTTCTAAATAGGAAAATGTTTTTTCAGGACATTGGAATGATTGGTATTCACAGGAAGTTTGCTTAAATGCAATAAGTACCAGAAAGGAACTGAAGTGAAAAAGACAGCTGAGATAACATTAGTCGTCATTCATTATGCTTTTATATTCTTAAAACACTTGTCAAAAATGCAATTTATAACTGTATACTCTTTCAACAACAAAGTGGCCTTGCAACTACCCATTTCATGTCATATGATTGAAAGATTGAGGCTTTTAAACAAATTGATATAACATAGTCAAGGAAAATTGGCTTTACAGAATTTGTACTGTATCTATTTGTGTCATTTGGATGTCCCAATTTGTTTCACAACCAATTATTTTTACGTGTAGTCACTATGGTTAATGTTGCATACAGCAACTGTCCCACAAAAATGACATGTATCAACAGCTGAACTATGTTTTGCGGTTATTCTGCTGATTGCAGAGTGATGACAAAGGATTGGTTACATCTAACGTCAGGCCATATACTGTGTGAATGTTAATTCGCATCTAAGGCTAACAGAGGTAACTCTGACAGTGAAACATTTCATCAGCATCACATTGAAATGTGCATCCAGATAACACATTAACTCCCAGAATGGGCTTTAACCCATAATGTTTGAACTCAGTTTGACAAACCTCACCATGCCAACTAAAGAAGGCTAATTTTATGAAATTGGCTTTTCAAAATGCAGTGATAATGGGAACTGCAGATGCTGGAGAATTCCAAGATAATAAAATGTGAGGCTGGATGAACACAGCAGGCCAAGCAGCATCTCAGGAGCACAAAAGCTGACGTTTCGGGCCTAGACCCTTCATCAGAGAGGGGGATGGGGGGAGGGAACTGGAATAAATAGGGAGAGAGGGGGAGGCGGACCGAAGATGGAGAGTAAAGAAGATAGGTGGAGAGAGTGTAGGTGGGGAGGTAGGGAGGGGATAGGTCAGTCCAGGGAAGACGGACAGGTCAAGGAGGTGGGATGAGGTTAGTAGGTAGCGGGGGGTGCGGCTTGGGGTGGGAGGAAGGGATGGGTGAGAGGAAGAACCGGTTAGGGAGGCAGAGACAGGTTGGACTGGTTTTGGGATGCAGTGGGTGGGGGGGAAGAGCTGGGCTGGTTGTGTGGTGCAGTGGGGGGAGGGGACGAACTGGGCTGGTTGAGGGATGCAGTAGGGGAAGGGGAGATTTTGAAACTGGTGATGTCCACATTGATACCATATGGCTGCAGGGTTCCCAGGCGGAATATGAGTTGCTGTTCCTGCAACCTTCGGGTGGCATCATTGTGGCAGTGCAGGAGGCCCATGATGGACATGTCATCAAGAGAATGGGAGGGGGAGTGGAAATGGTTTGCGACTGGGAGGTGCAGTTGTTTTTTGCGAACTGAGCGGAGGTGTTCTGCAAAGCGGTCCCCAAGCCTCCGCTTGGTTTCCCCAATGTAGAGGAAGCCGCACCGGGTACAGTGGATGCAGTATACCACATTGGTAGATGTGCAGGTGAACCTCTGCTTGATGTGGAATGTCATCTTGGGGCCTGGGATGGGGGTGAGGGAGGAGGTGTGGGGACAAGTGTAGCATTTCCTGCGGTTGCAGGGGAAGGTGCCGGGTGTGGTGGGGTTGGAGGGCAGTGTGGAGCGAACAAGGGAGTCACGGAGAGGACCACTCTCTCCGTGACTCCCTTGTTCGCTCCACACTGCCCTCCAACCCCACCACACCCGGCACCTTCCCCTGCAACCGCAGGAAATGCTACACTTGTCCCCACACCTCCTCCCTCACCCCCATCCCAGGCCCCAACATGACATTCCACATCAAGCAGAGGTTCACCTGCACATCTACCAATGTGGTATACTGCATCCACTGTACCCGGTGCGGCTTCCTCTACATTGGGGAAACCAAGCGGAGGCTTGGGGACCGCTTTGCAGAACACCTCCGCTCAGTTCGCAAAAAACAACTGCACCTCCCAGTCGCAAACCATTTCCACTCCCCCTCCCATTCTCTTGATGACATGTCCATCATGGGCCTCCTGCACTGCCACAATGATGCCACCCGAAGGTTGCAGGAACAGCAACTCATATTCCGCCTGGGAACCCTGCAGCCATATGGTATCAATGTGGACTTCACCAGTTTCAAAATCTCCCCTTCCCCTACTGCATCCCTCAACCAGCCCAGTTCGTCCCCTCCCCCCACTGCACCACACAACCAGCCCAGCTCTTCCCCCCCACCCACTGCATCCCAAAACCAGTCCAACCTGTCTCTGCCTCCCTAACCGGTTCTTCCTCTCACCGATCCCTTCCTCCCACCCCAAGCCGCACCCCCCGCTACCTACTAACCTCATCCCACCTCCTTGACCTGTCCGTCTTCCCTGGACTGACCTATCCCCTCCCTACCTCCCCACCCACACTCTCTCCACCTATCTTCTTTACTCTCCATCTTCGGTCCGCCTCCCCCTCTCTCCCTATTTATTCCAGTTCCCTCCCCCCATCCCCCTCTCTGATGAAGGGTCTAGGCCCGAAACGTCAGCTTTTGTGCTCCTGAGATGCTGCTTGGCCTGCTGTGTTCATCCAGCCTCACATTTTATTATTTTCAAAATGCAGTATTGACTTGTCGAGAGCTACTAAATCCCTTCTGGCTTTGACCCTTCCTGCATTCCACATGCCAGATTTTAATTGCTATACCATTGACACCTGCTTATTTTTCAGATGCCATCAATTCTGGAATTCCTTCCATAAATTTCCACACCACATACGTTCAGAAGCTCCTTTAATCTGTGCATTTGATTGAGCTTTTTGTCACGTGTTTCAATACTTCCTAATGTGGCTTAGTGTTAAACGTTGGTTGATAATGCTCCCATGAAGCAATTTTGGACTTTTTACTGCATTAGAGGCTCCATGTAAATGCAGGGTTATATTAAATATCTCAGGCATGATACACATAACTTTCCATCTTTATGCCCATCATGACATAGGAAAATTGAGTGTTGTAGCCCGGAATCAAACCTGTCAGCCCATCATATCTGACCTGGTCAAAAAGCAACTATGAAGACTATTCTAGCCTCACTTTCCTGCCCTTGGCCTGTAGCTTTCTCTGTCATTAGGCTTCAAACAATCAGCTAAATACACCTTAAATGCAGTGAGACTTCCCATCTCTATCACCCCATTAGGCAGTGATTTCCAGATCCGCATAACCATCTTACCCTGTACCTGAAATTTATACCTCTTGGTTATTGATCTCTTTACTGAGGTGAAAGATTTGTCCCTATCAATGTCCCTCATAATGCTGTGCCCCTCAATCAGGTCCACACTTAGCCTCGCCGATCTCAGGAAAGCAATCCCTGCTCAACTAGTCTCTCTACAAAGCTAAATCCCTCCATTTGAGGATGATTGAATTTCCTTTCCATCATCTCTACTGCGATCACAACATTCCTGTAATATGGCGACCAGACCTGCACACAATACTCCAGTTAGCAGCTGAGCTAATAACTTATACATCTCCATCACAAAATCATCGCTTTAGCATTTAATGCCTTGAATAATTACGGGATCTCACATGCCCTCTCGACTACCTTATCCACCTGTTTCTTGCAAACAGCACACCAAGGTCCCAGTCATCCTTTAAACCTCGAAGGGTCCGAATATTCATCCCATACTCCCTTGCCTTGTTACTCCTCCCGAAATGCACACACTTTTCAGGATTAAATTCCATTTGCCATTGTTGTGCACAGTCTGCCTATATCGTCTAAGGCTGTATAGTTTACTATTTACCACACCACTAAATTTCATACTATTTACAAACTTACTGGTCCAAGATGGTGGCGCAAGAAGATGCTTCAGTAGAATCTCATCTTCTCAGCCTGCTCTTCTTTTCTTCTCTTTTTTTGTCCACTTAGTGTTTTTTCCTTCTTCTTTCCTGACGCCCGATGACTCCCAGCCTTCAGTGACAACGCGAGGCATCTGGTTGACTCTCACCCTCTTGTGGTGGCCTCCTAGCCTTCACTGTGACCTCCCATGACAGTGTTTTGACGTAGTGCGTCAGCCCCTGGTGTGGCATTCTTTCAGCCTGGCATAGCAGTCTGGAGCCTGGGTGGACAGTAGGCTAGGTGCCAGCATGGTACGGGTTGGAAACTGCTGTTTTGGACTTTTATGTCTGCAGTGCTGGACTTTCTGCTTCGCTATTTTCTGCGATCTTGTAACTAAAGAAACTATACCTCGGTATCTTTGTTCCTGACATGGTGCTGTAAGTGGCAATGTATAAATTTTTCACTTTACTCATTGAGTTTATGTGACAATAAAGCTCATTCAAATAATTCAATTAAATTATCCCAAATATTTCCTATTTTGCCTTGAATAAAGGATAACAGAAGAAGTGTGATTTAGTGAAACAAATTCTGAGGAATAATGTTTAAGAATATTCTCCAAGAACTGACTAAATCTTTTTATCGCTTGTCATTTTAGTCATAATGGTTTATTAGCCAATTATTCATGATTTATTGACCAATTCCATGCATTTGTTTATTTCAAACAATAACATTATTATATAGACCACTGCTTGTCATGCCTTTTGTTCTGTTTCATTTATTCTTTAAGGGATGTGGGCATCATTAAATAAGGCCAACTTTTATTGTCTGCCCCTAGTTGCCCTTAAACTGGATGGCTGTCCAGGCTATTTCCAAGATCAGTTAATGTTTTGCTACATTGGTGTGGACCTGGAGTCACATACAGATAAGGACTGGGTAAGAAGACAGATTTCCTTCCCTAAAGGAAGTTAGTGAGCTAAATGTCATTTTACAACAAATCACAATGATTGATTGATTCAATGATTGATTCATTGATATAAAACCAGCTTTTGATTCTGGGTTTTTATTGAATTTAAATTTCACCATCTCCCATGGTCGAATTAGAAATCATTTTCCCAGAACGGCATCCCAGAGCTCAAGGTTACTGGTCTACTGATATTTCCAGTACACCACTAGATCCCTTGCACAGTTTTTAAAACTCCTTTTATTCGTTTCTTCAAACTCAATTATTATTTATTCCTCAAAACACGACAGACAACTACCTACTGATCCAACCAAAGAACACACCTGTCAACTGAACAGACTGATCAAGACCTTTGATCTAGGCTTTTAGAGTAGCCTATGCACTCTCATCCTGCATACTTCTTGCATAGGTGACTTCTACTGTCTTCTGAAGATACACAAATCCAACATACCTGGATGTCCCATCTCATCAGCCAATGTGACCCTTTGTGGGAACGTTCCTGGCTATGTCGAGGGCATCTTAAAACCCATTATACAAGGTACCCTGACTTCTGTTGCGACACGACATATTTCTTACAGAAGCCCAACACCCATGGCCAGTCGAACCAGGAACATTCCTTGCCACATTGGACGTTTTGGCATTCTATTATCTATACCAACTTACCCCACGATGAGGGGAGGTGATGGCCTGGTGGTATTATTGCTGGACCATTAATCCAGAGTCCCAGGTAATGTCTGGGAACCCAGGTTCAAATCCCGCCACGGCAGATGCTAGAAATTGAATTCAATAAAATATTTTAAATTAAGAATCTAATGATGATCGTGAATTCATTGTCAATTATTGGTAAAACCCATCTGGTTCACTAATGTCCTTTGTGGGGGGGAGGGGCATGGTGGGGAGCATGCCATCCTTACCTGGTCTGGCCAACATGTGGCACAAGATCCACAGCAATGTGATTGACCCTGAACTGCCCTCTGGGCATTTAAGGATGGGCAATAAATGTTGCCCGCCCATCATTGCCCTCATCCCATGGATGAATAAAGATAGCATCGCTGCAACAGCCTCAGTGCTAAATACCGCCAACTGCTCACTTCCAGATGCCATCCTACAACTTTACCACAATGCCTTCACCTTCGACAACCAGTTCTTTATCCAGACACACAGAACAGTCATGGGGACCAGATTTACACGCCATTATGCCAATGTTTTCATGCTCAAGTTCGAGCAAGACTTCTTCACTGCGCAGGGCCTCTAACCACTGCTGTACTCCAGATGCATCGATGATTTTTCTTCCTTGGAATTCATGGTGACGATGCACTGAAATAACCACATAACGATATCAACAAGTTTTTATCCCACCATCAGGCTTACCATGCACTACTCTTCAGAATCAGCTTTATTCTTGGACACACATCAAGGACAGACAACTCAGTACCTCACTCTACTGTAAGCCCATGAATAATCTCACAATACTGCACTTCCCTAGCTCTCACCCTAAACATATTAAAGAAGCCATCCCCTACGGACAAGTGCTGTACATACACAAGATTTTCTCCAATGAGGAGGAACGCAATAGACACCTAAAAGTTTTGAAGGATGCTATCATAAGAATGGGATACCATGCTAAACTTGTCAATTGCCAGCTCTAGTGTGCCACAGCGAAAAAACCTAACTATCTCCTCAGAACACCGGAAATGATTGATAGAATACCTCCCATTGCCCAGACATTGCCCAGTACTTCCCCGGACTGGAAAGACTACACCATTTTCTTTGCAGCCTTCAACATTTCATCGATGATGATGAACATCTTGCCAAGATCATTCCTACGCACCTCCTTCTCGCCTTCAACCAACCAACAAACCTTAAACAGACCATTGTTTCAGGAGAACATTAACCACAACACCACACAACCCTGCCATGACATGGATATTACCAGCACACATGGGAACACCACATACATACACATCAGTTAGTCATATAACTCGGGCAATATCCTTTATCTCATACGCTGCAGGCAAGGATGCCCTGAGGCATGGTAAGTTGGCAAGACAATATGGACATTACGACAATGGATGAATGGACACTACACCATAATCACTAGACAGGGATGTCTCCTCCCAGTCAGGGAGCACTTCTGTTGAGCAGAAACTGACAGCAAAGTTCTCTACCAACAAAGATGGCCTCCTTTCCTTTTCTCATCTTCTTCACTCTCCTGTCTGCAGTAATTGTACCCCTCACCACCCCGCCCCCTTTTAACTGCCTACCTAAGCAGTCGGGAAGAAGTCAGGTCGAGACCGGGAACTGCAAGGCGGGAGCTGAGAACTTAGGCTGTGTCCTGTAGCGACAGCAGATTGAACATCGGTTGGAGCGATGGCAGCAGATCAGCAGTGAGCTGGTTGGGGCTGAGAGTGGGGTCGGTGAAGGGGCAGTCGGGGGGGTGAGAGTGGGGTCAGTGAAGGGGCAGTGGGGGGTGTGAGCGGGGCCAGTGAGGGGATGATGGTGGCGAGAGTGGGGCCGGTGTGGGGGCAATGGGCAGTGTGAGCAGGGTCGGTGAGGGGCAGTGCGGCATGAGAATGGGGTCGGTGTGGGTATAATGGTGGCGAGAGTGGGGCCGGTGAGGGTATGACAGTGGCGAGACCGGGGCTGGTGAGGGGGCAGTGGGTGGTGAGAGTGGGCTTGGTGAGGGGGCAGTGGGGGGTGAGAGTGGGCTTGGTGAGGGGTCAGTGGGGGGTGAGAGTGGGGCTGGTGAGGGGATAATGGTGGCGAGAGCAGGGCCAGTGTAGGGGCAGTGGGCAGTGTGAGTGGGGTTGGTGTGGGGGCAACGGGTGGCGAGAGTGGGATCGGTGAGGGGGCAGTGTAGGGTGTGAGTGGGGCTGGTGAGGGGTCAGTGGGCAGTGAGAGTGGGGCCGGTGAGGGGTCAGTGTGGGGATGAGAGCGGGGCCGGTGAGGGGTCAGTGGGCAGTGAGAGTGGGGCCGGTGAGGGGTCGGTGTAGGGTGTGAGTGGGGCTGGCGAGGGGACAGTGGGCAGTGAGAGTGGGGTCAGTGTGGGGTCAGTGTGGGGTGTGAGCGGGGCCGGTGAGGGGTCAGTGTGGGGATGAGAGCGGGGCCGGTGAGGGGTCAGTGTGGGGTGTGAGCGGGGCCGGTGAGGGGTCAGTGGGCGGTGAGAGTGGGGCCGGTGAGGGGAAGATGGTGACGAGAGCGGGGCCTTTCGCATGGTGGCAGCTGGAGCAGCCTTTTGGATGTCCTAGCGATTGGAGCGGTACCTGCAACGTTGTGGAAGTGGGACTTGGGAGTCTGAAATCTGGACTTTCCTTTTGCTCTTGCTTATCTTTGAGCTGTGTTAAATCTTTTTATTCTGTTTTTTGTAAATCAGTTTGTGCCAGTGAACACAGCAGGCCAAGCAGCTCCTGCTGGGCCTGCTGTGTTCATTCAGCTCCACACTTTGTTCTCTGGGATTCTCCAGCCTCTGCAGTTCCCATTATCTCTGGTGCCAGTGAATGACGACTTTGTGCACTTTTTGCTGCACTTATGTATTCCGAGAGTTAGTACAAGTGATAAATAAATAAACAAATCTAAAATCCAAATCCAAAATTTCTTACACCTATCATGTTTTTCCAGTCATTTAGTTTGTCTTCAACACCACATGATTTTCAATCTTTTGTAATTACCCCTCTGCCTCATTTAATTGGATTATAGGCTATCCTTCTGGTTGTTTTTTAGCTGTCGACACTTTACTCACTATCTAACACTTTGGGTCACTTGCAAAGACTTATTATTAGACATTCCACTTGCGCAATTTGTTATGATCTTTTGATCTCTCTGCCTTTGATCTCTCTGCCCATAAATCCTGTGTTTTGTATGCCTTTCTTTCACTTCAGCTGACGAAGGGGCTGCACTCAGAAAGCCTGTGATTTCAAATTAACCTGTTCGACTATAACTGGTGTCATGCAACTTTCTGACTTTGTCAATCCCAGACCAACAGAGGCATCTCCACATCAATGAATATCAAGGGGTGGTGAATTGATTGCCTTTTAGGGGAGATGGTCATTATCTACCATTTGTGCGGTGAGAATATTACTTGCCACTTATCAGTCCAAGCCTGAATATTGTGCAGGTCTTGTTGCATTTGAACTTTGACTCCTCGGAAATGGAAACAATCTCAAATAATGCTGAACATTGTACAACTATCTGCCAACACCTCTAGTTCTGATCTGACTTTTGAAGGAAGATCATTGATGAAGCAGTTGATAGTGTTTGGTTCCTAGGATACTACCCTCAAGGTTTTCTGCAAAGATGCCCTGGAGCTGAGGTGACTGCCCTTCAACAACTACAACCATCTTCATTTAAAGATAATTTAAAGACATCAAATTATTAGGATAAAAATTACCCTAAAATTCAATTAGATCTATATCCTTCATGTAAAACAGCTCAGGTTTCAGCTGTGGAACCATAATAGTTCAGCATGGTACATAAGTTTCGAAGATGATCTTTTTAAAACCGGTTGCTATCACTGTTTAGGATTTAAGATGAAATGCAAGACCACTTACACTTCTCTGTTACATGGAGTTGGGGTCTATTAAAAGATATTCATGTTTTGAAATAGTACAGGTATCATACTGGCGCACTGAGTTGAAATGTATTCAATAGCTTGATGAATTGCCAAACTCAAACTAAATCATTCAACATTGTAGAGGCTTAAAATAGTAAAAAAAAAAGTATCAGGTTCTTAAATTATTAATACTTCTGTTGAGAAATGGAAAATTAAATAATTCTTAAAAATTAAAATATTGAAGAATGCCTAGGATACATTTGATCTCTAATGAAGTTAACTTTCTCGGTCTTGGGTCCTGTTTTGTGCGTGCTTACTGATTGTTGCAACGTTGCCCTTCACGCTGTTGATTTGCTCTCCAAGCTGGCTTGTTCTCGTTCAGACATTTTGTCACCATGCTAGGTGACATCATCAGCGCGGCCTCCGATGAAGTGGTGTTATTCTGCTCCCCTTGGAATTTATACTGGTCTGGTCCATTACGGTGAGTAGTATTATTTCCGGTTTTGATCTGTATGGGTCTGCAATGGACCAAACAGCATAATTTTTAAGTGGAGTAAAATAACATCGCTTCATCGGAGGCTGTGCTGATGATGTCACTTAACATGGTGACGAAACGTCTGAACGAGAACAAGCCAGCTCAGCAAGTCAACAACCTCACCCATAACCCAAGCTACAGATCTTTGCCAACACTTTGAAATTGCACTTGAATTTGGCATAATTGGCTTTAATTTAACAGAAGTACAATAAGAGTGCCAAACTGAAGAAGTGTTCTTTTCCTGCATTGCTATACTGTGGATGCATTGTAATCTGATATTGACAGTTCATTCAATCAAATTAGAATCTTGCACTGTCAATTAGGCTGTATCGCTTGGCAGGGACTGAAGGGTTTGCTGCAATCTGCAAAATGATGGAGGCTTAGGAAATTCGGCATGTCTGTAAGGGCCCTCACCATAATTGCACCATAGAGAGCATTCTATTTGGGTGCAGTATAGCTTGACACAGCAACTGCTCTGCCCAAGAATGTAAGAAACTGCAGAACTCTATGTGTCTTTATACAACTTTATAGCCCAGACTATCACGGAAGCCAACCTCCCATCCATGGGCTCCAGCTACAATTATTGTTGCCACAGAAAGTCTGCCAAAATAATCAAAAATACCTCCCACCCTCAAAGCCTGTCCAACATCTACAAGGCACAAGTCAGGAGTGTGACGGATTACTCACCACTTGCCTGGATGAGTGCAGCTTCAACAATACTCAAGAAGCTTGACACCATCCAGGACAAAGCAGCCCACTTGATTGGCACTGCATCCACAAGCATTCACTTCCACCATCAATGAAGCTCAGTAGCTGCAGTGTGTACTATCTACAAGACGCACTGCAGAAATTCACCAAAGATCATCAGACAGCACCTTACAAACCCACAACCACTTCTGTCTTGAAGGACAAGGGCAGCAGATATATGGGAACACCACCACTTTCAAAATCCCTTCCAAGTCACTCACCATCCTGACTTGAAAATATATCACCATTCCTTCACTGCCACTGGGTCAAAATCCTAGAATTCCCTCCCTAATAACATTGCGGTCAACCCACAGCAGGAGGACTACAGCAGTTCAAGAAGGCAGCTCAACACCACATTCTCAAGGGCAACTAGGGATGAGAAAGAATGCGGCACAGCCAGCAATGCCCACATCCCACAAACATGAACAGAAACAAAATGCTGTCTTCTAAGATAATGGGAACTGCAGATGCTGGAGAATCCAAGATAATAAAATGTGAGGCTAGATGAACACAGCAGGCCAAGCAGCATCTCAGGAGCACAAAAGCTGACGTTTCAGGCCTAGGCCCTTCATCAGAGAGGGGGATGGGGTGAGGGTTCTGGAATAAATAGGGAGAGAGGGTGAGGCGGACCGAAGATGGAGAGAAAAGAAGAGAGGTGGAGAGAGTATAGGTGGGGAGGTAGGGAGGGGATAGGTCAGTCCAGGGAAGACGGACAGGTCAAGGAGGTGGGATGAGGTTAGTAGGTAGGAGATGGGGGTGCGGCTTGGGGTGGGAGGAAGGAATGGGTGAGAGGAAGAATAGGTTAGGGAGGCAGAGACAGGTTGGACTGGTTTTGGGATGCAGTGGGTGGAGGGGAAGAGCTGGGCTGGTTGTGTGGTGCAGTGGGGGGAGGGGACGAACTGGGCTGGTTTAAGGATGCGGTGGGGGAAGGGGTTGCAGTGGGGGGAGGGGACGAACTGGGCTGGTTTAGGGATGTGGTGGGGGAAGGGGTTGCAGTGGGGGGAGGGGATGAACTGGGCTGGTTTAGGGACGCGGTGGGGGAAGGGGTTGCAGTGGGGGGAGGGGACGAACTGGGCTGGTTTAGGGATGCGGTGGGGAAGGGGTTGCAGTGGGGGGAGGGGACGAACTGGGCTGGTTTAGGGATGTGGTGGGGGAAGGGGTTGCAATGGGGGGAGGGGACGAACTGGGCTGGTTTAGGGATGCGGTGGGGGAAGGGGTTCATATTCCGCTTGGGAACCCTGTAGCCTAATGGTATCAATGTGGACTTCACCAGCTTCAAAATCTCCCCTTCCCCCACTGCATCCCTAAAACCAGCCCAGTTCGTCCCCTCCCCCCACTGCACCACACAATCAGCCCAGCTCTTCCCCTCCACCCACTGCATCCCAAAACCAGTCCAACCTGTCTCTGCCTCCCTAACCTGTTCTTCCTCTCACCCATCCCTTCCTCCCATCCCAAGCCGCACCCCCATCTCCTACCTACTAACCTCATCCCACCTCCTTGACCTGCCCATCTTCCCTGGACTGACCTATCCCCTCCCTACCTCCCCACCTATACTCTCTCCACCTATCTTCTTTTCTCTCCATCTTCGGTCCGCCTCCCCCTCTCTCCCTATTTATTCCAGAACCCTCACCCCATCCCCCTCTCTGATGAAGGGTCTAGGCCCGAAACGTCAGCTTTTGTGCTCCTGAGATGTTGCTTGGCCTGCAGTGTTCATCCAGCCTCACATTTTATTATCTTGCTGTCTTCCAACCTTCTTTGTCAGGCAGAAGATACAGAAGCTTGAACGTATGCATCAACAGGTTCCAGAACAGCTTCTTCCCCACTGTTATTAGATTGCTAAATGGACTCTGTCTCATTTCAAAGCCAATGTTGACCTTGCTTTTACAGACAATAGACAATAGGTGCAGGTGCATTCGGCCCTTCGAGCCAGCACCACCATTCATTATGATCATGGCTGATCATCCACAATCAGTATCCTGTTCCTGCCTTATCCCCATAACTCTTGATTCCACTATCTTTAAGAGCTCTATCTATCTCTTTCTTGAAAGTTTCCAGATACTTAGCCTCCACTGCTTTCTGGGGCAGAGCATTCCATATATCCACCACTCTCTGGGTGAAGAAGTTTTTCCTCAACTCTGCTCTAAATGGCCTACCCCTTATTTTTAAACTGTGTCCTCTGGTTCTGGACTCCCTCATCAACGGAAACATGCTTCCTGCCTCCAGAGTGCCCAATCCCTTAATTATCTTATACATCTCAATCAGATCCCCTCTCATCCTCCTAAACTCAAGTGTATGCAAGCCCAGTCGCTCCAATCTTTCAACATGTGATAGTCCCACCATTTCGGGAATTGACCTCGTGAACCTACGCTGCGCTCCCCCAATAGCCAGAATGTCTTCCTCAAATTTTGTGCAACTCATGTGCACTCATAACCTTGTATGTCTCTCTCTGTCTAAACACCCTATGGTCTGTCTGTCCTTGTATGTTATAATCTGCCTGTACTGTTCACAAATCAAAACTTTTCATTGTACTTAAGTACATGTGACAACAACAAATCAAATAAAATATGAATATTTCGGTCTTCTGACTTCAGTGGACAGAGAAGTAAATTAAAAGGGCATCAAAATGTAATCTTTTTTTCTTGATAAGGTTGGCAGCATCTCTCCCAAATCTTCAAGTAAAACTGTTCAGAAATGGCAGTGCAAATCAACATAAAACTGAATATAATGGAGCCCTATGAAACAGGCATGATAGAGCCATAAGGACACGGAGAGTCAAGTGGGAGTCCCCATGCCTTGTTCTTATTGTCAGGAAAGCTGTCCCAAATTTAACCCAGGGTAGCTCGGGCCAGATGAGATAATCCTGCTTGCAAGCCGCAGAATGCCAATTGTACATCTAAATGTGTCATTTAAAAGCAATTCCATGAGATCCTTGGAATTTACTGTTGCCTAAGGGTTTTATTGGGATTGAATGTGTCTCTCACATAAATCCTGTTTCATTTGCTGATGGCATCATATGAGGGACAGGTCCCCCATTGATGGACACTCAGCTTGTGATTGAGGGAGCCAGCAGTGGTTGGTGAGTGTTCATAGCCATGCTCCTGCTCTTACATCCAACAACCCTCCTCACCCTCATTGCTGGCCCACTTTGCATGAACATCATCTCATCTGCCCAATAAAATTGAGTGTCTTTCCACCAGATAGAAGGCCATTGGCAGCAGCCACCATTGCCATTGCTTAGCTAGCAGCTTGGCTCACTGGAACTAATTTCTGTCTCTGGAAACAAACATGGGATATTTTATTGCTGTTTCTTTTTTTTATTCTCTATAACATGCATCAGGATTAAAATCAGGAAGTGAAGTGAAGAAGGGTGACATGGTGATTCAGTGGTCAGTGCTGCTGCATCACAGCAACAGGGACCCTGGTTCAATTCCAGCCTCAGATGACAGTTTGTGTGGAGTTTGCATATTTTTTATGACTATGCTGAGTGGTAAGTGTGGACCGAAGGGCCTATTTCCAAGCTGTATTACTCTATGACTAGTTAAATTCTCTAGTTCACAAAGGAAACAATTAAAACTCTGGACTCTTGTTCCTACAGGTTGTGAATGGCTAGATATTTTAAAATTAAATTTTAATTTATTTGCTTACTTTTACTTATCTATGTTTCTTTTTCACTTGGTTGTAATGGAAACTATTTTTCTTTATTTCTCTTCAATTTGTTTCAAATTCACCCTCTTTAATTCCATCATTGCTTTTCCTTTCCTAATCCTTCAAGCTCATTGATTAAAGTGATATATTATTGGTACTGTCACTCTCAGAAAATCCATTAGTTCCAAATTTTCCAAGCTGAAAAGTGGAGGTAAATGTCAAATAAAATGGGACAATTCCAAGAGAATTAATCATTTTATTCTTTAAATAAATGGAGCATTATTCTTTAGCTGCCAACTCCATCCCTCTCCCTGGCAACAGAAATTAAGAGACTTCACAGCCTTAGGATCAAATATAATCCTGATATGAGCTTCAAAACTCATTTTAGTTCCCCATTGCCCAATACCAACTCTAACATTGGTAAACTTTGCTCCGTCTCAGTTTAAATGCTAGTAAAACCCTAATTGGTACCTTCATTAGCATAAGGCTTCACAATTCAAATGCCTTACTTGCTAGTTTCTAACAGTCTAACCTCCGATAGAATCGAGGGTATTCAAACCCATGATGTGCGTGTTTTAACTCACAACATGTCTCATTCCCATATCACCTCTTGATTGCTGAGCTACATTGTCTCCCAGTCAAGTAATGCCTTGACTTTAAAATTCTTATTCTCATTTCAAACTATTCCATAAATTCACCTCTTCCTATCTGTACAACCTGCACCTGACTCTCCACCTTCATATCCATAATCTTCCAATTCTGACCTCTCACGTTAAATAGTTCCACTATTGGTGAACAGTGCTTTGAGTTATCTAGGCGCTAGGTACAGTGCACTTTGGTGCTTTATGCTTACACATAAAAACATCACTTCCTTTACTACTGATTTTATAAAAGCTTTGAAACTTGCACGAATGGCAAAATGACAAACATTCTCACAACACTCATAAATATCAGCATAACTGTCATGACATTAATGAAGCAAGGTAAGTATCAGATTAAGAGAAAACCACATGATTCTGTTAGCCTGTGGGCAATTTTTATCTTTCTAACTCCCATTGATCAAACCATCGATGATTATTTTGAGCACCTGTGTGAAGGAAAATATGTGGATTTCCGTTCAAATGCATAGATCAGTATTTTCTGATCATGTGACCTTGCGGTGGGCAAAAAATACCAGCTTATGTTTGTTCCTTTTAAAGCCAATATCAAAAAGTGGAGACTAAATACTTGACATTTACATTCCAAAAGGAATTACATCTTCCATTATTTTAGTCTTTATTAAATGAATTGTGTACATTACAAAAAGTAAATTATAAGGTGATGTCAGTGGAAGGAAAAATGAAGGGATTTATTTACGTATTATCCTTCCTTTAATACTACTAACCGTTTTGTCTTGCTGATATATTAAAAGATTACACCAATCCATAAGGACCACATGAATCTGCAAATAATGAGTGGACTGGTCATTGTTTGGCAGCAGTTCAGTACAAATGTAGCTTCATACCTCTGACAATGACTGCTTAAAATACTTCTTGATCCATTGGTTGATACTTTTAGGCCTTCAGCATTACTTTAGCTAATGTATTTATACATGCAGAATCAGTTCACTAATGATAAATTCAGTGATTGAGACAGAAATTATGCTCGAGTCTGGAAGCCAGAGTGTCAAGGACGTTGAGGTTAACCAATGAAGTTTTACACATTTTGTGGAAGACTGCCTCTTTCTGTGAAATAGTCATTGATGCAATTCCTCCACTTTTGCAATCCTCTAATTTCATTTTCCTATTCACCATTTGTCTTCACTTTCCCTCCTTATTCCCTTTCCTAATCTTCTTCCTCCATTCCTACCATGTTTGTTTCCCTCCCCTACACCTTTCTGACTTCCTTCAGTAGCCTTTCTCCTCCCCTTCTGCTGCCTTCTCACACTTTCTTCTGTTGCAATACTTTCACTTACTTTCTGCTGTGTCTGGCCTAACCTTAACCATTTCCATTCACCCATTCTTTCTTTTCACCTCAGGCTCCTCTCTCTCTCTCTCTCTTGCCCTCTCTATCTTTCTCTCACTCTCTCTCCTACCTTGGTTTAACACTTATGGCTAGAGTCACACTGTTGGATCCAAACATTTAAAGAGTTTTGCAATCAGTCTCACTGTGTGAGATTACAAATTTTGCTCCAATCCTCCCTCAATATTGAAAGCTCTGACACAATCTCTGATACATTATCAATGATACCTTCACATAAGCTTTTGTAATTGTGTTAGAACACAAATAAAATGTTTTCAAGGAAAGTACCCTGGTGATAAAACATAAGTCATTTTACCTGTAGACGTAGGTGCTCTTTTGACATTAAATCTCCTTTTGAACAACACATTTTTCTTTGCTCAAGTTGCTATATACAAATCAGCATATTACTTCATTTTCATTTTTCAAGTTAACCATTGAAACAAAGTAGGTTTAAGTAAGTTGCTTAACATTTCAAAGCAAAGGTAATGAATGACTTCTTCCTGCCCGTAAGTTGTCACCCAAGGGTCTACAGAATACCCACAATCAAAGGTCACAACCAAATCACTGTTTACAGAAGAGCTGCTAAACCAACTTTGGAACTAAAATCCTTTCCTCCCAAAAGAAATCCTTATAAAGCTGCATTACAAACAGTTGCTGAGTAGCTGAATGTGATCTCTCACAATAAGAAATAATTTGGCAATATGCCAGCAAACAAGTTGAATAATGTTAAGACAACTGCCAAGAAGAAGATTGTGTTCAAGCTCCATGCCAAATCACTGGAGGAGAAATATCGCCTCATGACTACTGATGCTTGCTGAGGAACAAACAGCAAAACATCTTCTGTGTTAGCGTTCCTGGAATATGGCTTCTGTGTGTTTCATGTGAAATGGGAAATAACCTTTGATATCTTAAAAGTTTTGCAGAGCTGATATTATCAAGTAATATGAGTGGAACAACAATTTATTCGGTGCTTTAAAATGTTTGCTCCGCTATGCCTCTAATCCAAGTTTCCAGCTTTGTATTTTGCACTGTCCACACCCAGGTTTAACCAACGGAGCACAGCGAGCATCAATTGTAACAAAACTCTCATATTCAAATGCAGAGCAAAGACTGCAAAGATGGATTACAAACTTGTCTGCATTTATAATTTCAGATGTTAAATATGCCACACTAAGATAAATAGTTGCCTTGAGGCATGGAAACATTTTCGTCTTCCCTTCAGGTCAGCTAAAAAGTGCTAAATCTGAATCGTCAAGATGACCAATTTAAAGCAAAAGGAAACTCCTCTCGGTGCCATTTAATCTTTTCAGTCATGATTTCATTCCTGCCCCTTTAGCAAAGAAGTGAATCCATTCTGAAAATGCAATCAACAAATGCTTGACCTACTGAACATATTTGAGAAACAAAGCAGACTCCTGAACATGAGCGCTCAAACACGTAATTCCATTCCCCATTGTGGTTATCTTTCACATATCCAGTCTTGTCTCTGACACTCATCTTCTGCTGAGCATAATTCACAAGCTAAACCCTTCCAACTCACCAACTAAAATTCTCTCCCACTTTCTATATTCATGTAGTGTATCTCACTCTGTATGTAGTTTGATCTCACAACCTTCCAAGAAGCTCAAATATTAATATTGAAAAGACCAAAAAACTTTCCTCCTCAATATTGACTTCTCAGGGGAAATGTGGGCCTGAAGAAAGCACTAGAACCCTCGTTTTGTGTGGTCTCTGAGCAATGCCTAGGTTTACTGGAGGGATGGGGCTCAGTTTTGCAAGAAGACAGCTCACTACCACCTTCTCAAGGGCAACTAGGGTTAGGAAAGAAATGCTGACCAGCCTGTGATGCCCACATCCCACAAATGAATAGAAAAAAAAGTTTCTTTCCTTCTGTAATAATTAGATACTGCCTATGACAGGTATATTCCATCTCCATCCAACGCAAGAACAATTGCCAATTTGATGCTGGTCTAAATTTCCTCTTTGCTTTTAGTCTTTATTTCACATATCCATGCTCCTCCATTTGTAACTTGCCCTGCACAATTCATCTCCATTTTCCTCCTCATTCCCTTTCATATTCTTCTTTGCATCCCTCTGTTTACTCTCTGTTTTTCTCTTATTTCCTTCCTCACCCGCTTTCTTTCTCTCTGTCTTTCAATCCTGAATTCCCTTTCCCCTCTGCCGCATTTAATTTCAGCACTTTTCTCCCTCTACCTTGGTGCAGTTGGCCTTCTGCTTCCATTCTTGCATGATTCGATATCACACATCCTTGACTTTAGCAAGCAGTGCCAAAAATAGATGACCTTGGCTGGAAGAAATGAATTAAAACTAAACCATTAAAATGACCATGAATATGAACAGCAGCGTATTAAACTTAAAGTGAAAATGTCACGTAATATGGCCCAGGCTCATGTGACAATTCAAAAAAAAAGAAAGCAAACTACTGTTGATACTAAAAACAAAGATAAGTAAACATGTAGGAGAAACTTAGCAGGTCTGGCAGCATTTCTAGAGAGAGAAGCAGAATTAAATTTGAGTCCAATATGACACTTCAAATATTTTCTTTCAATGTGACAACTGTCTTCTCTAGATATGATGCCTTGGTTAATGCATAATGAAAACAATCTGTAATTTATAGTGGAGTCTGTTAACATCAGAGACTAGAAACACTGAAGATTACACATTAGATAAAATAATTGATCAAAGTCGATATATTGAATATTTGAATTTAACACAACTACAGCAACTAATTAGGGTGATTACACAACTCTTCCATTTTGAGCTCAAAAAACAAGTATATAATCTTCAAAGTGCTACAGTGCATATTTAGGGAACTATGTTAGAAATTTTAGCTGTTACATTTGGTCTTCATGAGTGTCCTGGCAAATTGATTGTAGCTTATATTTGAAATTGTTTGGATAGTTATATTAACATGAGGGCCTACATCTTCTCAACAATATTTCACACCACGGAAGTCAACTAATGTTGTGGCTATTCGAACTATTCTTCCACTTTAAATAATGTTTCCTTGTGCATAGCAAAGGGCTTAGATTTCTTCTTTCCCTGACTGCATTGGATACCAGAGAAACAAGTCTTCAACTCATGAGTGATGTTCTACTAGATTGCTCAGTCATATTGGAACAAGTAGTATTTCTAACTATTTTTAAATTCAGATGTTTCAACCTACAGGACGAAGCTTCACCATTGTTCTATGAAATGTGTCAGCCAATTTGCACCCACAAAGGTCCATGACAGTGGCTAGTTTTCTGAGATGTTGAATGAGGGATAAATATTGATAAATTAAGTATCTGTAATATTCTTTCATGCTCAAGCTTTGGATTGGGATTTGAGCTCAGATCTTTGTGACTCAGATGTAAAGGTGCAACTAACTAATCAAGGAGTGTAACTGTCCATATAAGTGAGCATGTACGCAACTAATATCTTACATACCATTTAAGGTATTCAAGGTATTTCTTATAAGACCTCCATCAATGTGTAATCTAAACTTGAGTATACCAACTCTGTGCTGGATTTTCCTACTGCATTGATTACATAGAATGATATGCACTATATTATGCACTGCAGCACTTTGAAGTTTATATACTTGCGTAATGAGCTCAAGATAGAAGTATTTGCTGCAGTTGTGTACAGTGAGACTTTGTGATTGTGAATGGTGCATTTTGTGATTGTCAGTCAATTTTATTATGTGCTAATGTGCACAGGGTGAGCATTCACCATAAGAAACCTCATTATGAATCCCAATAATGCATAAAAATGCTGCTGAGCAACTCCCTAATATTTTTCAGTTCCAAGGAACTGTCTTCAGAATGTAGATTTGCTGTACAAAATGCAAAATATCAACCTGTTGACTCCTTTAACATCGAAAGTGTGTGTGAGAGAGTGAACAAATTTATTCCTGCTGTTGTCTACAGTGAGTCATTTATTGCGCTATCTAAATTAAAGTTAACGGGAAGATTACTTCTAAGTCAGCACATAGCTGATCCTGTATAACGAAATGTGAGGCTGGATGAACACAGCAGGCCAAGCAGCATCTCAGGAGCACAAAAGCTGACGTTTCGGGCCTAGACCCTTCATCAGAGAGGGGGATAGGGTGAGGGTTCTGGAATAAATAGGGAGAGAGGGGGAGGCGGACCGAAGATGGAGAGATAAGAAGATAGGTGGAGAGAGTATAGGTGGGGAGGTAGGGAGGGGATAGGTCAGTCCAAGGAAGACGGACAGGTCAAGGAGGTGGGATGAGGTCAGTAGGTAGATGGGGGTGCGGCTTGGGGTGGGAGGAAGGGATGGGTGAGAGGAAGAATCGGTTAGGGAGGCAGAGACAGATTGGACTGGTTTTGGGATGCAGTGGGTGGAGGGGAAGAGCTGGGCTGGTTGTGTGGTGCAGTGGGGGAAGGGGACGAACTGGGCTGGTTTAGGGATGCGGTGGGGGAAGGGAAGATTTTGAAACTGGTGAAGTCCACATTGATACCATATGGCTGCAGGGTTCCCAGGCGGAATATGTGTTGCTGTTCCTGCAACCTTCGGGTGGCATCATTGTGGCACTGCAGGAGGCCCATGATGGACATGTCATCTAAAGAATGGGAGGGGGAGTGGAAATGGTTTGCGTCTGGGAGGTGCAGTTTTTTGTTGCGAACTGAGCGGAGGTATTCTGCAAAGCGGCCCCCATGCCGCCGCTTGGCTTCCCCAATGTAGAGGAAGCCACACCGGGTACAGTGGATGCAGTATATCACATTGGCAGATGTGCAGATGAACCTCTGCTTAATGTGGAATGTCATCTTGGGGCCTGGGATAGGGGTGAGGGAGGAGGTGTGGGGGCAAGTGTAGCATTTCCTGCGGTTGCAGGGGAAGGTGCCGGGTGTGGTGGGGTTGGAGGGCAGTGTGGAGCGAACAAGGGAGTCACGGAGAGAGTGGTCTCTCCGGAAAGCAGACAGGGGTGGGGATGGAAAAATGTCTTGGGTGGTGGGGTCGGATTGTAGATGGCGGAAGTGTCGGAGGATGATGCGTTGTATCCGGAGGTTGGTGGGGTGGTGTGTGAGAACGAGGGGGATCCTCTGGGGGTGGTTGTGGCGGGGGCGGGTTGTGAGGGATGTGTTGCGGGAAATGCGGGAGACGCGGTCAAGGGCGTTCTCGATCACTGTGGGGGGAAAGTTGCGGTCCTTGAAGAACAACTGATGTCCATTTCATGCCCTCCATCTCAGGCAACCAGCTTGTAACTGATGTCCATTTCAAGCCCACCGACTCCCACAGCTACCTAGAATACACCTCCTCCCACCCACCCTCCTGCAAAAGTTCCATCCCCTATTCCCAATTCCTCCGCCCCGCCGCATCTGCTCCCACGATAAGACATTCCACTCCCGCACATCCCAGATGTCCAAGTTCTTCAAGGACCGCAACTTTCCCCCCACAGTGATTGAGAACGCCCTTGACCGCGTCTCCCGCATTTCCCGCAACACATCCCTCACAACCCGCCCCCACCACAACCGCCCTAAGAGGATCCCCCTCATTCTCACACACCACCCCACCAACCTCCGGGTACCACGCATCATCCTCCGACACTTCCGCCATCTACAATCCGATCCCACCACCCAAGACATTTTTCCATCCCCTCCCCTGTCTGCTTTCCGGAGAGACCACTCTCTCCGTGACTCCCTTGTTCGCTCCACACTGCCTTCCAACACCACCACACCCGGCACCTTCCCCTGCAACCGCAGGAAATGCTACACTTGCCCCCACACCTCCTCCCTCACCCCTATCCCAGGCCCCAAGATGACATTCCACATTAAGCAGAGGTTCATCTGCACATCTGCCAATGTGATATACTGCATCCACTGTACCCGGTGTGGCTTCCTCTACATTGGGGAAGCCAAGCGGCGGCATGGGGGCCGCTTTGCAGAATACCTCCGCTCAGTTCGCAACAAAAAACTGCACCTCCCAGACGCAAACCATTTCCACTCCCCCTCCCATTCTTTAGATGACATGTCCATCATGGGCCTCCTGCAGTGCCACAATGATGCCACCCGAAGGTTGCAGGAACAGCAACTCATATTCCGCCTGGGAACCCTGCAGCCTAATGGTATCAATGTGGACTTCACCAGTTTCAAAATCTTCCCTTCCTCCACCGCATCCCTAAACCAGCCCAGTTCGTCCCCTCCCCCCACTGCACCACACAACCAGCCCAGCTCTTCCCCCCCACCCACTGCATCCCAAAACCACTCCAACCTGTCTCTGCCTCCCTAATCTGTTCTTCCTCTCACCCATCCCTTCCTCCCACCCCAAGCCGCACCCCCATCTACCTACTAACCTTATCCCACCTCCTTGACCTGTCCGTCTTCCCTGGACTTAGCTATCCCCTCCCTTCCTCCCCACCTATACTCTCTCCACCTATCTTCTTTTCTCTCCATCTTCGGTGCGCCTCCCCCTCTCTCCCTATTTATTCCAGAACCCTCACCCCATCCCCCTCTCTGATGAAGGGTCTAGGCCCGAAACGTCAGCTTTTGTGCTCCTGAGATGCTGCTTGGCCTGCTGTGTTCATCCAGCCTCACATTTTATTATCTTGGATTCTCCAGCATCTGCAGTTCCCACTTTCGCTGATCCTGTATGTTAGCTTTTTTACATTCAATCATAGGATACCAGTAACACTTATTGTCCACTTCTGCTGAGATGATAATGGGCTGGATATTGTTGTTTTATCAGTACAAAATAGCAAATGAAAATTCCCTGGAAAAAAGACAATTTCACATCTTCCTGAAGTCCTTTCTTCTTCTGTTGCTTCCTGGGCTGCTTTAAAGCTGCTCCCATTGGGCAAGGATTATGCAGAAATGAAATATTACTGCTGTCCGATCTTATACCAGAAGATGTTTGATGTGTCCCAGTCGCACTCTAACATGTATTAGTTGGAACTTTTAGACATTGTCATTTCGTGTAGAAAGTATCACCTTCAGCAAATTTAGCCAGGGCTGCTCTCTTGTAACTAGCTTACCTTTTAAACTATTTTCGGTGCCAGGAAATTATGGCCAGACAGTCTATACATATCTAAGGCATGTAGCATGATCACAAAGAAAAAACTTTTCTCTCAGAAATAATGTCAACCCGCTGTCAGGAGTAAGTTTATTACTGCAACATTAACCATACGCAACAAAAATATTCAATACTCCACGCTTATTCTTTCATAAAATGGTTTAAAAGGAAAACAACCCTCTTGATAAAACTACTCAAGACGGTTTTTGGTTAAAATTGACATTGTTCTTTGTATTTATTCATGTCTTGCATAATTATTGCGTATTGCGTAATTGTATTTATTTACTTTTTGCGTATGTTAGCTTTGTTGATAGAGCCAGTTATCTCTGATCGTATTGTCCATTAAATGAATGGATCACAAAGCGATTTCGCAGCGCAATTAAGAATCATTCAAATCACTGTGGTCTGAAGTTACATGATTGATTTAGGATCACAGTTGTCCATCCCTAAAAAGATATTAGTGAACCAAATTGCTTTTTACAACAAAGATACTTTCATGAGCCCTGAATCTGAGACTAGCCACATGTAGGCCTGGCTAGGTAAAGACAGCATATTTTCTTCCCTTTTTATCCTCTATTCTGCTTCTTTTGATCTCTTCCATCAATTTGAGATGAAACAAACTTAATTTTTAAAATGTCTCAAAATTGCAAATGACATTCTTCCAAACGGTGTATGGAGTCAGTTCAGAGTGAAAACATAAGAGCATAGGCACCAAATATTGCAGATGCAGGACATCTGAACTACAAAATTTTAATTCATCACCAATCCACAGGAGTGAAACAGAGCTAACATTTCATCTATAGCTCATGCAAAGCACTGCAAACACTCTGTGGTAACATTCTCATGAATAGCGATGAGGATTTTAACTCACGTTGTTGCTTAACCGGCTTTATGTTGCTTTATTGTTGAGAAGATTTGAAATTGTTAGCCGTTTTGTTTGTTAGTTCATCCAATTAGCTCATAAATAGCAGTGACCAATAGAAATACAGAAGTATGAATGGAATTTTAAAAATACCTATCCACAATGATCACCAATGATCCAGGCCTGATTAACATTAAAACTACTCTTAATCCAATTGACCACTTGCAAAGCCAAAACAAAAATTGCTAGAGAAACGCAGGCATTTTAAGTCAATGACTCTTCTTCGCAACCTTTCTTTTAGACCTTCAACATCTGTAGTTCTTTGTTTTATACAACTTCAAATTTTACAAACAATTGGTATCTTTGGTGACTGAATTATCTATCTGAATTTTCCATCTTCTCCTCAGTCCCCTGCTTCTATTTCTCTTAGAGGAAGATGAAGAGAAGGAAGAGAGAAAGACTATTCTCCACTTTTTCTTACTTTCCCTTTTGTTTTTTTCTTCGAGTAGGATAGTGACATTTTATTTTTGCAAAACTGGTTGGGAGATGAGGGCCCATAAATCAAGGAGGAAGATGTGGATGATATGAGTATTTTCCTCCTGTCACCAATCTCCCGTCCAATTGCAAACTGAGTGATTGAAAGGACCAATTAAAGGTTTCTTCCCACCTTCAATGACATTTTTACATTTTCTATTAGCAGCAAGATTGGGAGGGCTCAAACCCTCGGTGACCTGGTGGTGGTGCTAATGGGAAGGGACCTCCTTTCCCAAGTACTCTTTGGCACATATAGAGATCTGAGAAAGCATCACTTGACCCAAAATATTAACTCTGCTGTCTTTCCATGGATGCTTCCAGACCTGTTGAGTGCTTCCAGCAATTTCTGTTTATACTGTTAAAGAGATCTCCCAGCTGTGCTTTCCATATGTATTTCCATGTTCTACCAACACTGACTTGACTGGCCCTAATGCTTGCCTGACTAAAAGGGGTTATATTTATTGATGTGTGCTCTTTCTCTTGGTTCTATCCTAACCATGACCTCTATTGCTAATGGCTGAGCAACTAGCTCTCACAGTAACTGGTAGCATGTTGGAGCAAGTGCCATCTTGAAAGGGAACGCAACCTCTTTGAGAAGGCCGAGGTCCTGTCGATTACCAAAAATGGCACTCCATCCTCAAGTGCCTCACCGTCCTCCTTTCTGACCCGAGAAGCATCTCCTTACTAACAACTATCAATCTAGACCACAAAGTTTTATTGAATAGATATGGATTCATACAGCCTATCAAAGCTGAATAAACAATTTTACTCCACACAACTAGTTAAACTCCTGTGCACTCTCGAACCCATTTAATACTTTTTTTTCTAATTGTCTCTTCATTAATTTTTGGACATGGCTTCAACTGTTTTTGGCACTGAACTTGACACTTTCACCTCCCTCTGTGCAAATATAGTTTTCTAACTTCCTAATTCATTCTGTGGTTGTCTTACATTTTTGTCTGCTGACTACAATCTCATTATCAAATGGATATTCTTTCTTGCCTTGCAACAACCCGTCATGATGCAGTGTCTATCAGGTCACCCTGAACCTTTTTAGCGACAAAGATAATGTTCAGATTCCTTAAGCTTCTCTCTGCAAGCTTTAATAACCTCTCAGTGAATTTATCATACAGGCTTTCAATGCTATTATATCTCACGATAAAGAAGTGACTAAGGGCACACCACATTCACAACTGTAACCACACTAAACATAAAACAAAATGAAAAATTGCTGGGAAAGCTCAGTAGGTCTGGCAGCATCTGCAGAGACAAATGAGAGTCAAAGTTTCAGAACTGATGGGTAGCTTGGAAAAATAATCATCTTTTAATGCAGAAGATATGGTGGGCGGGTGGGTAAGGAGATGGAGCCAAAAGATAGAGAAGAACATTTGGATAGACAAAGGAGTGGATAATAGTCGGCCTAAGAGAATGAATAGCTGCTAATGGGCAGCTATTAGTAGCTAACAATGGGTTGTGCCTAACAGCAGACCATGGGATAACAAGGCCCGTTGTGTGGGGGTTGGTAAAGGACATGGGAGAAGGTATCTCAAGACATGAAATTCTTGAACACAAGTATTCTGTGAAGTGGTCAGCCAACAATGCAGAAGGAGTGACTGCTTCACAGAATACCTACTTTCTATCTGGAAAAAAAGGACCCTGAGCTTCCAATTGTCTACCACTTCAACAAACTACCCTGTACCTTGGCCAGCATCTGTCTCAGGTTTGCTGCTATGCTACAGTGAAACTCAACGCAAGCAAGAAGAACTGCACCTCATTTTCTGCTTGGGGATCCTGTAGCCTTCTGGACTCAAAAGCGAGTTGAACAATTTTAGGGTTTCAGCCACCTTCTCACATGGCCTTCCACCAACCCCACACACCAGGACTTGTTATCCCATGCACAAAAACAAAGTTACTGGAAAAGTTCAGCAGTTCTGGCAGCATCTGTGAAGGAAAAAACAGAGTTAACATTTAGGGTCCAGTGACCCTTCCTCAGAACTGATTTACAGCATCCGCAGTTCCTTCTCTTGTAATTTCATGGTCTGCTGTTACACACAACCCATTTTTAGCCACTGATAGTCCCCATTAGCAGTTATTCATTCTCCTAGGCAGATCATTTTCTACTGCTTTGTCTGTCCAACTGTTCTTGTCTCTCAGAAACAAAAACAGAAGTTGCTGAAAAAGCTCAGCAGGTCTGGCAGCATCGATAAAGAAAAAATCAGAGTTAAAGCTTCGGCTCCAGTGACCCTTCCTCAGTACCCCATCCTGGGGTCACCAGAGCTGAAATTTTTAACTCTGACTTTTTCTTCACAGAAGCTGCCAGACCAGCTGAGCTTTTCCAGAAACTCCTGTGTTTGTTCCTGATTTACAGCATCTGAAGTTCTTTCAGTTTTTGTTCTTCTCTCTCTTTGGGCTCTATTGTTATCTCATGTTTACTCCTTCACCCTTGCCCCATCCTATCTTCTACAGAAAAAAAAACAATATTTTCCTAGCTCCCATCAGTTCTGAAGAAGGGTCACTGGTACTGAAATATTAACTTTGATTTCCCTCCACAGATGTTGCTAGACCTACGAGCAATTTCCAGAAATTTCTGTTTTTGTTTTTGATTTCCAGCATCTGTTGTTCATTTGGTTATTTATTCCCTGCTGACATGCTTTTGCTCTTGGTACAAAATTAAAGGTTTAATCTTCTTTTACTTAATGTATTTATCTGTTCAAGGTGCCATTCTTTGCACCGGTGTATCAAAGTCCTTGACTCCATTTAGAGCTTAATATTCAAGGTGTCCTTCCTTCCCTATTTTTGCTTCCAAAATATTACTCAATGTGTCTCATATTTCAGCTGTGTTTGGTTTCTAACTTCCCATCCAGCTCATCATCTGTGTCTTCCTGAAATCTTTCACTGTCCTTGCCAAAAGCTTTCAACTTAATGGCATCAGCACAATTCATGTCTGCAAGTATCCCAACCCAAACATTCTTAGCTGATACTGCCACATTCAGTGAATATTACTATTTCTAAATGGAGAGCCATTCAAGTGATACCTTGCTTAAATTAATCCACTTAAAGCGCATTTACCAGGCAATCAAGCATGACCTATCCATGAGAAATCTGATTTTGGTGAATCTACCTTTCTTGTTGTGTTTACTAAGTTCATCTTCTATCAAGGTTCCAGTGTTTAGGAAGTGAAGGAAGACAAACTAGATTATAGTTTCTTGCACTTTTTTAGAAGGACCCCGTCAGAATTCTACTCACCTTTGCTCCAAACCAATGTTCCTCCTACTCAGAAAACAAATACATCATCTGATCCTCTGCTATTCATTCTTTGGTTTCTCTCAAAGTGGACCTGGCAGTTTGAGGTGTTTCTTCAGTAGAATTTCTAATTGGATGGTCTCCACCATGAGAAATGCTCAGGTTGCACAGTGGCAATGATGATGGTCTCTCTGAATTATTCTCCTTCAGTTTTCTTTTACTCAAAAGCAGGGTCAACCCAAAATACTATACAACTCCTTCATGGGTAGAGTAAGGACGCAGCTCCCAAATCCACACCAACCAGAAAGGGGATCAAGCCCTCACTATTGACATTAATTCCTGAAAAGTTACTAACCAACCAGGCGCCACTTAAGAGGTCCAATGTGCTGTACTAACATGCAATATTTCCTCTGAGATGCTTGACCAAGCAACATTACAATGGTCGAACGTCAGTTCCAACATTGCTCTCTGGTTTCAGAAGTCACTACCATGCTCAGACCGCGGAAGTACACACAGAGTGAAAAGGAGCGAACGTGTACGTGTAACCTAAAATGACTGGTCAGGGAAGTTTCCAGAGTACGCCGGCAAGGAGAAAGACCAAATGACGGAAAGTGAACTCAAATTATTGGAACAAATCTGAACTAGTTCCATCGTATGCAATTCACAACAACAGAAGTCAGTTACAAGATCAGCTGCTCAAGACAGTCAAGAGATCCTAAGACAGTGGATGTGTTAAACAGTTTATCTTGTTTTGCACAGAACTGATACCTTATGAAAACAAAATGTTAAATTGCTCAGAATAAAGGCAGATAATTGACAAAGAACAATTCATAATAACCTCCTAACTTGGCAGGTGTTGCGGGGTAGGGGTGTTGGAGGTTGGGGGTGCTGGTGGGTTGGTCATTGAAACATTTCAAGTCGTGAAATAAAATCTTAAAGTGAAAATTTGCAGCCACTTCTCGGTGACAAGTATACAGACCTTGACTCAAGGGATCAAAGGATGCTCACCCGTCAGGTATTATATCTGGCTAACCATTTCTGGTTATGAGTAATATTCGAGTTTTGAGTTAGTATTGCTTAATTGACAAGTCACTGATTTGGTTCAGCTATGCCAAGGTGCGAGTATTCATTGTACTCAAGTCAAGTGTGTTTAAAATGGATCGAAAGACAAGCTTCTAAATTGCATACAAAATCAATTTAACTATGTGATGGGAACATTCAAACTGAATAAAATAGAATTGCATTAAATACTGGGTGTGGTCATTGTATGTATCAAGCCAACACACGGTATGGTCTGAGAGTATGAAGAATGATGGTCAAGTCTTCAATATTCTTTCCTGCACATGTTGATGAAGAATCTCTCATTCCTGTTGCTTGCTAATGGCATATCTTGGAAAGATTTACAACTTTATATTCAATCTGCTCGGGAGTGTTATGAATGCTCATGCCTTAACAATCAAATCCTCGAGCGGGACTTGAAACTAGAGTTCTGTCTCAGAGACCGAATGCTACCCATTCTGCCATACTCTTTTCTGAATTATGTTTCTGTCAAGCAATTTACAGTTGGGACAGTGTCTTCATATTTATTTGGATTTTTTTTAGAAAAAGTGCTGTTTTGATTTTTGTTTTTGCAGATCTCAACAACTTCACATCCAATGTTTTCAGTTTTCTAAGTTTTCACACAAGTACATCAACTCAGGCTTTTTTATCCTTTAAAAATTTGTGATCTGCTTCCTGTGAATTTTTCTTTTGATCTTTTGTTTCAAAACAGTATAAATGAGACTGTTAATCCACTTAAGACAAAAATTAACTTCCTGGGCAGTTATTCATTTTGAAAATATAATAATTCTATCATGCAGTGAAGTCCTGCAGTCTACTGTGGCTTGTAATGAATAATTAATTCCTTTGATACATTTCAGTAACTTAACTTTAATTTGGTCTGGTTTTTTCCATTTAAATTTATTCAACTTTCCTTCTCTGATGTAGCACGTCTGTCTCTTCTCCAAGATCAAAACTGTTGTGACAAATTTTCCTGGCTTGACTGGATAATTACAAAGTTACTCATTAATTAGATTACATAAATAAACATTGGGGTATATTCAGGAACTTATGAGGATGGATGTGGGACTTCAGTTATGTGGAGAAGCTGGAGATTTTGAGGTTAAGAGGAGATTTAGAAGAGGTGTTTATAATCATGAAACATTTGATAGAATAAATAAGGATGAACTGTTTCCAAGAATAAAGTATTAGTAATAAGAGAATACAGAATTAAGATTTTGTGCAAAATAACCAGAGGCAAGATAAGAACTAGGTTTTTGTTTACACTGAGTCACCGAAAGGCTAATCGAAGCAGATTTAATAATGATCAAAAATGAATTGGATGCATACTTGGTGGGGGAGGGGGGCAAAGACTTGCCGTGATACTGAAAAGGAACAGAATCAAGGATGGAATTAAGACTAGATTACCTACAGTGTGGAAACAGGCCCTTCGGCCCACCAAGTCCACACCGCCCCTTGAAGCATCCCACCCCCCTATAACTGACACACCCCTGAACACTACAGGCAATTTAGCATGGCCAATCCACCTAGCCTGCACATCTTTGGACTGTGGGAGGAAACCGGAGCACTCAGAGAAAATGCACGAAGACAAGGGGAGAATATGCAAACTACACACAGACAGTCGCCCAAGGCTGGAATCGAACCTGGGTCCCTGGCGCTGTGAGGTTTCTTACTAATAGGTAAATGGAAAAAAAACTTTTAAAACAGTCTTTCAGGCACTTAGTCCTAGCAGAGTTCAGTGTGCAGTCTAGGAATTGTGCCACTGTCAGTTCTGTCGGTGAAATGCAACCAGTCCAGACGTTACATGTGTCAGTCTGGGTGGTGGGCCAGCTATTTCTGCAATGAAACAATGAGAGGAGTGGAGTAAGGTAGAAATGGACGGAAAAGCATCTAGTGGCTATACACAAGTATAAGAGGTGAGGAGATGTCTTCATTGAATAGGAATCACAGAGGGCAGGGGAGTTAGTAGCCTTAGTGGATGAGGTTGATAAAAGCCATTGGGTGAATATAATGCATACAATAGTGGCTGTTGTAGACCATGAGCCATGGTGAGAGGCACATGCCATGGCAGAATTGGATGAGGTGGCCCTCAGAGTGAAGTGGCAGTAGAAGATGGTAACATTAAACCTTGCAACACACAGAAGATCGTGAACCTTCTCCCTGCACTACTGCACATTTCATTTCACTGGTTCACGGAACTGATCCAGGATCCTAACTCAGTCCAAGCTCTTGGGGTATGGTGGCATGACCTCCTTTGCTTGTCAGCAAACTACAGCAACTTCTCTTCACTCGATCTACCAGGACCACCAGGTCCCTGTCAACGAACAGGAGGTGCACACTTACCTTTCCCAGCTATTTCCTTGAGGATAACTGAGCATGGCCACAGATTCAAGGCTAGTTCCTGGCTTGCAGCCTCTGAAGTAACATGGAGCTGAGGTTTAAATATGGCATTAGCAGAAGGAACGCCATGGAGTCCCAGCAGTGGTAAACACTTCCACCTATTCTTTCACATACTGCCACTTGACAGATGCCATACAGCCCAAATGGACGATTAATGAGACGAAGTGCAGAAGATAATGTGAGAATGATCATCATGGCAGACCAGGAACTATGAATGTTGAAGAAGCACTTTTCTACGAAGGGGGAGAAATTAGTCAATGCTTACCTTAGTAATATAACTTGTACCTGTTTCGCATGACAGCAATCATTATCTTGTTTAAAATAAGAGCTGCATCTCATTAAAGACTCACTCATGCTCTCCCTCTACCACCATAAAGCAGGGCCTTAGACCAGTCAAGAAAAGAGATGACAATAGGAACATCAACATCAATTTTGCTTTTAATATCCAAGTGCAACTTTAAGTCCATTTCGAACACCATTTCCAAATCATAATAAACAACAGAGATGACAATTTTTGTTGTAGGGTGGAAAGTGGATCAGTTACAATGGTAATCACAAACTTCAACTGTACAGCTACAAGCTCAAGTGCTTCCAAAATAAACATTCCACCAAAACAACACTTCTATGAACCAATAAGATTGTTTCTGTAATCTGTATACATTCTACATTTCAGGTTGGTATTATACTTGCTTTGCTTAGCAGCAGTGTGAAAGGGAAGGAAAAGAACTAAGGGCTTTACAAATAGCCCAGAAGTTGGCCTTGAATTAAGAATTATCATCATTCAACTCTAGTCTCCAGACGACTTGTCTTCCTATTCACCTAGCATCTTTGAAAATAACTGAAAGATGTGCAGTAGAGTGTTGAGCTAAAGCAGAAGTCTCCAGCTCTCAGAGGAGAGCCTTATTTTGAGGATTAGTCCTGATTCAAAACACTTGGCATCTGCTACTTGGATGTCACAACATCCTGCAACTGGAGAACAAGCCTGGTTTAAGAAGATAACACTCTCTGTTTCCACTCACTTCAGAATTCTACCCACAATGAGATAGTGTTATATGCTGGGTCGAAACCAGAGAGAAGCCAGGAACTCATTAGGAAATGTTTATTTTTACTGTTCTTATTGCAAACAAAGAAACTGACATGCAATTCTAATTCTTAAGTTAACAGGCTGGTTGTAAATTTCTATATCACTGCACTTGGTTGCACCAAGTTAAATACAAGGGACGGATTCACAGGGAATTATTGATTTTTGAGAAAATCTGATGGCTACGTCTAGGTTGGTCAATTTCTTATTTGGATCAGAAGGTTTTGGGTTTAAATCCCACCCCGGAGATTGACCACAAAAATCTTCCAGAAAAGACATCTTTTGGATGAGACATGGAGATATTGTTTTGAAGAATGATTGCTTCGTTGTTTAAAGAATTGTCATAATATTTTAGAACCGGGCTGAATTTTATGACAAACTGACCCTGGTAACCAATTATAAAATGAAAGGGCAATTGCATCTCTATCAACCCAAGAAGCTACGACTAATCATGGGGAATTAGCTTATTAAAGCTTTAGCTTATACTGCCTTTTTGAGGGGAGGACGTCCTGCCTGTAAGGGCTGCCAGCCAGTCAGATGGCTGGGATGGGTCGGGAGGATCTGTTAAAACAGAGTCAGGCATTTTGTTGGTGTGGGTTGTGTGGGGGAAAGTTTGGGGGTGGTGTGGGTTGGGGGGGGGGGTTGGTAACTGTTCACCTTAACATGATTAGAAAGGAGCCTCCTGCTTCTACCTCTCAAATCTATATCAAGTTTGCAAGATTCACCTGACTGCATAAGGAACAGCTGCCTCACCTTCTCGGAAAGCAATGATGTGGGAAGCCACATCCATTGGCCGGTTAAACTCGTCAATTGACACCAACCCTGCTATTGGTCAAATACCCATGGAGGTGGGAAGCTGATAGGCTTGCCTCTCACTGTCCTCCATCCTGTCTGATGTTATACACCGTCTCTGTCTCAGCCCACTTTGAGGATTCAGGAGCAAATGGGGTAGGATGTGTAAAGTTTCATAAAATAGCTGTGCCCCTTGGCAGCTCAGCTTTTGCAGGAGTAACTCAACAAGCCCCATTCTCCTGTCTTTTTTTCCATGTTCCCATGAGATTTGTTTTCTTTAAATAATTATCCAGTTCCCTTTTTGAAAGCTGCAATTTAATCTGCTTTCTCCACACCGTCAAATTATAGATCCTAACCACTGCGTAAAAATATTTTCTGTCATGTCATTGCTGATTCATTTGGCAAAGAGTTTAAATTTGCACCTTTTGATTTTCACCCCTTCGGTCAGAACAGTCTCTCACTACCTGAAAACTGAAAGAACTGCGGATGCTGTAAATCAGGAACAAAAACAGAAGTTGCTGGAAAAGCTCAGCAGGTCTGGCAGCATCTGTGTAGAAAAATCAGAGTTAACATTTCAGGTCCAGTGACTCTTCCTTCGACCCTTCTGTTCTGAGAAAGGGTCGCCGGAGCCAAAATGTTAACTCTGAATTTTCTTCACAAACGCTGCAGACCTGCTGAGCTTTACCAGCAACCTCTATTTTTTTTGTTCTCTCACTATCCACTCTGTCCAGACCCCTCAGGATTTTGAATACATCTACAAAATCTCCTCTTGGCCTTCTCTTTTCCACAGGTAACAGCCCCAGCCTATCTCTATCTTCATATGAAGTCCTTGATCCCTGGAAACATTCTCGTAAATCTTTTCTATATCCTCTTAAACGTCTTTTACATCCTTCCCAAAGAACAACACAGAGTGTGGTGTTTTCCCAGATGACCATTCCTGATCCCATATGTATCTGATATCTACTGTATAAGTCAATGTGGAAGGGTTGTTTGAGGTATTTTTCTGCTACCAAACCTCCTTGTCTTTGTTTTGTTTTGGGCTTATCCAGTCATTAGTTGTAGAGGATACACTAACAGCCAATACGCTGGAAAAGGTATTGTTCTTAGATAACCAGAAGGTTCTTGCCTGATAGCAATAACTACATTTGGTCAGAGAAAAGAACCAAAACTTTAGGGAGCTTGTACAGAATCATTTCCTGGCTCCAAAACCTAAAGCAAAACTTCCCTTCCCCACCCAAATTCTGAGAGACATCAGTAAAGTGAGCGTAGCCAGTATAATAAGAACATCAAACCCTTCCAGAACCATTACCTTATGCAATATCCATAATGGAACACAATACTCCAGCTGAGTTTCCAGGAAAAGGTAGGATAGTTTTGGATATGAAGTTTCTAATATGCCTGTTTTCAAAAAAATGCAACTAAATAAGCAAAATTAAAAATGCTGAAATTAACAATGCCTGTAGCAAGAGAAAACTTTTTTAGCCCAGTAACGTTTTACTAAGTGACTGACTTGCTCAATATAAATGGTTTAATATTGAACTCCTAACATGTGCATTACTAGCCTCAGAGCAAATATTCAGTCGTGCAAAGTCTTGTTTGCCAAAAATTTGTCAGAAACAAAAGGTCAAGGAGGCAAGTATAGGTGGAGCTAGAGTGAACTAATTCCCCTTTCCCAGAGCATGCAGTCATCATGGATTTCACTGAGGAACAGTGATAAGCACATTGAATTTGGAACAAACTGAGCAGAACTGTAGCAAATCTCAAATGATTTAAAAATGGGAACAGGCATCATAGAATGTTTATTAAAAGCAGGGGATGCAAACTTACAGAAACAGATGAAGACAGAGTTGAGGAGATGATTTTCATATCTGATGAGGGAAACAAGTTTCTAATAATACAGGCAGTCCCCAAGTTGCAAACTGATTTTGTTCTAGAGTCAGTTTACAAGTCAATATGCACGCACATTGGAACACATTGCAGGACCATGAAAAGAAGCTGTTTGTAAAGTGCAGGAAATGTTCTTATGCGAGCCTTTAGAAGTATACTCCTGTATCAGATCATAAGTATGAGTGTTTTAAAGTTTGAAATTTGTAAACTGGAGTTCCTGTAAACCCGTTTAGATCATGGAGAAATAGAGAAATGAACAAGATTTTAAGATATAAATTTTCCAATACTTATTCTAGAATGTAGAAGTGTGATTGACATAACATTTTATCCATGAGATGACAGTGGGGATGCCTGTTTGCAATAATGGTGAGTTTATACTGAGGGTCACCAGACCTCAGGTAAGGAGGTGTTCTTGGTGGCCTCTCTTGGTAAGGAAATGAATCCCATGCTGTTGGCATCACTCTGCATTGTAAATCAGCCATCCAGCCAACTGAGTGAACCAATTCTTGCAATAAGTATGTTGTCATTATGCTGTGAATAATCTTCTTAGAAAATGCTGAGTTTCATGAAAGATGACAGCAAAAATAAGTTACTGGAGAAACTCAGCAGGTCTGTGGATAGAAAGCAGAGTTAATATTTCAAGCCCTATGATTCTTCTTCCGAAAATATAAAATATAAAATAGTCTATTGCTAATCTAGAGGTACCAGTGATGTAAGTTACCCCAAGTGGACTTAAAGAGTTAACAAGCAAATGATTATTAAACAACACATTGGTGTTAATTTTCCACTCATGAAATGAGTTGAAATTCAGAAGCGCTTATCTTAGTAATACAGCTTTATTACTTCATTAGCATGTTTATGGAAGATGTTAAGTTATGCTGAGTGAGCAATAAAGGCCTGAAGTTTAAAAGACAGAATCCGTTTTTGCTTATCTCAGCTTGCTTTAAAAGGTTTCAAGGTTGCGTCTTAATAAATGAAATCAAAACTTAAAGCTGTGAAACATAGAAGGTTTTTGGAAATGCATAGAAATCACTGAATATATTTGGGCAAATTACACATTCAAATAGTCCAGCTTTCAGGTGATGAAAATTGATGTATTCGTAATCTAGGGTGGGAGGTAGTCACAGAGAGCTTCATGTTTACTGGCTTCAGTTGCAGTGAGCAACAGTGCTAGGTGGATTGCTTTGCAATAGTAGAGAACTTAAAGGCGAGATATGAAAAGAAGAAAGAGCCGGAGATGTACCACACCTCCTGCATTGACATTACATCTTTTGCCTGTCTGTAAGGGAGTTATATACTAGGTGGGTAAAAACAATTTTCCATCCTGAACTCTTCAGCTATGAAAAGGGCTGAACAATCGTGTTATCTGTTATTATTTAAGTTTTGTGAGAAATTCAGAAGTTAGAAAAAGCAAAATAAGAGCCATTGGAATTGACATTAGAGAACAATGATAAAGTATTGATCATTTTAAAAATTATGTGAAGTATAAATATCCTAAATTCTATTTGTGCATTTGCATTGATTAGAAACATTTCCTTGACCATGTATCAAGACTTAGATGAGTACAGAAAATGTGAAATACACTAATCTAGAATTTGCTATTGCAACGTAGTATTGGAGAATTCAATGGAGTATGTCACACTCGGTCCACATTGCTATTTTTCCATGCGCACATAATGTAGTTAAGATGAACATATTAACATTTGTGCAAAACTAAACCACAGATGAATACAGTGGATATGCATTAATTTTGTGCCTGCTGATATCTGAAATTATAATTCATGAAGGCGTATAATGTGCAGTTACTGAATCCACTGCAACAGTAATATGCAATACAGCTGCTCACTATAATATTATGTTTAAGCTTCAGACAATTCAGATTTCGTTTTATTTTACACAAGGGCTTAATTTAGATATGGCTAGATATGTGCGCGCACACACACACACACACACACACACACACACACACACACACACACACACACACACACACACACACACACAGACACACAAAACAGGGTTTGCATGAGCAGGGAAATAAAATCGGGAACCCTCAGGGTGTTAGTTATCTGAAGCATTATTCCTTAACATTAGTGCTGGGCCAAAGCTTTATCAGTTGACACCAGTACAGAGAGAAAAGCGAGTCTGGACTCTGGGGAGTGAGTGTAGACTAATGTGGTGGTTTGGAGCTGTTGTTGGTGAGGTGGCATGAGAGGGACCCATTCCTTTCCTTTATTGATCATCAAGACTTGGGAGAAAAGTAATAATTAAAGTAAAATAATTGGTTGGCTGTGAGTTCACTCGTGGTCTATTGTAGATGTCACAGATCCAGCTTTTGATTTGCCATCATTTACTTTAACCTTACAGGTCAATCCTCCTCTGCAGTGAGGGACAGGACAAACTCCAGCTGACAAATGGAGACAATGGAAACAGAGTTGCTCATGCACACTGTTTTAATGGATCAAGGAGGATTGTAATTGTTTCCCCGTGTAATTAGTCTCTGATCTCAGAAAGCAGGAGGGGCAGGGTTGAATGGCATTTTGAACCCAATACTTTACAATGTTCAAATAATGTTTGTGTTCTGGATGTGAGTTTGCTCGCTGAGCTGGAAGGTTCGTTTTCAGACGTTTCGTCACCATTCTAGGCAACATCATCAGTGAGCCTCCGACGAAGCGCTGGTGTTATGTCCCACTTTCTATTTATCTGGTTAGGTTTCCTTGGTTCGGTGATGTCATTTCCTGCGTTATGTGTGTGTGTGGTACGCACCTTGGGTAACTTCCCTGAATCGTGTCCAAGAGTGCCAAACTGTGACCCTTACCCTCAGCATCCAGTTGAGATCAGTGATTCTCATGCTGATTGAGAATTCAGCCTATGCTCCTTCCTGTGCAGAAGTCGACTCAGAAGCAAAATTGACAACCAAGTTACCGATCAGGTACTTCATTCAATTGGTGGATCTGAGCATGTCTAACATTGCTTATTATCACAAGTATGGGAGGAACTCACTAAATACAAATATGGATGAGAAGCAGATGAAGGCAAAATATAAAAGATTAAGGGACAATGGCAACATGGTTAAATATTATAGTTTTACAAATGGAAAGCAGAGAATAATGGTAAATCATTGCTTTTCAGACTAATGGTCGATGGTGTAGTTTCTCATAGGCTTAGTTCTTGACATACTGCTCTTTTTGAAACATATTAATTGACCTGGACTTTGACATACTGTGCAAGGCACATTATACCAATCTCAGGGAAGCAATTAACAATGTACAGTAGTTGACTTTGCGTAGAAAGAATAGTAAAATGGCAGATTAAATTTAAAACAAATAAATGTAGAATGATGTATTTTGGCAGAAAAATGAGGGGCATATGAACTAAGTGGTACAACTTTAAATGTGATGTGTAACACAGAGGCCCAAGATTGTGTGTGTGCATTCAGTGTTAAGGCTGGTCACCACACCTTGGGAAGGAAGTCACTTTCTCTGAGTTTTGAAGAAATCCACTTGTGTGCACAATGCACAGTAACATCAATAAAGGTGGAACCCAGAGGGTGTTGGGCAGTCAGTTTCTCACCTTTGTTTAGGCTTTCAGATTGCAACAAGGTCAGCCAGGTCGACCTCGTAGAATATGAGTTCCCTGACTGGGGCTGTTTATCTGTGCACATCTGTGATATTGTAGCCTTGTAAATAAAGTTCAAGGCATCTGCCCCACAAGGTCCAGGCTCTTTGTATGCAACAGGCAATCATATTGAAAACCACAAAAATCAAATCATATCTAGATTACGCAAGATGATTACAATCTATTCATGCTATGCTCACCAAAATTAGCTGATTCAGGTTAATAATTTTGTCAATTGTCAGTGATAGATTGGCACTTGCAGTTTACACAGATGCTTCTGAAGGTACCTGGCTAGTTACCAACATTGCACCACAACAAGACTAGCTTGCTTGGTTCTGACATTTAATTGACATATTTCCATGAAGACTGAGTTTTGTTTACCAGGCCTGTTACGTTTAAGCCAATTTAACTCCAAAAAGAGCTGAAAAAACTGTGATTCCAGGGAGGGATAATGCAATTGAGCCCAATCCAGTTGAGTCTGTATTGCAAGTACCAAGAACCCTTCGTAGCGACACAGAGTGGCTCAACTCAACATGAAAAGTATGTGTACCCATCACCACCATTCTCTGACCACAACAAACCTCAGTGAAAAGGCAGACTTGCGTTTCTCACAACTTCCAAGCATCTCAAATCTCTTTACAACTAATTAAGTTACTTTTCTGAAATGTAGTCATTGTCATTATGGCCAGCTAATCTATTATCACTGATGTCATGACTGTGAATCATATCCCTGCGTCGCCTGTGAACATGTCAAATGTTAATTACACTTAAAAAAAATGTCTTTACAATCAAAGCAATTGTGGTATGTACACTCATTGGCTGTCTGTTGAGGAATTCTGGAAAAGAACAGGAATTCTGTAGAGAAGCAGGAAAACTTCAGATAGAAAGTAAAATAACTCCAAAGAGGCTGATACCCTATCAACAAACCACCCTTTATTTATACATGGAAAGCTCTTGGCACTGATCCAGCTTCCTCAGTGACAGCTCTCAGAGTGAACAGAACATCTAACATTTCTGTTTTTACTTGTCAACCAGGGCTCCCGAATTGGACCAGATGAACAGCCCTAGTCGGGGAACTCATATTCTGTGATATCCACCTGGCTGACCTCTTTACAATCACTACAGAAAGCCTCAAGAAAGACGAGAGATTGATTACCCAACCCCCTCTCAGCAGGGGCCATATCCTACACAGGTTTGTGTTTTAACCTTCCAGGCACATTAAAAAAAAGTGGCTAAAAGTGAACTGCAGCCAATCTCTGTAATAGCGTAGAAATTCAAAAGACATTGACACATTCGTGGACTGGTTGGATACATGAGTAGATGAAGTTCAATTCAGCGATTATCATAAACAGTTTTGTACAAGGAACACGGAGGGACACAATAACATAAAGGACACTGTTCTAATTAGATTATGTGGCAAAGCGATCTGGGTACAATAAGTCATTAAAGGTGAAAGGAAAGGTCGAGTGAGATGTTCGTAAACCATACAGTATTCTTGGCTTCATAAATAGATACATAGAGTACAAGAGCAGGTAGGTTATAATGAACTTATATCGGGCCCTGGTTATGTCTTACCTGTAATATTGTATGCATATCTGGGCATCACACTAAAGAAAGGATGTGAATATACAGGAGTGCATGCATAAGACATTTGTGATAATGGTTTCAAGGGTGAGACACTTCAATTGTGAGTTAAAAAAAAGTTGAATTATTTGGACCAATTTCCATGGAGACATGAAGGCGAAGTGAGAATGGGGATAAATACAGGGAAAGTGCGGTTAGAAAGAAACTGTTCCCACACGTAAACAGATCAATAACTGGAGGATATTTATTTTTTTAATTTAATTGGGGGACATTGTTGCTACTAGCTGGCAAGCATTTATTTACCATCCCTAGTTGCCCTTAAGAAAGTAATAGTGAACTGCCTTCATGAACAGCTACAGTCCACATGCTATGGGTTGACCCAGAAAATCATATTGAATTACAGGATTTTGATCCAGCAACAATGAAGGAACAGCGATATATTTCCAGGGCAGGACAGTGAGTGGCTTGGAGGGGAATTTGAAGGTGGTGGTGTTCCCATGTATCTGCTGCACTCATCCTTCCAGATGGAAGTGGCCATGTACTTGGAAGGTGCTATCTAAGGATTTTTGGTGAATTTTTGCAGTGCACCTTCTTAGGTCATATACATTGTTGCTGAGTGTCCATGGTCGAGGGAGTGGATGTCATGCAAATCATGTGGGCTGCTTTGTTCTGGAAGGTATCAAGCTTCTTGAGTGTTGTTGGAGCTGCACCCATTCAGGCAGGTGGGGAGTATTCCATCAAAATCCTGATTTATGCCTTGTAGATGGTGGACATGCTTTAGGGAGTCAGGAGACGAGTTACTCTCTACAGTATTCATCGTCTCTGACCTGCTCTTGTAGACACTGTGCTTATGTGACAAGTACGCAATTGTAAGTGTTTTACAAAAATAGCAAATGTGGAGTGAGAAGATTGTTTTTGCACAGTGAGTAGTTATTGAATGGTCTGCCTGGAGGTGTGCTGGAGGCATATTCAATCAAGGTATTCGAGAGGTCATTGGATGTTGCTTTTATCTAGAAAGAATTTGCAGGACTATGGCGACAACAGGTTGGAGACTGGTGCTTACTTAAAATGCACAGAGAGGCAGTGCAGACATGATGGACCCAATAGCCACCTTCTGCACCATAATCTGTAATTTACAAATTTATTGCATTTCAGTAATTTATCGTGATGGTCTGCCATTCAAAGTACCTGGACAGTAACTCATCTATTCACCGTCAAAACAAATGATGTAAAACAAGATCATATCCTTGGCCAATACTTGCTTGGGTCTGAAAATAAAATTTGATAGGCCAATATCACTTCTGTTAATTCCCCCAAGCATTAGTAGCAGTTAAGCCTACTGTTTCTCAAATCTAGCTGAAGCGACTAAACCTTTGTATCACCTGTTTTGGCAAAGGAAGTTCTTATGGGCATCAAAATACTGACAGCATATGGTATTAATATCAACATCTGGAAATCATTACAGAGTTGGAGACTAAATGTCCATCATTTCATTACAGAATAGGATTTGTATCAATTTTGGCATAGATTATGTCTAACTGTACATCTTTGGCCTTTTAAACAATCACCACGACTTGGTTCATGGGGTAGGGTCGTGCTCATGTCTTCAACTCTGTCACACTGGATATGGGAATTCTACATGAGTTGTCTTTAAAGAGTCCCAAGCTAATGTCAGTATTTTTAATTCATTTTTGAGATTGCATCCAATTCTACAACATTACTCATTCTAAATCATTTGTTGCTGAAACTTTTGTCATGTATTTGATATTTTATATATGATGATTTCAGTGCTATCCTGGATGTCTGTGGTACGCCCTTCTAAAATATATAAACATAGTTTTGTGCTTATGCAAAACTTGTATGTATCATTTTTGATACCAAATTTCATTTAGCTAGCACCTGTCAGATAAGGTCTTGTGGCAAAATGATATTGTCCTTGATTCCAGACAAGAAGCTCTGGATTCAAGTCCCACCCAGAATTTGGGAAAGGTACACTTCACCTGCAAATCCTCTCATCATATAAATGGTAAGCAATAAGAGCAAGATAGATTCATAACCAATGATCAGATGGAAAGAAAGTTGGAGGCCCATAATTTCACATCAATGGATTATGTCTTGACTACACTGAAGTTGCCAGGAAACCAAAGTCCTACCCAGTAAACATCACATCTTGCATTCTTATGGAAGTAAAAATGAAGGTCATCTCTCGCTTGTGCATGCATGATTCCTAGAGATACTTGTCCATTTCATGGTTCAGCTACTTGCACTGAAATGAGATTTAGGAGTTCCTGGAGCATGGAACCCAGAGCATGGAGGTTACACCAGGTAAGACCTGATCTTTTTTTGGTGCATTTCTTTTGGATAGACAACATACACTTTTGTAGAAGCCAGAATATTGTTTTTGTACTTTTTGGTGAAAGTAAAGCACTCTTAGAGATCATGAAAAGTTGGCATGATTGTGCACAGAAAATGAGTAAAATCTGCCTTGAAACTCATTTATGGGACATCAGCTTCGCTGGCTAGGCTAAGCCAGCATTTATTGGCCTCTCCTAATATTATGGTGAAGATGGTAGTGAGCTTTTTTCTTGAACCACTGCAGTCTTTAATGTATAGGGACACTTTCAACACTGTTGGAAAAAGAGTACCAGGACTTTGACCGAACGACAGTGAAGCAATGGCAATGTATTTCGAAATCAGACTAATGCAAGTCTCGGAGAGGAACTTGTAGGCAGCAGTTTTCCAATGCATCAACTACTGTTGTCCTTTCAGGTTTGGAAGTATTGTGATAAGAATCTTGCTGAGTTACTGAAGATCATCTTGTAGATAATGCACATTGATAACACCATAGGCCAATGGCAATGGGAGTGAATATTGAAGGTGGAAAATATGGTCACAACAAAATAGGTTGCTGTGACTTGGATGGTGTGGAGCTTCAAGTGTTGTTGGAGTCGCACTCATCCGAGCAAGGGAAGGGCATTCAATCATATTCCTGATTTATACCTTCTAGATATTGGATATACATAGGGGAGGCAAGATGCAAGTTAATTGCCACAGAATTCCTAACTGTGACCAGTTTATATAGCCAGAATATATGTGTAGGCTGGTCCAGTACATTTTCTGGTCAATTGTAACTTCCAGGATGTTGAGAGTGTGGGACTAGTGGTCCTAATGTCATTCAACATCAAGCACAAATGATTATGTCCTCTCTTATAACAGATGATCATTGCCTGGCACCTACACAGCAAGCACGATTCAAACTACTTGTCATTCTAAGTCTAGACACTGATTATATGGTCATGGACTGCATCAGCAACTGAGCCATCACAAATGGTGATGAACGTGGCAATTAGTGATTATCCTCATTTCTGACCTAATGGAGGAAAAGTCATTGATAAAGCTTTTTGACCCTGAGGAACCCTGAGGACTATATTAATAGAGAAGGAGTATGAAGACATGAGCCCCATAGTAAGCATTTAGCTAGCTCGGGGAAGAGGTGAATTGATCAACAGCTAGAAATTGAGATAGAATGAGATGTTACCTGTTCTGGTCTGATCTTTGGTCAAGCCCAGATGAAACGATTCACTTGTGATTGTAAACATTGTATGGGAAAATTCTTGCAGTTTTTTTTGTAGTGAACTCTGAGTTGTTAGAACTGCCTTTGTTTATTGATATCCAAAGTAAACCTGACAGACCTGGGAAAATGGGAATAAAAACCTACACCGTCTTCAATTGATCAACCAGAGTCCTCATGATTCATATTTTGCTAGGTTCCTTGATAATATACTTAGTCAAATGCTGCTTTGATGCCAGAAGCAGTAGCACTGACATATAGACCAAATACAGGCAATTGGGACTAATTGAATGGGCATCATGGTCAGTATGGACCAGTTTGGGCCAAAGGGCTTGTTTCCATGCTGTATTACTCTATGACTCTATGACTTGGATGAAGTAGAAATGGGCCAAAACTGACAGTTTGAAAAGGAAGCTGTTAGGGGCTTCAATTTTCCTGTTGACATTAGGTGGTGCAGGATTGTGAAGTGCAAGGGAGTGGGTACACTGGAATGGTGTAGTATTGCGAGGAAGGGACAATGAGGTATGGACAGGGCATTAGGTGGCATGCATTGACAGAGTAGGAAATGGAATGAGTGAGGGGAGAGTGTGGTTGAGATCAGGAAGAGAATTTTTATCTCTTAGTCTTAGTTTGTAAAACTTTGACTGCGTATTGGAGCCCCAAGGCAGGCTTTCTTGAACTGGCATCCTCCACCTCCTCCTAGCCTGCACCCACTAACCAAAAATGGTACTGCAGGCAGCCATTTCTAAAGGTCATTTTGGCAGTGCCAGGACTTCATTTGTTTGACATAGGAATGAAAGTCAGGGCCAGACCCAGTGCGATCATTGTCCCCATCTTCAGACAATATTGCCTTGTGAAATTGTACATTGCCTTAGTAACCGACACCCTACTTGATCTGTAACGCACATGACTAACCCTCTGCTTGTTGAATTTTATTAGCTCCCTGTCAGACAACATGTCACTTTTAAAATCATCACACTTTCTTTTTCACAAATTCTTTTATGGTCTCTCTCTCTCTATCAAAGTTATGAAAGGCGATGAGCAAATGCAAGCTTTATCCTGCTCTGATCTCGTGAACCTACCAAGAAGCAGTGTCCACCTAAAACACAAAATGTTTGAAACATGCAGCAATCTATCAGCATTTGAAAAAGAGAACAAAGGATGATTTCTTGGTGCAAATTTTAAGCTAAGCTGATTTCTAATTAATAAGCGTGGTTTCAGGTCATCTTATTTTGTTACAATACTTGAATTACACAAAATAACCCAGTCAGTTCTTCATTAATTAATGGAATACTTGGAACTTTGTATTATATTTTCGATTTCAAATCACTCCATTGCAAGCCCACTTCTTCAGAGTGCATTCTTTTTTATCCCTATCTCTCAAGGCATGAGTCGAATTTGGAAGGTGCATTGACATCAATGTCTGGTTCATTTTCATCTGTCACTTCAATAGGCTCAGAAAACTTCAGCAAAAGCACTTTGCTAAAATAAATCAGTGCTCTTTAAAATCTGATAGTTCCTCTGATGTAAACATTGGAAATGGTGCAATGTGACACTTTGCTAATTCAGTAAGAGCTTAAGACTCATTAACTCGGTTCAGTAAACTGCAATTAAATAACTTATCTGCCTGGGTCTGATTATTTTCCCCGTGCTGTAGATACAAAAGCGAAGTTTGAAATAATTCTGTCAAAAGATTTCAAGCATTGAATAAGAGAAATCTTTCTCAAAAACTACCAGCTCAATCTTTGCTACAAATAAATGATAAAGAATGAAAAGCTTCCGTTCATATAATGGTATTCGCCATCACTGCATGTTTCAAGATCCTTTATGTTCAATCAAGTACTTTTGAAATGTTGGCCCACTTGTACGGTAAAAAAAGCATGACAACCAAAACAGACATAGTAAACTCCCACAAACCGCAGTGAGGTAACAACCAGATATCCGAAGGCTTAATGCAAAACATAAGAACCAGGTCCTTCTTTGAGAAAAGAGGCCGCTCAATCTTGACCATCCATCTGAATGGACAGATGGAGCCTCCATCGAACATTACATCCAAAAGATTGAACCTCCAGCAGTACAGAGCTTATTGTATCGGAGTGCCAATCTTGATATTTGCATTCATACCCTCACAAGGGATTTGAACCCGGAATCTTGTTATTCAGAGGTCGGAATTCTAACTAACTGAGCCGTACTGATAGGACAAGAAATATCCATTCATTTTGTATATTAGTTTCTCACTCTATTGGCAAACCTGAATTAATGATTTCTTTGAAGGCAATGTTAGAATTGGGCGTGGAGTATTTTGGGACACTATTCAAAGTACATTAATGGGAGAGATTTGCTTTCGTTCAACTTATAAATCATAGATTTCCTAGTGTGGAAGCAGGCCATCTAGTCCATCAAGTCCACACCAACACCCCAAAGAGCATCCCACTCAGACCCACCTCCCGACGCTATCCATGTAACTCTGCATTTACCATAGTCAATCCACCTAACTTACACATCTTTGAACTTTGGGAAGAAATTGGAGCAGCTGGTGGAAGCCCACACAGATAAGGGGAGAGTATGCGAACTCCACACAAACAGTTGCCCAAGGGTGGAATTGAACTTTGGTCGCTGGATCTGAGGCAGCAGCACTAACTGCTGAGCCAACTTGCTGCCTGGTTAGAGTTTGAAAGGTAAAGTCCAGAAATAAGGCATCCCATTCGGGATCCTATCCTAAGCAGCAAATCAACTGATAAGCGTGTGCCTATGTGGAGCATGAAGGTGAATGTGTGTGGGATGAAACTGTGATGCCAATTATATGAAGATAAGACAAAACCAAAGCGATCATTGGCATAGAAAATGTACTACAAATCATGGATACACAATCTTTGAACACATCATTGCTGTTACATATCATGCTCCATTCACACCAGTGCAGAAAAATCAACCACTTTGCGAAAATCCATCCTCATCCTGACTACAGACCGAAATAGTTTTTCTTTTTTAGAATACAATGACAGTTGCAGCCGAAGGGAGTGAGAGAATTAGTTAAGAAGGCTCATAAGTAGCCACAAATAAAATTGTCAAGGGAACCTTCATGTACCAAACTGTGATGACTCTCTACAGCAATACTATCTATCCATTTTCATGTTTGTAAATCAGGATGGCTGCCACCTAATGCAGCCCCAAATTTCTAGAATGTTGTAGGTGCGTGGTTGCCGAAATCAATAGCGTCTCTGTTTTTATTTAATCATGAATAGCCAAATGGTCCTGATATCGGGTCAACTGACGTGAATATTATACTGCCCACACCTCAAGATAGTTGGTGTGGGTGGGCAGTGAGGGTGAAGAGTCTGTTCCTTTCATTATATGTGGTGGAAAAGTGGGCAGGAAGAGTAAGGTGCGTCTTTCAAGGGTTATATTGTCTGCATCAGGAGCACCCACCCTCAACGTGGTGCACTACTTTGTGCCTCCCCGTATGATCTCCTGAAATGCTCCTGGATTCCCTTGTAATGCTGTTTGGTCCCTTCCCACTCAAAAACATGAGACTGACCAGGATGTGGTCTCCATTGATGTCCTTCACATACCTGCTTTCAATTCTAACAGCATCCACTGTTGAGTTCTGGTACCAGTAGTTCTGTTTGAGATACCGATCATTTCTGTCCCCGAGGAGCAAAAGTCTCACTCTCTGCTTAGGCCACTGGCAACAAATTAGTGGTGCAGGACAGCCTTCTTTTTAAGCCAGTGAGTTCAAACTGATGACAAGATTGGGGGCAAAAGATGCTCAGAGGAGTAGCTCATACCATCACTGATATAGTGTTGGTAAATATTTGAAGCAGTTGCTGAGCAAAGGCAGCCCATTTCATTTAATTTAGCAGAACCTTCTTGTGTTAGACTTTCCAGAGAATTAGGTTTTATTTGTGAGAGAGGTGAATGCAACTAAAGTTTCTTGAAGTGGTAGCATGTAAAAATGCATCATAGTTTGTTAATTGTCTGTATAATGGTTAAATCTGGGCCCATAACTTATTTAAACGACAGAATAGAATAGAGTAGCCTTTATTGTCACATGCACTCAAATGAGTACAGTGAAAAAATTGTACCATTGCAGTTTTGGTGCCATCTGAAGTAAAGGGTACCTAGGAACAGAGACCTTAAGTGTTTGTTACAGGTTTGAAAGAGAAAAAGAAAATAGTCTAGCACAGAAATGCAAAGTTTTTAAAAGCACTAGAATTACCCAAAACCCAGAATAAGAATAAAAAGTATCTTTAAAAATGTACTCAAATTATATCCTTTTCACTAATTCCAGACCTATGATAGGGTTCAAAAGATGAGGCTGAACTGCCTCCACACACTGGCTTCTGGACTGGGACTCAGCTACCGGCCTCACCTCCAGGACTCGCCACCCAGGCCGGCTCGGGCTCAGGCTGTCTCCCCCTCCAGGCTCTGGCTTGTAACTCACCTCCCACACTGGCATGGTCTCTGACCCATCTCCCACGCTGGGCTGAACTCGGACTTGCCGCCACTCTCCATTCCCTTCAGGTAAGATTAAGAAGTTAAAAGTTGGGGAGGGTGGGAAGAAAAACCACAGAAAAAAGAAGAGAAAAAGAAAGAGAAAGGCAAAGGACCTGGAAAGGCAGCAGAGCTCCAGTTGGAGCATCCTATTCTGTCACCATCTTGAAAAATCCATAGAACAACAGCATCACGGCTTGTGGACTTTTGTTCTAGACAAAGTTGAAAGAGAGCTTGAGAAAAGGAAGAGCAAGTAGGCCATTCCTTCTTTGAGCCCGCTCTGCTATTCAATGAAATTACGCTTGATCCTTGTTATAGAAAGCAAGTGACATTAAGCTGACCTCGTCAGCCAGTCTGGGTGGAGAATCAAGCAGTCTTGTAAAAGATCCTACTGGAGGCAGATGTTTCATCTCAGACATAACAGCTTGAGATGGTCAGGAGCCAAATTTGATAATACCTTGTGCTAACTGATAACAAGAAGCAGTTTATTGCATGATGTATAAGTATCATTTCTCATTCAGGATTGTCAGTAGTACCTCCTGTACTAATCACTGGTTAAATGGTCCATTAGACTTAGATAAAAGAGGAATTTTGGCAAACTATGAAGCAGAAGCTGTCAGTAATTGGCACCAACTATTCAAAACAGCAATGCTCTTTGTCATCCTCAACTTTTTGTGCTATCTTCATGTTCTTTCATTCTTTAGGTCATCAAAAAAATCTATCAATTGATTTTGAATATAATCAACAACTGAACATGCACTGTTATTTGGAGTAGGTTATAATAAAGATTCACAATTGCGTGAGTGAATAAATTACACCCATTTCAAATCGTACATGACTAAGTTCTTGTTCTGAGATTCCTTGTCCTAGACTATAAAATCAAGGTCCTTAGGAAGACTAAATTTCTGTGGGATCACCTTCCATTCTTCTGAACTCTAGAGAATAAAGGCCTAGTCTATTTAATCTCCCCTCATAAAGGAATTCTTTCATCCCAGTAATGAGTCTTTATTTTCATGTGTTACCATCACTTTATCCAAAGAGGGATAAGCCAAACCCTTCTTCAGCATAAATCTCCTTCAATATAAGTTTGAAAACCTTCTAAAGGATGTTCCCATTCCATCCGCTCAGGTCAAGTGACCCACCAGGCTTCTGGTCCAATACGTACTTCAATCTGCTCTCCTTTCTCTATAATCAGCAATGATCATAAAACTGTAAAATGGTCGAGGACAAGAGGAAACCATTCAGCTTACTGTGACAGTTTCAACTCTTTGAAGCTGTTCATCAATTAATCCTACTCCCTGATATTTCCTTCTTAGCCTTCAAGAGGGGCATCAATTCTCTTTTTCAAAGACACAACTACATTAGCTTCTGTCATTCTTTCAGAAGGTGCATTTCAGATCACCACTATTTGCCGGTTCTATCTGATAAGCATTCATGCTATTGTCCAATAGCCTTTACGTTAATTAATCAGGTCCCAGATTCTCTGTCTATATAAAATCAATCCAAGCTCCTTCAAAGACATGGTTGAGGATGGAATGCTTTTGCCTGCAGCCTATTGTGTGATCAGCAGTTTGAGTGAAAGCATGTACAAAGTACTGGGAGTTTTAACTCCTCGGGCTTAACCCAAGCACTGAAGATGAAATAAAGTTGATTTTAAAAAAAGACCTTAGTTTTAGTAAACACTATCAATCCACCGAGTGGGAGGTTTGCTACATTGCTGGGGATCAACAGCAGAATCTATTCAGAGGATGACCAAGCTGTTCAAACAATATACAGATTTAAGATTTCACTTCTTGTCTCAATTTCTTCAAAATTTCATTTAAACTGTTTTATGATTGTGCATGAATTGGGTTCGCAAACTTTATGTTACAGTCTTTGAAAGATTATTTGAAATGTGATGTAAGGCAATATACCCAAACCTAAAATGAATGAAAATAAATTGAAAGTACAGTGTGGAACACAACACATCATATTTAAATTATAGTTTCATTGTCAGGGAACTATATTTTGTAGCGGACAAACGCCATGGCAATAATAATCAAACACTTTAAATCAAATGGCTCAAAAAGAAATGTTAAAGTGTTATATAGTGGTTCCAGTAACTTTATGTAGAATAGAATTGGTGAATGAGACATATTCTACAGAATGACTGATGTTTGAATTCGACATAATCATTGGCATTTTTTGGCTCATTAATTGCTCGTAATATACCAGACTGCTGCTGGTATTAAGATTTACATCAGTAGCATTTTAGCAAAAGGCAGGTGCTACATCACATTTCATGGCATTCCTGGGGGGACAGAATGCAACTCATAATGTACAATAAGTAATATTACAGCCTTTTAAAAATTCATTCATGCGTTGGATGTAAGCATTGCTGGCTGGGCCAGCATTCATTTCCCATCCCTGATTCCCTTTCAGAAGGTGATGGAGAGCTTCATTCTTCAACCATGCTAGTCTTGAAATGTAGAAACACCCACAATACCATTAAGAAAATAGTTCCAAGATCTTCATTTAGCAAACAAAAGAACAGCAATGTCCAAGTGAGAATAGTATGGCTTGAGAGAGAATTTACATATACCTATCCTTCTCTTTCAAGATGATAGAGGTTGATGGTTTAGAAAGTGTTGTTGAGGAAGCCTGGGTGATATACTATGGGGCATCTCATCTACGTTGCATTGGAAATTGATAAATGCTTGGTATTTGTGATGAAAATGCTACTTGCCACGCATCGGCCCAAGCCTGGAATGCTGACCAGGTATGGCTGAATATGAGCAGGGGCTGTGTCGGTACCAGGAGGGGTAACAAATGATGATGAGCATTGTGTAACCATCAATAAAATCCCCATGCCAGAGCTTATTATGGAGGGAAAGTCATTTATGAAGCAGCTGAAGATGGTTGGACCTACGGCACTATCATGAGCAACTGGTGCATTAATGTCCTGGGACTGAGATGATTGACATCTAACAACCATAATCACCTTCCTTTATCTTGGATGTAACCCGAAGCAGTGACCATGTTTCCCCTGATTCCCACAGGCTTCAGTTTTGCAAGGATTTCTTGATATCAGGGCAACCACTCTCACTTTACCTCTGGAATTCAGCTCTTTGTTCAAGTTTGGATCAAGGTTACAATGAAGTCAGGAACTGAGTAGCCCTGGCAGAACCCCAACTCAATTTTAGTTAGCAGCTTATGCATTGCTGGTGCTGCTTGATATCACTGGCAACAGTTTTTTGCTGATAAATTGAGAGTAACGAATGACGGTAATTGATTGGGTTGTTCTATCCTGAGTTTTGGGGTTAGAAAGTACTTTGGCAATTTTCATGTTGTCATATAGATGCTAGTGTTGTAGTGTGTGGAAAGCCTGACTTGGGACACAGTTAACTCTGAAAGACAGATCTACAGTGCTATTGTTGGAATGTTGTCAGGGCCCATAATCTTTGCAGCACCCAGTGTCTGAAATCACCAATTGACATCATGTATCTTGCAAGGAATTGGTTGAAGAATGTTTTCTGTGATTCTGGGGACTTCAGGAGAAGGTCGGGTTTGAGCATCCACTCAGTACTTCGGGCTGAAGATGGATGCAAATAGTTCAGCATTATCTTGCTAGTCTCCTCCATTATTATGGACAGGGACAGTCATGGCACCTTCTCTTCCAGTGGTATGTTTAATTCTTCACACCATCAATAATGATTGAACTTGGAAGAAGGGCAGGCAGAAATGCAGATCTGAGCTATTAGTTGTGGATTGCTTGGCCCTTGCTATCACTTGTTGCTTATATCACTTAACAGGCGAGTAGTCCATTATAGTAACTTCAACAAGAAGACACGATACTTTTAGGCATGCCTGGTGCTGTTCCTGGCATGTCCTCCTCTATGCTTCTTTGAATTGTGTTATCCCCTCTCCCAGTTGAATGTAATGTTAGAGTCGGGGACATGCCAAACCACAAGGTTATAGATTCTGGTCAAATACAGTTCTGCTGCTGCTCATGTCCTACAGCATCTAATGAAATGCCTCATGGAGCTCTGTTCTTTTCAAAAATCTATCCTACTTAGCCTGGCAGTGTTGTTACACAAGATGGAGGATATCTTTATTGTGAAGATGGGTCTTGGTCTCATGAAGATTGTGTGATGTTTACTCCTACCAATACTGTCATGGGCAAATGCATCTGTAGCCGACAGATTGTTAAGAGCTAGGTCAAAGCTTTTCCCTTTGCTGGCTTCATCACTATCCGAGTGTTGAACATGGAGCAGTACTGATTCAACATCTGAGGGAGGTGGTGTCTGATGAAATCAGCAAGAGGTACTCTTGAACATGACCTGATTTCATCAGATTTTGCAGGTTCCAGAATCAGCATAGAAGACATTAAGGGCAATTCCAATCTGATTTTATGTCACAAACCCAACATCTGTTGATTTTGCCCTGCCTGTGGGATAGAACATTCCCAGGGATGATGATGATGATAAGATCTGATTCTGCATGAATGTGAATATCTTCGACTGAGTGGGATGGCTCCCCCAATTTTGGCACAATCTCATAGATGGTCATAAGGAGGTTTTTGCAGTGTTGATAGGGCAGTGTTTGCCATTCTAGTGCCTAGATTTATGCCAACTTGTCTATCCTATTACATTTCTTTTCTTGGACTTTACAGCAGTTCTTATATGGTTGAGTGGGTTGCGAGGTCATTTCAAGGGGCATCTAAGAGTCCATCATGTAGCTTTGTGTCAGAAAGGATCAAAGTTTTTTAATCGAAAGGATGTTTATGAACCAAATGAATTTTTACTGCAACTGACAATGTTTTCATGGTTGCCATTAATTTAATAATTGTTATTGCAGATTTATAAAAAAAAATCTCGGTTTATAATGTTACCAGCACAAGCGACACCATCCTTCTGAGCAATGGATTAATATCAGCTACAGTAACAGTAGCTGCTATTTCCTGGAGTAGTCAGCACAATTTTGAAGCTGTCGCCCCAATTCCAGAGCATAATTGACTACATCCATGGTTTCAACTGGGCTCTTGGTACAATCTGATGCTTTTTATCTCACCTAAAATGAATTGGTTTTAGTGTGTGGATGGTATTGGGCAGCAGCACAATTACACAGGCTGATTGATACTTGCTCCCACAGCAACTTGCATGGTATTAATTTTAAATGATTTCTCTGAACTAACTTGTTGAAAGTGAAAATAAAAGCCTTGAAGGATATTATTATCAAACTGCTGGGCTCCTTGTGTTAAGTGGCCTTAGCTTGATGCACTTTTGTGACAACCCTAGACTGAATCAAAGGGCAGGTGCAATAATACTGTCGCTGCAACAAGGATTATGGTCATAATGTTCCAGTACTAACTCCAGGCAATTTTTCAAATGTCTGAATAGGTTAACAGCTTTATTATAGTATGGTTTCTCCAAAACAGCTTTTCAGAATGATTTTCATTGATCACATATTACATAATTTTACAAGACCACAGCCCACAAATTAAAAACTAAAGCTGAGAAGTAAGAAGGAAGAAAATACCACAGAGAAAACAAAAGAGCCATAATGCCACAGTTACAGGAGTCCATTGGGATAATCCCCACTTCCATGGATGAGTACATCTCTTAAAAACACTCAAAAAGCTTGCTGAATGGTACAACTTCAATCACTCTGTCCCTCCACCATTTAGTCACAGTGGTGGCAATGTGCACAACTTGAAAGTTGCGGGGTTTCTTCCAAAGCACCTGCCAAACCCACAACTCTATCATCGAGAAGGACAAAAACCAGCAGGTGCAGCAGAATGTCATAGCCTACAAACTTCCTTCCAAGTCACACAACCATCACAGCTTGAAAATAACAGCCATGCATTTATCACTTTACAAAAATCCTGCAACTCCCTACACAATCAAACTATGGATGTACTTTCATTAAATGGACCACAGAGTTTAGCAAGAGCAATTCATCAGCACCTTCTCAATTAAGGACAGGAAATAAGTGTTGCATTTGTTGGCAGAACCCGCATTGCATGAACAAAAATACAGAAAGGCTTTTCTGCTAGTAAATCTGCTAAAGCACACTTGCATAATGTCTTCTTCAATATTTCAATTGCGATGTTCTTCTTGGCTTCCCTCTCAGTGATAAATAATATTTAATATTGAGAATAATAATATTTAAATACTGCTTTCAAGGTTAAATACGAATGATTTGTTTTCAATGTTATGTGAGAAGTGGCAGATTGTTTTGACGTGGTGCTGCCCTTGACACTTGTGTTTTATTTCAGATTTTCGAATCCTAATGCTCTCATACCCAAGTGCTTCTGTTGTGGAAGCAGTAAGTGCGTCGTCTTGCTGCACGTTTCAACTTGTTGTAAGGACTGTTGGCTCCAGGGTCCCCTAACTGTGTATTAGCAATACTTGGAAACATAAAAACTGTGTTTCATGCCTTTAAACACATAACATGTACCAATTTTGGATTGGGAATGGTGGTCATCTCCATAATTTGTTGGCATTTCTCAATTGTTCAAATCGCAATTCCTTAAGTCCTGATCTGGAAATCCATCTTTATTTTCTCAACAGAATCCCACAAATTACACTCTTAAAATTCTAACCTGAAAAAGAAATGAGAAAGCTATGGATAAAATTCAGCAGGAATAATGTATTTTTGAAAAATAACCTGCCAATATAGCGTTACAGAAAGAACTTCCAGGACAAATTTGAACAATGAGTCAGATTTTTTCATTTCTTATCACCCTCTATTGAACTTTTTGACACTTGTAGAAATAGATTTGAGTAATGGAAGCCCAGTAAAAATAAAGAGAAACTCCTTCCAAATTCAAGCTGTCGCGTGTTGGTTTTAGATTGCCTAAAATTCAATAGCACACAAAAATACACATTGTCAGATGCACTAGTTGTTAATCTAGATGTCCCTATTGGCCTCTTAAAGCGGTCAAGATGAGTATATTTCTGGCAGCTGTCTCATTCACTGTTCTTGGTGGCCTTGTATGTCCCTGGAACACAGCCACAGGTCATTTGAAGTATGCTGCACAATTGCACTGAGTCCTTGGAGACGACATAAAGGCCACAGATACTGTTCCTCTGAGAAATGAAATCATTTCCTTATGGCCAAAATAATCTCTTGACATTGTAGGGCACCTGGAAATTTTACTAGTATGGTGTTGTTACAACTTTCTGCAGCCCAAACGTTTTTCCTTCCTGCCCAGCTATGACAAAGTAATGCACGGAAAATGGAATTTAAGATGGGATAACAATGTTAACTCACATTCTGTGCAGCGATTCATGAATGTAGTGCATCACTATAGAACAATGATAATTTAACTGACTTACCCTAAACCTTCTAAATTAGTGTCTGTCTTTTTAATGAACTGGGAAAGCTTAATCTGCATGAGGTTAACTCACAACTGACCTTAGAATGAACACAGTCAGGGCACTACTTGAAATCAGTGAATAAGGCTTGGAGACCGGAATTGCACTGTGTTTTGTACCAACAGTTTCAAACTATAAAACTGGCCTGAAAATGGGTGAGATGCGCTGGAGCAAGACAAGCACAAATAGGCCTGTTGTCCTTTTGCAAAGAACGTCAGAAATGAAAGCAAACAAGACTTTATGCAAAAGGGATGAACCCACTTCCTTTGCAATGACACTTCACACTGTTCAACAATCACTCCTTAAGTTCTAGATGAGGTTTGCCACAGTAACTTTAGTGGAAGACTGGGAGAACTGAACCCAAAGAAATGATATAAATTGCTATTTATGCGACTCATTTAAGGATCATGCCAAAGTTACAGAAGTTCTTTGGGAATACCCCAGAAAATCAATGTTTAGTGCCATAATTGAATTTCAATGTAACTTTATTTGACCCAAGATTAATTTCCACCACCACATTCAGACGATCATCAAGTTCACGTAATTCTAGCTCAGCAACATTTTCTAACTGTCCTCCTTCCATAACTCATATGCAGCCTAAACCCTTTTCCATTCATTTGTGACTACAAGACTTGAATATTTACATTATTTTTCTTGGCTACCACACAGTGTTGTAATGTCCACAACTTTGAACTGATCTAATATTCTGTGTGTCTGAGCTTGACACAATTCAATTTTCCTTTTTGCTTGCTAACCTACGTTACCTCTTGGTTGGATTATGCCTCAAGTTTCAACTTTGTAAATCTTTCTGGTTCAATACCCTCCACATCTATAATGCCCTTAAGCTCTACAATCCTTCTCCAATATCCCTGAATTGTTTCAAAGCTAGCCTTCATGTATCTCCAATTTAATCAGTCCCAAGCTCATCTGTAAAGAGTAGAGAGTGAAACATTAATAGTTGCACAGTCAATTCCAAAACTGCTAGCTTTACAAGTTAAATGAAATTCATTTGTATCATCTCCTTTTGATTGGCTTGCTGGGTTTTAGCACTCAAGAGTGAAAGAGGCTTTTATCTGCAATGCAGCGTTGGTGCAAGTGTGGTATTTCAACTATCACCTTTGCCGCGCACTAGAGTTTGATCTCAGGCAAGCATATTAGGTACCTTATTTTCCACCACTATTCACCGACCAAGATTGAACTCTTATCCTTGATTAATCTTGAAATGGGATAACAGAAAAATGTCTCCCACTCAGAGTGGTGCATTTTCTCCCACAGTCCACCATAACCCCAGGAAATCAGAGATGTGTTTGTAATGCAATTCCCACTTTTCACTTCATCCTTTTGAAGCTTCCTTCACATCTCAGTGTGATACTCCAGGGTCTGTCTCTACCTCTTAATTCTTTAGGCAGTATGCAATTAAAAGTTCAATATGTCCATAGTTGGCGATCCAGGGTCATTATCTATGGTCATGACAAGGCTACAATCTCAAACTCGCTCCTGAAACCTTTCATTTAACAGGCTCAGAACACCATATCTCAATATCACAAGACCTCATGCTACATGGTTTTGACTTCTGATGATGCTACTGGGAATGCTAACCATTAAATTAAGTTCTCTATACAAATGTACATAGGCATTTAGAGCAGTCAGTTCATTTTCCTCTCAAAGGAGACTGTTTTCATATGCCCCTGTCTTCCTTCAGCCAATTACTTATCCACCTGTTATCGACAGATGCTACATAAATTTGCAAGTTGATGCTCAACCTGTTTAGACGTCTTCTAACTGCACCTTTCTTGGTCATGACGTCCTAATATCAGGCTCAAAGCCAGAACTTCTAAGCCTGCAGCAGTGGCGCTAACTGTTATGTCACAGGACCTCCAGCAGGTGAAGTACTGAATTCGTATACACTCATTGCAAGACAATTCTGCAGAATGCATCATCAGAAACATGCTTCAGCTGTGATTATATTTGGAACAGCATTTCTGCAAATTACAGATGGAAATAGGCAGTTTATGCGGCAACACATTTAAATTATTCATTCAGCAAATTATTGCAAACAGAAAGAGGGAAATACGTTTAACAAAATGGACTTCGTGTACAAAAAGTGATTAGCCTTCTGATAATGCTGTTGCCTCCAGGTAAAACTTTACTGCTGAGTTGCACATGCTTCCTCTACTGAGTGACAACACCGTGATATTTGAGAGAATATTTTATCAGTATATCAAATATTCTGGTTTGAATCATTATCACAACGTGCCATGTGTTGGTACACTGAGTCTACAAGTTTGGATCAGACTAATGACAGAATTGAATGGGTTCCCTGGAACAAAACGTATTTGGGATTGTGGTTTGTTACAGCATTTATATAAACAGTATAGTCTGATTAGTTTCTTTTGGCCCTGATCAAGCAAAATCCCCATGTTGTGCTGTTGGAGGGATGATTTCCTTTAGTCTCTTTTTCTAACAAAATAGATCTTTTGCCATAATTCAAAAGTAAGGTGCAAGTCAAGAGTGTGATACAATAATCTACTGCTCACTCAGTAAGTGCATCTCCAACAGCACTTCAAGAATTTGGACACCATCCAGGACAATTCAGTCGACTTGACCGGCACCATCCGCCACCAAAGTTCAATTCCTCCATCAGTAACTCACAGTGGCAGCAGTGTGTACTATCTACTGCTTGTGCTGCAGTAATTTAGCAAGGCTCCTTCAAAAGCAGCTTTCGAATCCACAACGCCTATAACCTATGAGAACAGCAGATGTATGGAGTGACATCTTCTAAAATGTAGGAGTAAATTACTGCACATGCTTGAATCTGTACAGAAAACGACAAACGCTGGAGATCACAGCGGGTCAGACAGCATCCATGGAGAGAGAGCTAGCTAATGTTTTGAGTCTAGATGACTCTTTATCAGAGCTGAAGTGAAATGTGGAGGGCACAGCTTTTGTACTTTGTTTGGAGTGGGATGGTGAATGTGGGTGTAGTGGGTGTAGGTTGCTAGTGGAGAACAGATGGTGATAGTTCAGATTAAGTCATCAGGATGTGAGAATGGCAGAGCAATGGTGTATCTCCTGCTAGACTGGAAAGGACAGGCAATTACACTGGGATAGTGAGAGGGGAGAAATATAATGACAACAGAATGTAAAAAACTAAATGAAAGGTAAGAAATAATTCATAATTTGAAGGTGTTGAACTCAATATTAAGTCCAGAAGGCTGTAAAGTGCCTAGTCTGAAGATGAGATGTTGTTTCTCCAGTTTGCACTGTGATTCATTGGAACATTGCAGCATGCCAAGGACAGACAAGTGGGCATGCGAGCAGGGCGCTGTGTTAAAATACACAAGATTGGAGGAGGTACATGTGAAATCGCTGTTTCACCTGAAAAAGCTGTTTAAGCCCTTGGATGGTGAGCAGGGAGGAGGTGAAGGGGACAGGCGTTGAACATGCTGTTGATACCTGGAAAGGTGCCATGGGAATGGGGCTGGTGTTGGTGGTCATGGAATGGACAAAGGTGTCTCAAAGGGAACAATCCCAGCAAAATGCACACAGGGTAATTGAGGGGAAGATGCATTTTAGTGGTTGTTTTCACTCAAGTTGTTTGAAATGGTAAAGAATGATCCTTTGAACATAAAGGTTGGTGGGATGAAAAGTGAGGACAAAGAGAACTCAATCATGCTGTGAGTGATGGGAAGGGGTAAGGGCGGAAGCACGGGTGATAGGTCAGATGCTGTTGACAGACCTGTCAACCACAGTAGGTGGGAAGCCATGGCCATGGGAGAAGCAAGCCAAGTCAGCAACGTTGACCTATCGCCCATGTTTCCATCTTTCATTATGAACTGAAACTGTCTTATCATTCTTTTCCTTTTGCTGGGTCAAAATCCTGGAATTCCATTCCTGCAGCACCCTAGGGGTTCTCATAGCCCAAGAACTATAGATTAACAACAGGAACATCACTAATACCTTCTCCAGGTTAATTAGGGGTAGCAATAAATGATGAAATAGACACGTCACTCACATCAACAAATTTAAAAAATGACAAAGAGTAAATCATTCAGCTGCTCAAGCCTGTACAACAAATTGATGTTTTCACAGATGATACTTCAATTCCACTTTCCTGACCATACACCAAAATCCATCTTTGCTGCAAATATTTAAGACAACATAGCATCCACAACTATCTAAAGAGATTCCGCCCTCCCCCCACCCCCCACCCCCAACTCCCCGCATCTGAATCCTAAATGTCAAATTTCCTTTTATCTTAAGACTGTGCATCCATTATCAAGATTTCCCAGACGGGGGAAGCAATTCCTTTCAAGCAACAGATTGAATTTTTCCCAGAGGTATTCTTGTTCCTGTAATGAAAAGAAAATGCATTCAGTTTACACTTTTACACCTTTCAGTTGAATTGGCTTTGCTTTGAAGTGAAATCAAAAAAGATTGTGGTGCTCAGATTTGCATTAAATCAACCATAATCAGCCCACCAAATGGTTTCAGAAAAATCATCCACATTCAATTCTTTGTCCAGTCACAAAGGTTCAACCCTTCCAGAGTTTATTTCTCGTGATAAAGTCTAGCACAGAAACAGCCTTTCCTCTTCTAATTGTCCATTCTCTTGCCCCCAACTTCAAATTGTCAGTCGACTTCACCAACTCAATTCTTCATGCCAGCCAATTAAGAGTTGCTACTTTTCCTCAAATCAGTCAAGGCAGAACTAATCTTTTCCTTGGTCATGATCAAGCTCTTGTGTAGGGTGAAAAGGGTTACCTCTATTTAGGATAATACCTAACAAACATTTGTAAGAGCTGAAAGAACTATCGATACTGGGAACAGAAACAAAAACAGAAACTACTGGAAAAATTTAACAGGCCTGGCAGTATCTGTGGACAGAAATCAGAATTAAAGCTTTGGGCTTTTTGCAGTGCTCCAGTGAAGCTCAGTGCATGCTAGAAGAATAGCATCTCAGTTTCTGTTTGGAAACATTGAAGTCTTCTGGACTCAATACAGAGTTCAACAATTTTCGGGCTTGAGGCACCTTCTCCCATGTCCTTACCCAACTCCCATGAAGCAGGGGGTCTGCTATCACAGCCAACCAATTGTTAGCTACTAATACTCCCCATTAGTAGCTATTTACTCTCCTGGGCTGACTGTTATTCACTCCTTTTTCTGTCCAACCGTTATTCTGTCTTTGAGCTCTATCTCCACCTAGTGTTTACTCTTTATTTCCTCCATTCCATTGTATTTTCTGCATAAAAAAACAACTTTTTCTTAGCTACCATCAATTCTAAGGAAGAGTCACTGAACCCAAAACATTATCTCCAATTTCTCTCCATAGATGCTGTTGGACCAGTTGAGCTTTTCCAGCAATTTCTGTTTTTGTTTCTGATTTCCAGAACACACAGTTCTTTGGTTCCTACCGATGCACGTTAGGTATTATTATTCTAGATATAGTTAACTTTTTTTAGCTCTATAGGGAATAGAGAGAAGAGAGACCATGACCAGGATAAAGACTTGCTCTTTTTGTTCCTACAAAAACATAAAGTGGAACAAGCCTGAAGAAAAGATCACAAACAGGAGAGTGTCAAGGGCAAAGGGCTGCAGGGCTAATCAAGTCACTAGTTCATAGAGAAACCTTGCACAATGCTGCAAAATTGTGGGGATAACCCACAGCGGGAAACATGGTAAGTTGAATAAAATACATTGGCCACAGTAGAGATTGCTACAAAATGATAGAGATGGGTAATTTTTTTAAAAAAGGGCCAGCAGAATTGTGTGGAAGGAAACAGGACATATTCAACATGATTCAAAAGGTCACAATCAGCAGGAGTTGACACAATTAGTACTAAAGAGCATCATGGATGCCAAGAGGGAGATGTCATTTCAGAGCTTGGTCAGTCATTCAGGCCACAGCCGCCTATAACTGCCTAGGAAAAAGCAATTGCTGAAAAATAAAAATTATTCTTCCATGGGGAAATTGTGGACATACAAGGCAAACTCTGTTCAACTCATATCATGGCTAATGCCAAGTAAACTGTTTTAAATCAGATCTTTGCAAGTGTCACAGCTCAGGTGCAAGCTTTCATGAGAGGCTGCCATCTCACTCTAGTATGCTCACCTTTCAAGCAAAAAGTCAGGGAGCAGATATATCCTAAATGCCCTCAGGAGAACAGAGGGATACTGTTGGAGATTGTAGCCTCATGCACAATAACCTTGGAGGTTATATGGGATGGGTGATGTACAGTGATTGGGTTATGTAGGTGTTGGATGTGGGGCAGGGTGTATGGATTAAGGGGTTACCTATACATTTAATAATACCATAAGACCATAAGACAGAGGAGTGGAAGTAAGGCCATTCGGCCCATCAAATCCACTCCGCTATTTAAAGCTTGGCTGATGGGCATTTCAACACCACTTCCCTGCACTCTCCCTGTAGCCCTTGATTCCTTGTGAGATCAAGAATTTGTCGATCTCTGCCTTGAAGGCATCCAACGTTCCAGCCTCCACTGCACTCTGCGGCAATGAGTTCCACAGGCCCACCACTCTCTGGCTGAAGAAATGTTGTCTCATTTCAGTTTTAAATTTACCCCCTCTAGTTTTAAGGCTGTGCCCACGGGTCCTAGTCCCCCTCGCTAACGGAAACAACTTCCTAGTGTCCACCCCTTCTAAACCATACATTAACTTGTAAGTTTCTATTAGATCTCCCCTCAACCTTCTAAACTCTAATGAGTACAATCCCAGGATCCTTAGCCGTTCATCATATGTTAAACCTACCATTCCAGGGATCATCCGTGTGAATCTCTACTGGACATGCTCCAGGGCTAGTATGTCCTTCCTGAGGTGTGGGGCCCAAAATTGGACACAGTATTCTAAATGGGGCCTAACTAGAGCTTTATAAAGCCTCAGAAGCACATCGCTGCTTTTATATTCCAACCCTCTTGAGATAAACGACAACATTACATTCAATTTCTTAATTACGGACTCTACCTGCAAGTTAACTTTTAGAGAATCCTGGACCAATACTCCCAGATCCCTTTGCACTTCTAATAATTGCTACTGAGTGGGTATAAGGAGCTAACAATAAAGCACATGGAACTGGAATGTATAGGTATTTCCTTTCTCACTGTCTCCTGCACACAGGCATATTTAAAATATCCAAACAATGTTCATTGATGTGGACCATGTTTTATTGACAACCCAGACATGATCTTATTAAATTCCCTTCAAGATTATACACTTCTTACTCATGCTAGTTTATGCTGGTCCTGTTCCTTCCCCCTCAATTAAATACATTCTCTCTCCCTTGTTCAGCAATGCCTTTCCTTCTACCTCCCTCACTCCAAAGTGTGGCACCCACACTCTATCACCTTCTCTCTTCTTTATTATTTGGGAAGGAATTTTGCCTCAAGTCTCTCCTGTTCAATGTCTGCTGTTGACATCCTTAAATATTCTCAACCGATAATACCATAATTTTTGTTTGCAAACAATATTGCAAAGAAAACATCATTAAATTGCCACAAATATCTCAGCAACAGGCCCAGCAATCACTTCCCTAGGTTCTCACAGAGTTCAAGGGTACATCTGGTCAGGTCCCATGGATTTATCCATCTTTATGCATTTTAAGATGGCCAGCACTTCCTTCTGTCTAATATGGAGATTTTTCAAGATGTCGCTATTTATTTCCTCACATTCGTTATCATTCATATCCTTCTCCACAGTAAACGCTGATGCAAAATATTCTTCCAGTAGGCAGCCTTGCTGATCTGTAAGGTTACCCTTATGTCCTTAATGTATTTGTAGAATCCCTTTAGAGCCTCCTTAACCCTATTTTCCACTTGTCCCCTTTATGCCTGAAATGTCAACTTTTGTGCTCCTAAGATGCAGCTTGGCCTGCTGTGTTCATCCAGCTCCACATTCTGTTATCTCGGATTCTCCAGCATTTGCAGTTCCCATTATCTCTCTCCTCTTTATGTCCCCCTGATTTCTCTCTAAGTATACTCCTACAGCCTTTGTAGTGTTCTAGGGAATCACTTGGTTTCTGCTATGTGTAACCTGACATGTGCATCCTTCTTATTCTTGACCAGAACCTCAATTTCTCCAGTCATCCAGCTCACCCTACAACTGCTACCCTTGCCCTTCACCCCAAGAGGAACACACTGTGTTTAGCCTCTTGTTATCCCACTTTTGAAGGCTTCCCATTTTCCAGCCATCCCTTTACCTGCGAATATCCGATCCCAGTCAACTCTTGAAAGTTCTTGCCTAATACTGTTAAAATTGGTCTTCCTCTAATTTAGAACTTCAACATTTAGGCCTAGTTTCTCCTTTTCCATCACTATTTTAGAACTAATAGAATTATGGTCACTGGCTCCAAAGAGCTCAGCTGCTGACACCTGCCTTATTTCCCAAGAGGAAGTTGAGTTTTGCACTTTCTCCAATAGGTCCATCCACATACTGACTCAAACAATTCTCTTGTACACACTTAACACATTCCTCTCCATCCAAGCCTTTAACATTGTGGCAGTCCCAGTCTATGTCAGAAAACTTAAAATCCCCTATTATAATCACCTTATTATTCTTAGCTATAGCGAGAGGAGTCGAATAGACCGGGGCTATTTTTACTGAAATGTTGGAAGCTGAGGGGCGACCTTATAGAGGTTTATAAAATCATGAGGGGCATGTATAGAGTAAGTAAACAAGGTCTTTTCCCCCAGATGGGGGAGTCCAAAAATAAAGGGCGTAGGTTTGAGGTGAGAGGGTCAAGATTTGCAAGGGAGTTATGGGGCAATGTTTTCATGCAGAAGGTGGTGCATGTATGGAACCAGCTGCAAAAGGAAATGGTGGAGGCTGGAACAGTTACAACATTTAAAAGACATCTGGATGGGTATATGAATATGAAAGGTTGAGAGGGATATGGGCCAAATACTGGCAAATGGGACTAGATTTATTTAAGATATCTGGTCAGCATAGATGAGGTGGACCGAAGGATCTGGTTCCGCACAGTATATCTCTATTGCTCTAAGAGTTGAGAGGGTCCTCGCATATGCTGACTAATCAACACAAAATGTGTGTTGCATTCCAAAACATTAATAAACCTCTTTGGATTAGCCAATTAAAAGTTTAGTCAATATCCCCTTGTGATTTTGTGCCATACATTGTTTTAGAGTGATCCTGTGAAGTGTGTAAGGAAGTTATATTATGTTAAAGGCACTACACTAATATAACTTGTCAAGTTAAAATGCTAACACTTGGTATCTGTGTCTTTTGTTATAAATAAAAAAAATCATAATATCAGCATCTTAATGCAAGATGGTAAAAAATCAGATGTGTTTGTATGAAGTGTTTAATGGCAGAAAACCTGTTCTTCTTTCCAAATTAATACACATTTTGTGAAGACAAACGAAAGTCAATCCTCATGCCAAATAGCCAACTATAAGAAATCCCACAAGAGATCCACTCAATATATAAATGAGTTCGCACTTGCTGCTTGCTTTCTGTCTGTTACAGCTATCTGCAGAATGTGTCACAATCCAGACATCTCAATCTCTGTTTAAATGTGTGTCACAAATCAAGTGGAAAAAAAGACACAAATAGTAATGACTGGCAAAGTACAGAAAAGCTCTCTAGGCATATACAATACCAAACAACAGCAGTCACTCAGTTTGACCTTCTTATAAACTGAGTCAAGGCTTCTGCACTCCAGCCTGAATAACAATTAAACTTTCACTGAGCGTACCCACTGTTCACTACAAGAGTGTAGAGCCTTAAATGCAAAGTCCCCATTTCAGTTGATGAGTAATGCATTATAATTTACTTAATCTTTCTTGTCTGAAGGTTGGGCAGTAATTAAAGCAGCTCGTTGAATTGCTGGAAGTGCAACAAAAATAGAAATCTGAGAAATGCTTCCAGATTGTTTTCAGGATCAACATTGTTTAGATTCCTGCTTCGAACGGGTAACTACTCGATATTAATGTATATGGGGCCATTGGCCCAGCATATCATTTCCCATTCGGATGGAGTGCATAGTATCTAATATCAAGAGCATTCATGTAAAATGATTACATAAAGTTGGTGATTAGTCACAAGTGTCCTGAAAGGCATGAGAAGAATAGAGTATCACATAATTTGGAGGAATCCTAAAGTACTTGTGGACATATCAAACTTTTATTGTTTTTCCAGGAAAAAAATGAACATGCATCCAATAGATAGATGGATTTAAATTCATTAGATACCTAGAAAGAAACGAACATCTGTGGCCTAGTGCAAAAGTTGACAGAGCTGCCTCAGAGGTTGGTCATGCAATAGCTTGATATGGGTACACCCATGGAATTAGACACGATATACAATGTCCCAGATAACACTATCACCATCCCTGGGTATGTTCTGTCTCATCATCAGGACAGACCCCTGTACAGGTGGCTGAGCAATGAAATACAGTTGGGAAGGAATTGCTCTGGGCAAATTCCTGAAGAAGGGTGCAGATTGTAAGCTGTGTGGAATTGAGTATTCCCAATCATGTAGCACTATCGCCATGCTAAATGGACCTAGCAACACAAGATTGGCCAATCACGAAGGGCTGCGGACCATCATCAGCAGTAGAATTGTGCACCATAACATATTTTAATCTCTTGGCCTGGCATATCTATCACTTTACCATTACGATCAAGCTAGAGGATCAACCTTGGCTTGACAAGGAGTGGAGGAGGACATGCTAGGAGCTACACCAGGCACACCTAAAAATGGGGTGTCAACCTGGTGAAGCTACAACACAGGACTACTTGAGTGTTGAACCGCATCAGTCGTCAGTGATAGACAGGGCTAAACAATTTCACAGCCAACATATGCAGTGTAACCTCCTTCCATAATAATGAATGGTGGTGGCCAATTAAGTAAATCATTGGAGAAGGGGATTCTGCAAATATTCCAAACCCTTATGTTCAGAGATTCCAGTAAATCAGTAGAAAGGTAAGACTGGAAAACTTGGAGCTCTTCGGGCAAAAGGCTAAATGCCTAATCTAACGCTGCCTCCTCCAGAAGTTTGATTGGAGTATATTTTGATAAAAGAATGCACTCTGGATGAAGACATGTTGTGTATATTCCACTCACAAAAGGGAAAAGATCAGGAGAGCCAAGATTAAAAGCCAGCTCCATGCTGACCATTGCATTAGCAGTCTGGAGTCTCAACCAGGATCTGATCATAACAAGTGATATTAAAGAAAAGTCCATGGGTGGCATATTAGCACACTAAAATCATGCTTCATAAATCATGTTGCTGCAAATTTTTCATCATTGCTGCACGTAGTTGTTACATTCCCTCTACTGTGCCATCTAGGAAAAATGGAGGGACTAGGTGCATTAAAAAGTCAGTCAATCAGGTTGAATGCACAACACCAGCCAATAAGCTTATATGGCGATAACCCCATCCACATGCAACCAGCTCATAATTGGGAAGAGAAACCTCTGACAGCATCCCAATCTCATTTTTGTTAGATTATGCCATGAGGGAGCATGTGGCAGGGGCCCAAGCCACCTAATCAATGACACCTATGTACATGCCCAAGTTACTTTAAGGGCATGAGCTGTTAGAGCTTGGACAAGGGGAGAAAAAAAAATCATCACTCAAAAGAGTTTCAAATGTATTTTAGTGACTGTGAATATTTGAGATTTCAGATGGGTATGAAACACACTACCTCTTCGTAGAACATTACATACAATATAAAAAGGTGACCCAATAAAAATTCTGTGCTGCATAAGTGGCCATCTGAAAGCCAGCCCCAAAGTCTGCCATTACTCTCAAGTGACCCTGTCATAAAGCACGCGTTATTGAGAGCGTTGAGTTGTTATGTGAGAGGTTAGCACATGTTACATGATGATATCTGTGCCGGAATTTGAATTTCCCATAAAGCTGCTTTACAACTAACTTGACCTCAGCATTCTGTACACAGAGGGGACATTAAAACAAGAGGGTTACAGTAGTACAGATGGAATCTATTTTGTCAATATGTTTGGCTGGCACCACTAGCAGTGCCAGCAATGTCAGGGCTGATTGTAGGTGCTGCTAAGAATATGGACTCAGGATGAAGACAGCCATAATCTCTGGAAGAAGCTCTGTGTTTTGAATAGAAAGGGCAAGGCGGGGTGGTGGGGAGGGGAAGAATGCACAGAGGTAGTTTGGAGGACAAGTGAGGAGGATTCTGGGTGTGAAGGAGATACTCCTGATTTGTACAGCCATTTCAAAGGATATTTTCCCCCTGCTAACAAAGTTGAGTGGAAATAAAAGCTTCACATTTGCCTGCCTACAAGATAAGTCAATATTCAGGTCAACTGGTTTGTTGACAAGGTTAATGGCTATGTTTCAAAATGACATTGGGCTTCTGATTTTGGTACCTGCCCACCTACCTTATGTAGGGACTGAGTCAGGGTTTGGTGATGAGCTAGCCACCCTTATTTTTAACAAATTCCTCCTTTGCTTCTTCTCCCCCATGCCCTGACTGAAGACGTGCCCGGCAGCGGTGCGACAAAATCCAGTCCAAAACTTTCATTGAAACGGAAATCATCCGAGCACTTAGCAGACCTTTCTTTTTGTTGATCTGATGCCATCTTCTGGTTCCTTTATGATGATTATCTGGAATAAATGTACCAAGATAAATGCCTGATTTAATCCTCCTACGCTCCTACACCAAACTCAATGATCATTTTTAATATTCACATCTGTTTTATTTAAGCCAAAGGGGAGGGCAGATCCACCATTGTCAATTCTCCAGTAAATCCTCCCTTCCATCCCTTGGCTTTGCTTAAATACCGACGATCTTCCAGCTGTAAATTTAAAAAGATTAATTTTTCTTTGCTATCTCCGCAGCTGCCAGGGTGCCTGACCTTCTAAGTGTTTTCCAGAATTTTCCAATTTCAATAACTAAATTAAAATCATTGCAGGTTTAACACACAGTGGCATATGAAGTAATCGCACTTAGGACTGCTGACATCTTGATTGGCGAGTCAAATGTCTTCAGCAACGGCTGCCACATTATTACGCGGCCCAGCTCACATTTGCTGCTCGTAATCTAATTCCCAGATTTAACCAGCATTTGAGTTTTTTTTAAGGAAAGAAAGTCTGATAAGTAAGCATGAATTCTTTTCTGCCACTGCAATTCAGTTGACACCTTTAGTCAAATGGTGTAGACTTGATTAAGGTATAGGATTCTATTTCATTGTCTAGGACATAGATTGACAACTACGCAAAGCCAGTAAGTAAAAAATTTGACGTGAGCTCCTTAAGATGCCCAGTTTGTAAGCTGCTGCAGGTTTCAGTTGAAAATAATCATTCCAGCCCACTTTAACCTCAGTAATTTGAATTCACTGTGTTCATTGATCTTCATAGAAATCCCCGCTGTCAGCTCATGATTATTCTGGTTATTTCTTGCAGTAAAGACTTTTTCACCATGTTCTTATTTTATCCTCATTATTTGATACAAGAAATCCTCTGAGAAAATATCTGGGGGCAAATAGTAGCTCCTTGGCCTTGAAAAAGAACTCACTGTTACACAAAAATAGTGTAATGCCAAATTAATCCTGCAGGGCCAATTAATCTAAAGAAAACCCATAGGTTCAACCATGCTAAATCAACTGCAATATGATGAAAGAAGATGTTTATAACTAAAACAAATTTCAATAAGAGCACCAAACCCCCAAGAAAAAAAATCTTTTAAAGGATCAAAATCAACTGTCGGGCTTGAGACTGAAGTTAAACACCATAAAGTATGAAGATAAAATTATCCTTGGCTACAGAACACATTAATGCAATAACATTTAACCTTGAAACATTGTGTATGGATGGCTAGCATTGTAGTTTTAGATTATAGTTCAGGTAATTGTTCATGCACTTATGATCGATGATTATTGATTGCCCTGTGGTCGTTAAAACAAAATAAAACCATCATTGCCACCCAGACATTAACATTATAAGGGCATGCGTGGCTTATAAATTTGCATGTAATTGCTGCTACTTTTAAAACTTTGGTGAAATTATTTTACAATTTAGAACAATTTTAGTCGCAGTCAACTGATTTTTTTTCCCTTTTAAACGAACAGGGTTGCGATTTAGTCGCGATCTTGATTAACGAAAGTCTTTCTGTGCTGAGAGTGGCATTTATAGAGGCAGGATCATAAAGTAAGTAAAGATAGTGAACTCATTAGAGAAAAAAAATGACTGGAAGTAAATGCCCAAAATAGCTTTAATTGTCTTTGTTCATTAAAAAGACATCTTCAATTGCACGTGAATTAAACATATGAACCCTCAATTAGGCTAGAACTGCAGAGCTGCTTTCCATTAAATGAAAAAAATTGAGAAAAAATGCCTTTAATTTGAAGCAATTGATCACTGTATCCTTGAGCTTAAGCAGTTATGAATTAGTAATAGCAAGATATGACTACTTTTTTAACAGCTGACTGTAATAGCAGAAGTAGAAATGCCATCTTTTTAATAGCTTTTGGTCCTTCCGAATCTTGAGTTGATATCAGTCTACTTCAATTGTCATGGTGTACAATGTAGATCTAAGACTGTCAGCAGTTACTGTGAATCAACCAAAGCAAGTGCACCTTACGGAGTAGGTTCTCAACCCAGTTCTCAAAGATTCCACTTTGTGCAGCTTTTGCTTTTCACAAGAAAATCAGAACCAATGCAAATTTTGTGCACATTAACTGTCATTTAACCCAAGCTGTTCAGTCATTCCATAATAACTTACACCACCCTCCTCCATTACCCCCACATCCCTTGGTTCTACTGGTATCTAAAAAGATTAGGGGAACGCTGAATTGAATATACTCAATGACAACACAACCACAGCCCACTGCGGAAAAAAAAATGCCCAAAGGGCCAGAAATTTGCCCAGATAAAGGAAGATCCAGGAATACTGAGACAGGACGCAGATTTAAAGAACAGCCATCTATCCAATTAGTTCTATTCAATGAGATTACTCCCTATCTAAAGTGAGAACACTCTGTTCAAGTTGGTAAAGAGTAATTTTCTGATGTGCAATTGACCCATGAAACCAAACAGATATTTTTGTCAGTCAAACCTAATTTAATCATAAACTGTTGATGTTTGAGATTTCTGTGCAGCACAGTGGAAAAATGTTGTAGATCAAATAGTTTAAAAGTTCACAATTAGTATGTACCTGATTGCCATTAAATTGCATAACATATAAGACTTCATTTTGGACCATTGCACAATCCTTTAAAAAAATCACTTAGCTGGGCATGGAATCGCTTTCCACTGCTTTTTAATTATATCAGTTATTAGATCTTGCATACACTCTGGTATTATCACAAAGTTGCAGGCTAGCATAGGAACCTAACACCTCCAAGGGATATCACTTGGCATCTTCCTGGTAAGACAACTTATTGCAGTGTATTTCAAAAGATATGGTAAACAGAGCCATGTTCCAACTTTTGTACACAATCCTCTTGCACATAAATATTATTGCAGAAACACTGAGGCTCAATTGTCTACTCTGAATTAGCTAGGCACAATGTCTGCATAAGGCACCAAAATTGGGGGCATTGTAGACCGCAAAGAAGGCTTTTCAGGATTTAAAAAGGAATCTTGATTCAATGGGTTCACAGGCTGAAAAATGGCAGATGGAGTTCAAACTGGATAAATGCAACAAATTTGCATTTTGGTACAATGGTAGGGCTTATACAATTAATGGCAGAGCCTTGGGTAGTGTTGTAGAACAGAGCGACCTAGGGGTGCAGTACATAACTCTTTAAAGTTTGCATCACATACAGGCAGGATGGTTAAAAAGGTGTTTGCTACACTTGCTTTCATTGCTCAGTCCTGTGAGTATAGAAGTTAAGGCATTATGCTGAGGCTCTGCAGGACATTGATGAGGTCTGTTCTGGAAAATTCATTCAGTTCTGGTCGCCCAGTTATAGACCGGATATTATCAAGTTGTAGATGGTTCAGAAGAGCCTTACCAGGTTGTTGCTGTGTATGGAAAGTTTGAGTTATAAAGAGAGGCTGGATAGGCTGGGGCTTCTTTCACTGAAGCTTAGGAGGTTGAGAGGCGACCTGATAGAAGTTTATAAAATAATGAGAAATATAGATAGATTTGATGACAATTGTCTTTACCCTAAGATGTGGGATTTCAAGAGTAGGGGTCACATTTTTAAGGTGAGAGGAGAGAAATTTTAAGAAAGACATGAGGCAATTTTTTTACCTCGGAAGGTGGTTCGCATGTGGAATGAGCTTCCTGAAATGTAATGTAATGCAAATGTACATCAATTTCTGGGAGTGAATATGTCCACAAACTAGCTTTGTGACTCTTTAAAGAAAAGCTAAGCAATTTCCCACTCTCGAGTCTGTTGAAAGGAAGTACGGACGGCACCCAACGTGTTTTCTTAGATGCAGGTCACTTATAAACTTCTTGTGTGGAGCCTTTCACTGCATGGATGTGAGATTTCAAATCTTAAAATTAATATGAAGATAACAGCTATTAAATTGTCATCCTAGTTAAAGGGAATACAACCAAATGGACAGAGTGAAGAAGTACTAAGTAAATTTAAATTCAGGAATAATCAAAATCTCATGGGCATTTAGCTGAAGAAGTGGATTTTGTATAAAAGAGGTTGAAGAAGTGCACTCTTTCTCATCCTGTTAGTCTACTTCTAACTGATTGATATTTCATACCCAGTTATCAGAATAATGAATTAAGTACTTATTTTAAAAATTCTAAATCTATCACACATGTTTTTTTTGAGTTGTGAAGCTAGGACATTAGATATAAAACTCACTACACTGCTTAAAATAAAAATTAATAAATATTATCATAAATAACCCTAATACAAACTAATTGAAAGAAAAAAATATTCTGCAGAGATTAACTTCGGGAAAAACTGTTTTGCCAATAATTATTAGTTTTTGACCAAAGAAAGGATATAAAACTACAAAATATGCTCAGTGGTTTTTGGTCAATATCTTGCTTTATTGACAGTTGTCACTAAGCATAGACAGTTATCACTGGATCTTTAAATGATGTCTCAGGAACTCTCATGTTTACAGTCAGAAGGTTCACCCTGAAAATAATAACGTCATCTAATGTTTCATACCTTTGAAGTTTAGTCACTTTTGTAATGTAAGAGAGACTGCAAATAGCCATGATATTGAGTCAATCTATTGCTTTTTCTCTTTCTATCTGTTGCTAATGTTGGGAAGAAAGTAAACCTTCATGTATGGGCTCCTTTTGCAACTTCCCAAATTGATTGTTGCTGATGGTTTTCTTAACATCTTAAGAAATAATTGATTTCATCTGCTTGCCTTCAGAAATGCAAATGAAAATAAATGCTTTAAAGTCACTTAATTTAATGAATGCACTACCCTGGACGTGTAGAGGAAAATTGAAGCTATCTGTTGCTTGTAAAGTGCCACAATACTGGCATTTTAACTAATAGTCTAAATGAAAAGTGAGACACAAAAAAAGGGAGGTGTTAAATTTCACTGTAAGCATACTGAATTACCCACTGGTAATTAGTAAATTTGTTTTGAACTTTTGCTCTTGCTTCTTAATTCCTGTTGCCGACAGTGAACAAGATATTAATACTTGATTCTTCAATTTCTCTCAGATCTAAGGCTGCCAAAATGATTAAAACATGGATATCTGTCATTCCATTTGGTCAGTAATGCTTTAGCATTTTATGCATTTTGGAGAGTTTTTTTCAATAAATTTGCACTCCAACATAATTTGCTGTTAGTTATTCCTCTGAAGACAGTAAATTATGCTGGAATAAGCATATCAGAATATAAGAACAAGGAGGAGGAATAGGCCATCTGGCTTGTCGAGCCAGCTCTGCCATTCAATAAGATCATGGCTGACCTTTTTATAGACTTAGTTCCACCTACCCGCCTGATTGCATTGAAGCATAATTCCCTCGCTGTTCAAAAATCTTTCTATCTTTGTCTTAAAAGGCATTCAACAAGGTAGGCTTAACTACTTCACTGGGCAGGGAATTCCACAGATTAATAACACTTTAGATGAAGAAGTTCCTTCTCAGCTCAGTCCTAAATCTGTTTTCCCTTATTTTGAGGCTATGCTGCCTAGTTCTAGTTTCACCAGCCAGTGGAAACAACCTCCTTGCTTCTGTCTTATCTGTTCCCTTCATAACTGTATATGCTTTGAGAAGTTGCCCCCTTATTATTCTAAATTCCAATGAGCATACTGCCAGTCTACTTAATCTCTACTCATTAACCAATCCCTTCAACCTTAGGTTATAAAATGATGGGCTATTTGACTGTGGGGCCATGATTTCTGATCTTCCACTGACTTTACGCAAAAACTCACAACAAACATAATTGTGACCAGTAACAATTGCCTTGCTTTTTACGTCTCTCCGGCCTAGAGATGGAAAATAGTGTAATAAAAAGCCATCATGTTCAAGTGATGGATTAAAAAACACAAGCTTTCCTCTTCAGTTCATCTTTGACAAAAATGTCACAAATGTCCCAAATCTAGTCACAAACAATAATAGTCATGATGAGGTCTATCAGGTCTATACAATGAACTGCAACTTATGTAATTTTTAAATAGGCCTGCCACTGAAAACTTGCAATATTCATACTTGGTCTTGAAAGTATGCTTGAAAGTATTTATGCTGGCAAACAAATTTAAAAATTGCCAGTCTAAGAATTTTATAATGCAAATTGAGCTCACAATTTTGGCACACAAAAGTTTTCATGCATTTACTGAAATAGATATTATTGAATATGAGACAGAATATTCTCTCTCCGTCTACTTTTAGGGACTTCAATATATGGAGTGGGTTTAGGAAAAGAGTGAAGGCGTTGTGGTGGTGTTTGGGAATGATTTGTCTGCCTTTGGGCCTTTTGAGGGGCTCAAACACTAATTATCGCTGAATCTCCTCTGGTTTCTAAAGCATTGCATGTGCTCAGTCAATGTTACTGGCCAGTAATTCTCGTGCTTCAATGAAGCCATTGAGGACAGTTTCCTGAACACCCTAAGCCCCTCAATGAGAACCAAGCCTGGTAATGATGTGTGATTCTTCACATGATAGAACTGCCTGCAGTCCATCGGTTGCAAGCATTCTTGCCAGACTTGGTGAAATTACAGACCTGAGATAATGGGAACTGCAGATGCTGGAGAATCCAAGATAACAAAGAGTGAAGCTGGATGAACACAACAGGCCAAGCAGCATCTCAGGAGCTCCTGAGATGCTGCTTGGCCTGCTGTGTTCATCCAGCTTCACACTGTATTATCTGAGATTACAGACCTGCTGGTCAACTTAAAGGCAGAGCCTGAGGTTCCATGGCATCCTTTGGAATCATTAACTGGACCACTGCTGCTCCGTTAACATTTTAGCACCGCATAAAATTCAGCCTGAATATTTATTTACAGCAAAGACCAGTCCTTCAAAATAAAATCAACAATTTTCGTTGGAATGCCTTTGATCCATGGATTGTGTCTTATATAACAGTAATATTTGCGACAATTAACTTCGTTCTTCCATGCTAAGCTAACAGTGATTAATATTGTGGACCATAATTATTCAACTCTTGCAATGATCAGATAAATAGGATCATCCTTTACCATGGAAGTTGCATCTGGGCCCTGGGATCTTTCTTCATTTCATTTTGAAGTGTTCAATAAAAAAATCTAGATTTGCTATCAAGTTGTAGAACGTTCTTGAGCGTAAATGGATTTTTTTAAAGCAGCTTTGGAGTAAAATCTTCCACCTCATTCTATATCCTGTGACTATATGGAAAGAAAAGCATTTATTAACTTGGTTTCACATTAACTCATTAGCATTTTTCTTTCAGTGAGTACGAAACCAGTTTAAGGGATTTAAATGCAATACTGCAGTGACAAATATGTCTCCCTCTTTACAACATTGTGATTGAAGCACAAGAGTTACTGGCCAGTAACATTGACTGAGCACATGCAATGCTTTAGAAACCAGACGAGATTCACACTTGCACAATGTATCAATTCGGATGAATCTACATTCATCAGATCGCTTGCTCAATCTATTCAACACTGTTCTTGTTGTAAAATTCAACTGGTTTGTTAAAGATTTCATGGCACCTTTTGCCCCTTAAACAGTAATATCTTGCTAAGAAAATAAAAGTGACTTCTTAAGTAGCATTCAATTGTTACACTTCTATAGAATGCTTCTAACATATGTCTGACAGTTGGTTGTCAATTGATGGGGTGGCAATTGACCAGGTTGGATTTGTCCTGCTTTTTATATCCAGGGCATACTTGGGCAATTTTCTACATTACCAGGTAGATACCAGTGTTGTAACTGTACTGGAACAACTTAGCTAGGGGAGCGGCAAGTTCTGGAGCACAAGTCTTCAGTACTATTGCCGGAATGTTGTCAGGGCCCATAGCCTTTGCAGTATCCAGTGTCTCCAATCGTTTCTTGATATCCCATGGAGTGAATGGAATTGGCTGAAGACAGGTACCTGTGATGCTGGCAACGACTGGAGGAGGCCAAGTTGGATTACCCACTCGACATTTGCAGCAGATGATTACTACAAAAGCTTCAGCCTTATCTTTTGCACTGATGTGCAGGACTCTTCCATCATTGAGGGTGGGGATATTGTGGAGTATCCCCTGCTCCAGTGAGTTTTTAAATTTTGCACAACCATTCACTATTGGACGTGGCAGGATTGCAGAGCTTAGATCTGATCTGTTGGTTGTGGGGTCACTTAGCCCGGTCTACCACTTGCTGCTTTTGCTGATGGTGTGCATGTAGTCTTGTTTGGTGGCTTCACCAGGTTGACACCTCACCTTTAAGTATGCCCGGTGCTGCTCCTGGCATGCCCTCCTGCACTCTCCAATGAACCATTGAATGATGATTATGAAGTCATTGTCAATTGTCGGAAAAAAATCATCTGGTTCACTAATGTCCTTTAGGGAAGGAAAGTGCTGTCCTTACCTGGTCTGGCCTACAAAAAGCTCCATTCACACATCAACCTGGCTCACACGTAACAGTCCTCTGGGCAATTAGGCATGACTAATAAATGCTGACCTGAGTTGTGCTGCCCTCATCCCATCAATCAATACAAACTAAAATTGCCCAGCCTTTCATAAAGATGAACCTCAACTACAAATTGCATCAAGAACTCAAGAACAAAGAAAATTTGCTTTAAAGATTCAGTCAGATGCTAACACTTTGAGCCAGAAGCTAGAGCTCCATCAAATCTGACCACATTCCCAGATGAAATGAATCACCAAACAGAGTGTCATCTAAATGTACCCATTTACGGACCAACAAAGCAGCTTTTGGGGAACAATGCTTTTGGGGAACAATATGGGAATTAAAAGGCTAATCTATTGATGCCATCAGCGTGACATTTAAAGATTCTTGGCACACACTCAGTGCATGCCAGCCATACAGCTGCATGCCAGAGAAACATTTGTGCCACACCTGCGCTCTGCTCAGCTTACCTGTCTGTCTGCTTGGCATCCTATTCACCATGCCACTCTTAATGGAAGTGATGTGGAGGTGCCAGTTTTGAACTGGGGTGAACAAGGTCAGTAATCACACAACATCAGGTTATAGTCCGTGATAATGGGAACTGCAGATGCTGGAGAATCCAAGATAATCAAATGTGAGGCTGGATGAACACAGCAGGCCCAGCAGCATCTCAGGAGCACAAAAGCTGATGTTTCGGGCCTAGACCCTTCATCAGACAGGGGGATGGGGTGAGGGAATTGGAATAAATAGGGAGAGAGGGGGAGGCGGACCGAAGATGGAGAGAAAAGAAGATAGGTGGAGAGAGTATAGGTGGGGAGGTAGGGAGGGGATAGGTCAGTCCAGGGAAGACGGACAGGTCAAGGAGGTGGGATGAGGTTAGTAGGTAGGAGATGGAGGTGCAGCTTGGGGTGGGAGGAAGGGATGGGTGAGAGGAAGAACAGATTAGGGAGGCAGAGACAGGTTGGGCTGGTTTTGGGATGCAGTGGGTGGAGGGGAAGAGCTGGGCTGGTTGTGTGGTGCAGTGGGGGGAGGGGACAAACTGGGCTGGTTTTGGGATACGGTGGGGGAAGGGGAGATTTTGAAGCTTGTGAAGTCCACATTGATACCATTGGGCTGCAGGGTTCCCAAGCGGAATATGAGTTGCTGTTCCTGCAACCTTCGGGTGGCATCATTGCGGCACTGCAGGAGGCCCATGATGAATATGTCATCTAAAGAATGGGAGGGGGAGTGGAAATGGTTTGCGACAGGGAGGTGCAGTTGTTTATTGCGAACCGGGCAGAGGTGTTCTGCAAAGCGGTCCCCAAGCCTCCACTTGGTTTCCCCAATGTAGAGGAAGCCACACCGGGTTCAGTGGATGCAGTATACCACATTGGCAGATGTGTAGGTGAACCTCTGCTTAATGTGGAAAGTCATCTTGGGGCCTGGGATAGGGGTGAGGGAGGAGGTGTGGGGCAAGTGTAGCATTTCCTGCGGTTGCAGGGGAAGGTGCTGGGTGTGGTGGGGTTGGAGGGCAGTGTGGAGCGAACAAGGGAGTCACGGAGAGAGTGGTCTCTCCGGAAAGCAGACAGGGGTGGGGATGGAAAAATGCCTTGGGTGGTGGGGTCGGATTGTAGATGGCAGAAGTGTCGGAGGATGATGCGTTGTATCCGGAGGTTGGTAGGGTGGCGTGTGAGAACGAGGGGGTTCCTCTTAGGGCGGTTGTGGCGGGGGCGGGGTGTGAGGGATGTGTTGCGGGAAATGCGGGAGACGCGGTCAAGGGCGTTCTCGACCACTGTGGGGGGATAGTTGCGGTCCTTGGTTATAGTCCAACAGTTTTATTTGAAATCACAAGCTTTCGGAGCTTCAGTCCTTCTTCAGATGTTAGTGAGAGAGGTAGTATCAGACATAGAATTAATAAGTAAATGATCAAAGGTTCATACCATTGATGAGGATTTACTAAATAAACCTAAGATTCTGTTAAATCTTTAGTCAGTTAGATGGTTTTAATTGATTAATATGTATCCGTAAATCCCTGAATTCATTTCAACTCACAGCCCTGACAGAAATAAAGGTTTTATCAATGTGAAGAAAAGGTGACAGTTTAAGTCAGACAATGTATGTTAGGTGTGAGGTTTTGTTTAGAATTTGTTTGTGCTTTTGTTTGGAATCAGACTGGTTTTATTTCTAATGTAGCGATTAATAAAACATCATATTGACTAAGACTCACTGTCTATAAATTGTGTGCCTACTGATCAAAATAAAATGTATATGGAAGTGTGTGTGTGTGTGTGTGTGTGTGTGTGTGTGTGTGTGTGTGTGTGTGTGTGTGTGTGTGTGTGTGTGTGTGTGTGTGTGTGAGAGAGAGAGAGAGAGAGAGTCAGTGTGTATATGAGAGATGATTTGTATGTGCTTAAGTATTTATGAAAGCCTGTATGTGGTGTGTGCGTGTGAGAGTGTATTGTGTGGTGGGGTCACCTGCAGTGCGACATGAATATAAGATCCCAGTTGAGGCTGTCCTCATGGGTACTGAGCTTGGTTATCAGCCTCTGCTTAGTGACTCTGCGTTGTTGTGCATGCCGAAGTCCGCCTTGGAGGATGTTTACCTGAAGATCCGAGGCTGAATGTCCTTGACAGCTGAAGTGTTCCCTCACTGGGCTGAGTATTCTTATCTGGCAATTGTTGTGTGGGGTCCATTCATCTGTTGTCCTAGCATTTGCATGGTTTCGCCAATGTACTATGCCTCGGAGCATCTTTGCCTGCAGCCCCGAGATAGACAACATTGGCTGAGTCACATGAGTATCTACTGTGTACGTGGTGGGCGGTGTTCCCACATGTGATGGTCGTGCCCGTGTCAAAGATCTGACATGTCTTGCAGAGTTTGCTGTGACAGGGTTGTAAAGTATTGTGGTTGATGTTGCTCTGAAGGCTGGGGTATTTGCTGCGAACAATGGCCTATTTAAAGTTTGACAGCTGCTTGAAGGAAAGAAGTGGAGGCATGGGAAAGATCATGACAAGGTGCTCATCATCATCGATAATGTGTTGAAGGCTGCAAAGAACATGGCGTAGTTTCTCCGCTCCTGGGAATTACTGGACGATGAATGGCACCTTAGCAGACTGATATCATGTTTGTCTTCTGAGGAGCTCATTATGATTTTTTTTGTGTTATGTTGGAGCTGGTGATGGATGAACATCATATCCTGTTCCTACGAAGACATCCTTCAACACATTCAGGTGTCTGTTTTGTTCCTCATTATCCGAACAGATTCAGTGTATGTGCAGGACTTGTTTGTTGGGGATGGCTGTTTTAATATGTTGAGGGTGGAAGCTAGAGAAGTACAGCATCATTAAGTTACCTATCGGCTTGTGGTAGATTGGGGTGCTAAGGTGTCTGTCCCTGCTGGAGATGTGTGTGTCCAAAAATGAGGCTGATTCTGAAGAGTAGTCCATGGTGAGTCTGGTGGTGCAATGAAACTTGTTGATATGGCCATGTAGTTGTTTCAGTGATTCCTTGCCATGAGTTCAAAGGAAGAAAAGGTCGTCAATGTACCTGGTGTATAGCATTGGTCGAAGGTTCTGTGCAGCAAAGAAATCTTGTTCGAACCTGTGCATAAAAATGTTGTCATATTGGAGAGCGAATCTGGCCCCCTTGGCTGGCCCATGTGTCTAGATGAAGATCTGATTATTGAAGCTGAAAACATTGCGGCCGAGAATGAAGTGGATGAGTTGCAGGACGGTGTCTGGAAATGGGTAGTTGGTGGTATTGAGTTCTGAAGCTATTGAGGCAATGCCATTATCGTGAGTGATGCTGGTGTAGAGTGCCAAATGTCCATTGTGAGAAGGAATGTTCCTGGTTCGACTGGTCTGTGGGTGCTGAGTTTCTGTAAGAAATCTGTAATGTCACAACGGAAGTTGGGGGTTCCCTGTACAATGGGCTTTAAGATGCCTCAACATAGTCAGAGAGGTTCTCACACAGGGTCCCATTGCCTGATACAATGGGACGTCCTGGTGTGTTGGCTTTGTGTATCTTTGGAAGGAAATAGAAGCCCCTTATTTGGGAAGTACGTGGAATGAGAGTGTGTAGGGCACTCTGAAGGACTGGATCAATAGGCTCGACCAGTCTGTTCAGTTTACAGGTGTGTTCTTTGGTCAGAATGCCAGGTAGTTGTCTGTAGCTTTCGGTACACTTCCTTGAAGAATTCCTGGAGTCTCATTTGTCTGATGAATTCCTCTGTGTCTGCCATGAGAATCCACCAAAGAATATATAATGAAATATTTAATAAGACAATAAGTTAAAAAAAACTTTCAAAAATGTTACCCATTTGTATTGTTTTAAGGAGATTTGAGGTTAAGAAGCAACTTAATCCAAAATATGTTTTATTAAATTATCAGCATTCAGAGTTTAGTTAGCACCTGCACCATGAGCCATGCTCAAAAGCAAAAGATTTTAGTTCAATGTTACCCTTCCTGCTCCTCTGATGCTGCCTGGCCTGCTGTGTTCATCCAGCTCTACACCTTGTTATCTTAGTTCAATGTTACACTGTTAAAAACGCAAATGTTCATTGCTCCTTCCATAAGCTATCTGCTGAAAGTAAAGGTGGGCTGAGTGAAAGGAAAGAAATGCCAGGGATTTAATTGAAACCTGTTCAGGAAGTTGGGCTGTGTGGAATCTCACTTGTGCAAGGTATACTTGCACCATTCCTCAGAGCAGGTAGCAACACAGAAAGGATCACCACACAGCATTGCTCCCAATGGATCACGATCTATGAGAACAAATCTCTCCCTCAGGTTGACTCAAATTTCTTTACAATCAACTAAGGACTTCTGAGTTATAGTCACATTTAGACAGTTGAAGATTTAAAATATTAGAATCAATAGCTGCAAGGTAGCAACTTTGGCCTTAATGTGGGAAATCATGACATTTAAATCTCTTGATGTGCCAAAATTATTTCACATTATAAAAGTCATTGTTACAGTATTTAACAAATCATCAATACAAAAAAGGCACTGAACATGTGGTTGACATGCATGCTTTCTTAATTAAGATTTACATACCAGGGTTTTTGCTCCAAGTGGCCTTTTTCACTTTGAACATATTTTATTGCACACTTCCATCGCCAGGAAGTAATGAATTGCTCTTTAGGTGATCAAGATGCTTTTAGCATTATCAATAATCCAAGAGGGCTAGAATTAAACAGCGGTGTCCTAATTTAACCAGAATAGAACCTTGCTTAAATTCACTAGAATATTTCGAACAGACCTGGTCCCCTTAATAAAGAATAAATGGATAGAGACAATAGCAAAAAGTGCAAAACAAAACCCAAAGATTTACAAGGATGATACGGGAAGAGAACTATCAGATAAGTCTAAACAGTCAGGAAACGTTTGCTTCAGAAAATAGAGAGTCAAAAAGCTACCTGGTACAAAACTTCAGGATCTTTCCCCTAACTAAAGCCATTGTAAAAGATAACTGTTAATAAATCTGATAGGCAATCATCAGAAACTACAAAATGGTTTAGATGAGTAGTGAAAGTGCAATTGAATGCAGAGCTAAATGAACAAGTACATAACAAAGATAGCCTGATAGATGAATACAATTAAACTTTGTGTGTGGAGTGTATGTGAGATAAAATGGAATGAATGACCTATTTCTACCCAATAGACTCACTGCAGCTGGTTGCACTTTTAAGCAGTGCTAAGTGTACACTGTTAAAATGTCTACAATTGGATGAATTTAAAAGATCAATTTATCATTTGAAATGTCATATCCAAGAAAGAAAGCAATCCATCCATCAAAACTTAATCTCAGTAGTTCCTAAATCTCAAGTTTTACATGTATTTTAAACATTTTTCTCTCTATCACTGTATGGTTGATTTTTCATTCCATTTAGGCTACATTTTTGTACTGAAAGTTTAAGCAACATTATTATCAAGGAACTTTCATTCGATAAATCAGGAAATGTAGATTTTTCATTTGGAGTGGTATGAAAGTTTGATTTTTTTTAAGGGTCAGGGAGTCACTTAAAACAGAGCGTTCTAGAGAGACTTTCTGGGAAATTGTGTGGCTCAAGGTAAATGGCTTGACAAGTTACCTGGTGAGATAAAAATTCAAGTCAACAATAAGCGCAATAATGACCCATGGAAAAGACAGATGGCCAGAAGTTATGAGCAGGTTGAGCTCAGAAAGAAAAAAAAATCTATACCATCAGAAATGCAGTCTAGCTTGTGGAAATCTTCAGGCTATCAACTCTGGAGAGAAGTCTTAAGGTGTTTTAGCAAAATGAAAGTACAAAAAGTCAGAAAGAATTCAATGAGTGAGCCTGTTTATTGTCCTGGGGAGAAATAGAATCACATCTTGCGAATGTGCAGTAAGTCACTAAAATGAAACACTGCAGTCAATGTAGTTAGAAATTTTGAAGTGAGGTTAGGAGTGATAATTCATTGGTGTTGAATTATCTGAAAATACTTTTGGGATTAAGGGGTGAATCCTTATGCTGTTTAAGATATTTCTAATTTGTCAAGTATTACATAAAGGATTTATTTTGTATAATAAACCTATGTCCTTTTGATAGCAGTACATTGACAGCGCCATATTGATACGTTTAGTGACTCACCATTACGGTAACCACAGTGTCAATTTATTTTTTTAAAACTTAGTGTCTGTCAAGTCACATTCCACTCTGGAATTTGATATGTCTCGTATGTGCATCATCTCAGATTATACTTTATTTCTTTCACCTGATTAGGCCAGTGTAGTTTACTTTACAATAGTATTTGATGCATAAATTTCTGTGCTATTTAATATCTAGATCTTAACTTCTCACCAAACAATCAAATTTAAATTTGTCCAATGTTACCTCATTGTTATCCCATTCAGCCTTCAAGGTGTTGCTTTTTTCTGTAACATACTGGAACACAAGTTATAATGATTAGAGATAATAAAATGTGAGGCTGGATGAACACAGCCAGCCCAGCAGCATCTCAGGAGCTCAAGCTTTTGTGCTCCTGAGATGCTGCTGGGCCTGCTGTGTTCATCCAGCCTCACATTTTATTATCTTGGGTTCTCCAGCATCTGCAGTTCCCGTTATCAATTATAATGATTAGACTTGGGCACAGGTATTATCTGCATTCTAACCTCTTCTAATAACTTCCATAGAAAGTAGTTTATACAGTTATATAGATATTATCATTGCATTTTAGCTTTCTATCAAATATTTAAATTGCTTCATTACTTTTGAAACAACATGTAAAGTCTATACATAGAGTCATAGGGTCATAGAGTCGTAGAGATATATAGCGCAGAAACAGACCCATCAGTTCATGTTCATGCTGACCAGTATTGTAAATAAAACTAGTCCCGTTTGTAGCCACTTCCATTGGCAGCTCATTCCATACACTCACCACCCACAGTATGAAGAAGTTGCCCCATAGGTCCTTTTAAATCTTTCCCCTCTCACCTTAAACCTATGGTCTCTACTTTTAGACTCCCCAGCCCCAGGGAATCTTAGCTTCTTCTCTGAATCTCCTCAGGATAACTCAGTTTTATTCACATTTTACAAAGAGGCATATTTTTCAAACTATGCTCCATTCTCTACAGGTATTTTTCAATGCTGTGTTGTCAGTGGAAAATTCTTATCACAAGGTGAAGTGTAGTGTAGGATTACAAACTTGTCCCCATGATACTCAAACTTGCACCTTCCTGCTGAAAGCATCAGATAGCTCTTTATATCCAGTTTGTTTGTCAAATTTACATGGATCCAAATCTTTCTATAAGGCTTCAGATACAATTTTTGCTTTTATGGTTTGTTCATTTAAATTTCAGTAAATTGCACCAACTGACAGCTGATTTTTGAGTCCACTCATGCCAATTGAAAACACTCAAATAATTACCCGACTGTATTTTACACTTCCCTACAGTGTACTATTGTACTTTTTGCACTTATTGATTAACCATTCCTCCACATTCTGTCTTGAATTCTTATTGCTTTCATGTTCAATAACTAACCTTCCATTTGGTAGTCAAAAGCTTTCTTCAAGTCAAGTCCAAACAAATTAACATGGTGTGTTCTACTTGGCCATTAATACTCCCAGCAAGTAGAAATAGTTTTGGCAAACAGGAAATTTCCTGCCTAAAATTCTACAACATGTTTTAGCTGGTTTTCTGAATGCTCAAGTTCCTCTGGCATTCCCCTCCTACAAATTCAGTCCAATAGGTTCTTAATTATCCAAGTCAGTTTGTTTTGCTTTTTTTAAAATTAGGTAATGTAGTTGATTATTTCCTGAAAGCTGTTCCACTTGCCAAATAACTTTGATACATGTATTTTGGAAACCCCATTTCCCCTTAAACAGTTAGTGACTTCTGATTGACGTTACCATACTTGGGGCGGCGGGGTGGGGGGGGGAGAGGTGGGGAACGTAGAATCATACATTCACGGAGGTATACAGGATAGAAACAGACCCTTTGTTCCAACTCATCCATGCTGACCAGATATCCTAAATTAATCTCTCCCAAGACATTTTAATTCACATTTTCTTCCTCCTAATTTGAAAAAAAAGTAAAATCACAATCTGACCATGGTCATGACAACTAAGTTATAAATTTTCTTTGGAGCTCTATGGCAACAGGATATGATGAGTTTAGTCAATGTCAATGGTTTTCTGCTGGTGGCTTACATTTTCTAGTAACCATATGAAGCAGCTGTGATATCTGAAACGTATTTGCACCAAAACTTCTGCTCAATGCAAAAAAGAACTTACTGACACAATGAGATTGTACGAACTGCCGATGCTGGAGTTAGAGTTAACACAATGTGGAGCTGAAGGAACACAGCAGGCCAGACAGCATCAGAGGAACAGGACAGCTGACGTTTCAGGAAGGGTCCCTGCCCGAAACATCAGCTTTCCTGTTCCTCTGATGCTGCCTGGCCTGCTGTGTTCCTCCAGCTGAACACTATGTCATCTCATGTTACTGACACAATAGTTAGACTTTTGTTGCAGACAAAGGGCCAATAAGGAGACTGATATAGAGTGAAAAGTTAGAACCACAGTGACAAAAAAGAGATCACTTAACTGCAAAGTCCATGACAGTTAGTTGTGCTATATTCTATCAATACAACTTTAACCCAGCAAGTTTAATTTCTCTGCAAATGCTCACAAATTTTCTCTTGAAATCTCTCATCATCTCTGCTTTCATCATGTTCAATACATTACAGGTCATTGTAACTTACTGTGTTAAAAATAGTCATGTCACATTTCTCAATGTATCTCTCGGCCAGTACCAACTTGGTCTTTGTACCATTTGCAAATGGGAACAGCTTTTCTTTTTCTACTTTGTCTAACTAGTCATGATCAGATTGCAATCGTCTTTGCTAAAGAGAAGGATCCCAGCTTCTCCAATCCAACATTTCAATTAAATTCTCTCATCCTTGGAACTAACTTCCTCTGTGCTCTCAAAGACATTTACATCATTCCTGAAGTGGGGCTCAAGCCCAATAATTTTAACTTACATATTCAGGAGAAGAAAAAAGGACCCTCTCCAAAAAGGAAACAAAATACTAGGCTAAAGGATTAAAATATTGAAGACTGAAAATATTAAAAATATTAAAATATTAAAATATTGAAGTTAGTTAGGAAATTGCCTGGGATCTTTGTGCACTGTAGATATAAATGCATTTTATCGTAGTAAATCAGAAAATAAAACACTATTTTATGTTAATACAATTTACTGTTATAGTGTGACCATTGGCAATAACTGCTGTGTTTTTATGTTTTTTTGAACATGGACAAAAAAGGCAATACTGGAGGGTTAAAACACTGAAGATAAATTGTAAATCAGTAACTGGCTGGGATCATTGAGGAATGATTACATAAAATACAATTTAGCATTGACAGTCTGAAGACAATATGCTAACCATATGCACATCCTGGAATTTACAATTTCTGACTTAACCTGTCTGGTGGCTCGCTTGATTCAATATTTTAGAGGAGAATTAAGGCCATTGATCAGAGGCCAAGTGGAATTTTCATCTTGTTGCAGCCTCATGGCTTTGAAGAGATGGCCTGTTGCCATGAGGAGATGGTCTTCTGGCAGATGGTGAAACAAAGCCCTTGATGACATGATGCTCCCTGCTCTGCCACAATGATCTACCTGACCAGAACTGTGGTTGCAGGATAATATCCCAACAACTCTCGTGTTACTTTTTACTTCAAAATTTTAAAAGCAATAAAGAATACCTGAAAATGGAGCAAACTTTTCTATCACACAATAAGACTCTTGCTCCTTGTATGCTGGATTTGACCCTCAACAGTTGGGAACACCATCATCCAACTCCACAGAATTAATGTTGTCTTCCTGCATATTTATCCAAATCAAACAAAATCCATGAAGATTGAAGGCTCCTGCCATATTATATGCATCGAGCCTTCATTTTACCCAGATCTGAATGTAAAATACAGCCCCATATTTTTCTTAAATTCTGAAAGACAAAAATAATTAGCAAAATCAATTTTAAAACAACACGTGGCCAACGTATTGAAAGGGATCAGTTATCAAGAAAGCTTAGCAAGTTAGATTGTGTCTTGCACCATAAAAATGCAAAGGAAACAAACATTTTAAACAATTTAGTAACTTAAAAAGTTTTGATTAAAAACAGAAAATGACTTTTGTTCCTGCAATACCTTTGAGTCTGTTTTCACCTTTTGAATCAGCAGACCACAGCCAATTAAAAGAATCTAGAGACTTGGCCAGTTGTGGACTGTATGAAGATTTAAGAATTGATGCAAAACTGACAAGGAGATCAGATAGTGTGACTGTTTGCACAATTCATTCATGACTAAGGTTATCCAATCTATTAGGCCACTATTATTTTTAAACCTGCTTATGATCTATCTGTAAGCAAATATACAGGAAATCCCAGATCATGAAGGATATTTCAAACTGGTTAGGGAGCTGAGGGAAAGACCTTAAAAATATGAACTAGATCATTTAAGAGAGGTTAAAGCTATTTCACAAAAAATCCTCCCATCAATAATCAATTTAAAATCAGATAGTGATAGATTTTTGCTAGACCTGGCGACTGAGCAAGACAGAATAAAGTTACATATCACCATGATTTAATTGAAAGACAAAGCATCCAAAGTATTTGAATGGCCTGTGCCACATTGTAATTTTTAAATGCCTATTTTAAGGGCTCTCAAAATCTGTCAGTTCCACTCTAGAGTCATTTAAATATGTTACTTTTCTTTCCCTGGAGGGCTCAATTTGTGATCTCAGCTGATGGAAAACTATTCAAGTACGTTCCCAGAATGACACTTATTAGCTTCCTTGTGATTGGAGTTTTGTTTTAAATGAAAAGTTGTGGAGGAATCATTAAGGTTGCTTAAAACTTAACTGGCAAAGGTTAATTTCTTCTATTGAGTATAAAGTATAACATATAGTTATGAATGGTTTTGAAGGTATCATAGCCTGGCTAGGGTGCATGGGAGTTGGGGGTGGCGTGGGTGCAGGGCCGTGCAATGGTAGGCAGTAGAGGCCATGTGGGCAGCATGAGTAGGACCTTTTGAAGTTATCTTTTTGAAAAGGTTGATTCATGCCAACTACACTTCATGAATTCCTGGGGCGTTGAAAAACCTGGCCTGACTTCATGAAAGTTGTGGAGGAATAATATATGCTATGCCTGCAATGGAACTGGCCAGGTTGGGAATGCTGGGTGTGGGATTGTGAATTAAGAAACAACATCAACAGTAACGACAACAATCCTAGCAACTGAGGTCAGGTTTCCTGGAATCAGGTCTCTGGCACCATTTCTAATAAAAAAATGTGCAAACTTAATTCAGAAAAATAATGTATGGCTGCTCATTGCTGGTTTGTGATCACACTCTATTTCTTTTTGATTTTAATATTCCCAACACTTGCATATTTTGTATGGAACAATGCAAGATCATATTGAAGGAGATATTTGTCACCAGTTTGCATTGCTAGCTACATTTAGGAAATAGCTCAATAAATATGGGTGAGAAAGTCATGGGATGACATGCTAATTAGTGTTAGTATGGATTTGGGCTGAATGGCTTGAATCTGTGCCGTAAAATATTATGTAATTCTACAAATTGGAAGGGTGGACTGTCCTCTGAAATGTTCATTTTAGCTGGGGATGTGTAAATGATACAACTTTTAATTCATTATAAAGGGTGAAGCAGCTACAAGGATCAAGAATTCAACCTTTGCAATATATTTTTGCTTTCTTGAGCAACAAATATTATTATTTTGCGGGGGTTGGGGGAGAAAGCAGGAATGTAAAACAAAGCAGTAAAGAAAGACAAAGGGATGATCCCATAATCCAATGTCCCAGCAATGATAGGGCTTACCATTATTATATCACTTCGCTCCACAAGGAAGCAGTGTTTTGGGAGTCTGGAATCACCCCAGCCACAAGGGTGTGGTGGTGAGGCTGGAAATTTGCTGATGCCAAATTGAGTGGATGAAAAATGGAGGAGGTCGCATACAAGGAACATATTGTTATGAAGTCAGTTGAAAGTAAGCCCAGAGAAGCAAGGGAACCACACAGACTTTCATGTTGGAAATTGGCACAGTCTAATTTCTTGGGGAATAAGGAAGAATTGGAAGTTGCATTTAAAATGCAGTGGGATTAGCTAATAATGAGATACAAATGCATTGAAATAAGGGTGATCCCCAATCATGAGGGAATTTCAGAACACCCCATTTAAAACACTAATGAGAAAAATTGGAAATTCTGTTCACACTAATTTTTGTCCTATTTTCCGATATTTCTCACCATTATCCACACCACTAAAAGGAGTAGAAATTTCTGCCTGATGAGAGTGAGGAAGCAACTGAAGAGATAAAAATTCTCATCTAATGCATCCTTGCTGCAAGGAGAGAACTGGCATTTGATACAAAATTCAAATCATTACAATTTAGAACTCATAAAAACAACCGTTGGTTAATCATTTATTCTAACATATGTAGTGTAAACCTATAATGCATCTGGTATATCCGATTGATAGTTGATTTTTTTTGCATTTAAATTACCATTGAGAGTTTAGTTTCGGGAAGATTGCTGGAGATTCAACAGTATTTTTGTTTCATGTAATATTATTCAACATTCAGTTTATTGAACCCTGTCACTTCTTTAGATGAGTTGATTCATTGATATGCCTCATTTTGTCACTTTATCACTGCATGTTGGGATAGAAACTCTCCCCAAGTGGAAGTGTCTCACTCATGCAAAATGTGACTTTCACCAAATATCCTTTTACAGCTGCTTCTTGGTCATGCACCACTTCCTCTGCAACATTTCCTCCATTACACCTCTTTCTATTTAACTTGTAACACCAACACGTCCTCATCTATTTCTCTTTTCAATGCAGCATACCTGGTCTTTTCTCATGCTGCACAAGACTTCAGTTCTCCTTGGCTTGTCTCAGTTTACGTTAACTTTGGTATTCACTCAGCTTTCCTGAAACAATGATATCACCTGGTTGATCAACACAGGTACCAAATCCAACGGTTCCCTTCACCTACAGAAAGTCCCAAGGGAATATCACTTATAACTTAGTTTCAACTTCAATGGTTAGTGGACCAAACCTGTCAGATACAGCTTTTGTAGAGAGGATACTTTTGGATCATTTGAAACAAAATTCATTCCACAACTGAAACCATTAAAGCTTAGTCAACCAAATCTACAAATTCAGAGAAGATATCCATTTAGTTTCTGCTGGGAAGAGCCGCATGAATTGCTTGCTCTTCTACCTCCCACAATCTCAGTGAGTCACTTGGTACTAATTCCTTTCTTCAACTATCAAGTACTTCCTAAAAACATCAAAACCTTCCACTGGAGTTTGGAGAATGTCTTACTTGCTGGGACAAGTGGAAATCAATTTCAATTAGATCCAACTCATCTGCCAGCAAGATTTACAATGTGGACCATCCTCTTCTGCTTCATTATGTTAGGCAGGGATGCCTAACAGGCTTTTCATGGGGATGGAAGGCAAATAGGACAGTAATGATCTATTTTTCCAAGGGTAAAAGATTAATTAGATGGATGTTTTATATTTGGTTGTTTACGTAGTTGATGAACACATTTGTCTGCTCTGCAAGTTGGGGAAAATTATAATGTAATACAACTGTCCATGATAAAAACTTGCACAATGGTCAATGGAATTCCACTGAAAGTGAGAATTGGGATTTTTGGGGCATATCGCCTGAGTTAAATTTATTGAAAGCTGAAGTAGCGTTCTTGGAGATTTTATTTTATTTTCAAGCAGTCCCCAATTTTATGTGATAGCTAGGTATTGCTTGATGATTTGAAAGAATTTACGATGAGTGGTTTTGAGCAATGGTGCTATCCTTTAACATGGTCAGTCCAGCAAGCCAGACTCCCACTCACTATATCAGTTACTGCAATTGGGCAGCTGTCCAACAGATGGTAGCTGAAGGTAATCCAAAATTGTACAGTGTAGCAGCCATTCAGCCCCTTGCATGAGTATCAGGTTTGAAAATTCCTGTTTGAATAGGCCAATTTCTTCACCCTGTGATGATGGGAACTGCAGATGCTGGAGAATTCAAGATAACAAAGTGTGAAGCTGGATGAACACAGCAGGCCAAACAGCATCTCAGGAGCACAAAAGCTGATGTTTCGGGCCTAGACCCTTCATCAGAGAGGGGGATGGGGAGAGGGTTCTGGAGGAAATAGGGAGAGAGGGGGAGGCGGACCGAAGATGGAGAGAAAAGAAGAAAGGTGGAGAGGAGAGTATAGCTGAGGAGGTAGGGAGGGGATAGGTCAGTCCAGGGAAGACGGACAGGTCAAGGAGGTGCGATGAGGTGGTAGGTAGGAAATGGAGGTGCGGCTTGAGGTGGAAGGAAGGGATGGGTGAGAGGAAGAACAGGTTAGGGAAGCGGAGACAGGCTGGGCTGATTTTGGGATGCAGTGGGTGGAGGGGAAGAGCTGGGCTGGTTGTGTGGTGCAGTGGGGGGAGGGGACGAACTGGGCTGGTTTTGTGATGCAGTTGGGGGAGGGGAGATTTTGAAGCTTGTGAAGTCCACATTGATACCATTGGGCTGCAGGGTTCCCAAGCGGAATATGAGTTGCTGTTCTTACAACCTTCGGGTGGCATCATTGTGGCACTGCAGGAGGCCCATGATGGACATGTCGTCTGAGGAATGGGAGGGGGTGCTGCTGCCACCCACTCCTCTCTGCCCACAGCCGACGCCAATGGACCCCCGCCCACAGCCGATGCCAGCGGAACCCTGCCTACAGCCGACGCTGACGGAACCTCACCAACAGTCAACGTCGATGGAACCCCACCCACAGCCGACGACCTAATCGCTCCGCCCACAACGTCCACAGCCAGCAACCACAGAGAAGACAGACACGCTGAGCCCTGCCGCATCTTCACCATGCCCCCAGACCTCCCACTGACACAGAGGATGATTTGCCAGTCCTTAGCAAGGGGCTCATGTTTGTCCCCCTCCACCCACACATCAATGAATACCAATCACATTTGGACATGGAGCAATTCTTCTGCCGCCTTCGCCTCCACGCTTATTTCTTTAACCGGGATCCTAACCCTCCCTCCACTGACCCCTTCACCCGCCTCCAACACAAGTTCTCTTCCTGGACACCACCCCCAGGCCTCCTACCCTCCCTCGACCTCTTCATCTCCAACTGCCGTCGAGACATTAACCGCCTCAACCTCTCCACCTGTCTCACCCACTCCAACCTCTCCCTCGGAGAACGGGCAGCCCTCCGCTCCCTCCGCTCCAACCCCAACCTCACCATCAAACCCGCAGACAAGGGTGGCACAGTGGTAGTATGGCGCACTGACCTCTACATCGCCGAGGCCAAACGCCAACTCTCCGACACCTCCTCCTACCACCCCCTCGATCATGGCCCCACCCCCGAGCACGAAACCGTCATCTCCAACACCATCCATGACCTCATCACCTCAGGGGACCTCCCACCCACAGCCTCCAACCTCACTGTTCCCCAACCCCGCATGGCTCATTTCTATCTCCTTCCCAAAATCCACAAACCTGCCTGCCCTGGTCGACCCATTGTCTCAGCCTGTTCCTCCCCCACCAAACTCATCTCCATCTATCTGGACTCCATTTTCTCCCCTTTGGTCCAGGAACTCCCGACTTTCGTCCGTGACACCACCCACGCCCTCCACCTCCTCCAGAACTTCCAATTCCCTGGCCCCCAACTCCTCATTTTCACCATGGACGTCCAGTCCCTATACACCTGTATTCCTCATGCAGATGGCCTCAAGGCCCTCCGCTTCTTCCTGTCCCGCAGGCCCGACCAATCCCCCTCCACTGACACCCTCATCTGCCTAGCCGAACTCGTCCTCACACTCAACAACTTCTCTTTCAATTCCTCCCACTTCCTACAGACAAAGGGGGTGGCCATGGGCATGCGCATGGGCCCCAGCTATGCCTGCCTCTTTGTAGGTTACGTGGAACAGTCCTTCTTCCGCACCTACACAGGCCCCAAACCCCACCTCTTTCTCCGTTACATTGATGACTGTATCGGCGCCGCCTCTTGCTCTCCAGAGGAGCTCGAACAGTTCATCCACTTCACCAACACCTTCCACCCCAACCTCAAGTTCACCTGGGCCATCTCCAACACATCCCTCACCTTCCTGGACCTCTCAGTCTCCATCTCAAGTAATCAACTAGAAACTGATGTCCATTTCAAGCCCACCGACTCTCACAGCTACCTAGAATACACCTCCTCCCAACCACCCTCCTGCAAACATCCATCCCCTATTCCCAATTCCTCCGCCTCCGCCGCATCTGCTCCCAGGATGAGGCATTCCACTCCCGCACATCCCAGATGTCCACGTTCTTCAAGGACCGTAAGTTTTCCCCCGCAGTGGTCGAGAACACCCTTGACCGCGTCTCCCACATTTCCTGCAACACACCCCTCACACCCGCCCCCGCCACAACTGCCCCAAGAGGATCCCCCTCGTTCTCACATACCACCCCACCAACCTCTGGATACAACGCATCATCCTTCGACACTTGCGCCATCTACAATCCGACCCTACCACCCAAGCCATTTTTCCATCCCCACCCTTGTCTGCCTTCTGGAGAGACCACTCTCTCCGTGACTCCCTTGTTCGCTCCACACTCCCCTCCAACCCCACCACACGCGGCAACTTCCCCTGCAACTGCAGGAAATGCTACACTTGCCCCCACACCTCCTCCCTCACCCCCATCACAGGCCCCAAGATGACCTTCCATATTAAGCAGATGTTCACCTGCACATCTACCAATGTGGTATACTGTATCTATTGTACCCGATGTGGCTTCCTGTACATTGGGGAAACCAAGCGGAGGCTTGGGGACCACTTTGCAGAACACCTCCGCTCGGTTTGCAATAAACAACTGCAACTCCCAGTCGCAAACCATTTTAACTCCCCCTCCCATTCCTCAGACGATATGTCCATCATGGGCCTCCTGCAGTGCCACAATGATGCCACCCGAAGGTTGCAGGAACAGCAACTCATATTCTGCTTGGGAACCCTGCAGCCCGATGGTATCAATGTGGATTTCACAAGCTTCAAAATCTCCCCTTCCCCCACTGCATTCCAAAACCAGCCCAGATCTTCCCCTCCCCCCACTGCATCACAAAACCAGCCCAGCCCGTCCCCTCCCCCCACTGCATGCCAAAACCAGCCCAGCTCTCCCCTCCTCCCACTTCATCCCAAAACCAGCCCAGCCTGTTTCCGCTTCCCTAACCTGTTCCTCCTCTCACCCATCCCTTCCTCCCACCTCAAGCCGCACCTCCATTTCCTACCTACCACCTCATCCCACCTCCTTGACCTGTCCGCCTTCCCTGGACTGACCTATCCCCTCCCTACCTCCCCACCTATACTCTCCTCTCCACCTTTCTTCTTTCCTCTCCATCTTCGGTCCGCCTCCCCCTCTCTCCCTATTTATTCCAGTTCCCTCTTCCCATCCCCCTCTCTGATGAAGGGTCTCGGCCTGAATCGCCAGCTTTTGTGCTCTTGAGAAGCTGCTTCGCCTGCTGTGTTCATCCAGCTTCACACTTTGTTATCCTCAATTTCTTCACCCTGCCTCCTTTAACCCTGCAGTCTACTTTCAAGTAGTTATACATCTCCCTTTCTGAAGGAACTATTGGGTCTGACACTTAGGTAGCAGGATGAAAACAAAAAAAAATTGGTGAATGAAACAAAGTAGTTTTGTTCATTCTGTATGCTGCAAAATGGAGGTCTAGTATGTTCATTTCCAAGAATGATGAGCTTATTGCTCAGATCACAACTTCCTGCTTGTGAATGATCCTCATCATTTCACATCTGCTCCAAACTGTAAAGGCAGTAGTCATTGATGCTGCCACCAGATCAGCTAGGCAGTTGAGGTGATCCTACCACTGGAAATGAATTTGGCAAAGGCATGAAACTTATACTGATTTCATGAATATTCTGTTGTAACGAGCTCTAAATCAAAATACAATCTCCCAGATCATTTCTTCTTGATTTTGATGTCTTGAAGCTGGCAAGTATTAGACAAATCAGAAAGATACTTGCTTGGGAGTTGTCCAAAGAAGTTTCTTTAATGTTCTCGAATAAATTTCATTGTATTGTACTGTACAATAGCTGGAAATATAGTTATGGGTTTCCATGCACAACTAGTGGTAGAAATAGAATAGGTTAGATGAACCTTCTTTTGTGATGGGTAATTTTAAAATTTCTTTAGACATACAACTCACACCAGACCACTAGCCTTCAAAAACCAAAAGGAAATGACTGCTAAGGGACAAAAGGTATCCGCAATCAGTCATATCAGAAAAATCTATCCATCATTGGAAGGCTATAGCAAAGTAAAAAAAAGTCAAAAGAAAAGATGATAAAATGATAATTGCCCTGCAAGGCATGAGCGTACTTTGAATTCAAGCTCTTCTGGATTTTACTTCAACTTTCAACAAATGTAAAAGCCAGAGTGCATGCCACTGCAGCTTTTCAGGACAAGAATAATATTTACACAAATTAATGCCACTGTTGTGTTTTGACTGGGGGAGGAAACATGGAGTTGGAGAATTATTCCATGAATGTATTCAGCATTAATCTTTTAAAATCATCAACTTTGCTTCTTATTGTCTGCTGAGGAGAAATAAAAAAAAATTGTGGAATCAACAACTCTTTGTTATTCTGTGGTATGTTCAATGTATATTCTCCCACCTTCTGTGAGAGTCTGATATACCAGTGGTATTTTGGTTCCTGCACATCATTTGGGGGTTGCTTAAATTTTCTAATATTAGGTCGGAGTGCATTAAAATAGCTATTGGAAGTTCTTAGCCAAAGACAAATGGAAAAAAAAACCCTGCTTGCACTTGAATCTTCACAAGATCACTTCATGATCATGTTTTGAGATGCGTGACTGGATGTCACAATCAGGTAGACTCTGAAACATTTTGAAATGCTGTTTAGGACCTTGACATGCAATCCACACCCAAATTTACAACATATCTCATTCATGCCTGTAGCAGAAAGGAGATGAGGCTTGCAAAACAGAGGCCACAAGCTTGAATTCAGCTCATCCAGTGCTAACTTCAACAGACTCCTTCTAAGATGATTCATATCTTAACCCGTGGTGTGTGTCAGGAAGTGATGGAACAAGTACAACTTACATGTGATAAGGTTAATATGTTTTTGATTTTCATGATTTAACAAAAACATACAACCTCTTCATTTTTACTATTGTAAAAGTAGCCTAAGTCAATAAAAGGTAAAAAGTAAACTAATAGGCTTCAGATCGGTATGACAGGTCAGCACAACATCGAGGGCCAAAGGGCCTGTATTGTGCTGTAATGTTCTATGTTCTATGACTGTTGGCCTGTTTTGGTTGATAAGCAATCTGGTGCCTCTTTGAAGAATCCATGATCATCTGTTCTACCATTTCAATAGAGGAATGTATTCACAGCTGAGGTCATGAATGCATAGCTGGCTTTCGGACTCTATATTTAAAAAAAATCAGCAGGAAGGGTTCACATGTCTCAAAGTATGGGGTAGGCAATAGGTGGGAGTGACATTAGATAGCTGGAAGCTGATGACGATTGGTTTGAGAGTACTGTATGAGAGTCAGAAGTTCATGAGCTTAAAAAGAACTGAGGAAAGTATTGAGAAGAAAAGTCTCGCAGAACAAAACTGTGGACCATCTAAGCAGCTTGTTCAGCAAGTTAGGAAATTTCCCAACACAAGCTCCCTGCCTTGAATGCGAAAGTTCAGCCTGCAGACTCAGATGGATGCAAGTTACATATTTAGTGGTGACAAATTAAACATGCTTGTAAAAATATTTACAATTTGAGATTTTTACAATAAAGTCACAAAAACTTGTTTTAAATGTATTGTAAGTTGAAGAGGCATTTTAAACTAATTAGAAACATTTTACACAACTGTGGGCTCGAGGTACTAAGTAGTGACAGCCAACAATGATCAGAAAGAATACATTGTGGCAGGCATACATCAAGATGATATTAAATTCCCAGAGTGTTTGGAAGAGGTTAGAAAAGGTAATTTCCACCAGTTAGATGATCTGTGATAAGGGGTTATCAATTTAAAGGACAAAAAAATGAGCAGTGATGTTTGGCAAAAATAACTCTGTCAAGTGTTATTAAAATATAGACTACATTAGTGCAGGGAGCATTTGAGAGAGAGAGAGATCATGACTTTATTTCTGAGAAACTGCAGCAAAGCTGAGCACAGAAAGTCAGACACAGCAATTGTGCAATGCCAGGCCTAAAGCAATTTTATAATCAGCATACCATTTTGGTACAAAATCATTGAGAAAGATGAAAAAAAACTATTGCCTATGCATTTTCCTGACCCTGGAGAGGAACATTAAAGAATCACAACTAGCAGCTATTCTACAGGGGAACAATTACCTTGTAATTGATTGAAGGTTGTAGCTTACAGGGAATAGTTTGTTTCTGGCCTCTACTTGCAGCAATTAAAATGTGTACAGAAGATTTGCTCCATTTTGTAAGAGTATAACACCACAGCCCTTGTTAGCAGATTATTCATGCACCTTGGAAGGCACGTGAGTATTATTCCAAATAAGACATGCAAATTTGAGGCAAAAATCACTCGATAATCATTATTGAAAATTTCAGGCCCAGAACATTTAATATGCTGCCGGATGCTCACAGTAACTGTAGAACTTCAAAAAAATATACAAATCTGGCGAAAGTTTTTTTTTGTAAAACGAAAGCAGCCCAACCCTTTTGCTCAGCTGTCATTCACTTTCTGACCACAGACTGCCATGTGCAGCTCAAGGTATTCTTTGAAAAAAAGATCCAGCATCATTGTGAGTCATTATTCACTCCACAATTGGAGGCGAAGCTTTGAGTGGACTTAAGTCTTGAGTTCTGAAACTGTCTTCCTGGATCTTTTCCATCTTTCTCCTTGCAAAGAATCCTTAAGCCCCAAATTTTGGCCAAACCTGGTCAGTTCACCCAATATCAATGTGCCTTTGCTTCCATCATTTTGATATTTCTACCTTGGGCCATCTTAATGTTTTATTGTTGATCTGTTGCACAAATGCAAGTTCTGAGAGGCTCTTGAAATGCAATAAAATGGAGGTTCTGCAATACAAGCCTATAGACATTTTTAATTGAGCTGTTTGGAGAAATTATCATACACGTCTAGAGTAGGAGGCATTTGAATGCTGGAAACCTGGCCCACCAGGGAAGAGTGATACTGCTACTTCACAAATGCCCCAGTACAAACGTAGGGCTCTTATTCTTGTCTCTGAGTCAGGAGGCTTGGGTTCAATTCCTATCCGTTCCAGGGAAATGTCAGAACATATCTGAACAGGTTGATGAGAAAGCATCCATAAAAAGCACCTTAATAAGGTGCTTATTACCTAAGCTCACTTCATCATCAATTGAATTACTTCATAGTTGAAGCAGGGTATAACAAATTTTTAGCCATGAAAGAATATACACGGAATAAGACTTCATCATTTAATTTCCATTAAACCCGATGAAGTAAATCATTTATAATTAAAAGTGCCTCATTGAACTTTTCAACATTGCATTTGTTCCACATCCTCATTCCCAAAACAACACCAGAATGTAAGGCAAAAAGAAGGAAAATAAGGAGTGATTAGCATTTCAGAGATAGTAGGAACTGCTGATGCTGGGGAATCTGAGATAACAAGACGTAGAGCTGGATGAACACAGCAGACCAAGCAGCATCAGCGGAGCAAGAAGGCTAATGTTTCATGCCTAGACCCTTCTTTAGATTTGATTCCACTGCCTAGCAAAAATTTACCTCATGATTAAAAATATTCAAATGACCCTGCCTTCTGCAGAGATCTAACTGCTTAAAAAAATCTGATTTTAAAACAGTGACCCCAAGTCCACAACTGACCCACAAGAGGAAATATTGTTACCAATTCCATTTTCTGAAGAAGGGTCTGGACCCGAAACGCCAGCTTTCCTGCTCCTCTGATTCTACTTGGCCTGCTGTGTTCATCCAGCTCTACACCTTGTTATCTCAATATTTAGCATTCGATCGTTTATTTGAACAATTCTGTTCAATGCTGCCCTGTTATCATTACTTCAAATCAATTTATGAACAGCAAAATATTACAGTCAGTTGTTCCAGGACAACAAGAAATGCAGCTGGTACCAGGGACCACACAGGAAGGTTTATTGATGTATGTACAGAGAAAAGACTTGGGGCTATAGAATCCAACTTCTCAGTGAAACGAGACATCAGCACAATGATGTGATATGGTTATGTGCAGTAGATAAACTGAAGGAGTCAGAAGTTCTGTCAGAGACAAGTGATAACATACCGACTGTAAATAAAAAGTTCTAATAGAGTATCAAATGAATGTATCAATGGGGCCATTGAAACTGCTTTGCCTAATAAGGTCATGACTAGTCTATTTGTGCTTCCAATTTCACATTCCTATCACTGATAGCCTTTGATTTTATTGCCTGGCAAGAATTTACCTCACGCTTAAAAATATTTAAACGACCCTGCCTTCTGAAGCAGAGAGATCTAAGTGTTTAAAAAAATCTGATTTTAGAACAGTGACCCCAAGTCCACAACTGACTCACAACAGGAAATATTTTTTCCACGTCCATTATTTCAAGACCATTCAGGATGTTATACACTTTAATCAAGTCATCCCTCACTCTTCCAAACATTAGTTAAAACAAGAGATAATGGGAACTGCAGATGCTGGAGAATTCCAAGATAATAAAATGTGAGGCTGGATGAACACAGCAGGCCAAGCAGCATCTCAGGAGCACAAAAGCTGACGTTTCGGGCCTAGATCCTCTGATGAAGGGTCTAGGCCCGAAACGTCAGCTTTTGTGCTCCTGAGATGCTGGTTGGCCTGCTGTGTTCATCCAGCCTCACATTTTATTAGTTAAAACAAGTCCAGCTTGTCCATCCTAATATCAGTTAACCCACTCATTCTAGGTATCAGACTAGAAAAGCTCCTTTGAAATGCCTCCAATGCATTTAAAATGTATCCTTAAATAAAAAAGGATATTAAAACTGCACACAGTATTTGAAATGTGGTCTCACCAATAACTCGTACAATGGAGTAACATCCGTCCTTTCCTATACAATCATTTTCAAGATAAGGATCTCACTAGTTTTAAAATTATAAGTACAGCAAAGCGATTAAATTTATGGTTCACCTACTAGGACGAGAACACCCAGATCTGTACGGGCTCAAACTCTGAAGTCATCTCCACTTAAGCAACACCCTGTTTTTTCATTCTTCCCACAAGCTGAAATGCCTTACATTTTTGTCCATCTGTCAGATTTTGGTCAAGTCAATCTTAAGCAAAACCCTGCAACTTTATGTCTTCTTCAAAGCATGTTTTCTTCCCCATCTTTGATGGGATCAAAGGTGTGGCAGTTAAATTTATAGATGAGACATCCAAAACATTTATATAAATGCCGAAAATAATTGTATCTATAGCACTAATGCTTATGGTATTACACTTGTCACATTTTGTCAATCAGGTGATCTACTTACATAAACTGTTTTCTGTCTATTAATCTTCTATTCATGTTCATGTTCATGGACAATAAGGTTCAGTGTGACACCTTATTAAATGCTTTCTGAAAAGTCATGTGCACTACATGTAGTAATAATGGGTGGTGATGGCCTAATTGCATTATCACTAAACTATTTATCCGGATACCCTGGTAAAATTCTGGGGATCCAGGTCTGAATTCCCTGCTGTGGTAGATGGTGGAATTTGAATTCAAATATCTGGAATTAGGAGTCAAATGATGACCATGAAACCATTGCAAATTGTTGATAAAGCCCATCTGGTTCACCAATGTCCATTAGAAAACGAAACAGATGCCTTTACCTGGGCTGGCATACACGTGACTCCAGACTACAATGTAATTGTCATTTAAATATTGACTTCAGTAATATCTGGAAGTTAGTGTTAGACAGATTCCACATGATAAAACATGTTGACAAAGAAACAGCAACCAAACTTAAAAACAGGTGCCAGTTGCAATTGTTAGACTTAGAAAAACAAAAGGGGGTGCTGCAAATTGATCAGTGCAGCACATCAGGTCAGTACATGAATGATGTAGCTGCAAGATAGGATCTTGTTGAAAGTGCAGAGTTGTCTGAAGTTTTTATGGTGTTCAATGCATACTTTGGAGTGAAGAGAAATCTAACACAAGAACATGCACTATTTATTCTGGGAGAAGTATAGATTGTTTCATGGACAGTCTGTCAGCTAGCCAAGAACTGTGCATAAAGGGTTGAATTCAGAACTAATTTATGACTAGATCATAGTCAGAATGTCCCGATAAGGCTTCAGATTTTTTTACAAACAGGAAAGGATTTGACACTGGAAAAAGCAGTGTAGATCTCTACAGGCAAATTAAACTCAAGGCAGAACATGGTGCTCATTGAAGAAAATATTAAAATACCCATGGAAGAAATGGAAAGGCAATTCATTAGGCCTCAGGGAAGAAGATTTGTGAAAAGCATAGCCCACAAAAACATAGAATAGCATGTCAACTGCCACCTCAAAGTGATGTTAGGAAAAGGCCAAACAAGTAGAACAACAGCCCAACAGTATGACTGGGATGGGGAAAGAGAGCACAAAGCCAGAACTACAGTATTTGGAGATATAATATTTTAAAAAATCAGTGAAGTTTAGGCAAAGCCTGTGAAACCTATTAGATTCAAGAAGTAGAACCATCCCAACCAGTGGGAAAGAGAACAAATTCTGGGAGAAATAAATATAATTCCAGGAATAAATACTGACACATTAAGCTGGAAGTAAATGGGCGATTTGAGTTTACAATTTTCATTGAGGAGATGTGTCTTGATATCAACAAACATCTTAAATGGCTAAAGAAGATTATATGACGGTTATCTTTAATGAAAGTACAGGGACCTGGAGGGACATCATTGAGTCTGAAATGGTCAAATCTAACCAAAAGAAATTTTGGAATTTCTTTATATTATTCAGATACACAGTGTTTGCTGTTAACAGGAATGTATGTTTAAAGCTGAAATTAATTAATTATCAAGATCATTGAGATTTCAGGCGTAGATTAAAAGAAAGTGAATTCCCAAGCAAGTTTTCAGATTTGAGGAATTTAAAAGAATACCATATTACCTTTGGGGATAATGAAAAAAAACAAATTTGCTTGTATACAAAGTGTCAAACCCACATAGAACAGCACAACATGGAAACAGCACAGTACAGCCTTCAGCTGTCATTCTAAACTAATCCCATTTGCCTTCACATGGCCTGTATCTTTGCACTCCCTGTCTGTTCATGTGTCTGTCTAAATGCCTCTTAAATGGTGCTATCATATCTGCTTCTATCACCTTCCCTGGTAGCATGTTCCAGGCAGCTACCACCCTCAGTGCAAAAAACTTTCCTCATACATCTCCTTTAAAATTTCCCTGTCTTGTATTGAACCTATGTATTTAACATTTCCACCCTGGAGAAAAGATAACTCTCTAATTCTTTCTATTTTATATGCTTCTAATCAGTCACCCCTCAGCCTCTGATGCTCGAGTGAAAGCAATCCAATTTTCTACAACTTCCCCCTTGGCTAATTCACTGCAGTCCTGGCAACATCCTTATAAATGTTTTCTGCAACCTCCCCAACACCTCCACATTCTTTCCACAGTGTGGCAACCAGAACTACACACAAACACTCCAAGTTTTATACAGCAGCAACAGGCTTGCCAACCTTTATACTCAGTGCCCCAAATGATGAAGTCAAGCATGCTATACATTTTCTTTACGACTTTAACCACTTGTCACTTTCAGGGAGCTGTAGACTTGCATCCCAAGATCCCTCTGTATATCAATGCTCCAAAGGCTCCTGCCCTTTACTACATTCTTTCCTCCTGAGTTTGACCTCTCAAAATGCATCACCTCACACTCGCCCAGGTTAAACTACATCTGTTATTTCTCCAAACAAATATCCAACTTCTTATATGGTAGGATCTATATTGTGCTGTCTTCAAACTTACAAATCAGCCCAACTATGTTTTCATCCAAATCATTTACACATATTACAAAACAAGAGAGGTTCTATCACTGGTCAGAACAACACTGGTCACCGACCTTCAGTCAGAAAAATACCCTTCTGTCTTCTATGGCCAAACCAACTTTGTATCCAACTTAATTGTCTCACATTTAGATAAAATTAAAGAAGATAATATATTCTATAGTCAACGAAGTAACAATTTCACAGATTACTATAGCAGCGAGATGGTGTTGGGAGTGATTACAGTACCAGTGCCCAATGGTTCACAACAGAGTCTATATGGATCCAATTCAATTAAATTAATGAACGAACTTTAATGCTCAACCAATGGCTTCGGTCTGTGGAAAGCTATCAAAGCCAGCAAGATGCAACATCTTCAGTAAACTGAGAGCAAACGGTGATGCTGCCCATTGTTTGGCAGATTCTCTGGTGGAGGCATTTCCCAGAGAACAAAAGCAAATGTATTGGAGGGCATTTATGGAATAATGTCATGTGGATAACATATTAATACATGGAGTCATAAAAGAAAAATACGATTGTAAATGCTTGATAAGAATACTTCAGAACACTGATATTACTCCAGATTTGAGAAGGTTTTCACTGAAAAAAACTTTAATTTGCAAACATAACCCAAAACACTTGAATTACAGCAAGAACCACTCCACCTCCCAAAAGAAAAATGGCTAATAGGGATTTTCCATTACCAAGAAACATTAAGCTGGAGAACCAGGTTGAAATTCTTTTCTTCCATAAGCTTAGGAGTAAATGACTCTTTGAGAAACCTTTGTGTTGAAATATCTATTTAAAAAAACGGAAGTATTCAACATAATCAAACAACTCCTAATCACAGAAATTCTTGTATACTATGTATACTATGCATTTTCCAAACATTGTAGCAGCTGACTCACCTTCAACTGTATTGGTGACAGTACTCTTTCAGTATCAGAAAGACAGAAAATATAGATCGGTCTACTGTGCATCTAGCCCTCCCACCAGACAAAACAATAATTTACAATAACTGGAAACCACCACAAGAGAATAGATTACCAGGTGTCATCAAAGATTAGGAGATTAACTTCCATTTTAGTCTCTGGATGCTTTAGCCAAAACATCAACAACTTGAACAGCAAAGAGACAACCGGGCTACAAAAATTTAGAATGAACTAGAACACTAGAACTGCTGGAGCTAAAGTCGAGGGAAGCAGTGGAGTTCAAAGAGAAGGAATGATCATTAAAAAAAAGACACAGTAACCAAGTGTTCAGAATTGAAACAGATCAAACAGATAAAGATAAATCAATTCATTGATATTATTGATCAGGAAACCACTAGAAGAAATGTTGGACCATATACCAAAGAGAAACATAAAAAATCCATAACTGCCCAGTAGAGAAACTCTATATTATATGAGTACTTAAATAAATAACACACACTGTTCAAGGATGTTTTTTAACCAAGTTTGCATCTTTCTCTCATTTCTGTCTAGTAATTCATAATGAATAGAAGTGGGGAGGGGAACTGCCAGATAGTTTTTGATAGCATTCATTTTCATGTAATGTATTAGCCCATTGATCTTGTTAAGGCTTGTTGTTTATAGTTCTGTAATTTTTAATGGAAACATTAATTAGAAGGGAGAATGTGGGGTCACTTGCAGCTCAGCGGGTACTATATTTGCCTGTGGATTATGTTTCTGGGTTCAATTCTCCAAGATGTGGGCACATAAATCTAATGGCACTCCAGTGCATTACAGCAGCAGCCCATTTCTGTCTAAGCTGCTGCCATTTAGATGGGATACTATCTCCAAACCCCATTTTCCTGTGCAGTGGACACAACAAGATCTAAGAAGTACACAAATCACAGCAGCTCCCAAAGCCATTTAACATTCTAAGGAATTAGCTGGTATCGTGACTTCTGCCCCTCACTTCGGCAGAGTAATTCCTGCCTCAGAGCAGCTGATTGATTTCATTTCTCCTGTGTGCACATAGTATTCTACAAGGACATTAGGACTCTGGTGCAAAGTTTATGATGTCACAGAGCTGTACATGATAGAATGTAAGTACCAGAGTTTGGTGCAGTCAGAAAACACCTGAAAATCAAGAGACAAAGTGCTGGAAAAACTTAGATAGTCTGGCAGGAAAGGAAAAAGAAACTCAGAATCAAGGTAGAGCCAATATTACTCTTCTTCAGAATGGGAAAAGTGCTGGATAGATGGGAAGAGATGAGGGATGCAGATAGGAGCACTAGTACCTGAAATTCCAATGCTTCCTTTTCAAATTTAAGGGTACGACTGACCACTTTTGTGACATAGCGTCAGGATGGGCATATTAGGGAAACATAAGGGACACATTATGGGACACATAAGTCCCAATCAGCTTAGTAAGAATCAACATGCGGAGTTTGGGAGAGTTTCCCCTCTGATCACAGACCTTGGCACTGATGGCCCACATCAACAAACTGCCAACGTCCAGGTCCAAAAACCATTGGTCAAGATCCATTTCTCAGGGGATTCTGCAGCAAGTTTTATTTTTATGTCTGTCATGGGATGCAGGGCAGCAGGGAAAGCTGTGCGGCTGTAAGACTCAACTTCCTTGCCTGCAATTCATTGACAATAGATCCCATTTGGAGATCCCCAATCTGGCAGGCAGATCACTTTGGTTTCCCACTTGAAAAACTAGTCATTTGATTGTTTGTGTTGTTGCTGCAGCATGTGGAAGCTGCTGACACCAAGATGAACTGGAGTGAACGTGTCTCAGCTCAAGGAACTTCAAATCCTCGAGAGATTTATGGAGCTGGAGTGTGAGCTGCAGATATTGTGCCACATCAAGAAAGAGGGCATTTCGCTTCAGAGGGCAGTAAGCCAATTTGTCAGAAGGGCAATGACAGCAGGCAAGGCAGATATAGGGACCCAAAAGATTACATTTGAGGAGCCTCAATCCTCTAAATGTTCAATAATTATAATGTTCAGAGAGGCACAGAGACTGTCAACACATGGAAAATAGCCAGTTGGGTCGAAAGAGGAAACATTATTAAATGAAAACCAACATTTTCAATATCCTTCAAATTTGAACACAAGAATAAGTGAAATGACAGCACAAATAGAGGATAATGGATGTGATCTTGTAGTTATGACCAAATTGTTTCTACAAGAATATCAAAGCTGTGAATTAAATATTGAGGGGCATGTAGCTTCTTGCAGAGACTGGCAAGAATGGAAAAGGTGGCAGGATTTTTTTTTGTACAGGATGGAATAAACATGGCAGCAAGAAAATATTTTTGATCAGCTGTAGAATCCATATCGGTGGAACTTAGATATAACAAGGGAAGGCAGAATTGGTAGGGGCATTCTATAAACCTCCATGCCCCAAACAATAGCTACACAAAGGGCAGAGAATAAACCAGGAGATAGAGATGACATATAACAAAAACAGTGCATTAATTATTTGCAGAGGTAGCCACAAACATGAATGTAGAGCGCAGTCAAGACAGTTTCCCAGAATAATAAAACAAAATGAAGAACTATAGATGCTGGAGAGCAGAAACAAAAACAAAGCACTGGCAAAACTCAGCAGGTCTGGTAACAGTGGTGGGAAGAAGGCAGACTTAGTGGCTCTTTATTGGAGCAATTCTGAGTTTTGCAAATAATTGCTGATTTTGTTCCAAGAACAAGATGTTGCAGATCCAACCAGGGATCAGTTTATTTTGGATCTGGTTATGTGCATTGAGGCAAGTTTAATAAATGATATCAAGCTAAAAGATTCCCTAAAAATAGTAACCAGAACAGGATAAAATTTATTACTCAGTTTGGGGTTCAGGGGTGCATGGGAATAAGAACATGGGGAAACTATGGCTGTGATAAAAACTTCAAAAAAGCTAAGTATAAAAATGTAAGGGCAAAGCTAGCTTGAGTGGACTGAGAAAGGAATTTAGCAGCAGAGCAGCAGAAGAAAAATGGCAGATGTTTAAAGAAAATAGTTCATGATAAAAACATATATTTGATTGAGAAATTCAGGCGACATGTTGGCTCAGTGGTTAGCACTGCTGTCTCACAGCGTCAGGGACCCGAGTTCAATTCCAGACTCAGGGGACTGCCTGTGTGGAGTTTGCAACTTCTCCCCATGTCTGTGTGGGTTTCCACTGGGTGCTCTGGTTTCATCCCACAGTCCAAAGATGCGCAGGTTAGGTGGGTTGGCCATGCCGAATTATCTCTGGTGCTCAGGGATGTGTCGGTTAGGTGCGTTAGCCATGGGAAATACAAGGATAGAGCAGGGGGTAGGGATGGGTCTAGTTGCGATGGTCTTTGGGGGGTTGGTGTGGGCTCACTGGGCTGAATGGCCTGTTCCCATACAGTAGGGATTCTACGTTCCAGAAAGGAGTATTCTAAGAAAGACATAAGTCAAACGTTGCTAGTTAAAGAAGTCAAGGACAGCATTAAATTGAAAATAAAAACACTATGGCAAAAAAAAAGACATACTAGAGGTTTGGGGAAGTTTGGAATACCAAAAGGTCAAAAACAATTAAAAAAAGTGGGAGAAATAAACTGAGGGTAAACTTATAAATTATATCAAGGCAGAAAGCTTATTAGACACAAAGGCAATAATAGCAGGAACGAGTTGCATCAGAGAAGTTGAATAAATACTGTACAGTATGTTTTTGTTAAAGAGAGTATTAACATTTAAAAATATTTAATAATCAATGCACAAAAAATAAGAAGGAGAAAAAGAATGCAATAACTATCTCAAGAAAACAAAAGTACTAATAAAACAAATTGGTTTAAAGATCAATAAGTCCTCTGGAAATGAATAAGATGTATCCAAGAATGCTGAATGAAAGTAACTTTGGAAATAATGGATGCCCTGGTAGTAATTCTCTAAGAATCTTTAGATTCTGGAAAAGTGCAAGAGAATTGGAAGACTGCCAATGTAACACCTTTATTCAAAAATTGGAGGAAAACATAACTTTAGGCCAGTAAGCTTAACATACCTTATTGGGAAATTGTTAGAGGCTATTGTAAAAAAGATGCAATATCACAGCATTTAGAAATTCATAATACATTGGGAAGCATTAATGTGGTTTCATGAAGTGGAATGCATGCCTGATAAATTCATTAGAAGTTTTGATAATGTTTAGGTAGTATAGATAGAGGGGAATCAGTAGATAAGATATATTTGGATTTCCAGCGTATGTTTGATAACATTCCATTCTTTAGGGTTCTTAGTAAGCTAAAAGCTGGAGTTGTCGCAGCTGGAATCTCAGTATGGAAAGAACAGAGTGATGGAATAAGGATGGGGTTTCATTTGGAGGATGCCAACATGTAACTAACAGAGACTCACTTAGATAATTTCTGGGGCAAAAATTATTTGCAGAATTTGCTATTGACTTGGATGAAAAAAAACAAATCACTAGCCAAGTTTTCAGATGAGACAAAAATGGATGAGAAGACAAGTAAAGAGAATAACTCAGATGGTTGAGGGGTATAGACAAGCTAAGTGAATGGGAATAATTTGGCTGATGGAATAAAATATGGGGAAATATAAGGTTATGCACTTTCCACAGAATCCATAGAAACCTTACTTTGTTGAAACTGGTCATTTGGCCCAAACATTTCCATGCTGACTCTCCGAAGAACGTCCCATCCAGATTAATACCCTTTATCCTATCCCTGTAACCCTGCATTTCCTATGGCTAACCCAACTAGCCTACATATCCCTGGACACTATGGGCAATTTAACATGGACAATCCACCCAACCTGCATATCTTTGGTCTGTGAGAGGTAACCAGAGCACCCAGAGGCAAACCATGCAGACACAGGGAGAATATGCAAATTCCATATAGACCATCCCTCGAGGGTGGAATCAAACCTGCAGCTATGCAACAGTACCAACAACTGAGCCATCATGCTTCCCCAAGGACACAAGAGTTGAGGAGATGAATATTATTAAATTGCAGAAAGCTGCAGCACAGAGGTATTTGGAAGTCTTCTTGCATGCATCCAAAACATAAATTTTCAGCAGGTATATGAGTTCAGTAAGAAAACAAATGGAATGTTAACATTTATTTCGGAAGAGAATGGTGTTCAAGAATAGGCAGAGCATGCTAAAAAGTATCCGAGGTACTGGTTATACAACGCCTGGAATAGTGAATAGTTTTGGTCCCATTATCTCAGGAAAGATGTATGTCATTGGAATCAGTCCAGAGAAGGTTCAATAGATGGATCCTGGATTAGGAGGGATAAACTTGGAAAGATGGATTGGATTCATTACAATTTTGAATGAGAGACTATCTTTTTGAAACTTTCCTATCATATTTGACAGGGTAAGTTGGGAGAGGCTCTTTCCCCTTCTGGGGTAGTCTAAGAACAAAGGACATGATCTCAGAATAAGGAGTAACCCGTTTAAGACAGAGATGGGGGAAAAGTTTCAATTCTCAAAGGTTGATTAATGTGTAGGATTCTTCACCATGGAGAGCTGTAGAAGTTGGGTGATAAAATGTATTCAAGACTGAGATAGACAGAATTTTCATCTGATCCAGAACCAAGGATTAGGAGGATAGCGATGGAAAGTGGAGACTAGGATTATCAGGATCTCATTGATTGGCAGAGCAGCCTCAATGTGCTGAAAGGTATACCTCTGCTCTCATGTCTTGTGGTCATCTTTTGTCACCCACCAAGATGTTAAGCTTAAAAATTGTGATGGTGTTGAGTTGAGGCCCTTGAAGCAGCCATTAACTGATTAATCAAGGGCCTTAGTTGGCAGTGGGTTGAGAAAGTCCCCAATGGGCCTACTCATTCAGGACTTAATTGATGAGGTAGCAAGGGGGCAAGTGACTTGCCAGTGTGAACACAATCAATGGTTTCTCCTTCTTGCCACTTCCAGAGGTGGGGAGGTTTTAACTTAAAAATGGAGAGGTTAATGATCTTATCGCCAACTGATTACATTTTCTGACTTACTTTGTTTGAGATACCAAACTATTTTTCTTAAATCAAAAGCTGGAATATTTTTGTTTATAATTTGATCAGAGAAAATGAAACATGTAACAAAATCTGCCAAATGATCCCACTCAAACAATCACATCATGCACATATACCAAATTATCAGTTTCTGTTCTAACTATTTGCAACATATTGACCTTGTGCTCAATTAAGCTGCTGGGTACAGATATACCACTAAGAGGGTGTGAAAACAAGCTCCTTTAGTAATGAATTTGAAAGAGATGGAAAAGAGCCTGCCTGAGGTATTAATGGGGAAAGAATCATTTTAGGCAGTTAATGGACAGCAAACCTATTCCAAGGACTAGAATTTATTACAGCCAATCAAAAGTTTAAAACCCATTTGTATCTGGTGAGGATGATTGGCTGACTACTCCCACACAGCTCGACCTGAAGCATCACGTAAAAACCTGCAGCTAGTGCATGCGGAGGAAATTTCACAACTGGCTTCCCACTGACACAGCCATCTGCTGAGACTTCAGCTTAGAAATGAGCTGGTTGGATTTTCACATTCCACCTGGGACCTTGTCTGGATGGATCAGTTTGCAGCTGTTAGGGGAGAGCTAATAATCAATTCTTCGTCGTCCACGATCCAATGGACACAATGCGAAAGGTCTCTTGCATTTGCTTCCAAAAATTCAAAGAATTAGCAAACAATTATCATGGAGTGTTTCTCATTTCTCTGTTTCTCATTACTTATCTTGAAATTCTGGACTTCCAGTCAACAACTAGATCAGCTCTCAAGTATTTCACCAGCAAACCTTCCTATGCGATCCTAATTCCTTTAATATTTTAACTTTTAAAGACTGTTCACAAAGCAGTATGTTATTAAACGTTATTAAACAAGGCCATTCAGGCAATTGTTCCAAAACAAAGTGAGCAAAGTCACAAGCTGTTCTCGCCTGACAACGTTCTAGATCTGAGATAACATATTGTGAAGCTGGATGAACACAGCGGGCCAAGTAGCATCAGAGGAGTTTCTGAAGAAGGGTCTCAACCTAAAATGTCAAACTTTCGAGCTCCTCTGATGCTGCTTGGCCTGCTGTGTTCATCCAGCTTCAAGCTGTGTTATCTCAGATTCTCCAGCATCGGCAGTTCCTACCATCCCTGTAACAATCTAGATCTGCTGTTTTAAAAATCACAATTAGAATTTCCATTCAAGATACAATAATCTACACTATAACTGTTCTTTACAGTAACACAAAGCATTCTCCAGCAACACGCCACATCAAGTTCTCTCTTCTGACCTCTCCATATGCTCTTGGTGTTTATTCCAAAGTGACAAATGTGGTCAATATCTGTCAAACTGGAAGAAACAAAGAGCCACCATTTTTTTGTCATGCAGATTGTGTCACATGTCAGTTCAATTGACATGAGTGCTTTTGATTAGATATCATTTAATAAAAAGGTGTAAGTCACAGATGATGTAACAACGAGGATAAAATTGGCATCAGGGTCTGAATAACAAAGCAACTACAGGGCGTACTCGTACCAACATCAGGCAAAAGACTAGAAAGTTAAATCATGTAAACACCGTGTGTAAATTAGAGTGGGTGCATTTAAGTATCAAATGAGCGATCAAAAGAGAAACAGAGGGGAAAGAACAATAGTATAAAGGGGAGAAAAGGCAGAAAAGAATAATTTTAATATCCAATTATAGTCTGAAGGAATGATATGCACACAGTCAAATGATATTTTTAAAATCAAATAATTCGGAAGTTATGACACGTATCAGAAACCGTTGGGTCTTGAGCCTGGAATCCTTGTCTCTACCACAAGAAGTTGAAATTCAGAAGTTAACTGGTAATCATTACTATGGAGCAACTCTCTGAAAAGTTCTTCTCACAGCTAATCCAGGTTTCATTCAAAATGCATGGATTTGAAGTGCTTCCAAAACAGGCTCCTGGCTACAATTAAGAGTCAGAAGTCAAACGACACCAGGTTATAGTCCAACAGGTTTATTTGAACTCACAAGTTTTCAGTGCGCTGTGTTACTTTGACACTTCACCTGATGAAGGGGCAGCACTTCGAAAGCTTGCGATTTCAAATAAACCTGTTGGACTACAAATCTCCTCTCCCCCTACTACATCCCAAAACCAGTCCAGCTCGTCCCTGCCTTCCTAACCTGTTCTTCCTCTCACCTATCCGCTCCTCCCACCTCAAGCCACACCCCCGTTTCCTACCTACTAACCTCATCCCGCCCCCTTGACCTGTCCGTCCACCCCGGACTGGCCTATTTCCTCCCTACCTCCCCACGTAGACTCGCTTCTACTGGCTCAATCCCCGCCTCTTTGACTTGTCTGTCTCCTCTCACCTATCTTCTCCTTTATCCATCTTCTATTCACCTCCCCCTCTCTCCCTATTTATTTCAGAACCCCCTTCCCCTCCCCCATTTCTGATGAAGAGTCTAGGCCCGAAATGTCAGCTTTTGTGCTCCTAAGGTGCTGTTTGGCCGGCTGCGTTCATCCAGTTCCATACTTTGTTAGCACTTTATTTCTGTGCTCTTTGACTGGGGCAAATAAAACTAATAATTGACATTGTAGTGAAAGATGTTATGTTGCTTCTGCTGCAGACAAATAATCTGTAGGATGATTTAAAATACAGGCACAAAAACAGAAGGTGCTGGTAAAGCTCAGCAGGCCTAGCAGTATCTGTGAAGAAAAATCAGAATTAAGGTTTCAGGTCTGGTGACCCTTTCTCAGAACTGTTAAAAATACACCCTGGTTATAAACAGGCTGGGAATTAATAGGGGAACTAAGGCATGCTGAAGGCTTAGGCAATTCTAATTCTCTGATCTCCTCAGAGAGGCGATGAGATGGTGATACCATTGCTGGATAAGCAAATGTGATTGTCTCCAGAATATCACAATTTTGGGAAGAAAGTCGGCCTTCCCTATGTAGAGGCAAAAAGCCTTAGAATAGGAAGGATCATCGGGCCTGAAATGTTAGCTCTGTTATTTTTCTTCACAAATGCTGCTAGACTTGTTGAGCTTCTCTAGCAACTTCTGTTATTGTTCCTGATTTACAGCATCTGCAGTTCTTTGGGTTTTTATGTAGACAAACAGGAGGCTGGAAAAGCACAAAAAAGCAGGCAGCATCTGGAGGAAAGGAGAATTGTTGTGGAAGGTCATGTGACTGTAGTAGCGGGTTTGTTTGATGATGTGTTTGAAGAGCTGAAGGGCTGAAGAGGTCATAGCAGTGTGGCAGTGTGAAAGGCACTCACTGAGTTCATGTCTGAGGAATGCAGACAACTTCTTCAAAGTGGTCCTGAGGAAAGGTAATACCTGAAATATTGACGGCTCCTTTTCTCCACATGTTACCTGGCTTGGTGTGTTCTTCCAGCCTCCTGTTTGTCTACTTCATTTTCTTACCTAGTCTGGCTCCATCCAAATCGAAAACTATAATGTGGTTGACTCTAAACTGTTCTCCAAAATGGCCCAGCAAGCATTTCAGTTGTATCAAAATCAATAAAAAGCCTCAAAATAAAAATAGAAATGAAACCAGAAAGGCACCAACTAAGGCGCCAGAAATGACAATGGCAAATGCAGTCATGCTGACCCCACAAAGTCCTGTTTTCCAACCCCTCGGGCTATTGCCCAAATTGAGAGAGTTGTCTCTCAGGCGATTGCAGCAGACTCACAGTCATACTTTACACACAATGACTCGAACAATATCCTCACCTTCCTGTCTCACTGACAACACAAACTCAGCAGAGAAGGCAGCACAATGGTTTACAGTTGTATGGGGGTTTCCTGGGAAGCCCCCAACATTGGCTCCAGACCTCATGATTGCCCCATGCCCTCCTCCTTTGGCTGATCAGTCAGTGCTCCATGTTGAAGAAAACTTAAGAGAAAGAACCATGGGTGGAAAGGGGGCATGAATGTATCCAGGAAAAGGTTATTTCAAAATCCACTGCCAAGAGTGGCTTGAAAGCATTGCTCCTGACCAAGCCCATAAGGACAAAGCTACTAAACAGACTCTACAGTAGGAAGCAACTAGGTGGGAATAAAATTCAAAACATCATTCTCACAAACGATTGGAGGCACTAGATACTGAAAAACATTATTTCTTCTTCTGATTACTGACACGTCTACCAGTGGAACCTCCTAAGTTACACAATCGAAACACTTCATAAGGATGCTAATGGAGACATTTTAACCAGTGGACTTAAAATGCCCACAAAGTAAATGAAATCCATAGTATACAAGATCCATAAAACATGTCCTCGGGCAATGTTTACCTCATGAGTATTCATTTATAGTGAGTAACAGAGAACGTAAAGTGTGTTAATACATCCTCTGTGGTATGACATTATATCAATTAACATCCAGTATTAGCATTCATTTGGCTGTTTAAGTGAAGCCGTGTGAAATTGTCTGGCCTGTTGCTTTAAGGCCACTGAGTTTATTTGTTTTAAATTGATATACACTGATGTCAACCAGATGCTAATTAATGTCAGGAATATCCTGAAATCAATGAGACAATAATTGTGGATTCAAGCTTAATCCTAGGGTTCAGCAAAAGTAGCAGGATAGGAGTAGATTTGTTTTTATTCAAATTTAAAAATACATAGAAAATTACTTGTGATGAAGTATGAGTTGAAGATCTCCAATGACTTCAAATGTTACCGGTCTTTTTGACATTGCTCATGCTAAGTCAGGCTTAAGCTGTTTTATCACAATTCTTTCATATAATGGTTTGTGTTTTGTTTTGTAATTGAGATGAAATGATGTTTAACTTAATTGTCTCTATAAGACCACAATGATGGTTGCTGAAGTGAAGTAAAATTTTTTTATGCTACTTCATGAAACTTAGCTCTTCGCTAATGTCAATATTTATTATTTCTTCCCAATTACCCGTGTGCGAAGATGTCACTCAGACAACTTCTTTATAGTGCTGCAGTTAATATGGTGAAATTATGCCACTTCTTCTGTTGCCTGCAGTTGTCTAGGCAGTAGATTTGGGTTGTGCTGTTGAAGGATCCTTCGTGAAATGCTACATTTCTATTTTGTAAATGATATCTGCTGCTGCTATTGCCTATCTTTGGTGTAAGGAATGAACATTTAAGGTGACTAATAGATTTGAGAAAGTTGACTATTTCAGTGTGAATATCGCTGATTTACCTGCAAATTGTTGGAGTTTCATTCCTTCAGAAAAGTGGAAAGTATTCTAAACTTGTGTCATGTTGATTGTTAAATAGACTTAGAGATTCAGAATGCAATTTATTAGCTAAGGAAGTTCCAGCCTCTAATTTGCTCTTGTGATCACAGTATTGATAATATCTTCAGTAGAGTACCTAGTCAATGGTGTTAATTCCAGGGTGTTGATGTTTGGGGATTTGATAATTCCAGTGAATGCCAAGAGGAGATGATTGCATTTTCTTGTTGGAGATGATCATTGCCAAGCATTTGTGTAGTGTAAATGTTATTTATGACTTATCAACTCAAACCAGAAATGTGCTGTACGTGGCTCTCAAATGCTGCAGTTATTTAAAGATCAAATTCTTCTGTTGTAGAGTGTTTTGCAAATTGGGAACATAAATGAGAATGTAAAATAAAAACCATTTACTGACGTTTCTGGGAACTACTGCTCTCCACCATTGTAATTTTCCCAGAAGTTCAAACAATGGCATCAGTGACATATCCTAGCTATTGCATTTATGCTATTCTTTTTAATGTTTTGACACAAATGTAGAATCTCAAAGCACATCACCTCCAAGGATGAATTTTAGCTTCAATATTACTTGTACACATATTAATAAACTTGGACATGGCATCTTGTTTTGAAAATGTAGTTTTCCAATAAATGTACTTCTAAAAACTAATGCAACTTTATGTTAATAATGTGAAAAACTAAGTGTGAATAATGCATTGATAGTAGGAACTGCTAATGCTGGGATAGTCACTATTGAAATTCAATACCTGGTCTGTGTGTGTGGCTTCTCGGTGTACTTTCAGGTGTACACAGAGACCAGGAATTGAACGTCAATAGTAACCATCCCAGCACACACAAACAAAGCTGCGTGCGAACACTATTTAAAACAGCAAAAACGCACTGTAGTAACATGGAACTACGCCAAGAGGAGGAGGAATACCTCTTCCAAGTGTCCAAGGATAATGGATATCTGAAGAACTGAGCCAGCAGATGCCTACAGGAACAGCATCAGAAAGATTCTACACACCCTGACACACTCATCACACTACCCTACATCAGGAACATGTCAGAACGCAGCACAAGACTCCTATGTCTGCTGGGCATCAGAGTGGCACACAAACCCGCATTAATCCTACGACAAATGCTCACCCAAACTAAAGACCACTCCCCACCATGGACAGGACGAATGTCATCTACAAGATCCCCTGCAGAGACTGTGAGAAACACTACATTAGACAAACAGGAAGGAAACTAACAACATGAGTACATGAACACCAATTGGCTACAAAAACACATGACCAATACTCAGTCATCTCAATCCACATGAACAAAGAGAACCACAACTTTGACTGGGACAACACCAAGATCCTGGGACACACGGGGCAGAAGCAAGCATGAGAATTCCTGGAAGCATGGCACTCCATGAAGCATGCTATTAATAAACACATTGAACTTGATCCCATATACATTCCATTACAGAGAAAACCCGGAAGTGAGGCTATCCATTGCAAAGAACCCCAGAGATTAAAAACCAGGTGGGAAAATACACCAACGCTTCATCAGAGGCTGCACTGAGGATGTTACCAAGCATGGTATTGAAACATCTGCAGAACAACAAACCAGCTCGGCAAGTCAACATTTCACTCGTGTTTGAGAGTCGACTGAGTGGCAATTTTCCAGTTTAGGTTTATCCCACTTTTTGTGCACAGGACGTACCTGGGCAATTTCCCAATTGTCAGGTCAATGCCAGTGTTATAGCTGTGCTGGGGCAGCCTGCCTGAACGTACAGCAGGTTCCAGAAGAAAACATGCTCACACAAATATTTACCTTCCAAACAAACAATGAAAAGTCACGCAGAAAAAAGACATATTTCAGTAAAGAGGCAGTTTCAGAGTTACATTATAACCTGAAAGAAAATAAGGAATGACTTTCATTTATACAGCAAGAGAATGGAACTCATTGCTTTGACTGTCGGTACAGACTCAATGGGTCAAATAGCCTTCTCAGAGTTATAATGAGTATAATTTATATCATGCATTTCAAAAACTCAGAACACTCTAAAGTACAGCTAAGTATTCTTCAACTGTAGCAAAGGAAGCATCCTACCCAAAGACCCACAAGCAACATAGCCAACTCCCTACCATATTCACTGTAAACTCTGAATTTTGTTAAATGTCTGTTTAGTCATTTTTTGGTAGTGCACCCACTGCTGAATTAAAAGGTTTTAAACTCAAATCATAACAGGAACTTAAGCCTATAATTAACAGTTTGATGTGGTGCTGAGAGAGTGCCACATGATTGAAAGGCTCAAAGTAAAGTCCTCTTCAGGTGTGTATTAAAAATCCAATTACTGACCCACTGAGGAAGCAGAGTTTTCCTCACATTCTCGCTAACATTTGCACAAGCTCAGATTATGATGAAGGTCCTGCGTTACCAAACTTGCCCCTCAACTGAGGTGTGGTAACTCTCAGGCTAAACTCGCCGCCAGTAGTAAATCCTGGAACTGCAGGTCCCCTCTAAGCTGATGAGACTGGTAGTGCTGACCTGATTAAGGCAAGGTTAGAGTCTCACTAAGACTAGTTAGTAGAACCTTGTGAGGCAGGTGGGGAGGGGAATGGTGCGGGGAAGAATACTTTGGGTGAGGAGGGAGATTGTCATCTGATGGAGACAGCCCGTCTAATGCTGCAGTGCTCCTTTAGTGTCACACTGTTGCATCAACAAATTTGCCAAGTCAGGTTCTTTTTTGCATTATTATTTTTCAAATTTTGATTGACTTAATTCAAGCTTACATTTCCAAGTTTTGTTTACATCTGTCTTTACCAAAATCTCTTTGGACTAAAACGCAAACGTTTGTGAGTTATTTCTTCTTGCCTGTGACAAACATTTCTTAAATGTTATAACAACGATATAGTGTGATCGTCTCATGTACAGTTTGTCAGACTATCGGGAGTTCATATTTTGCAGCCTTCCCAAGTTCATTTGCAATATTGTGGTAAACTGGCAGCTAATATTATCTAAAAGTAGTTTTCTTTTTTAGTCAGATGCACTGAAATTCTATGATTTGAATTTATTCATTACAGAGATATGCTGATATAATGTTAGCGTTGTTGAGCTAGTAATCCAAAGGTCAAATCTAATGCTCCAGAAGTATGGGTTCAATTCCCCATATTGCAGCTGTTAGAATTTAAATTCAAGTAATTTAGACTATAAAGCTAGTCTCTGTCATGATATAATGACATATACGTGGGTGGCACGGTGGCTCAGTGGTTAGTACTGTGGCCTCACAGTGCCAGGGGCCTGGGTTCAATTCCAGCCTCAGGTAACTGTCTGTGCGGAGTTTGCACATTCTCCCTGGGTGCTCCGATTTCCTCCCACAGTTCAAAGATGTGCAGGTTAGGTGGATCGGCCATGCTAAATTGCCCATAGTGTTGAGGGGTGTGTAGGTTATAGGGGGATGGGTCTGGGTGGGATGGTCCAAAGGGTGGTGTGGACTTGTTGGGCCGAAGGGCCTGTTTGCACACTGTAGGGAACCTAATCATTATGTAAGAACTATCATGAATTATTTGTAAAAGCCCAAATAGTTTATTAAAAACTGAAAGAACAGTGGATGCTGTCAATCAGGCACAAAAACAGAAGATGCCGGAAAAGCTCAGCACGTCTGGCAGCATCTGTGAAGGAAGAAACAGAGTCAATGTTTCGGGTCTGGTGACCCTTCCTCAGAACTGACAGTGGCTGAGAAAACATCAGTTTATATGCAGAAAATAGGGGAGGTGATGGGGTAAGGAGTAAACAATAGGATAGAGCCTGAAGAGAAAGAAGAGCAGTTGGACAGACAAAGTGTTGATAATGATCAGGCTGGGAGAGTAAATAGTTGTCAATGGGGGCTATTTGTGACTTATAACAGGTAATGTTTAATGGTAGGCTTTGGGGCAACAAGGTCTGATGTCTGTGGTAGGGGGCTTGGACATGGGAGAGTTTAGACCCTAAAATTATTGAACTCAATATTGAGTCCCCAGGACTGCAGGTTCCCCAAGCAGAAAATGCAGTGTTGTTCTTCTAGCTTGCATTGAGTTCATTAATATCCTTTAAAGAAAGAAATCTGCCATCCATACCCGGCCTGGTTGACAGATTACTTTGAAACTCACAGCAACATATTTGACTCTTCACAGCTCTCTGAAATGGTCCAGCATGCCTCTGATTTCAAGGACTATTATTGATTGGCAACAATTCTTGACCTTGCCAATGATTTCACAATTCCGTCAATGAGTAAAGAAAAAATATCCTAGAAAAAATAGTAGACCCAATTTTATTTCCAATTTATTGCAGAGTCTTTATGAAGGAGTCTCGGTAACCACTTTGTGCATGCGAAGTCAGTCTGGTGTAAGATATATAGCTTTAGGGAATGTGGCATCCATGCAAGCAGCAAGAAGGAAAAAAGGCAAGTTAATTGTTTTAACAGTTCAATTTTTAAATAATCTGTCAAGTTAGGAACAGTGAACAACTGATGAAAATCATATCACTTTCTTATCAGATGGAGAAGGAGCTCTGAATTGATTTGAGATTTGTTTACACTGTATAGCTATGTGCCAATCACTGTCAAGCTTGTGAATCAACCTGCATTAGTTATGTCAAACTGTTGCATTTAGCTTTTTTGCCAACTCAAATCTTAGGCTGTCAGAATTACGTGCATTTTAAAATCTTATCCCTGCAGTGTTGCATGTATGTATGTACAACATAGAGCAGTAAGTGGATTTCCACAACAACTAGTAGCCTCTAATTAAACACAGTCCTTTTCCATTCTACATTGCCAATGCATGAGTTCCTTTACGATTACCTTCTGGGTAATCAGAGCTTGTGCAGGAATGCACAGATACTTGAGTCGGGGAAGGGAATTGAGCTATGAAGAGATCAAGGTTTGAAAATAAAAGAAGCAACGCTTCAGAGAGAAGATTTTCAGGTAATTATCAGAAAATGAAAATTAAGATTTGGAATGTCAAAAATCATTTAATTAGAGGACTTGAGTGTATTATTCAATGAGCTGTTCTTCAATTAAAGTGCATACTTGTGACTGGTTTCTGTCCCTAAGCAATGCCTTTTAGAAGTTAATACAAAAATCAAATAGTAAATAAGTAAATTATTTCACCTTTCTTCAAAAGCTGGATATATAGTTTTAATAAGCTAAAAAGCAAAAGCTGAACCTAGCACCTCTATTCAAAAATAGTGGAAATACTCAGAAAAAATGTCAAAGCAATGTAGGAGCATTCTAGAATGGGAAAGAACCATTTTAGTCTCTCCTACAGTGTTGAAACATGCGGGATGAATTTCTGCAGGGTTACTGCAGTGTAAACACTGGCCCAAATTGCCCAATCCCCAGATAGTTGGTGGCCAGATGCACCCTGACAGATGTGCCCTGGAACCCTCAGTGGTTCAAATTGATGACACAGGAGCTGCCATGGAAGTTTGAACTAATGAAAGGTAATTACCCAGCATCTGGATCCCTCCAAAAATGTTCTGAACTCTGACTTAACAGTGAAGACTTCAGACTATTCTGATTTACTTTCCTTGACATTCACCCAGAATTGATCAATAGGGAAAATTCAGGGAAGTGAATATGAGAAATAATAGATCAGCAATGATCCTATTTAATGGCCAATTCCTATTCCTCTTCTTCTGGCCTTAAAAAGGCTATAATGTATAAAATTTGCTGTTCTCCATTGTTAACTATGCTATTGATGTTCATATCAGTCACACAGACTACTTCAAATGCCTCACTACCCCTCAACCTATGAAAATCCAACCTGATCTCCTTGACACAAAAGTTACTGAAACTTTACTGACACTCATTCACTTGAACATCAAACCATCTTACAGACTTTCCTGTCACCAACACTCACTCATCCAGCTTTCAGACTATCCCTTCACCCAGCACTTCAGCTCATTATTATAGAACTGCTCTCCAAAGTGCCACCCTCATGGAATCATGAGGCAGGATTGACAGAAAGGTTTGTTGTTGCTTGGACTTTAGGATGTCACTGTTGCCATATTGAAACCCCACCTCTGTTATACTCTAGGTGCTACATGCCAGAAACTGATCTTCACACCATGCTGTTACACCACTGGAACCAAGCGAATGACCCAGAGAGGAAAGTTATCACTCTATTTCCCTGAATGGGATGTGGAGGTGTTGGTGAATGAGGTGCTCGAGCTGTGCTGTTTCCTCCAGACTGACAAAAATGGACCAAGCCATTAGACACTGGGAGCCTGGACGGACATAATAGCCTGACGCAATGCAGTGTCCCAGGTTTAAAGAAATGCTCAGTCATGTGGAAAGCAGGTTAAGGTCCTTCTCAAGTGTACGTGCCACCAATTTCTCTCTGTCTAAGGGTGCACAGTCACTGTGAGGAAAATTACCTGGGTAAAGCAAAAATGGAGGCTGTTTTGAGTACTTCTATGAATTTTGATTCAATGTAGGAATTTGGTGCAGTTGGGGAAGGTGCTTTAAGTGATATTTAATGCAAGAAGTAAAGTGTGCTGAGGTAGGTGTTTGGTGAGGGGTGGGGTGGAAGGGCTTTTTCTCCTTCTACTTTCTTTTAGCATGTCCATTTTCTGGTAAGAAATTAAGGTAATGTCTTTAAATTTGTGTAAATTGGAAAATGATATTATTTTAAAGAAACAACTATTCTCAGATTTAACTGAGAACACTAGCAATAAGAGAAATTCCAGCCCAATTCAATAAAGTAATGTAAACAATCCAAAGCAGAATCGAATTATTATAAGGGAAGTAAATTCAGCACATGGCAACACAGCTCAGTTGAGTGGCACACATGTTTCACAATGGCCCTGGTAGAAGCATGGGTAGTATTCTGCATCGGTTTTGTAAAGGTACCATCAGTAACATATGGTGAGAAGCAGCCATCCCTGTCATGTTGTGATGACCTTGAAGAGAGACAGGAACATGTGAATTCTTCGGCGTGTGTGAATCATTACAGCTCCCATGATTTTTAAAATGCATTAAAATCTGCTACCAATGGTTATAGATAAGCTGCATACTGATGGAAAGGAAAGCCTTTTGGTTGATGACTTCTTCAGGATGGTAATAGGGTGCTCTTGATATTGTGTGAGTGCAGTTTATAACTTCCTGCATCTGGGAGAAGCCAGTAATGTTGGAAAATTCCACTGTCTTGATTCTCCTAGTGGTGGAAAATGGGTATAATGTGGAGAAAATGGCAGCAGTGACATTCCACATGTATTTGTGGGTCATAGAGTGGGAGTTGCTACATGGGTTCCCACTTACTTCTTTGGAATCAAGAAACAACACAAATATTCAGGACCAATGTACTCTTGAAGTACATTGAGATGGGATGGTCACACAATCCTTCTTAGCATAAATTCTGCTTCAAAAGATGACAAAATTTAGTACCAACAGTTTGAAACAGCCATAATCTGTGCCTTTGCTGTGTTTTACACTGTTATTTATTAACGACAGTAAGGTCTGTTGTTTTGGGCTCCAGTCAATCTCCTCTGCCTTTTTGAAGGAGCTTCAACAACTGCTTGCCTCTCTCAAGGCTGTGCAGCAACCTCTGGGGTTGCTGTTCTTGTTGATGACATTGTAATTGATGTCTTCTTCAAAACTGTTGTTGCATGTTAACCAAGGCAACAAGATGTCCTCCAAGCATTGCTTCCATTCCAGATGAGTGATCAGATAATCTAAACTATCTTTCCCCTGAGTCCATGGCTTTGTGAATTGTTGTGTTTTTTGGAGCCGCACGCTCTCCTGTTGAAAGCACAATGATTGTGATAACCCCTTTCTGTAGCGCCTTGCTCTCTTCCAAGCTCTGTGAAATCCCAAACTCTGCTTTGAATTGCTCACTATCATCATGCCCTCAGACTAAGGGACATAACAACTGACTTGTGATTCCTGCATTTCCCAATCTTTCCGATAAGCTTGCTGATCGTTACCGCATAGACATGTAGGATTGACCAAGGCTTACCCCCCTACAGACTGATTTAGGAAGATAGCCCTGGCAGAGGATAGACCATCCTCTGGCCTTATATTTTCACAGAATCCGACTGACGTGCCTGTAATCCCCGAATAGTTTGCACTTGATCTGCAGAACTAACTGTGCGTAAAGTCTTGGATTACAGAAATTCGGGTCCGTGGATTCTGGTCAGACCAAACTCAGACTGAGTATGGCCATGTTCCTGGACTGAGTTTAGATGAGTCCCTTGACTGATTGTGTAATACCCCATGACTAACACATAGTCCCAACTCTCCAGTAGTTCCACTTGACTTTTCAACAAGGCCATTTCATTGAAGAACATACGGTGTGGTTACCATATAAATTGCTAGAACATGCTGCAGGTGTGTTTCTTTTAATTATTAATTCGGGGATATACACATTGCTGGTTCAACTGTATAAAATAAGACATACTTTTCCAGAGAGTATGAGGGAGTAACGAGGTCTGACTTTACATGTATATGTATATATATATAATTAAAGGATGCAGGATAAGTAGAGAAAGATGTTAAAAAGAAATTAGTATTCTTGGCTTCAGTCAATGTGGTTTTGAATACAAGATGAGTCAGATTATGATTACATCATATGAGACACTGGTTATTCCTCAACTGGAGTATTGTGCATATTTCTGGGCTCCACACCATAGGAAGGAATTAGAGAGAGTTTAAAAGGGTGATCAAATAATCTGAGGGTGGTCATCATTCATTTGACATGGTTTACAAGAAAGGTTCCAGGAACCAGCTACTTCACTTATAAGGAGGGATAGACATTGAGAGAGGAGAAGGCCAGGAGGTCATTTGTTTAAAAATTTTGTGAGGTCTGGGCAGAAAAGATACGAAGAAGCTGTTTCTACTTGCATACGGATCAAGAACAAAAAGGACAGAATTTTGTAGTGTTTTGCAAAAGAAGTAAATGAAAGGTGAAAAGTATATTTTTTTAACACGCAGCGAGTAGTTAGAATCTGGAATGCACTGCCCAGAAGTGTGGTGGAGGCAGCTTCAATTGGGACAGTTAAGAGGGCATTATATTTATTAAAATAATCATGCAATGCTCAGAATTACAAGAGAAGGGCAGGAGGTTTACGCTTTGCTCAGTAAATCATTAAAAACATGACGGGGCAAATTAAATCCACCTGTAGTGCTAAAGTCGTGATTATTTGCTGCTTAATTGCTATTGTGAAGGTGATGGTGAGCTCTTTTTTGAATTGCTGCAGTTCATTTGCTATTGGGACACCCACAGGGTTATTAGAGAAGGTGTTCCAGGATTTTGGCCTGGTGCTATGACAGACTTCCAAATCAGGATGGTGAGTTTTTGTTTCTTTATTCATTCACAGGATAAGGGCATCACTGGCTAGGTAGCATTTATTGCCCACCCCTAATTTCCCAGAGGGCAGGTAAGAGCCAACAACATTGCTGTGGGTTGGAGTCACATGTTGGCCAGACCACATAAGGATGGCAGTTTCCTTCCCTGAAGGTCATTACCGAACCAAATGGATTTTTCCAACAATCGACAATGGACAATGAATTCAGTCATCATTAAATTCTTATGGATTCAAATTCCACCATCTGCCATAACGGGATTTGAACACAGGTCCCCGGAATGTTGTTTGGACTCTGGATTAACAGTCCAGTGATAATATCACTGGGCCATTGCCTCCCCAAGTGGCTTGCAGAGAAACGTGCAGGTTTTTCATGTATCCACTGTCCTTGTCATTCTACATGGTAGTGGTCATGTGTTTGGAATGTACTATCAAAGGAGCCTTGATGAAATTCCACAGTGCATCAGCAGATGGTACACTAAGCTTTAGTATTTGAGGGTGTGGTGCTAATCTAGCAAGCTTCTTTGTTCTGACTGGTGTCAAGCTCCTTGACTCTTGTTGGAGCTGCAATCATTGAGGTAAATGGAGAATAATTCACCACTCATACAACTAATGCCTTGGAGATGGGAAGCAGCTTCAGGGATTCAGGAGATGAGTTACTCATGCAGATTCTTAGCCACTGTTCTAAATCTACCTGCAGTGCTACAATTGTGATTCTTTACTGCTTAATTGCCATTGTGAAAGTGGTGGTGAGCTCTTTTTTGAATTGCTGCAGTTCATTTGGTATTGGAACACCTACAATGTCATTAGAGAAGATGTTCCAAGATTTTGACCCAGCACTACTAAAGGAACAGGGACAGACTTCCAAATCAGGAAGTTTTGGACTTAACCACCAAAAAGATCTTGACTATTCACCCTATCCACACACCTCATGATTTTGTAAAGCTCTATAAGGTCACCCTTCAGCTTCCACCACTCCAGAGAGAATAGTCCCAGCTTATTCAGCCTCTCCCTATCGCTGAAAGCCTGCAACCCTCTACATCCTTGTAAATTTTTTTTTGACCCTTTCAAATTTAACAACATCTGTTGAATAGCAGGGTGACTAGAATCACCTGCTGATGCAAGTCAGTTCTGGTCAATGGTAACTCAGGGATGTTGAAAGTGAGGAATTCAGCAATATCCGTCTTTGGGCAATGATGAAAGTAACCCAGTTGATTGATATCTTATTGAAGGTGGCAACAACTACTTGGCATTTTTTAGTTCAAGAGTAGGGCCGATCAGGGATAGCATAGGGAACTTGTGTGTGGAGCCTGAGGAGGTAGGGGAAGCCCTAAATGAGTTTTTTGCTTCTGTCTTTACAAAAGAAACAAACTTTATAGTGAATGAAACCTTTGAAGAGCAGGTGTGCACGCTGGAATGGATAGAGATAGAGGAAGCTGATGTGCTGAAAATTTTGTCAAACATTAAGATTGACAAGTCGCCAGGCCCGGACCAGATTTGTCCTCGGCTGCTTTGGGAAGCGAGAAATGCAATTGCTTCGCCACTTGCGAAGATCTTTGCATCCTCGCTCTCCACTGGAGTCATACCTGAGGACTGGAGAGAGGCAAATATAACTCCTCTCTTCAAGAAAGGAAATAGGGAAATCCCCGGCAATTACAGACCAGTAAGTCTCACGTCTGTCATCTGCAAGGTGTTAGAAAGGATTCTGAGGGATAAGATTTATGACCATCTGGAAGAGCATGGCTTGCTCAAATGCAGTCAACACGGCTTTGTGAGGGGCAGGTCATGCCTCACAAACCTAATCAAGTTCTTTGAGGATGTGACCAGAAAAGTTGATGAGGGTCGAGCTGTGGATGTGGTGTATATGGACTTCAGTAAAGCACTTGATAAGGTTCCCCATGGTAGGCTCATTCAGAAGGTCAGGAGGAATGGGATACAGGGGAACTTAGCTGCCTGGATACAGAATTGGCTGGCCAACAGAAGGCAACGAGTGGTAGTAGAAGGAAAATATTCTGCCTGGAAGTCAATGGTGAGTGGGGTTCCACAGGGCTCTGTCCTTGGGCCTCTACTGTTTGTAATTTTTATTAATGACTTGGATGAGGGGATTGAAGGATGGGTCAGCAAGTTTGCAGATGACACAAAGGTCGGAGGTGCCGTTGACAGTATAGAGGGCTGTTGTAGGCTGCAGCGGGACATTGACAGGATGCAGAGATGGGCTGAGAGGTGGCAGATGGAGTTCAACCTGGGTAAATGCGAGGTGATGCATTTTGGAAGGTCGAATTTGAAAGCTGAGTACAGGATTAAGGATAGGATTCTTGGCAGTGTGGAGGAACAGAGGGATCTTGGTGTCCAGATACATTGATCCCTTAAAATGGCCACCCAAGTGGACAGGGTTGTTAAGAAAGCATATGGTGTTTTGGCTTTCATTAACAGGGGGATTGAGTTTAAGAGTCATGAGAACGTGTTGCAGCTCTATAAAACTTTGGTTCGACCACACTTGGAATACTGCAGAGATAATGGGAACTGCAGATGCTGGATAATCCAAGACAACAAAATGTGAGGCTGGATGAACACAGCAGGCCAAGCAGCATCTCAGGAGCACAAAAGCTGATGTTTCGGGCCTAGGCCCTTCATCAGAGAGGGGGATGGGGTGAGGGTTCTGGAATAAATAGGGAGAGAGGGGGAGGCAGACTGAAGATGGAGAGAAAAGAAGATAGGTGGAGAGAGTATAGGTGGGGAGGTAAGGAGGGGATAGGTCAGTCCAGGGAAGACGGACAGGTCAAGGAGGTGGGATGAGATTAGTAGGTAGATGGGGATGTGGCTTGGGGTGGGAGGAAGGGATGAGTGAGAGGAAGAACAGGTTAGGGAGGCGGAGACAGGTTGGACTGGTTTTGGGATGCAGTGGGTGGAGGGGAAGAGCTGGGCTGGTTGTGTGGTGCAGTGGGGGGAGGGGACGAACTGGACTGGTTTAGGGACGCAGTTGGGGAAGGGGAGATTTTGAAACTGGTGAAGTCCACATTGATACCATTAGGCTGCAGAGTTCCCAAGCAGAATATGAGTTGCTGTTCCTGCAACCTTCGGGTGGCATCATTGTGGCACTGCAGGAGGCCCATGATGGACATGTCATCTAAAGAATGGGAGGGGGAGTGGAAATGGTTCGCGACAGGGAGGTGCAGTAGTTTGTTGCGAACTGAGCGGAGGTGTTCTGCAAAGCGGTCTCCAAGCCTCCCCTTGGTTTCCCCAATGTAGAGGAAGCCACACCGGGTGCAGTGCATGCAGTATACCACATTGGCAGATGTGCAGGTGAGCCTCTGCTTAATGTGGAATGTCATCTTGGGGCCTGGGATAGGGGTGAGGTGGGAGGTGTGGGGGCAAGTGTGGGGACTCCCTTGTTCACTCCACACTGCCCTCCAACCCCACCACACCCGGCACCTTCCCCTGCAACCGCAGGAAATGCTACACTTGCCCCCACACCTCCCCCCTCACCCCTATCCCAGGCCCCAAGGTGACATTCCACATTAAGCAGAGGTTCACCTGCACATCTGCCAATGTGGTATACTGCGTCCACTGTACCTGGCGTGGCTTCCTCTACATTGGGGAAACCAAGCGGAGGCTTGGAGACCGCTTTGCAGAACACCTCCGCTCAGTTCGCAACAAACTACTGCACCTCCCAGTCGCAAACCATTTCCACTCCCCCTCCCATTCTTTAGAAGACATGTCCATTATGGACCTCCTGCAGTGCCACAATGATGCCACCCGAAGGTTGCAGGAACAGCAACTCATATTCCGCCTGGGAACCCTGCAGCCTAATGGTATCAATGTGGACTTCACCAGTTTCAAAATCTCCTCTTCCCCTACTGCATCCCTAAACCAGCCCAGTTCGTCCCCTCCTCCCACTGCACCACACAACCAGCCCAGCTCTTCCCCCCCACCCACTGCATCCCAAAACCAGTCCAACCTGCCTCCGCCTCCCTAACCTGTTCTTCCTCTCACCCATCCCTTCCTCCCACCCCAAGCCACATCCCCATCTACCTACTAATCTCATCCCACCTCCTTGACCTGTCCGTCTTCCCTGGACTGACCTATCCCCTCCTTACCTCCCCACCTATACTCTCTCCACCTATCTTCTTTTCTCTCCATCTTCGGTCCGCCTCCCCCTCTCTCCCTATTTATTCCAGAACCCTCACCCCATCCCCCTCTCTGATGAAGGGTCTCGGCCCGAAACGTCAGCTTTTGTGCTCCTGAGATGCTGCTTGGCCTGCTGTGTTCATCCAGCCTCACATTTTGTTGTCTTGGAATACTGCGTCCAGTTCTGGTCGCCCTATTATAGGAAAGATGTGGATGCTTTGGAGAGGGTTCAGAGGAGGTTTACCAGGATGCTGCCTGGACTGGAGGGCTTATCTTATGAAGAGAGGTTGACTGAGCTCGGTCTCTTTTCATTGGAGAAAAGGAGGAGGAGAGGGGACCTAATTGAGGTATACAAGATAATGAGAGGCATAGATAGCGTTGATAGCCAGATACTATTTCCCAGGGCAGAAATGGCTAGCACGAGGGGTCATAGTTTTAAGCTGGTTCGAGGAAAGTATAGAGGGGATGTCAGAGGCGGGTTCTTTACACAGAGAGTTGTGAGAGCATGGAATGCGTTGCCAGCAGCAGTTGTGGAAGCAAGGTCATTGGGGTCATTTAAGAGACTGCTGGACATGCATATGGTCACAGAAATTTGAGGGTGCATACATGAGGATCATTGGTCGGCACAACATTGTGGGCTGAAGGGCCTGTTCTGTGCTGTACTGTTCTATGTTCTATGTTAAGTCTGGATATTGTCCTTTTCTTGCCCAATCAGATGGGAATTGTTTCAGTATCTGAAGAGTCATGAATGGTGCTCAACATTGTGCAATCATTAACAATTACCTCTCATTAATGATGGAGAATAGTCATGAGTAATGCAGCTGAAGATATCTGTGGTTAAAACGCTACCCTGAAGAACTCCAGTGCTGATATCCTGAAGCTAATATAATTGACACCCAATAACTGTTTTCCTCTGTACCAGTTATGACTAAAAACAGAAAGCGTTTTCCCTATTAGATTGGTGAGGGTGAGGTCAGTTTTTCCTCACTGACTTCCGAGAACTCACTGCAGCAGCTATGTCTTTTAACACTCTTGCTAATGGATAATTGAAGATCCCCCATCCCGAGTACATTCTGTGCTCTTGCCACTGTCAGTGCTTCTTCTAAGTCTGTTTCCACATGGAATAGTACAGGTGAGTGAAGGCAGAGTGAGGCTGTGTAGGTGGGAGTTGTGTGGTAATCAGCAGGGGGCTTCCTTGTCCATATATGACCTGGTGCCATAAAGTTCTGGAGTCAATGTTGAGGACCCTGAAAGCAAATTGCCTCCAACAATTTGCGCCACCAACTGTGATAATTATCTCTCATCCATTGCAGAGGAGACTCACTTTCCACTCTCAGGATGAGTCTGTAGGTGACTGTTCAGACAGATGTGGCTACTGTGGGCTTTGGTACACTTTGAGTGGGTGGTGATCATGGAAAGGTGTGGGTGGGGCATTGGTGAGGCATTGCACTCCTTTCATTATTTTTACCTGGCTTCCACCTTTTCCTGAATGGTACCGACTGCACTGGAATATTAGCTGTGTCAGTAAGAAAGAACATTCCCAGAGATAGTAACAGTATTGTTGGAATGTTATCTGTGAAGCACTATTCCATGAGGGTGACTATGTCAGACTGTTAGTTGTCTAATGAGACAGCTCTTCCAAATTACATACTAGGTGTTCATCAAGAGAATTTTGGGAGGTGGCCAAGGCTGAGTTTGTCATTGTCTTCTTCAGCACCTAATTTAATGCCAGATCATCCAACCTGATTCATTCCTTTATGACATTTTAGTAACTTGATAGAACTGAATGACTGAATGACAGAAGACAGGTAAGTGTTAACCACAGCACTGTGGGTCTGGAATAACATGTAGGCAAGACCATGTAAGAACATCAGATTTAACTATGTAAAGTGCAGCAGCTGGGTTTTTATGACATTAGTTTAGATTTAAACACCAGATTTTTAAAATTCACATTCAAATACTATCGATTTGAACATGAGTTCCTAAACCATTACCTGGGTCTCTAAACTTCTAATCCAGTGACAGTGCCACGAGGCCATTTCCCCTCCATTAAAATGAGGGGAGATTAGCTAATAAATAAATTTAAGTGCATGGAACTAAGGTAGTCACTGTTCATTGGCAAGATTCCCAGCTTGCTATGTAAACCAAAGGGGAAATTCAGATATATATTTCTCAACACCAGGAATCTGGTGTCATTGTTGCCTTATCTTCCCAATATTCTCGACATCTCCCACTTGGCTCAAGGCAGCGGAAAATTTTGCCCTGTGTCTTCTCAACTACTCTTGAGAATCTATCTATAGCTCTGGAAGAACACCAAGATAAGTCATGAAGACAAGATTGCATAGATTTGCACTACAGTAACAGTCCGTTTGCCCACATGGTCTCGATATTTCTGGGCAACTTGCGCAAATAAGTTATGACATACATCTGGAACATATGGAACTTGAACAAAGGCATCCTGGCTCAGAGGTGGGGATACTACATTGCACCACAACAGCGCTAAGAAAGGAACAAAAAAAAGAGATTCCTCAGCACTGAACCTAAAACATGAACTCTGATTTCTCTCCACAGGTGCTGCCAGACCTGCTGAGATTTTCCAGCAATTTCTATTCTTGTATCTAATTTACAGCATCCGCAATAGTCTTGTTTCTTATTTCGCCCTCAGAAAGGTATTGTTGAGGTATGACCTTAGGATCTCCTGTGCCAATGACTTTATTCTAAGCCCCCTCCCTCCATACTTCACCTCGCGTGATAAGCGTATCTTTCTGGTCCTTTCTCTTTCATGCATTACATCCAGTTCCCCCTTAAAATGTAACTGAAATAGAGCTTGTAAAGCTTGTGCCTCTATGAAGGGATTTGAGACATTGCTCCATGATAAAGTAGTTACGCAAATGCAAGCGTTTTGATGTCACACCATTCTAAAAAAAAAATCAGCATGGCTGTAACATATGGGGATCAGAAATGGAAACAGAGACCCTGATGTGAAAAAAAGCGATATTGCATCAAATTGTTTCCATGGAAAAAACTCTCCACTGTTAATTGGCAAAACTTAAAAACCATGCGCATTTGATGATAACATCCATACAGGAAACAATTTGCACCACAGTGTGAAGCAACAATTTGTTTCAATCAGGAGAATTGGACTAGGCTGTATTGAGATTTTGATAAAGCATAGAATATTGCTTTAGACCATTAGGAACATATGACGGCAATTGGCCAGTGACCAAACAGAAGCTCTTTAATAATTAGAGCCATATTGTACAGTTCTTTGTTCCCCAAATACTACATTAGAAGATTGTCTGAACAGAGTGGTTGAGCTCAGAATTCATAGCCACTTCCTAGACGATCACATCTGTAGAATTTCCATTGAAGCTTTCCTTTTTGCTCTGTAGAAACAGAGCAATCAAGATATATTAAACAGAAAAAAAAAGAACTGCAGATACTGGAAATCGGAAGCAAAAATAGAATTTACTGGACAAACTCGGCAAGTAGCATCTATGAAAAGAAAAGAATGAGTCAACATTCAGCACCAATGACACCTCTTTGGGGTCTTCACTCTCCTTTCTCTCTGCAGACACTCCAGACCTGCTGAGTACCTCCAACACTTTCTGGTTTTGTTCAAGGCAAGTTAATGCCTGGGATAACAGGGTGTAGAGCTGGATGAACACTGCAGGCCATGCAGCATCAGAGGAACAGGAAAGCTGATGTTTCAGATCTGGACCGTACGGCCTGGCCTGCTGTGTTCATCTAGCTCGTCACCTTGTTATCTCAGATTCTCCAGCATCGGCAGTTCCTACTATTTCTGTGATATTGATGCCTGGCATCAGTTTGCTTGAGGAATATCTCTGCCAACTATGCCCAATGTATGTGCATGAAATATTAAGTTGATCTTTGAAATTTTCATTTTACTACTCATCTCTGTTAACTGATAGATTATTTCATCAAGGATCCAACACCAATGCCCAACTGACACCAATACAATGTGTACATGTGCACACACTTTCACACAAAATGAAGTTTGAATGTTAAGAGATAAGTTCTACTTTGCACTTAACTTATGTGACCACAGTAAATAAAAATAATGATAATGTATCGGTTGATTAAGCAGTCTAATTATTCCGTTTTTGCAACACATGAAGCATGATTGTGAAGAACATGCATGCTTCTAATATTAAACCATTATTGGAAAAGATGAGTTTGCTTAAACCAAGGAGCATCTACATTTGCTGCAAAATAGTAAGGCCTGCAGAGGCTGGAGTCAGAAAATTCTGAAGAAGGGCCCTGACCCGGAATGTCAACTTTCCTGCTCCTCTGATGCTGCCTGGCCTGCTGTATTCCTCCAGCTTCACACTGTGTTACCTCTACATTCCCTGCAATATCTTTTATGAGTTAAGTTACATAACTAATTAATGATATTATTTTAATTTTCACCAACATATAGTAAGAATTCTGACAGTATATTCAAATACAGTCTGAAGTAAAAACTGAATTTAAATTTTAGGTATATAAGATAAGATTGATGTTAGGGTGCTGAGAGGGAAGGGGTGCTACTTGGGTGGGGGTAGGGTACCAGGGTAGCAGATAAGCAGAGGACCAGTTGGATAGGAAGTACGGTGGCAGTATGTCAGTACATTAGTACATTGATTCATCCGACTCATGCTAACAGAGGATTCAGTTCCCAGTCCACAAAGCAAAGTCAACCTTTTCTTTAACGTCCTTCTCAAAGATCGAGAATCAATTCTTATTACAGCACTTTAGAAAACTTCTCTCTAGTGTTGCCATTAAATGATTCTCTAGTGTTGTCTGTGTCACAATTCCAGAAGATTTAATTATGCCTTTCTTAATAGCACTTTCCCTCTGAGCCTTTAGAAAGTTACACTCCACAAAATGAAGACTCACTCCAAATCAATCTTGCATCCATTTCTTTTAGCATGACCACAATCACTTGAAATGTCATACAAGGTCAGTTCAGCATTGACTACAAACCTGAATCCAGCATTTGCTGATTAAGTCTTAATTGCCAACGCAATATCAGACCCATCAGTGACAATCACTTTGATTGAACTCAAACCATCCGTCTCCAACCAAGAATTAATCATGCTTATTCTCATGTCCTATCCTGGTTCTCCAAAAAAATTTGATTTCAAATGAAATCCAATTACTTTGACAATAAAGCATTCACCATCAGTTCTCAGCCTTGGTTCATAGGCTTCACTTGGTCTGTAGTAAAATCTGCTCAATGCAGAAACGTTCTCTGGAAAATGAAAGTTGACCCCGAAGAATCAATTGTAACACCCATGGGTAGTGCTAAAACTACAATTCTTTCCATTTCCACAGAAATATTTCCAAAATGCAACACAAATGCTTGCCTGTGGTTTAGGTGCAAATTGGTCATGTTCAGCTTTTTAAATCAATTGTAGACCAGACGAACAATTTTCATCAGTAATTCTAATGCTATGTTCTGAGCAGTAATTATTTCTGAATCCTTTCTGGTTGTCACTGCGATGTTGAATTTAAGTTAAAAACCAATGCCAACTTTGATCACAGTGCTATCCTTCCCCAGCAGATAATAATGATCAAGATGAGGTTGATGGAAAGAGGAAAATGCAAACCATCAGTCTAGGAGTTGTTTATGATGTCTTATTATCTAGAGCTACAATCTTATGTTAAAATGTATAAATGAATAAAATATGATGGATAGACAGAATCATAAAATTAGAGTAAAGCAAGACAATTGCAACACATTATTTTGCCATATAAAACTTCTCTGTTTCTTCATAAACGGTTTATCTTTTAGATATAGTAGGAACTGCAAATGATGGAGAATCTGAGATAACAAAGTGTAGAGCTAAATGAGCAGAACAGGTAAAGCAGCATCAGAGGAGCAGGAAAGCTGACATTTCAGGCCCAGACCCTTCTTCTAGGCCCAAAACAGTAGCGCTCCTGCTCCTCTGATGCTGCTTGACCTGCTGTGTTCATCCAACTCTACACCTTGGTATCTCTGTTTATTTTTATGTTGCTTTCACCACTTATTATATTTTAGTTGTTCTCAACTTTGTTCAGTCATTGCAAGGAACTGCATCTTCTTTTTTCACCAAAGCCCTGTTTCTGGAATTGTTCAACTGGTCCCTGAAAGTAGGTCAAATTGAAAATATTTCATTTTTTTTAAATTTGGCAAAGCAGGAAGGTAGGTACAATGCCAGTCTCATTGTCTGACAGCAGGTGGGAGTTTCTCTTTGCAGGCACATTTTCTGATGGCAGATGGAACCTATATTTTGCATGAGCCTCATTAAATATTTCACTAAGGCCGTCTGTTTGGCTTCTATTAGGTAGTGCAAACCAGGCAGACCCAAGATTAGTGATAATGGGAACTGCAGATGCTGGAGAATCCAAGGTAACAAAGTGTGAAGCTAGATGAACACAGCAGGCCAAGCAGCATTCAGGAGCACAAAAGCTGACGTTTTGGGCCTAGACCCAAGATTAGGTCAAAATAAATCTCTTTCGGAAGTGGATTTTGTGGGTATTGGTATTAAAGAGTTGGAAGACAGCTAAGGTAATGACAGACCAGCGACTTGTGTAGTGATGCATATTGGTATATCTCAAATTGTTGTCTTTCACTGTCCACTGTGAGATAGGAGTGTTGTCTAATTCCATGACTCTGCAAGCAGAACACAGCAAACGTCCCTGAAGATCAGATATGTCTAAGTAGCTACTCAGGTAACATTGACTGTACATTATCTTCAAGTAAAGGGCCAACAATACTTTTATACTGATATTTGGTATAATATGATGTAATAATATGGGAAGGCAATGGTCCTCGTGGTATTATCCATGGACTGTTAATCACCCAGAGATCTAGGTGATGTTCTGGGTACCTGAGTTTGAATCTTGCCATGTCAGATAGTGGAACATGAATTCAATAAAAGTCTGGAATTAAGAGTCTAATAATGCCCATGAATCCAATGTCGATTTTCAGAAAAAAAGCCATCTACTTCACTAGCTTCCTTTAGGGAAGGGAACTGCTGTCCTTACCTGGTCTGGCCCACATGCCACTCCAAACCCACAGCAATATAGCTGACTCTCAACAGTTCTCTGGGCAATTTGGGATGAGCAATAAAGGCTGGCCTAGCCAGAGGTGCCCAAATCCTGTGAATAAATAAAGAAAAATCATTGTTGTCGATCAGTATATTTGTGACAATAGAAAAACCAAAGTTGACTACAATTCACGGGCAAGTTCGGGGATCCCTAATGCAAAATAAAAATAACCGATCTTGGAAATGCAAGGAGTATATGGAGAGCCTGCAAGGCTTTGTTGAAGGCAACTCATGTGTGACAAATTTAATAGAATTTTATGAAAAATATTTAATTATAAGGATAAAGGAAATGTAGTATTAATGTGGTGTGTATGGATTTCCAGAACATTTTTAATATCGAAGTTTGCTAAAAAAAAATAGTCAACATATGAAATAAGGGAAAGTTGATCAATAACAATGAAGTCCAGGACGGGAAAACATGCAGGAGGCTTCTTTCCCTCAATTCAATTGAAAGCCTCAAACAGGCAACTGTTGTCTAGTGAAGGCCCTCATTCTGCTGTCACTGGTGGTCAATCACCTATTGCTGGGCTTGTAACTCATCATGTGGTGAGGCCAATAAAGAAACATTGTCAAGCTTACCTAAAGCATTTTTGACAGTGTGGGGTGAAGGTGACAACATCCCTCATTCAAAGGGGCTCAGCGCCTGATCAAGGGACCTAACAATAAATAGATGCGGGTGTCTGTAGAGAAGGACATTATTTCATCAGCTATCAATGTCTTAACTGAAAAATCACTCCTTGTGGCCCCAATTGTGCTGACATTCACCTTGTTCCAGCAATATCACCACCAATGCTGGGAAAGCCCTAGTTTCTAAGTGGCTCGCTCTCAAATGCAGGATTTCCACCCTCCTGGAAGAAATTTGAGAATTAAATATTCTCTGTGGATCTGAAAGACCTGACAGTAGGGCTCCTACTGCCTAATTTCCTTGGGTCTTCCAGAGATTAGGACAGTGGGATCCCTATTAATTTTATCAGTGAACATCAGACAACTCTGCTGCCTTCATTAAGTTCTGCCTTGTGAGTACAGGTAGAGAAATAAAAGCCATTAAAAGTCAGTAATATGTTAGCTTTTCTAAACCAATCATAGAATGAACATGGAACATAGAACATTACAGCACAGTACAGGCCCTTCGGCCCTCGATGTTGTGCCGACCTGTCATACCAATCTGAAGCCCATCTAACTTATACCTTTCCATGTATGTCCATATGCTTATCCAATGACGACTTAAATGTACCTAAAGTTGGCGAATCTACTACCGTTGCAGACAAAGCATTCCATTCCCTTACTACTCTCTGAGTAAAGAAAGTACTTCTAACATCTGTCCTATATCTTTCACCCCTCAATTGAAAGCTATGCCCCCTCATGCTCGCCGTCACCATCCTAGGAAAAAGGCTCTCCCTATCTACCCTATCTAACCCTCAGATTATTTTATATGTTTCAATTAAGTCACCTCTCAACCTTCTTCTCTCTAACGAAAACAGCCTTAAGCCCCTTAGCCTTTCCTCATAAGACCTTCCCTCCATACCAGGTAACATCCTAGTAAATCTCCTCTGTGCCCTTTCCAAAGCTTCCACATCCTTCTTATAATGCAGTGACCAGAACTGTACACAATACTCCAAGTGCAGCCGCACCAGAGTTTTGTACAGCTGCAGCATAGCCTCTTGATTCCGGAACTCGATCCCTCTATTAATAAAAGCTAAAACACTGTATGCCTTCATAACAGCCCTGTCAACCTGGGTGGCAACTTTCAAGGATCTGTGTACATGGACACCGAGATCTCTCTGCTCATCTACACTACTAAGAATCTCACCATTAGCCCAGTACCTTGCATTCCGGTTACTCCTATCAACGTGCATCACCTCACACTTGTCTGCATTAAACTCCATTTGCCGCCTCTCAGCCCAGCTCTGCAGCTTATCTCTGTCTCTCTCCTTCATCACTATCTACAACTCCACTGACCTTAGTGTCGTCTGCAAATTTACTAACCCATCCTTCTACGCCCCCATCCAGGTCATTTATAAAAATGTCAAACAGCAGTGGACCCAACACCGAGCCTTGCTGTACACCACTAGTAACTGGAAAAGTGTCAATTAATGGTAGGTTTATGTAAAGAAGGGTTTTTTTTTAAGTGTCATGTACAGATTTGTTGGCAGAGGTAGAGCTAAGTTTTATCAACATGGATTTATCAACTATAAATGTGTAGTTATGAAGAACGATGTATAATGTTGGCCGATATCTACTTAAGGGGGAGATGGAAAAAAAGTTATGCAAATTTTAACAGTAAGGATAGATTTTAATAGCATTGAAAAGTAAGGAATATTTCCTTTATTTATATTCCTTATTATTCCTTTGTGTAGAATAGCACTGAGCTCACGAATTTAAGGTTATGTTAAACCAGTTGATGAGGATAGCAGAAATATCTTTATACATAGGGCTGTTGTGATCATTTACTATGGACAGTGGCCTAGGCACAAATCAGTGCAACATTTAGAAAAACTGGATAAATCTTTGATGCTGAGTTAGACAAGGGCTTTTAGTTAAAGAATAGAACAGTAAATCAGTTTTGCATTTTTTCAACAAAAAGCCACCACTAAATGCTGGGCCAAATTGCTTTCCTTTGTTTTGCAAACAATAGCAATTTTAAGAACTTATGGGAAATATATAGAACCTTGTCACAAATTTTGGATTGCAATTGCAGAAATTGTAATATAAGAGCTGTTATGACTTCAGCACTGCTCAGAATGGTATCTGGCCTTATATAAATCACTATTTGCCAAATAATATGTATACATGCAGAAAGCAAAGTCATATTACACTTCACTAACAGTAGTGACACAAGCGGTAACTTATCATTTCTTGTTGGCATTTACAGCTTCTGACAGTCATGATTTCATAGCCGTTATATGATTCTCGATGCATGAGGTACTGAATGACTCTTTCAATGGAACTGTGATAGCAGTGGCATTGATTCTTATTTCCAGACCAATTTGAAAATCTTGAGAGCACAAGGTTTGAAGTTAAATCACTTTGAATATCTTCAGACTTTCTTACAGAGCGAGATCCTTTTGCAATCTTTTTATTATGTTCATTATCATCACCCATGAAAGATCACTGACAGACTTAAAACATATGCAATTAGATTCACTGTTCTTCTGTTCAGTCACTTCACTGGTTGTATGTAGATAAGTTATAAATTAAACAATTTTTGGTTTCTCTTTAATTAAGTGGTCTTTAGGTTATAAGAAAATCTTATCTTTGAAAATTTATATTGAATGTTACATTCATAAAATAGATAAAAACAATATAGCTCCTTCAATATAGCTCCTTTCACAACCTCAGAGTCTTCCTCGGTGGTTTACATCCAATAAAATGTAGTCAATGCTATAATGTAAGAAACACAGCAAGCAATTCTCTCACAACAACTTGCACAAACAGCAATGTGATATTGATCGGATAATCATTTTTGCAGTGATGTTGACCAGACTAAAACCATTGACCAGGAAACTAGAAATGAGTCCTTGCTCATTGTTGAAATGATGCCAATCTTTCACATCAGCCTGAGAGAACAATTGTATTTTGCTCACAATCATGTTTTATGGGAACAGTTTGAACTTATTAGAAACATGGGCATTTTATAAGTCATTCAGCAGATGTGGGGATCATTGGCAAAGATAGCATTCATTGCCTGTCCATAATTTATCTGGAGTATTTGTTGGTGATCAGCCTCATGAAATGCTGCAAACCTTCATGTTAATGTTCACCTAAAGTGCTGCCTGAACTGATTTTGACCCAGTAAATGTGAACGAACGGTGATATATTTCCAATTCAGTTAAATCATGGCTTGGAGGACAACTTGCGGCTGGTAGTGTTCACATGCATCTGCTGTCCTTTTCCTTCTAGGCAGCAATGACTGTGGATTTGCAAGGTACTGTTGAAGGAGCATTGAAGAGTTATTGCAGTGTATCTTGTAAGTAGTGCCCACTACTGCATTGTGAGTCAGCGGCATCGATAGTGAATCTTGAGGTGTTGGTTGAGTTACTAATTAAATAGTTTGTTTTGTCCTGGATGGTGTTTTGTTTCTTGAATGTTGCTGGATTTACACCCATACAGGTAAGTGGAGAGTATTTTATTGCACTCCTTATTTGCATCTTGTCGATGATGGTTGGGCAGTTGGAAACCACGTAAATTACATCCCTCAGAAATCCTAGCTTTTGAATTGCCCTTATAGCCACAGTATTATTATGATAGGTCCATCTCATTTAATGGTGAATGGTAAGCCCCGCATCATTGATACTGAGGGATTCAGCACAGTAACACAACTGAACATCAAGGAGCAATGGTTAGATTCTGTCTTATTGGGAAAAAAAACGATGTAGAATATCCAGCTGTATGAAAGCAGCAAAGACAAAACAGTAAATGCTATCTCAAAGGTTAGATTAAAACCTTCTATTGTAGCTCTTAGTAAGGGAATATTGTCAAGACATCAGACTAATTGGCCACTACCAGGACCATCCAGGGTCCCAGCTGGCAACACCATATTAGAACTCCACTGTGCACTTGGTCAATCGTCACAAGCCAGGAACTGCTCCTCACTGTTGCAACATGTGAAGAATTTCCCCAGAAATAATCAATAGAAGGATATTGACAGGAATTTGTTGACAGAAACCTGGATTTCACGGTGGATCGGGTGGTAGGAAGGATGGTCATCTCTTCACTTGACATTGGCAGAGGAGACCACAGCCCCAGACATTGTCAGCCTGGTCTGATGTTACCATCGGGGTCAGTTTGATGGCTTTAGTGCAGGGGAGTGCCCAGCCTCGCAACAAGTCGATCAGTGACATTTTGTGCAGTTCAGGAGTAACTATCAACATCTTCTCTCTGCTACCTCACACTCAGTATAACTCTGCTCTGGCACCTACCTCCTCCCAAGGGTCATAGTTGACCAGTCTCACAGTGGCATGTGGCATCTTCCTTTACTTGCTCCCTCTCCATGACGTTTTGAATTGCAGATACTTTGGGCAGCACTATATGGCATTCTGATCTCCATCTTCAGAAACAGAATAGCAGCACTGCCTGCTGTCGCATCTATATGGGATTCCATGGAAAGTGAATGATTCTGGCTACCCCATATTTTCACTGCATTTTTAGGGCATTTGTGGCTGCCGATTCCACAACAGTTGTCAGCGCTACATCTGCTGAAGGTTGTTACTGGTCCTGGGCTTCCGGGTGCATTGTTCCTTATTCATTTGTGCAGCAGCCCTTAATTCAATGGCTTTAGTGCCTGGATCCCATGGGTATGGTTCGAATGAGCTTTGTGCACATAATCAGAAACAAAGCAGCTCTTCAGTAATGTCAGCATTCAGCAGTTACTGCGCACACAAAAAACTTTTGAACAGTGTCCCCCAAAAATTGAGCTATGGAGGCAGGAAGCAAGAGGCCCAGTGACATGAGACTTGTACATTGTTGCCTTGATTTAAGCCTATTGTTGCTTGAGACTTCTGGCAAACATACAATTGGAGATTGTACATGTGGTAGCAATAATGAGAACCTTACCCCCACCTCCACCTCTCACAGTGTCAGGGAAATGCAGTGCTGCATTAAGGGTAATGGTATGGGCATTTGAAACTCACAAGTGTGAAGTCAGCTTGTCCCACACCTTGTTCAGCCTCAAGAACTATGGAAAGTGATAGCACCTTTCACAGTGGAGGTAAATCTTTAAAGTTTGCATGACATTTACTTGTGGTTCACAGCCATTACAAGGATTGATTTGTAATGATAAATGATGTGGTAAAGATTGTTTGTGGCCTGAACTTTTCGTCGACACAGTAGATCAATTCACAAGGCCCAAATACAGCAGTACATCACAACAGAGACTTGAACATGTGTGTGCCCTTCTAATGCTGTTCCCCTTTAAAGGGCCTCACATTATACGAAAGTGGAGTACCCCCTCCCATCAGTAATGGAACACTTCTTCCACCCATTCTTTGCATGGTGGCAGCCCTGTGTTCATTTCCATTACACATTTGTGATTTAGATGAGGATTCAAAGAATCCTCCATGGAGTGAATCAAAGATTTCAGCCTCTCAGTCCAGATGACCCACTTAAAAATTGATATTCCTTTCGGCCTTGCCTGCCTTCTCAAAGCCATCAGCTTTGAATTCTTCATATTTCCATCCAACCTGTTTACTTAAATGCTTATCTCTCCACTTCACTCCTGAGCTCCAGCTTAATCATGCTGAACTCAATAATGCACAACTCCCCCTATCAAAGCCAGGGCAATCATCACCATTGATGATCACACTCCCACAGTTCCCCTCCCCACCCATCCTCTATCTTCTCCTTATAATGTTGAGTTCCTCCCTTCACAATTTTTAACCCCTTCACTACAGATGACCATGACATGCTACCTGGCTTTGCGAAAGTGCTAAATGTCAAGTCAGGAATAAGTACTGTGAACCTATTAGTTTTCAAAGAAGTGGCAAATGCAAAAAGCAATGCAAGACATGGCAAAAATGCTGTGCACAAGTGATGCAAAATGAATAAGCATATTGGAAAAGACTAAGGATCAACTTGCTCTGATGCATTAGATGTGTACTTGGCACTGCACAGAAAGTGGCCTGGTATTACCAAGCAAGGTATTGTGCTCCTCAATGCAGTGTTGATGTGGACAACTGTATTCCAAGTGAGTTGAAGATATACCATGAACAAGCTGGAACCATCAGGATCCCTACTCCGAATGTCATGTCAGAATATTGTCACTAATTAGTTTCTCTCCATTGTGCGGGAGAATAGCAAACTGCCATTCAAACCTTCGGTGGAAAATCTGATTAGTTTTTCTTAACATTGAGAAGCTCATTTTTGCCTAATTTTACCATATTGCTATTGCCTACCTTGTTCAAGGCTGGGAAAATTCAGGACATTGCCAAATTTTCCAAACAATTAGAGTGCATAGGTTGATATTTCCAGGTAGTTTTCTGATATAACAATTGTTTTTTGTTCACCCTGGCTTGCCTTAAGCCAGCTTTTCAATTGATATTAATTTTCTTTTCTTGATTAAGATCATGCGTTTGAACATGGAAATGGTCATTTGTGAGGGCATGAAGGAATGTTTGTTCGATTCACAGTGAGGTATTATTTTCAGAGAGATTGGGAAAAAGGTAAAATGGTGTATTATAAATCCAGAAGGCTGCAGAGAAGAGAGACACATGCTCTGCACTGCCCTTTTTATAACTTCTGGTAAAAAAATTAACAATTTCAATTTTAAAATTTACAATAGTAGGTCAAGCACTATGGAATGTAAAAGAGAGTTATAAACTTGCACCTGCCTTTGGCTATCAAAGATGTTCCTAACTTCATTTCTGAAAGACCAGGCTCTAATTTATAAAATGTGCTGCTCAGTTCTGGACACTCCAAAAAAGCAGGAAGAATTTCTCTCTACTCTTTTTGCTCCTTTAAGATCTTGAAAACCTCCATTCAATTAATCCTTAACCTTCCAAATTTTTGTGGATCCAACCCATGAATTTCATTTGGGTACTAAATTATAAATTACTTTGAAATGGTACATTTATTGATGAAAGATAGTTGGGCTCATTTAAGAGTGCTTACTCTCAGCGGTAGATGAAAGGTAGAAATTTGTGGGAAACTTTTGAGAAAATGTCTTCATTGACATTTTATGTTTTGTATAACATGACTAAAACTTAAAAAGACTTTTGTTGAAAAAAAAATCTGATGGAAAGTCGTACATGCAACATATTTTTGTAGTCCTCACTGCATTAAGACAGAGACAAGATTTATCATGACAATATTCAGCGTTGCTTAGCTTCAGATGCAATATCCAAGTGTGAAACATACATTCACATGCCAGATAGCCTTGTAGAAATATTTGTATTGGTAATGAAGTTTGCACTGCTTAATAAAACATCGCAACACAAACAAACAAGGAAGTATTCATGCATAATATTTCCTTGCAGTTTCCAAGACAACAGATGCCAGAAACAGCAAAGGAAAAATTATACTGAAAGCAATATGATCTTATCAGTTATGATTGCTGTTTAGACCTAACTAAAGAATCCCAAGGGAATTGAAGCAGGATACCAGAATCCTGTTCAAAGGTTTTCCTCAACCAAAACCACAAAACAATACAATAACATGTGAACAGACATTTTTTTTGTCTCTACAGATGCTGCCTGACTTGCTGAGTATTTTCACATTTGCTGTTTTGATTTCCTGTTAATTGGTCACTCTGTTTGTGAGACACTGGTCAATGTATAAAACTCTTGTGATATATCATAGAATTCCTACAACATGGAAGCAGGCTATTCACCTACTGGGATTGTCTGAAGAGCATCCCAACCAGCGCAGCCCATTCCTGCAACTCTGCATTTCCTATGGCTAATCCACTTAATTTACACATTCCTGGACACTATGAGCAGTTTAGCATAGCCAATCCATCTAACCCACACATCTTTGGGCTGTGGGAGGAAACAGAAGCATCTGGAGAAATCCCTGTACAGACATAGAGAGAATATGCAAACTCAACACGAACACTCTCACAAGGATGGAATTGAACCTAAGTCCCTGGCGTAGTGTGGCAGCAGTGCTAACCACTGAGCTGTTGTGCTAGCCCTATTTGTTGTGATAAAAATAGGTAATTGGCTATACTATTCAGTAGTTAATTGTACATGAAGTAAGATGTTTCTGATACTTGGGCATTAGTTACCTATACATGAAAGTTTATCTTCCTTTCCTTCGATTTGATCTTTCCTCTTTGCTTAGTTCTGTTTAATACCATTCCCAGAACCAAGGAAACTAGTGTAAGAGAACAGACTGCTTGTTGCACTGAGATATTGTTCGACTGAATGACTTAAAAGATTAGCTTATTGAAATCCAAATGTTGTTGATCAATAGCAGCCTGAATCACTGTAAGCGTGCAAGGTAAGAGATATAAACTGATGCAAAATGCTCCTTTTAATCCAATGCAGTGAAATCATTAGTAAATGTAACAGTTATTCATTCAATGAAAATGACTGAAAGAAACTGATCGATAGCAGCCCCTCTATTGAGTAGTTTCCTTAATGAAGTGTGAAATGATTTGTTTAATCCATTTAACGGTACCACTGGTAAAGCTTTGCATGAGCAAAACTGAAAAGGAAGGCAGGAAAGTATAGTGATTTTTGGGAATCAAGCTAAAATAGCATTACAAAAGGGACGATGCTGAAAAAGAGCGTACGATGTTGAGGAATACTGCATTGAGCTGACCAAGATATCTCACTGATTTTAATGCTACCATCTTTAAACTTCATTGTCAGCATTTCTAAATACTTTGAAGCAGGTAGGAGAACATTCTTTCATGTCTGTTCTAAAAGATTCAGCAATTGTTCTGCCTGATATTTTCTATATGGAGGCACATGGCTTCTCCCTGCTTCTCACAGCTATTTGGGTCCAGCTGTATTTATTCCAGTCACTGTCTGCTGAACAATGGGAAACTGCTGCCGATATTGGCACCCTCAACACAGAAATATTTTGCTCAGTTATAGTTCTATTTTCCCCCAGCCTTCAGTATGGGGCTGGATGTCTAGGTCATTGATTTACCAAGGTAAAGAAATTTAAATAATTGGCATTTATGAGGCTTTTGCTCCATGTAACAAATGGACCGTCAAATGAATTAAGATTTGTTGAATGTCCAACAATCAACACCCTTTCCTGTTGATCACAATGTGGTTTTGTATGTGTCATTGTGAATTAATACCCTATTCACAATCCGCAAATAACAATGCCGTCCAGCAAAGAAGAAATGATCAGAATGCATTCAATTCTTGGTTCTGAAATACAGCAAACATTCAGGTTTCATTGTTTAGACAAAGTAAGTCAAAGGTTTGATCCTCAAGAATCTATTGTCCACAGTTCAGTCAGAGAAATCATTCCCAGTTCCAAAATGATCATTTTCTCAATGTAAATTTGTTTGGCTTTTTGTGTTGCCATCTTTGTATTTAGCATGCAGTTTCACACAATCCAAAGGGTTTTTTCGGCATAACAGAGAAAAGTCTATCCCAAAAGTTTGAATCTCAAATTTTCAGATTTAATATTATGCAGAATAAATCAAAAAACTGCAAAGGCCTGATTTACGATTGTCATAGCAGACATTCCATTTATTTCATTTTTACTGTTATTTGTGCTTGTTTATTTTTTTCATAACTTTGTAAATGCAATATTTGGGACAGGATTTCCCTAGCCCCTGAATAGCATGGGTCATTTTGATTTGATTTGATTTATTATCGTTATATGTACCAAAATACAGTGTAAGGTATTATTTTCTGTGCCATCCAGACATTTCATACCTTGCATACGTACATCAGGGTAAAGGAGCAGAAAGCAGAGTATACTGTTAAGCTAAAGAGAAGGTGCAGAGAAAGCGTTGATGAAGTGCCATCTAAATTCAAAATGTTAGCTTGCTCTGTGTCTATGGATGCTGTCTGACCTGTTATGATTCCCAGAATTTTCTGTTTTCGGTCAGAGAAAGGTCAGCAGTCTGTCTCTTTGCTGCTATCTTTTTTTTGTTGTTGTTTAATATTCGACGACTAAGGTGGCATCATCAGCAGATTTGTAAATGAAGCTAGAGTTGAATTTGGTCACTTAATCATGAGTGCATGAGGAATATGCCAAATGGTGAGAAATTTGGGAAAATTGAGTTTGATGTGCAGTGAGAACATTCTTCACATCGATCTCAAAACGTTTTAGTTTCCAACCAACTGTTGGACAGTGAGATGAGACTCTCACCACAGTGACCAGTGAGAGAAATATTTGCATGGATTGTTACACATTGTCATCATCAATACTTCCTAATCTCACCTCATTAATATTCAGGTTCCTCTCCTCCCACCTGCCGGACAGAAGTTAGACACAAAGAATTAATTCATACGATAAGAACAGTCACCTGCTGACTCCAGCTCATCAGTTGCTGCTTCAGACCTCGTCTTGGACACCTAACACCCAGAACTTGAAAAGCATTGGCCAGCATTAGCAATCACCTATACCCCACATTTACGGACATTGACATTGGATACGTACCAGACTCACTGCACAATGATGGTACATCTCCGACACACTTATAGTATGTTACTGTACATCAATCAATGCTACACTATTGAGCATTCCATTGCAATGCTACTGAGAGGACACTTTATACAAATAGCCAGACATGATTTGGAATAAAGTGCATCTCAGATCTCCTTTGTCACTCTTGGCGCTCACTCACTGCTACACTCATAGCTTCTGTGCCTTATTTTGCCTTTTCCCCTCAACCAGACCTTAAAAGCTCACAGTTTTTCAATCCCAGCTTCTTTTTTAGAACAGACAGCAAACCAGGCAGCTTGTCCATGTTATCAGCAGGCATCAGTCAAGGGGATAGACATGTTGCCATACTGCACTCCTAATAGATTGATTTGTTATTGTCACATGTACGGAGAGACAGTGAAAGGTTTTGTCCTGTGTGCTATACAGGCAGGTTTGTACAATACAAAGTGCATCAGGGTAGCAGAACAGCCGCAGAGAAGGTGCAGAGAGAGAGAGACCCAAATTAATATTTCAGAGTTCTGTTTAAAAGTCTGATAACAGCCAGGAAGTGTTTTTGAATCTATTCATACGTGTATTCAAAATTTTGTCTTCTTGATGGAAGAGAGTATAACCAGATGGAAGGGGTCTTAGACTAGATTGGTTGACTTCTGCAGCAGCAGGAAGTATAGATACAAACAATGGATGGATGGCTCATTAGCATGAATGGACTGGACTGTGTTCATGACAGTCTGTAGTTTCTTGCTGTCTAGGGAAGAGCAGTTGCCACACCATGCTGTGATGCTTCCAGATAGGATGATTTCTGTGGTACATCGATAAAAATTGGTGAGAGTCCTTGTCGACATGCCAAATTTTCCTTGCCTGCTGAGGAAGTAAAGACGTTGTTGTGTTTTCTTGACCATGCTATGTCAATGTTACACCTGAGCCATGTGTGAGCCATGTACATGGCAAGCATACTGCATACACTTAAGGCAAACAGCAATGTCTTAATATTTAACAAGAGTGACCTTCAGATAGCCCAGCGAGATGCCCTTTAGGGCAGAGGTCCAAGCAAAGTAAACAATGGGCCACTTCTGACACGAGTCCAGGAGCTTGGACAAAGTAGTTTGTTGTCCATTCAGCGTGGTTATCGTCAAAGAGTTCATAGCCCTGCAATCCCAGGAGTGGGCTAGCATAAGCCTGTAGTTGTAGCATAAATTGTCCAGGTGAGTCAGGGCTATCTCTCTGAACTCCCAGGAGCCAGGGAGCTGTATTGCTATCAGTCAGGGTCTGGTCACTTACTGTTCAGGGATAACAGAGTGTATAGCTGGATGAACACAGCATCAGAGGAGCAGGAAGGCTGATGTTTTGGGCCTAGACCCTTCTTCTGAAACGTCAGCCTTCCTGCTCCTCTGATACTGCTCGGCCTGTTGTGTTCATCCAGCTCTACACTTTGTTATCTCAGATTCTCCAGCATCTGCAGCTCCTACTATCTACTGTTCAGAGATGTCTGGTTAACTCACTCAAGAGGGTAGGCCATAATCATTCCTGGGATCCGGCCATGAATTATCAAAGGGAATTATCTGCTGCTTGAGGAAATCTGGGGAACTTAATATATCTGGGGTTGAATGCAGAATGTTGGGATCCAGAGGTGGTATGGAGGGATTTGTGGGTAAGCGCCAATGTGGGAAGATGCTATATTCAGCGTTGAGACAGGTGGACTCTGGCCTTGGTAGTATTTGTGTGCAATAGCAGCGATAGTGATTGGAAAGTAATGGAGAGAAGATGGTGGCACTCACCCTAGCAGTGGGAGAAGGTAATTGACTCTCTCACAATGTCATTGGGTATTTCACTGTGCAACTGAATCAGTTCTAACCCAGTGCTCCCTCACACCAGTCTGGCAGGGTCTGATATTTGGCCTCCTCTCCTTTGCATATTTACTTGTTAGCTTTCCTTGGGCAGGCCAACATCATTCTGATTTATCTGAATATCCCTTTGTTTTTCAATACTTCATTTTGAGGATTAGATTAGATTCCCTACAGTGTGGAAACAGGCCCTTCGGCCCAACAAGCCCACACCGCCCCATGAAGCATCCCGTCCAGATCCATCCGCCTATAACCCACACACCCCTGAACACTACGGGCAATTTAGCATGGCCAATCCACCTAGCCTGCACATCTTTGGACTGTGAGAGGAAACCGGACCACCTGGAGGAAACCCACACAGACACAGGGAGAATGTGCAAACTCCGCAAAAAAAAGCCACCCGAGGCGGGAATCAAACCCGGGTCCCTGGTGCTGTGAGGCTGCAGTGCTGACCACTGAGCCACCATGCCACCCATGATTTTGAGCCATAACAGCTGAAGCTGTACTAATTGACTTTTCAAATACTTTGGAATATCCTAAAGCTTGAAAATGCATCCTTATTTAATTGGTTTCTTTTATCACTCTTCATCTCATTCTCTTTCTGTTCTTCAGCCTTGGCCCTTTTTTTCTCTTTTGTTTCTCTCTAAGCACTCTTAAACTTGCCCTGCCTTTTTTTCTCTGTCTTTCTCTCTTTTACCCCTCTGTCTCTTTTTCTCTGATCTCTGCACCTCAAATTTATTCTCATATTCCATTCTTTCTCCTTTGGTTGCTCTTTACCTTCCTTTGTCAACTGCTTTCCTCTTTTCTCATATTTTATCTTTCTTACATTTTCCCTTTCAGTTTCACTCTCATTAGAGGCAATCCTCTCAGAAGGTCCATGGATAAGTCAGAAGATATGAATTTCTACCTCCGATTTATAGTAATGAATAGCCCAGGAGAAGCATTTTTGTTGTTTTCAATATTCCAAGTAGTTCAGTCTGTAATTGCTGTTAATCTGGCTGTTTATATTGAACAATGTTCATTTATATGTTTAAAGTTCAATAAATCTGATCACAGTTTACAACCCTAGCTTCAGTCTAATAGAGTGTTTATTCTACTGCAATGGAAACGAAATGAAAGCTCACAATACATTCAATAAGCCAGAATACAGTGACAACACCATCCAGCGCAACCTTTGGTTCAGTAGTAGGTCAAGATGCACTCCAGAACATAGCATATTTGGTTTCTCTGCCAAGTTGATCGGTCATGTAGAAATTGTGCAAATATTTAGAAGAACAACACTCTTTAGCTAAAACAACTGACTTAATTGAAAAAAAATGTTATCATTCCTCAAGGCATTTCTCAAGTACATTCATGCAATTTTAGTTTGAATAAACAAACATCTTCAAATGTTGCATGGATATGCATGTCAAAGAATCCAGAAAGGATTATTTTCCAAAAAAGAATGTTGCCCAATAGGAACTCAAATGTTATGATTATTTCCAATGAAGTGTAAAGCTAAACGAAGATCAGCATGGTCTTTGTGAAAAAATAATTGGCTTCCTTGAGATTTTGCTTTTATCCCATGTGTTTTTCATCAAATTTATCTAAACAAAGGCGGTTGTAAAACATTTCATACAAGCACAAATACCAGGATAGGTCCAAATTGTAACATGATTTATTTGGTTACAACATTGGTCAACCACAGCTTGATGCCGGAGAATTTTGGCAAGAGAATTGTTTTTTTAATCCAAAATTACAAATTTCTCAATTATTTGTTAACAGTTTTTTCGTATAAAAGTGATTCATTCTTCCATAATTATTTTAAAATGTGATCATTTCTACAAGAAACAGACAAAGCAGGCTGTGATATGGCATGAACGACAAAACTAGATATTCACTTGGTGATACTAGGCTTGACTTTTCCTGAAAGCTAACAAGTTGCAGAAGTTTTTTGTTTTGCGCTCATCAGAACAAATGCAAGAATATCAAATTTCAGAATTTTACAACCATCTACAGTAAAGGAAATAAAGACGCTGATTGCAAGTTGACTTTGGCTGAGGCTTTGCGATAGAGAATGCAACAGAGAATAAGTTACTTGGCTACTTCGGATAATTCAAAAAAGGCTTCAACATACTCCTGCTTATTTTTGCAGAGATTGGTCCCTGTGCAAGAGTGTATTATGCATGTAGCCAGTATAATTGTTTCGCATTAAGAGTTTGACACACAGGATTGTCCAGTAAGTGCTGCCCAATTTTAGAGGCATATCTAGGAAAAGACTTTTTGTTTTGAATTTTGTGAGTGCAGACTGGTTGAGTATGATCTTACTTTGTCTATTATAAGCAACCAAAAGGAAAATCTTGGAAATTAATTCACTTGCTCATCAATTGGAACTCTTTCCTTCTATAGTATCAATTGTTGTGATAATTTTAATTTTGGCGCTCTAGAGTTTGTCCTGATAAATGATAAATGCATGACAAAAAACAAAAGCCTTTAGCAACATGATCCCGTTTTCTGTAATATAAAAGTAGATTAGCACTTGGATGCAGAGGATAATGCAGTATAATCAGGAACAGAGCAAATAAATGGTTTGAGTCCTAGAATGCTCTGACGAGAATTAATAAGGACAAAATTGAACAAAATTGCTTCACTCTGTGCTGTAAAGTTACAATATTCCAAGCGTATACTGAATAACAGTTGATTTCAATTAAATACCACCTTCATCACAATAAAACCTCCCAAAGTGCGTCACAGGAGCGATAATGAAACAAATTTTGTACCAAGTTGAATAAAGCCATATTAACCTAGAAGTAAGGAGGTCAGCAGTCAGATGACACCAGGTTATTGTCCGACTGGTTTATTTGAAATCACTAGCTATTGTAGCATTGCCCCTTCGTTGGATCAAGACTTCAAGGTGTGTGTGTGTGTGTGTGTGTGTGTGTGTGTGTGATCTGAGGGGATGTGCTTGTGAGGCACTGTTCTTTTTCCCCACAGATCTGCAGAATGAGTACTTTGAGCTTGAATAAAGCAAAAACTTTGAGGACCATATTTAGAAAACATTAGGGCTTCAGACTTTGCTGATTTGCTGGCTGCTCCTCTCTCATTGGACGCACCAAGGCATTCGATTTCAGGATTTTAGACAATATCTTGGAGATTATTATCTGTGGTTGTGAATTCATAGTTCAGGAGTTGTTGTTGAATGACATTGTCATGTTTAAGAGGGACCTATCTTGTGAGCTGAGGGACTTGTCCAGTTGACCTTCATCTATACGTGGTCCTGGGCTTTATGAAAGCACTGCATGCCATGAAAAGATACCTACTATTGCCTTTTCAGGACACCACATTTTTTTTAAATTCTGAATTTGCTTTTGAGCATCAACCTTGAGTGATTGGAATGTTTCCTTGATAACAAGGTGTAGAGCTGGATGAACACAGCAGGCCAAGCAGCATCAGAGGAGCAGGAAGGCTGACGTTTCGGGCCTAGACCCTTCTTCAGAAAATCATTTTCTGAAGAAGGGTCTAGGCCCAAAACGTCAGCCTTCCTGCTACTCTGACGATGCTTGGCTGGCTGTTTTCATCCAGCTCTACACCTTGTTATCTCAGATTCTCCAGCATCTGTAGTTCCCTCTATCTCTGGAATGTTTCTTTGTTGACTTGTAATCTTGAGTTGTTCTATTTGGTAAAAAAAGGGCTGATTTTTCTCCTCAAGTGCAAACAGATTGCTGCACCATTGTCAGTGAACCAGTGCCGGCATCAATGATACTCAACCCAATGGGCTGGACAAAAGGTTGTCGTCTCATTGATCTTATTTGATCCCAATGTTCTGAAATTGAGTTCAGCTGTCTGATAATGACAGATAATGTCTTAGTTATGTTAGTTGTGTGCTAGATAAATACAGTAATAAACCATTGACAGAAGGATAAAGGTGACCTTGTCACATATAGATTTCTGGTTAATTTTGAGCAAGAAGGATAAAATTACAAATCAAGATAAAATCTTAGACCACAAAAGCAAAACTCAATTGGTGTCTGGGATCTGTCCAAATGATGATTAAAATAAAACCTAATACTGTTATTTGTAACTTCTATGTTCAATTATCTTAACAATGTAAAATCAACATTGATGTTACTTAATAGAGGAGCTAGAAGTAAATTGATCATAGATTGGGAGGACATTGTGAAGCCAGCTGCAGAATAAAAGTATCACATGCTTCACAAAGGAATTATTGTATTTGCCTGAAGCAATTGCATATTGATAAAAAGTGTGGCATAGCATGATGCTCGGTCTTATTTTCTTTTAGTACATAGAAGCATATTGCTTTAAAACTCAAAATTTTAGGTGTAGAAACAAGCGACTAAATGCTGAGTTCATGGCAAAATGAACCGGTTTTAAGGCTCATGAAAATGTGGGCCAAATCCCACGGTCAAATTAAGACATTGGCACTCCTTGTTAGTTAAACATGGATAGTACAACAAGGGACAGGTGTGTGAGTAAATGTGCATTTTGTTCTGTTCAGTAATGAGGGCTGGATTGGATCCTCTTGTGCTAACCCTCTTAGCTAACCTTAATGAAGATATTGTGCAGAATTTTGTAGGGGGTCCGCATGACATGGAAAATGGCAACATATGTGGCAGAATTGGGCAAGAGGTTGGGGGAGGCCACCTCAATGTTGAGATCACCTCACTCCATTTCATATGTATTAAACAAGCAATGCAGCAAGATTCATGCCAGACAGTGGCAAGATGTCAAATGGTGGTATTTAATGCTTAGTAAACTCTTTGGCACAGATTGTACTTTTGCTTCTGAGTTTGCCAAACCTGACCAACAAACTCAATGTCAGGAAAACCTGACATAGGACTCAGGTAGAGTGGATGTTGAGGCCCTGGCCACCACTGCAGCATCTTGAGAGGAATCAACCAAGGAGCCTGTATAGTTCCACCTCTCACCAGTGTCTCCTGGAAATGCCCTGTCTCCAAGTGAGGATGGGGCACCCTGGACAAGGTTTCTTTCCCCCTTTCACTGTACCTTCAGTCCTGAGGACCAGTGGCTGAGTCAATGATGCACAGGTGAGTGCACCTCTTCAGCTGACCTTGAGAGTACTGGACCTGGCTTTTCATGTCCGCTGCCCACTCGGCCATAGATGCAGACAGACTGTCAGGTGACTCTTTTCACTGGTGTACCTTTGAGGCTAGAAGGGCCACCGCGTCCCAGTTGCTAGCGTTCCTCTCCAGACCTTGTACATGTGAATGGAGTTCCTCAGTACGAAACCATAGGGGCTCTTTCTGCTGGGGGCTGAGCGGGTGCCTTGTCTTCATCAATACTCCACTGCCAGTGGTCTGGGTGTTTCTCCCTCACTTGTCTGCTGACAGCCACCACGCCATGCTTACCAGCCTGCAATCCCACTCTCTGCTTGCTCATCACCTCCACCAGGGTGATAGTATCAGAATCAATTTTGACTTTTTTTTTCAAAAATATACTTTACTCAAAAAAACATTGGATATGCATACATTGTCACCAAAGCATTTCAGTTCTATATAGTAGCATTAGGAGAAACGAGCAAACATTAGAGTTGACACTATCCAACAAATCAACCCGAGGCATTTCTTTTATACAAGACTATAATTATGTACATTTGAGGCATCGGCATAGAGGAGTGTGTCCGATAACTGAACAGACCACCCATTTAACTGCAGTAGAAAGACTTTAGACAGCGGTCTTTCTCCACTGTGCCTTGGTGGCAGCTACCCCAAGCTTTAGTGTGTCCCTCAATACATAATCTTGGGCCTTGGAATATGACAATCTGCAATACTCAAGCAAGGTCTACTCCTTGATCTCGAAGACCAACAAGCACCAGAATAGGTGCCAATGCTCCCTCTGAGGCCTGAGCACAGTTGCCCTCAAAGGTTGAGGATGTACCTTATGGGGCAGACATCCAGTTCTCCATAGAAGTAGGAGGTGACTCTACCTGTGAGACAGAGGCAGAAGGCATCCCAGCTAGAAGTTAGAAATGGTATCCAATGCAAGATAATGAGCCCAAGCTATTGTCAGTTTTGCAGTGAAATGACAAATGGCAGACATTCAGTTGCTGGAACATGGCTATCTTTGCATATCCCACAGGAGTGGTCCCTGTCTTCTCCTGTGAAGACGAGACTCATAATGAGTGAGGGCATGGACATTAGGGACCCCCAACCTCTTTTGGGCTTTCTTCTCCTGGAATGACATAAGGGATGTGAATGAGTTAGTCGCAAGTGGATAGCATGGCTGTTAATGCTTGTGCATGTGGGAGAAAGACATTGAAGTGTTCTCAGAGAAGAGGTTATGCAGCTTAATGGTTTGGGGGAGTGAGAGTAACAAGAGCCTCTGGGAGAAGCTGTTACATGCTATAGACAGAGAGTGTCAGAGCATGAGGAAGGGAGTTGGAGACAGTGCAGAGATAAAATGTGAGTTTTAGAGAGCAGAGTGCACTTAGCCTGACAGAGCAGAGAAGATGGTTGACCGTCTTTCAACATTGCAGCTTAGTTTTACACACTTTTGAAAAAAGACTGACACAGGATGACAACTCCAACCAAGCTTGGCACCATTTTGTAATCCAGCATCCTCTGCATTTTTAAGTCATAGAGTTCATATGGTGTTAGATTTTAACCTGAGGCCATGCCTGCTTGATTGATTACTTGTATCCTTAGCAGTAGCAACATTCGTGATTATCTTTACATTCTCAACGAATGGATGTTTCTTTGATTTGCTTTTCCCTAAATGTTGCCTTTCAAGAAACAGAAAATTGCGGGGCATTGCTGCTGGGTAGGGCAAGTGCTGGGAGGCAGGGGTGTCGGTGTTGGGTGGGTAGGAGTAAGGAAGGAGAGAGAGAGAGAGAGACAAAGTCTTCTGGTTTTACTTTAACAAACCAAATTTTTTCCTTCTGCTCTGCTCAAATTCACCTGAGCTGAAATATATATTTGTATATTTATCTTCAGGATGTGAAGCGCATTCAAAAAGTATAAATTGAGCAGAAGAAATGGATTGTGTGCCAATGCCATTTTTATGACAAGATTAATTTTGGTTCAGACTGGTTTGTGTTTATTGATCATTTTATCAGGGGGCACTTGTGATTTCCTGATGTTTTGTGGCCACTTTAAGTCAAAGTTTTTTCCATTTTTAAAGGCATTTCGTCCACGGAGTCCAATTGTTGAAATCAGAAGATGGAATTCAAAAGTATACACTAAAGTGTTATAACCATAATAATAAGATCTAGAAGTTGCTATCTGACTTCTACCTTTTCATCATAAACTTTGAGAAAGTTACACCCCTATTCTTGCCTCACTGTTGACATGTATTTGACATTGTGAAATTACTATATTTGAGTGAAAGTTGCAAATAAAATCTGTTGTAGATATTTAAGGGAAGTTCACAAACATGAGAATACTGTAATCCCTTAATAAGTGTTGGGACAGCTAATTATCATTTTGAGAACCAAGTATTTGTCAATGAGAAGTGTACAGATCCAATCCTTAAGGCTGTGAAATCCTTTTCTAAATTTTGAAAAATATCTACTTTTAATTTGCAATTTTCCTTCTGTTAATTTTTCTTCTTTTTTTTCTCTCTCTACCTCTCTCTTTAATTCAGCTTTCTTTTTTCTATTTAGTTTTCCTTCTGTTCATTCATTTGATGTTAAATTCACATTCTTTAAAACACTGCCATTCTCAGTTTGTTTATTTCCTAATCCTTAAATCTCGCTGAAGTTGATATAATGTTGGTCGTCCTGTTCATTCTGGACTCAGACCCTCTGTTTCCATTTCTGTACTGTTTACATTTTCAAGAAAACTATGGATTTTTTTGAGCTTAAGCCATGTACAGAAAATGGCTGATGCTTGGTTGCAACAAGTTCTGTCCTGTTGTGGTGAGGTTGTGGTCCCATTGTGGTGAAATTGTGGACCCATTGTCATAAGATTGTAGTCCCATTGTGGCATAAATGTGATCCCATTGTCATGAGATTGTGGTTCCACTGTGGTGAAATTGTAGTCCCATTGTAGTGAGATAGTGGTCCCACTGTGGTAAAAATGTGATCCCATTGTCGTGAGATTGTGGTTCTACTGTGGTGAAATTGTGGGCCCGTTGTCATGAGCTTGTGGCTCCATTGTGGTGAAATTGTGGCCCCATTGCAGTGAGATTGTGGTCCCATTGTAGTGAGATTGTGATGAAATTGAAGTCCCATTGTGGAGAGATTGTGATCCCATTGTAGTGAGATTGTGGTCCCGTAGTAGTGAGATTGCGATCCCATTTTAGTGAGATGGTGATGAAGTTGTGGTCCCATTGTGGAGAAATTGTGGTCCCATTCTAGTGAGAATGTGAATATCTTAACTGAACAATAACTTAACATAAACATGTAAATTCCTTAGTTGTTTTTAACTGAGACTGTAATTTCCAAAAGAAAACGTTAAAATTCTGTACTAAAATAACAGACAATAGTATTATGCAAAATATATTATATTTGAAGCATGTTCCTTATGCCAATATTCAAATGGAGATGTTCAGGCTTTATATATGTCCCCAAAGCAGTTGATGGAGTTCAGGTACAGAATGTTCTCAATGAATGGCAAGACAATCTCAATTGACTGAATGGTCTGCTCTTTTAAACTATTTGCATGGTGAAATTTGAGGACCAAGATGATTTATGCTAATACTGTAGTCACCATGGACCGAGTTGCTACCATGGAATCAAGCCTGTATTTTTCTATTCACATGGATTTTGCCTACTGTGGTGTCTAGGTGTTTATACAACACATAAGTCTGGTCTACCTGGCTAGACTTTTCCTACTGTCAGTCTGCTTCAATCTGTCTTTATCTGAAGTAAGAGCAGTTATTGCCTGACTCTCAGTAATATTTTGGAAATAATATATAGTCGGGGAATAAATAAGGAGATGGATCTATGCATAACTTCAGGGGAAAATTCAAAGAGCAAAAAGGCTTGAAACATCTAATCGCATACTGGGCAAATGGCTCACAGGAACAAGCACTCTTAACTTAGAATTTTATTTACACATCTATTATTTCTATATGATGTACTCAAAGCAATCCACAGCAAAGGCAGATTCCCATTTGGGATGGCTGATCCGCTTGACAGAGTTATTGAACAGTCACTGCTTTTAGAATGGGGACTTCTATCAATTGGTGGAGGTCTCATGAGTATTTCTGTTGTGCACAGCAATTAGTGATAGGATGGTTGACAGAATAACACAGTAATGTTTGGAATCCGAAATGCCTTGCATATTTTTGTTACAGATTATTTGGATTGTCAGAGCAGCTGTTACTTTCATGACAGCGGGGCAACATTTTGGCAAATAGATTCTTATGATGTCCTAGTGGAGAGATGCATTTTATTTTGAAAAGTATTTTCTGATGTGTGTCACAAATTAAATCAAGAAATATTATGGTCCAAACAGAAAGGTTGGAGCAGTGTACACTGTTATAAAATTGAGAAACCAATGTGATTGGGTCAGGTCTGTTGAGCTGGATGAAGAAAAAAGTTGAATAGAGTAAAAGGAAAGTAAGATAAATGAGGACATGGCTGATCGGTGACGTAGAGCATAGATTTTGAAATGCAACAAGATATTGAAAATGCTAGTGAAGCTAGCAAGTATTCAGACTCTGAATGCTCTGTGTTGCAAAGTCTTGAAATTAAACTGTCCTTTAGCCTGCTCCCTTCTTGCAATAACTCAAACACTCCCTTCAAGGTGAAAGAAGGAATTATTTGTACTTTGTTCTATTTGACACATTATATTCTCAGCTCAAAATGTATATTTTCCGAAAGTGGGGAGATGCATATCATCTTACCAGGAGATGTTGAGTAGTTTGTGCCTGTACTTATTGGAATACAGAAGAATGAGAGATGACTTTATCGAAACATACAAAATTCTTAGAGGACTTGGCAAGGGAGATATGAAAATGATGTTTCCCCCTTGTGGGAGAGTCCAGGATCAGAGGACAGCTTCACATATTTCAGACAGAGATTAGAATGGCTTTTTCTTCTCTCAAGTGTTGTCAAATTTATGGATTTTTGTACTGCAGAGGGCTATTGAGACTGGCTATTTCGATATTAAAGGTTAAGATAGATTTTTAATTAATAATGGACTCAGAGGGTGTGGGGAAAAAGAAGGAAAGTGGAGTTGAGGATTATCAGATCAGCCATATTCTCATTCAATGGCAGAACAAACTTGATCGGCTGAATGGCCTACATCTCCTATGCCCTACGGCCTTATAGTGAGTAGCTTAGTAGAGAACATGCAAGTGGTGGCTTTCTCAAGTATCTTCTACTCCAGTCCTTCTACATGGTAGTGACCATGGTCTTGGAAGGTGCTGTCTCAGGAGCTTTGGATGAATTTCCACATGTCATCTTGTAGATGGCACACATTGATGTGTCTGTGTCAATGGTGTGGGGAGTGAATAGTTGCAGAGATTTGTGGTTATGTTTCCAGCAAATGGGATCCCCTGTGATTTTGACAGTGGGTGATCTCAGCAATGGCACTGCCTTTGAATATCGAGAGGCAATAGTTAGATTCTTCTCTGAATAGAGATGGTCATTACTGAGCACTTGTGTAGTGAAATATTCCCTCTGATTTGTCAGCCAGATCTGGATATTGTCCAAATGCAGCAGGATCGAGACAAAGAAAGCTTTGCTATATGAGGATGAAGTGTCATGAATGGTACCACCACCAGCAAACATCCTCACTTCTGCCTTTACGATGTGGGAAGGACATTGATGAAGCAGATGAAAATAGTTGGGCTGAGGCTTGGACCCCGTGGAATTTCAGGAAAGATGTCCTACACCGAAATAACCAACTTTCAACACCCATTACCATCTTCCTTTATTCCACTTATCACTCCAACCAGCAGTCAGATTTTTTTTTACAATTGTCATGGACTCTAGTTTTGCCACACTTGGTTAAAAGTATCCTTTATTCGAATCTCGACAGGTAGAAACAGGCCCTTTGGCCCAACAGCTCCACAACAACCCTTGGAACCTCCCACCCAGACCCCAAACCCCTATAACCCATCTAAGCCACACACCCCTGAACACTATGGGCAATTTAGCATGGCCAATCAGCCTAGCCTGCATATCTTTGGGCTGTGGGAGGAAACCAGAGCACCCAGAGGAAACCCATGCAGACACGACAAGAATGTACAAATTCCACATAGACAGTTGCCCGAGGCTGGAATTGAATCTGAGTCCCTGGTGCTATGAGGCAGCAGTACTAACCACTGAGCCACCATGCCGCCCAATAAATGCCCTTATGTTAAGGGCATTTTCTGTCACCTTCTCGCTGGAGTTCTATTCATATTGGCCAGTTTGGATTGGATTTGTCTTGCTTTTTGAGCATAGTACATACCTGAGCAATTTCAACATCGTTAGCTGGATGCCCATGTTGTAACTGAAGATGAACAACTTGGCTAGGAGTGAGGCGAGTACTGGAGAACAAGTCTTCTGTAATGTTGCTAGGGCCCATAGCCCTGCAGCATTTAAGGCCATCAGCTATTTTTTGGCATCATGTGGAATGAACTGAATTAGCTGAAAACTAGCATCTTTGATACATCACTGGGGATCTCTGAAGGAGCACATGGTGGATCATCCAGTTAGCACTTCAGACTGAAGAATGGTGCAAGTACTTCAGCTTTAAACTTTCAACTGATTAATTCATAGAATCCTGACATTGTAGAAGCAGGCCAATACGCCCATTGAGTCTGCACCAACCCTCGAAAGAGCGTCCCACCGATACCCAACCCCGATCTTATAACTCTGATTTCCCATGGCTAATCCTGCTAACCTACATATCCCTGGACACTATGGACAATTTATTATGTCCAATCCACATAAACATCACATCTTTGGGCTGTGGAAGGAAACCCATGCAGATGCAGGGAGAACTTGCAAGCTACTCAAATAGTGAAACAAGGCTAGAATTGAACCCGGGTCCCTGATGCTGTGAGACAGCAGAGCCAACCTGAGCCTTCATGCCACCCACAAAGCCTCCTCCAGTGAATTGTTCGATTGTTCACTTTTCCACCCCATTCACACCATTTCATAAATTGATGTGGCAGGATTGCACAGTTTAGGTCAGATTTGGTGGTTACTGATTATTAGCCCTGTCTAGGACTTGCTGCTTATGCCATTTGCCATGGAGGTAGTCCTATACTGTAACTTCAGCAAGTTTATACCTCATTTTTAGGTATGCCTGGTGCTGTCCTCCAGCACTTTGGGGAGGCAAAGTGGATCAGTGCCAGGGTTCAATTCCACCTTCAAGCAACTGTCTGTGTGGAGTTTGCACTCCCTGAGTCTGCGTGGGTTTCCTCCGGGTACTCTGGTTTCCTCCCACAGTCTAAAGATGTGCAGGCTAGGCGAATTGGCTAAGATAAATTGCCCATAGTGTTCAGGGATGAGTAGATTCGGTGGGTTATAGAGCGATGGGTCTGGATGGGATGCTCCAAGGGTCAGTGTGGACTTGTTTGGCCAGGAGGCCTGTTTCTACACTGTAGGGATTCTATGAGTCACTTGTCGTTGAACCAGGGTGATCCCTTACTTTGATGGTAATAGCAGACCAAGGGATGCGCTGGGTCATGAAGTTACTGATTGTGTTGCAGTACAAATCTGCTACAGCTGAGGGCTGACAGTGCCCTCAGATACTCAGTCTCGTGTAGCTCGATCTGTTTGAAATCTCTCCCACTTAGCCTGGTGGTTGTGCTTCCCAACATTTTGAAGAGTATCGTGATTATGAAGACGGGATTTTCAAAGCAGAAAATGATAAGACAGAGGAGAAAAAAGAACATGTAAAATGGTTTATCTAAAGTTAGGGAAGACAAAAGCAGAATAACTATATTAATCTATTTTAATGATGGTAATTAGAGAAGCAAGTTAGCTTGATAGCTAGGGCTGAAAAGGATAATACTTACCAAGTAACTATTTGTTTTGCTTTACACTTAGGTGCGGTAGAAATATAACAATAGCCTCACCAGATCTGGCAACAATATTCGCTCATTGATAGATTTAGGCTTTTAAGGGCTCAAAGCTATTTGTCATGAAAGAAGAACACAAGCTTGATGGAAGCAGCTATAGCAGGAGTTGTGTTGTAAAAATTAAATTTGGGATTGCAAAAATATAAAAGCCAAAATCATGAAAAATTCGGGATGAAAACATCATTGACACCCTGGAGAATGGAAGGATGTAAAGTGAACCTCAATTGAAGTCAGTGAATATTCAACTGTGGGCAACCACGTTCTAGTGATACACATATTGTGCAAGTGAGAATTGGATTTTTTGCATTATTGGCAGGTGGCCTGAGGAAAAATGTTTTATTCAATGTGAAACCAGCCAAAAAAAGATTGAACAGACTTGACTGATTAGTAGAATAAGTCATTCCAATGAACAAGAAAGTTTATTTCCATGATCTGGAGTTAAAATACAATGATGTTTTCTTTTTCCCTGTTCTCTCTTAGTGGGTTAATTTTTCACACAACATGCAGGCACAAGTGAATACCTTGAGGATATGAAAGGGAGAAACTGGAAAGACTGAAGGAAGAGGAAACAAATGCTATAATACATGGTGAGTCACGGTCAATCTGTTAGTGTTTATTAAGCCATCATGTTTCAGGAAATCATCTCAGTTCTTGTTTGTCACAAGCTGTTTTCTGTTACCTTATTCGAGTAACAATAATTCAGTGGCGACAATTAGCTGTGGATGTAAATAATAGCAATTACAAATATGCCTACAGTTTATAGTCCTACATACTCTACTTGTATTTCACTTTGTTAAAGAGAAGGAAATGGTGAAAATTTCACTTGAAAGAAAAACAGGTGTCAATTCCGTTCAATTTCAACATAGCTGCTTAACATTACAGCATGATACTGAGTAAGCAATATGTCTGGCAAAGAGACAAACATGAGCATGGATATAACATGAAATCACAGAGAAATGAGTCTCAGATCAAAATCCTGAATCAAATTTTAGAAAATATAATGGTGCTTTTATAAACAAAAGTATCTATCTTTCCATTGTTAAACTCTGAATAAGAAGCATCAGTGCAAATATTAATTCTGCATAATAATAGCTTTAAGGCAAAGTGTTTTCCTTCTCAACATAAAACTACGCAAAGTTGTTGAAAAAATATCAGGCAAGATTAAAATGATCTTATTATTTCAGTCTCTTTGAGACATTTTGGACTTTAATTTGGCGGAGAATCATATGACTGAAGTCAATTATATATCTTCTAGATGTGCAGGTCCATAGTGTTTGGAGCAGTATGATCCCTAACAGTGTTATGTGATCCAGGATTTGGGTATAAGAAAAGCAAGGCTGGAAATGGGGAGTATAGCCTCATACAATGCGACATAACTTGGCATGGGCCTTTTTTTCGTGAAAGCTTGTTTCAAAATTTGTCTCTTTTTGGATAGTGCAGATTTGTCTCTCTCACTGAATTGATTAATTGTTCAGCCTTGTATGTGTTATGTAATTTTGGCATATCCCACAAACAACATTTGAGTATCTTCTGCAAAAGTTGGAACATTTTGTTTATTTTGACACAGCATCAAGGGAAAGATGGAGAGTTGAATTGAATTATTTTATGGTCCTGCTCCTCTGTCTGGAAGAGAGAAGGTTTTCAGAGTTTTCAAAATCTTTTTCTCCTTTGAAATCGGCCGTGACAGGTTTCCCTATATTCTGCTTGTTAAGTCAAATTTTAGAATTACTTGCAGTAAATTTGTTTGTGTCAGAACAAAATTAGGTTTACAGCATTTAAACCTTGGTTTTGGTGGGGGTGGGGGTGTGAAATTATTGTGACATACTCAGATGTAGGAACATACAAAGGTGAAAGAAAGAAAAATGAATAGCAAGAAGTTATAATTATGAACTGCTGAAAAATCAATGATATTAGTATTAATTCATGCAGAATGGATTAAGTTAACGCCTTGTGAGTCTTTGCAGTTGGTTGCACTTGCAGAATACCTTTTCATTAGTGCTCAGATGTAGGTGGCAGCCAGTGAAGGCACAGCAATTTCATCCTTAAAGTTTGGTAACTTGTCCACTCAACTGTTGAAATAGAGGATACTTTTTGGTTATCAGATTTCAAGAGAATTTGAGAGTAGAGGCAGGTTATATCTAAGCTTGCAGCTACTTTGCTGGTTTCTGTCCTAGGGTAAAAAAGAGACTGAAAAATGCGATATAATTAAAGTTATCAAAAAACCATTAATTTCAGACTTGTGATCAGAGTTCCTGATGAGTCACTTTAGTGAACAAGATGCTTTTGATACATGGTCAAAAAATATTGTGCATCATAAACAATAAACTGTCGGGCTGTTAACAACTAGCTCAAGTGTCGTGGATTTGGTGCTATTAGGGTTCCTTTGTTTTGTTTTGACTAGTTTGCCTCTACAAGGCAAAGATATGTATTTGCAGGAAGATGATGCCTTCAATTTGTCCTGTGAAAGTTTCTGGAGTACATTCTGTAATTGCTACCAGCCATCCTGAGGCATATAAATGTCAATTTATAAAAATAAATAAATACTCAAGCGATTAGAATTAAGAGAAATAATTTATGATTCCTGTTCATGCCTTCTGGGCATTACAATAATTGACTTAGTTGATTGCACATCACAACACTATGTTGAAAGCATTCCTTCTTCTTTAAATGCTTCAAAAATCATGCAGGAAGGATTGCTTTGATAACTTGTGGCAGTGTAAGCAATGCAAAGTAACATTGATTTTGGCATTTCTCAGTCATTTGTAATATAGTTAATGGGCTCTGCAGAGATAATGCCTCACCATGAACTGGCACTAATCCAGCTTGCTTTTTTTTCCTCGCCTTGGAATGAAATGCTTAATGCAATTGACTGAAGAGCTGTCACAAGTGAGAAAATAATTTCTACTAATGTCTGCTAATTGACATGATTAGTGAGAAGTCCTTGGTTACTGCCACCATCACAAAATTAAATTGACTGTTGCGGTGGAAGAAAAGAACTCAAGGCGAATGCGAATCATGTTTTAAAAATACTTAGTGAAACATAAATCAAAGCTCAAGTCCTAATTAAAGAAACATTTCAGTGTAGTTGGCAAAGGCTCTCAGTGCACTAATGGCCTCTGTTGCAGAGAGTGAGGATACCAGTTTGTAGCTGTCATTCAACAGAGATCGGCAAGGGTGGCATTAATTGAACGCACAATTGCTTTGGCAGCAATACACATAGAAGCAGTGGGAAGGTTATTTTCATCGTCCTTTCTGCATCACTGGCTGCCAACTCAAAGCAAGGCCTGCTGGGAAAATTCATTGAGATCAGATGACGTTGCAAACTCCTTTTTGGACCAGAAGAGGGAACAACAGGGATAATTCTAACCACGAAACTTGGGTGAATTGGGATCAGGTGTGATGTAAAATTCCTTCAAAATCGTAACTCTAAGACACCTCTTTCTGGTTCAGCAGAAGCAAAATTTTAGTGATCAGTGAATACACCCTTTTCCCTATTACATATTATAATGAGATGTGCACATTGCTGGTTAAATCATGGCTAGCCAAGTTTTGTCAGCTTCTGTAAACGTGGCAGCTCAAGGAAAACTTTAAGTAAAAGGGAGAAACCTTATTTTACAGCACTATTTCTCGTCCAGGAGAAACAGGGGTGTTTTTTTTTCCCCAGCCAACTGAGCTCATGCCTCCCTTCCGTTGAAGCTGCTCCCCACCTTGCAACTGAAAGTCCCCTTGTATCAGACACCTGATTGCCCAAACTTGCCCAGAATTTGATCTGACCATTTTTCACACTGGTCTCAGCAGGAATTAGATCTCCCACCTGCTGTACAATTCAGACTCCTATTTTCATATTTGCACTAACTCAGCAGCAGAATTCTTGCATGAACTTCTGGATTGTCGCACTTTCAGTAATGATTCCCGCTTGAATGGGAATTAAGCCTTTCATGAAATTGGCATTGAAGAATGGAAGATGCTGAGAAAAGACATGCAAAATCCCATTAAAATAAACAGACAGAACTGCAGATACTGTAAATCAGAAACAAAAACAGAAGTTGCTGGAAAAGCTGAGTAGGTCTGCAGCATCTGTGAACAGAAATCAGAGTTAACTTTTTGGGTCCCATTCTGAGAAAGGGTCACTTGACCCGAAAACAGATTTTTTTTTGTATCCAGAAATTCAAATCATTATTTTCCACAAAGTGGCCTATTGGAAACAGTGGGAAACTGAAAGTCATATTAGCCTTAGGAGCAGCATGACGAAAGGGAACATGGAATGGGTTGGGGAGATGGGATAAAATGCATTTGCCACAAACAGAGTCTGCACCTCACTCTCACTGAAACAAAGCTGGAAACTTGCCTCTCTGATGAAGGGTCTAGGCCCGAAACGTCAGCTTTTGTGCTCCTGAGATGCTGCTGGGCCTGCTGTGTTCAGCCAGCTCCACACTTTGTTATCTTGGATTCTCCAGCATTTGCAGTTCCCATTATCACTGGAAACTTGCCAAGTTGGATTGAAAGACACTGGTTTAACAGCAACACTAGATAGCTGGCACTGCATGCAGTGTGGGCAGAATTGCTCCCACCTTTGTGGGGGCAGGCAATTAGTCAACTAGGTTCCGCTGCAGTAATCATGCATCCACTGATTTAGTAGCACCATTCATCTGGCTTCAATTTAAATGTCATCAGTAGGTAATTCATTGTCTAAGAACACACTTTAGAAATGGCCTCAAGCAATCACGAGCACTTTCCCAGAATATGGATCTTCATTCACTTCTTCAAAATTAAGTGGAACAAAGCAGCTCCAACCGTATCCACCCTTCATCACCATTCTGCTATTCACTTCTAACCCCACGTCCAGTCCTGAAGAAGGGTAATACCCAGAACATTGACTTCTCCTCCTGATGCTGCCTGGCTTGCTGTGTTCTTCCAGCCTCCTGCTTATCTACTTTGATATTCACCAACATAGCTGGCTTCCCTTAGGTGCAGGCTTCATTTGTTCAGCTTTCAATGTGCTGAATGAATGATCTGCAGAGTTTGTCAACAGAAAAGGATTCCACTCCATTAAAGTTCAAATTCTATGTCACCATTGTCAGCAAATTCCAGCAAATTCTGGAGGTCCATCTGAGATATCCTGAAAACTGTCAGCAATCTAACATATAGTCAGTGATTCATAGAACTGTACAGCATGGAAACAGACCCTTTCGTCCAGCTCATCCATGCCAACCAAATATCCTAAATTACTCTGGTCCCATTTGCCAGCATTTGGCCCATACCTCTCTAATCCTTCCTCTTCATTTACCAATCCAAATGCCTTTTTAAGCGTTGTAATTGTATCAGCCTCCACCAACTCATTTCATAAATCATGCCACTGTGTCGCCCCAAGTTGATAGGAACGAGCACACTCCCCTCCAAATACGGTTAGAAAATTGATGCAGAATGAAAGTACAACATTGCACATACTTTTACCTGGGCCAGAGTGGAAAAGACCAGAGGCCTGTTTTAGGTGTAGAGCCTTGTAGTATATCCAGAAAAATTTGTCTGCACCATCCAAACTTCACAAATGGAGCTGACAACGCGGTAATATCTTGGATGCAGGCAATGTGAGGGGACAACAGTAATATTCTAAGGATCAAGTTGAGAATGACGATCAGGGTATTGGACAGGTTGCCTGACCAAGTGGTTGCGTCAAAACACTGCATTCTCAAGGCCAAGATGGCAGAGAGAAGTTAACGTAAACCCAATTCCAGGATGAATGAGATAACAAGGTGTAGAGCTGGATGAACACAGCAGGCCAAGCAGCATCAAAGGAGCAGGAAAGCTGACGTTTCCGGTCGAGACCCTTCTTCAGAAATGGGGGAGGGAAGGGGATTCTGAAATAAATAGGGAGAGAGGGGGAGGCGGATAGAAAATGGATAAAGGAGAAGATAGGTGGAGAGGAGACAGACAAGCCAAAGAGGCGGGGATGAAACCACTAAAGCTGAGTGTAGTTGGGGAGCTGTAGGGGGGGACGCGTGACGGGTCAGTCCAGGGAGGATGGGCAAGTCAAGGAGGCGGGATAAGGTTAACGGGTAGGAGATGGGGGTAGGGCTCGAGGTGGGAGGAATAGTTAGGGAGGTGGAGATGAGCTGGGCTGGTTTTGGGATGCGGTTGGGGGAGGGGAGATTTTGAAGCTTGTAAAGTCCACATTGATACCCTTGGGCTGCAGGGTTCCCAAGCAAAATATGAGTTGCTGTTCCTGCAGCTTTTGGGTAGTATCATTGTGTCAATGCAGGAGGCCCAGGATGGACATGTCGTCCAAGGAGTGGGAGGGGGAGTCGAAATGGTTCGCGATTGGAAGGTGTAGTTATTTGTTGTGAACCGAACGTAGGTGTTCCGCAAAGCGGTCCCCAAGCCTCCGCATGGTTTCCCCAATGTGGAGGAGGCCACAATGGGAACAGCGGATACAGTATACAACATTAGTAGATGTATAGGTGAACATCTGTTTAATGTGGAAGGTCTTCTTAGGGCCTGGGGAGGGGTGAGGAGGCAGGTGTAGGGGATGGTGTAGTCTTTCCTGTCGTTGTAGGGAAAAGTGCCGGGGGTGATGGGGCTGGAAGGGAGTGTGGAGCAGACAAGGGAGTCACAGAGAGAGTGGTCACCCCAGAAAGCAAATAAGGGTGGGGAGGGAAAAATGTCTTTGGTGGTGGGGTCAGACTGCAGATGGTGGAAGTGTCAAAAGACGATGCTTTGGATTCGGAGGTTGGTGGGGTGGTATGTAAGGATGAGGGGGATTCAGTTTTGGTTGTTATTGCGGAGTGGGGGTGTGAGGGATGAGTTGCAGGAAATGCGTTTTCTACCACTGTGGAGGGGAAGTTGCTATCCTTGAAAAATGAGGACATCTGGGATGTCCGGGAGCGGGAAGCCTCATCTCAGGAGCAGATGCAGCGGAGTAGGAGATGGCCTTTTTGCAGGAAGCTGGCTGGGAGGGGGTGTATTCTAGGTAGCTGTGGGAGTCAGTGGGCTTGAAACGGATACCAGTTTCCAGGTGGATGTCAGAGATGGAGATAGAGAGGTCCAGGAAGGAGAGAGCGGTATCAGAGATGGTTCAGGTGAACTTAAAGTTTGGGTGGAAGGTGTTAGTGAAGTGGATGAACTGTTCGAGCTCCTCGTGGGTGCACGAGGCAGCGCCGATACAGTCATCAATGTAACGGAGGAAGAGATAGCGGATTGGGCCAGAGTAGCTTTGGGAGAGGGATTGTTCCACATAACCGACAAAGAGAGAGGCATAGCTTGTACCCATGTGGGTACCCATGGCCACTGCCTTTGTCTGTAGGAAGTGGGAGGAGTTGAAAGAGAAGTTGTTGAGAGTGAGTACGAGTTTGGCAAAGCAGATAAAGGTGTCAGTGGAGGAAGAATGGTCAGTCCTGCGGGACAGGAAGAAGTGGAGGGCCTTTAGGCCAGCTGCATGGGGAATGCAGGTGTATAGGGACTGGATGTCCATGGCAAAGATGAGGTGTTGCAGACCAGGGAATCCGAAGTTTTGGTGGAGGTGGAGGGTGTGGGTGGTGTCACGTACAAAGATGGGGAGTTCCTGGACAAAGGGGGAGAAAATGAATTCAAGGTAAGTGGACATCCCGCTCCTTGGATCGAGCTATCCTCTCCCTAATTCCCCACCTACACTCACATTTACTGGCTCCATCCCTGCCTCTTTGACCTGTCTGTCTCCTCTCCACCTATCTTCTCCTCTATCCATCTACTATCCGCCTCCCCCCTTTCCCTATTTATTACAAAACTCCCTTCCCCTCCCCATTTCTGAAGAAGGGTCTCAACCCTAAACATCAGCCTTCCTGCTCCTCTGATGCTGCTTGGCCTGCTGTGTTCATTCAGCTCCACACCTTTTGTTATATCAGATTCTCCAGTTCCAACTATTTCCAGGATGAATGAACTTGGGTTTGGACTTTGTTTAATTGTTTAAAGGTCTGTTGGCTATATGGCATGGAACTCTGCTTAATATAAATGATATGTTGACCATTACCTTTCACTGAAAATGACTCATTATCCATCTGAATGTACACTTCATATCTTTTCCTGAACCCAACTTTCAACTAGCAATACATTTCAGATTCTACTGACTGTTAGGAAAAAAAACAGTAGCCAGTGAGACAGCGCACCAACATTGCATGATGTTAAGGTTAAGTAGCTCCTGTCAGGATATCACATTTAAGTGCGATGTAGCAAAGTCTCTGATGATAGCCAGCAGATTGAAAGGAACCCTTAGAAATTGTTTTGATTTTAAGTATTCAATCATTACAAACTCTTCAAAGTTTCAGAGTGACTGCTGTGTTGTCTTTTAAATGCTTGAGCATCCTCTATGATAGCATTAAACATGTGAGAGGAAGCATGTTGTGAATTTTTTTTTTGACAGACCAATGTGCTGTGAGGCAGAGTGGATGTTTAAGCCTTAAATGACAATACATTCCCTTGAAAAGCTGATACCTTGAATGCAGAGATGTGTGTAATCCTCACTGATTCTGTACTCTAACTCATTAGACATGGTCATTAGTGTGGACTGATGTGTGCAGGTCAAGTCCTGGCCCACTGCCTGTGTGTTGAATTTAGCCTTAGTATTGTCCACATTAAAGTACAATGCCTTGGATTCAGTTATCAACATCTCAGTTCAAGAATACATGGTACCTGACATTACCTCATGTCAAGGAATTAGTTGCTTGTGAAAAATGAACATGATTCTTTCACCCTTGAGATATCTGAAAAGGCTGCTCATCTCTCACAAGGTAGAGCTGAACCACATCTGCCAGCAAAAATTATACTAAAGCAAAGACTTTAAGAGTGGAAGTAAACATGTATTCACAAAAGCGATAGGTTATTTGTAATGATGCTTCACCCATGCCACATAAAAGTCCACAGTAGGTTTTCTTGCTCCTTCCAGTGTCCATATGCAGTCATTATTTCTGACCATGGGGAGGACAGATTCTGATCTGGAGGTCCAGCTCTCCAACCATGAAGGAGTTGTGGCAGTGATGTACTCAACTAGATTGTGTTTGACATTCATGTCTAGACAAAGTACCCATCAAGGAGAGAATCTCTAAGCTTATGGAGGAGGTAGATGGGCACTTTGCTGGTGCATTTTCTGAGGGTTCAGTGGGTTCCTTTTCTGTAATGGAAAACAGCCAGCCTCAGGGTGACCATGTCGTAGAGCCATTCAGCCCAGATACAGACCCTTCGGTTTAACCAGAACATGTCAAACATGATCCCTAACTAAACTAGCCCCGTCTGTCTACTCCTGCCCCCATTCCTCTAAAGTTTCCTATTCATGTACTTATCTAAGTGTATTTAAACTTTTTAACTGCGCCCTCATTCACCTCTTCCTCATGAACTTCATTCCACACACGAACCACTCTCTGTGTAAAAAAATGTCCCTCATGAATTTTTAAAACCTTTTTCCACTCACCTTAAGGATATGCCCACTAGTCTTGAAATTCCCCATCCAACAGAAAAGACACCCATCATTGACAATGGCTACATCCTCATGATATTATAAATGCCCATAAGGTCACCTTTCAACTTCCAGCACTCTAGTGAGAAATGTCCCAGCCTGTCCAGCCTTTCTTTGTAACACAAATCTGACAACATCCTGGTAATCACTTCTGAGCCCTCTCTAACTTAATAGTATCCTTCTGAGGGAAGGAAATCTTCTATCCTTACCTGATGTGACCTACATGTGATCTCAGACCTCCAGCAACGCAGTTGGCTCCAAACTGGCCTCTGGGTAGTTACTGAATTTGAAGCATTGTGCAACTGAAACTTAATGTAGTACCAGTGGCATGAACAATTGAAAATCCCAGCAGCGATAAGTGCCTACATCTCTCCTGAAGGCTGATTCCAGGATAAAAGGCATCCAAGATTTCGGGTGCATGATTAATGAGTTGTAGAACCAAAATTGTTTGAGAAAAGTCATTCCAAGTCATGGAAGTCCATGCACTGTGAATTTCATTCAGGAAGTCTGAACAAGGGGAAAATCTTTCCACAAGTTTAACATCAGCCCTTTAAGAACCAGAACCTAAATTCTGGAATCATTTGTGTTCCAATAATTCTGTGATCCTATCGTTTGGGATATTAACAATAGGTTGGGCAATAAACATAGAACTAGCTAATGCATGCAAAAATGGTGCAGCAATTATCATGGTGGATTTTAATCGACATATCCATTTGTCAAACCAGGTCAGTCATGGCAACCTTGAGGAGGGGCTCATAGACTACATGTGCAATAATTTCCTTGAACAACATGCAATGGAACCTATGAGGGAGCAGGCTATCCTAGATCTAGACCTGTGTAATGAGAGAGGAATAATTAATGATCTCACAGTTAGGGATCACAGTATGGTCGAATTTAAAATACAGATGGAGCGTGAGAAGGTTAAATCCAGTACCGATGGCCTGTGATGAAACAAAGGAGACTATGAAGCAACGTGGGAGGAGTTAGGTAAGGTAAAATGGGAGCAAAAATTTTGTGGTGGGTCAATTAAGGAACAGTGGAGGACTTTCAAAACAATTTTTCACAGTGCTCAGCAGAAGTATATTCCAGCGATAAGGAAGAACTGTGGGAAAAGAAATAGTCAGCTACGGCCATCTGAGGAAATAAAGTATCAGATTAAAAAAAAATTTGAAAAAGCAAAGATTAGTGGGAAACTAGTAGACTAGGAAATCTTTAAAGGCTAACAGAAAGCCACACAAAAAGTTATAAAATAAAGTAAGATAGATTATGACGGTAAACTAGCTCAAAATATAAAAACAGGCAGCAAAAGTTTCTATAAACATGTAAATCGTAAAAGTGTGGTGAAGGTAAACATTGGTCCTTTAGAGGATGAGAAGGCCAATTTAATAACTGGGAATGAGGAAATAGCTGAGGCATTAAACAGTCATTTTGTGTTGGTCTTCACAGTGGAAGACACAAATAACATTCCGAAAACTGATGGCAAGATGGTTATAGCAGGTAAGGATCTAGAAACTATCATTATCACTTAGGAGCCAATGCTGGGCGACTAATGGGGCTAAAGGTAGACAAATCTCCTGGCCCTGATGAAATACATCCCAGAGTACTAAAAGAGGTGATGAGGGAAATAGCAAAAGCACAAGTAATTATTTACCAAAGTTCACTGGACTCTGGGATGGTTCCCACCGATTGGAAAACAGCCAATGTGACGCCACTGTTTAAATAAGGAAGTAGACAAAAAGCAGGTAACTATAGGCCAGTTAGCTTAACTTCGGTAGTGGGGAAAATGCTTGAACCTATCATTAAGGAAGAAACAGCAAGACATCTGGATATAAATTGTCCCATTGGAAACACTCGTGATGGTTAAATCATGTTTAACTAATTTGGTGGAATTCTTTGAGGACATTACTAGCATAGTGGACAATGGGGAACCTGTGGATTTAGCGTATCTGGCTTTCCAGAAGGTATTTGACAAGGTGCCACACCAAAGGCTACTCCATAAGATAAAGTTGCACGGTATTACACGTAATGTATTGGCATGGATAGAGGATTGGTTGACCAGTAGAAAGCAAAGAGTAGGGGTAAATGGGTGTTTTTCTGATTGGCAGCCAGTGCCTAGTGGTGTGCCTCAGGGATCAGCGTTGGGACCACAATTGTTTACAATTTACATAGATGATTTAGAGTTGGGGACTAACTGTGGTATGTCAAAATTTGCAAATGATACTGAGATGAGTGGTAGAGCAAAGAGTGCAAAAGGCTCTGAAAGTCTCCATGAGGGATATAGATAGTCCAAGTGAGTGGGCAAGGGTCTGGCAGATGGAGTACAATATTGATAAGTGTGAGGTCATCCATTTTGGTAGGAATAACAGCAAAATGGACTATGATTTAAATGGTAAAAAATTGCAGCACGCTGCTGTGCAGAGGGACTTGGGTGTCCTTGTGCATGAATCGCTAAAAGTAGGATTGCAGGTGCAGAAGGTAATTAAAAAGGCAAATGGAATTTTGTCTGCCATTGCTAGAGGGATGGAGTTTAAAAACAGGGAGTCTATGCTGCAGCTGTATAGGGTCCTGGTGAGGCCACACCTGGAGTACTGTGTGCAGTTTTGGTCTTCTTAATTGAGAAGGGAAACACTGGTATGTGGTGGGTGTGTGGGGGGTTCGGGGTGCAGAGGAGGTTCACTCGGTTGTTTCCAGAGTTGAGAGGGTTGGATTATGAGGAGAGACTGAGTAGGCTAGGATTACACTCATTGGAATTCAGAATAATGAGATGAGATCTTGTAGAAACATATAAGAATATGAAGGAAATAGATAAGGTGAAGGCAGGGAGGTTGTTTCCACTTGCGGATGAAACTCAGACTAGGGGGCATAGCCTCAAAATTAAGGGAAGCAGATGTAGGACTGAAGTCAGGAAGAACTTGTTCATTCAAAGGGGTGTGAATCTATGGAATTCCCTGACCAATGAAGCTACCTCACTGAATGTTTTTAAGGCAAATTTAGATACATTTTTGAACAGTAAAGGAATTAAAGGTTAAGGTGTGGAGCTGAGTCTCAAAAAGATCAGCCATGATCTTATTGAATGGCGGGGCAAGCTCGAGGAGCTGGATGGCCTACTTCTGCTCTTAGTTCTTATGTTCTTTGTGAACAACAGAATAGCAGGATAACCAGCATTTAGTTATGGAGGCAAATCTATGGAAAAGGTGGTTCTCTATTCAAGCAGCTGATTTAAAAATTGCAAGAAACAGGCACAAAGGAAACATTTCAGTCAACTGAACTGGGTTGAACTTGGCTGAAAGAAATAAAACCTTTATTAACTGAAGGACTCACCAACACTGATATAAATTTCTGTTCAAGTCAAGCTCAGGGTAATGAAAAGGGAAGAACTTTTTGGTATATGTCCCTGGTTAAGGAATATAAGCATCAACAGATTTCTGACCCAAGGTGCCTACACTGAAGACACCAGACACCAGATATCTATGTTGACAATAAAGTTTGAAATCTGAGGATGTTTGAAAGATTTGCAGGATAAGCTTTCCAAAAGTAAATGAAAGGCCCATAAAATCTCAGACATACAAAACAATACCTCAACCTGGGAAATAAATCTGATTCTTAGCAAATCTTGAAGATTAGAGAGTTTTGGGGAGAATATCTACTGAGGATAGAAGGCTGATGGAAGGATTAATCAGCTTAGTATATGAGTAAGTGTGTTCCTTGTATTGTTATTTTCTTTAATATCATTGGCTATTTAAGCTGGAACAATGTTATTATAATTCACGTTCTTTGGCTTTTTATTGTCAAAAATCCCTTTGTTTAAATCATGAAGCTTTTTTTTCCATCTGTTAGTAAATACCTGAGTTTATATAGTCTCATAAAATAATTTAAAAGTTACTGGCCTTTATTGAGACCAAGACAGAAGGAAACTGGAATTCAAATCTTGAATGATGGTATTAAAGTAGGTTTATTTCGCAAGATGAGAGATAATGGGAACCGCAGATGCTGGAGAATCCAAGATAACAAAGTGTGAAGCTGGATGAACACAGCAGGCCAAGCAACATCTCAGGAGCACAAAAGCTGATGTTTCGGGCTTAGACCCTTCATTTCGTAAGATGGTTTTCTGTTGAGCTCTCCTCATAAATGTCTTGCTGAAATTAGAGAAACAAAATGAAGTTTATCTTGAACAGTAACACTCTCCAAATGGAGACTGTTCACAGTTCTCTTGTAGACTCTATTTATAGTTTCAAGAGTTTTGTTGTGATGAAGAAATGGTCTGAATTGGTGATGGCTATTTCAGAAAAAGTGAACAATCCATCTGAAGCTGGCAATTTTGTGGGAAGAGAAACAAAGGATGGGCCCTATTCTGTGGGGTTCCCTCCCTAAACCTATTCATCTCTTTGTTTTTTTTAATAAACCTGTTAATACACACTTCTGGAGCAAATGAGATTTCAATCTGCACCTTCTACTTAGAGGTTCGGACTCTACAACTGCACCCCAAGAGACCACGCCCCACCCTAATTCAGCCCTCTGGATATTTTTAGTTCACCTTTTCAGAGATGTTATTGCATCTGGAGCAGGTGGGGCTTGGACCCAGGCCTCCTGGCTCAGGGGCATTACCACTGCATCACATGGCCATGTCTTCATCTCTTTCTGCCTCAAATGCCTTAAGACATGACTGAATTGGTAATGCTCTTCCCTCTAAATCACAAAGTTCAAATCCTGGTCTTAATACAAATCTGATGTTTGATATCACCCTGACACGACTAGCCATCTGACATTGTTTTTTCAGATGAGGTGTTAAACCTATGGCCTTTTCTGATTTCTCAGGTAGGTATAAAAGGTTTTGAGTACTATTTCAGTGAAGTGCAATACAGTTGGTAATAAAAATACAATCAACATAATTGTGTATATTCTAAATTGATATCATAATTCCATCTTCTTCCTATACCCACTGGGCTTACGCTCCAAAGCTCTCAAGTAGCAAAACTTGGAAGCTTAACTACTTGGTCTCAGTGATGTGCCAAAGATTCTTACATGGGCTGAGATTTCTTGGACACGTCCCTTTAAATGTACTCCAATTGTCCTAAGTTTGCAAATTCATTATTCAACATAGATGCCTCTGCCTGTCTACGTATAGGCAATCTGGATCAGTATTGTTACAGAGCAAGAAGGAAGTGCCAATGCTGGAGAATCTGAGATAACATGGTGTGAAGCTGGATGAACACAACAGCCCAAGCAGCAATCTCGACCCAAAACGTCTACTTTTCTGCTCCTCAGGTGCTGCTTAGGCTGCTGTGTTCATCCAGCTTCACACTGTGTTATCTCTGGATCAGTACTGTCTTGGTTTGAGTCTTCACTAACTTTGGAGATTTGTACCAGAAATTATCTCTTTCTCTCTCTCTCCCCAGTGACCCCATGGAAAATCAAATTTACAAGCTCCACTAGAATCGAACTCCAGGAAGTTCAATGTTCCATTGAACAATTCCACTGATCCCTGACCAGCCAAAATAATTGCTGACACTAAATTAGAATCAGATATTTTGGACAGTTCCACTTTACTTAATCTCTTTAACTAATCTACAAATGTTAAATAGAAAAATCCTTATCGAAATTCTGGATAAATGTGCAACTGACAGTTACATAATATTTGACCTAAGTCCTCCCCTCAGACCCAAATCATCCAGACACTTGACCTCCCCATAGATCCCATAGACTCCTTCTATTCTGATCTGACTAGTCTGACCATCTGACTTCACAAGACTCCAAACACTCAATGCCAACACGACTAGTCCCTGACTTAATAACCTCTCTCAATCTAACCTGTCTACTCAGCTGACCCCCCTGCCATGCTGCCACCATGCCACCCAAACCACCCACCACACAACAGCTCATCCATTCAACACTCTGCCATTCACTCATTGGCCACCTGACCTACCTATCACCCCACTCACTCAACCACTTTTATCACCCAACCTTCCCAAGCACTAACCTGCACACTCACCGACTCACACACTCCTTAACTAACACAATGAGAAGCTTTGGACCCAAAAACATTTCATTATCTGAATAATGCAACTAGTGTTGTAACGGGGTGGCGTGTGGGGGTGGGGGGCATGGCTTCTGGACTGTTCTTTCGGCTGTTCATTCTGTGGATTCTGGTGTAGAAGGATTTATTTTGGATTCCCCACTGGATTTTTGGCCAGGCAAACCATGAGTAGGTAAGTAGTAGTTTTCTGCCTGATCGACTTTTGAAGTAGGGGTATAACTCTGGAACATTTGGGTCAATCACATTTTGTTTTGTGGGAAATTAACTGTTGTCTTTTCTAATTTATGACAATGATGATACCACAGAAGTTTTTCAGTAATCTAAGTTATTTGAGACAACAGGTTGTTGTGAATACTGCTCTGTAAATTTTAGCTTTTTCTTTCTCATGAAACTAATCTTTTTTGGGTAAGCCTTAAATCATTTGGCCAAATATCTCCTTACATTGCTCAGTGTCAGACTTTATATAACAACTCCCCTGTGAGGTACTTCATGATGTTTTGCCATATCAAAGGTATTCTATTGATATAAGTTATCGTTGCCTGGAAAAGAACGCAAGTGAGGATCAGTGATCATGAGGAAGCCACATGAGGGGCACCTGGAAAAAAAAACAGTGAAGAAGATTTCTCTGTCTGCTATGATTAATGTTTTTTATTATCAGAATTTGGGCTATAAATAAAACAAAATGAGCAAAAAGGGAGCAATCACTATTTTGCGCATGCTGAGAAATATCTATACCATCATAGAAAGAAGTGAATTATTGTCGATCAATGGTATGATTGCACTGGTGTATGATCACGTTAGCTTCTGTGAATAATGAGTGAGAAAAACAAACTGATTATGCTTTAGATTGCAAAGAATATAAATATGAAATTGGGACAGCATGCCTTTTTTTCTGCAAATCACATAGTAAATTCCCACCATAAGGCTTTCCTGGAGACCTTTAGATGGGTCTACCATTTAAAATAATATTGCAGTGATAGTATAAAGTACCTAAGAAAAAGAAGCTAGGGGAGGCCATTGAATCCAACAAATCTGCTCCACCATTCAGCAAGATCGCGACTGATCTTCTACCTCAGCTTCATTTTCCCTCATATTCTCTTTTTCTACCCAAAGTCCATCAATTTATTGAATTCATGAATATATTACGTGACTAAGCATCCTTAACTCTGAGACTGTGTCCCCTAATTCTATATATCACACTGAACGATACATTTCTCAGCATCTACCCTGTTGAGCCCCGTAAGAATTTTACATATTACAATGGATCATCACTCATTCTTCAAACTTCAAATGATATTTTTGCAGTTCTTATGGAAATTAATGAACGTAAGATTACAGTTCTTAGCTCCAAAATCAAGGTGAAGGTGAAAAGATAATATCAATATCTGGTCCAGATTTGAAGGTGTTTCTGATCGAATGATGTTTTAAGAGAGTCAAAAGACATTTGGCTCTGTTGCACAAATACCACTACTGAATTAACTACTTGTTTCTCTACCTGTAATTCTAGTGACTTGCAAAATCTAAACCATTTTGAAAGGGACTTTGCAGGTCTATGATGAGGCAAATTAAAGAATTCCTGAAACTGATACCAATGTCTTTTTGTGATCAGAGATAATGGGAACTGCAGATGCTGGAGAATCCAAGATAACAAAGTGTGGGACTGGATGAACACAGCAGGCCAAGCAGCATCTGAGGAGCACAAAAGCTGATGTTTCGGGCCTAGCCTCTCTATCTGATGAAGGGTCTAGGCCCGAAACGTCAGCTTTTGTGCTCCTAAGATGCTGCTTGGCCTGCTGTGTTCATCCAGCCCCTCACTTTGTTACCAATATCTTTTTGTATTCACTTGTGGGATGTGGGTGTTGCTGGCTGGCCAGTATTTATTGCTTGTCCATAATTGCACTTGCTAAGGTGATGGTGAGTTGCCCTCTTGAACTGCTACAGTTCATGTGCTATATATTGACCCACAATGCACTTAGGGAGGGAATTTCAGGGTTTTAACTCAGCAATACTGAAGGAATAGCGATATATTTTCAAGTCAGGATGGTGAATGTCTTGCAGTTAGTGCTATTGGCAGGTATCTGCTGCCTTTGCCTTTCTAGATGGAAGCGATTGTGGGTTTGGAAGGCACTGTCTAAGGACCTTTGGTGAATTTCTGCAGTGTATCCTGTAGATAGCACACACTGTTGCTACTGGACATCGGTGACGGAGGGAATGGTTGCTTGTGGATGTGGTGCCATGTAAGCAGGCTGCTTTATCCAAAATAGCATCAAGCTTGTCAAGTGATGTTGGACCTGGGATTATCCAGGCAAGTGGATAGTATTCCTACCTTATGCCTTGTAGATGGTGGATAGGCTTTGGCGATTCGGGAAGTGAGTTATTTGTTGCATTATTCCTAGCCTCTGACCTGCTCCTTGTGGCCACAGAGTTTATGTGGCAAAACCAGTTGAGTTTGTGACAGAAGTGCTGAGTGGATGATTCAGAGATACCAGTTTTTGGCAAAATAGGTTAACTCCACGTGATCTGAAGAGAAGGCTGAACGTATAGGATATTGCAAAGGCAGTAGGACCTGACAATATTCCAGCAATAATACTGAAGAATCATGCTCCCTAAATAGCCACACTCTTTAGCTAAGCTGTTCCAGTACTGCTGCAAAACTGGGATCTATCACACAATGTGGAATATTTCCCAGGAATGTCTTGTGCACAAAAAGTAGGACAAATCCAACCATACATTTGCCATTCAAACAACCTGTTCTCACCTGTAAATTCGTGAAAGGTGTTATCAACTGCACTATCATGCAGAACTTGTTTAGTAATAGTATGTTAGCTGATGTTCATTTTTGATTCTGCCAGAGCCGCTCAGTTCTTGACCTTATTTAATGTCCTGGTTCAAACATGGCAGAAAGAACTGAATTCCAGCAGTGAGCTGAGAGTGACTGCACTTTACATCAAGGCTGCTTTGTCTGAATGTGTCATCAAGAAATCATGGAAATATTACAGTAAGTGGAAATCAATAGGAAACCCTTCGCTGTTTGGAATTCATACCAGGTACAAAGGTTGTGGTTGTTGAAGAGCAGTCATTCAGCTGCAGGTCATCCCTATAGGTGTATTGTCTTAGGGTCAGGCATCTTCAACGACTTCATGAATGGGCTTCTTTCTGTCATAAGTGAGGATGTTCAGCACCAATCATGACTTCTCAGATACTGAAGGAGTCCATGTTTAAATGCAGCTAGACCTGGACAATATCCAGGCTTGGGTTGACACGTGACAAGTAACATGAGTGCTGCACAAATGCCACGTAGTGACCATCTCCTACAAGAAACAATGTACCACCACTGGTTGACGTTGATTGGCATTGCCACAATTGAGTCCCTTATTATACCAACCTGAAGATTTCCTTTGACCTGAAACTCAACTGAACTCACCACATAAGTACAGTGTTACAAAGGCAGGTCAGAATTTAGCAATACTCAAGTAAGTAACTCATCTTCTAACTCCCCAAAGCCTACTCACCAGCTACAAGGCACAAGTCAGGAGTGTGATGGAATACTCCCCACTTGTCTGGATGAGTGCAGCTCTAACAACACTCAAGAAGCTTGACACCATCCAGGACAAAGCAGCCCACTTGATTGACTTCATACCCACAAACTATCACTCCCTCCACCACTGACGTTCAGTAGCAGCAGTGCATTATATCTGCAAGATGCACTGCAGAAATTCATCAAAGATCCTTAGACAGCATCTTCCAAATCTGTGATCAGTTTCAACTAGAACGACCAGAGCAATAGTATAAGGGGACACCACAACCTTCAAGACACTGTCGAGCCATTTACCATCCTGACTTCAAATATATTGTTGTTCTTGCAGTGTTGCTGGGTCAAAATCCTGGAATTCCCTCTCTCAGGGTATTATGGGTCAACCTATAGCTTGTGGATTGCAGCTGTTCAAGAAAGCAGCTCACACCACTTTTTCAAGGGCAATCATGGACAGGTAATAGACGCTGGCCAGCCAGTGATGTCCGTGTCTCACAAGTCAATGAAAATAAGCCACTACTTCAAAGACAACAATCTAAAATAAATTATATTGCGGAGAATGATAAAATTGTCGAACTTGATAATATGGTTGAAGCAAATAGTATCCAGGCATATTGGAGGAAGCTCGACAAACATATGAAGTGCCGAAAAGGTTACAATGATGAATTTGGATGAGGAAAGAATGGAGGAAGCTGAAATGAAGCTTGTGTTCAAGGAGGTGCTGGCCTCATGGTATTATCGCTGAACTATTAATCCATGTCATGTTCTGGAATCAGAATCAAATCCTGCAAAGGTAGAATTTAAATTTCATTATCATCTGGGATTAAGAATTTGATGAGAACTGCGAAATGCTTGTTGAGCAGATTCTTTCTTTAGGGAATGTGGTTGCCATCTTGACTTGGTTTAGCCTGTACGTGACTCCAGACTCTCAGCAATGCGGTTGACTCCTAACTGCATCCTGGGCAATACCATTCAACACCCCATGATTTCATATAAGAAAGTGATGGTATTAACTGGTTGGACTGACTGTCCTGTTTATGTGTCATGTAACCGATGTAATCCTGTTTCTGTGCTTTAGTTTGTATAATATGTTACAGGCAGGTAAGAAAGGGTAAATTGACTCGTCTCTTCTAATTTCTTTAATCACAAAAAAATTTTCTTTTTCATAATGATGTCATCCAATAAAGAGGGTGGTTAGCTATTTTTACAGTAAGCAATAACGAACTAAATGCAAGATTTACTTCAGTTGATTAAAGAACAAATTCATTACCTGTTAATCCCAAGAAAAATGTTAGATACAATTTCAGTCAATCTCAGTTCAGCACTTGTGTACACAAACACAGACACATATGTACAAAATTTTTTAAAAAGTTATATCCAGTACAAAGGATGATAAAATAATGTACAGTTTAGAACTCATTGGATGTCCTTGAGGTTTTAACCTGAGATCAAATTTGGCCAGTTGATGCCTAGGATGCAATATCAACAATGCATGTTACCATTATTTTTAGAGTTTTCCGTTTTTGATTCTTCATCTCTGCAGTTGTTTCCGTGGGAACGAGGTCTGTTTCTTTGAGGTACAGAGAGAAAGTTTTGAAGAAAGCAGCTTGATTTCATTAATCTCATGTACTCTTGCAAAGTCTCAAGAAGTACTGGCTCCAACATGTATTTTAAGAGTTTCTTTCGCGTGGGTCCATCTATGATGGTATGGTGTCAATATCCAATAATTTGCTTTTGTTAATGTCTTTCCAAGTCCATAATAATTTGATGGCTCTGGATTACAGGAAATCTTTCAGTACATATTTATCCAGTCTGCCAAAACCATGTGTGATTTATTTGTTTCTTTATTACTGCAGCAACTGCTTTCCTACCCAGTCCCTTGACCTGTCTCCTGTTTTACAGGGGGGCAAGGAGGCATCAGGTATCCTATACACTCTTGGGCCGACTGAAGATTCTTCTGTGGTCAACTAATGGCCTCTTAGGTGTCTCATTCTGCACATGCTTATAGTTAACCTGAGGCAGAGAGCGGCCCAGATCAGGTGGCTTGCCTGCGGGATTTTACCGAATGGTCTGGGGTTGTCAAAGATGGAATGAACTTTCTTTGCGGGACCCCTGTGCCCATTGGAGGCACAAGCTCCCTATGGTCATATCAGACCCATGGCTTTCATTTTCTCCACTCCTGTCCTCTAACATATGAGCCCCAATGATCCCCTCACATTTTCTCCCGAGGTTTGAAAGCCAGGATATACTATAAGATCCAGCTCCCTCCTTAACCCCAACTTGATGTAGCGTTTGTATTCCTAACTAGTCTGTTTTGTCTCAATTCCACCTGTAAAAGTTTCAGCAGCAGAATGAGTTTAAAATCATATCTTCAAAATTAAAGTGTACAGCTTCATGACAAAATGGCAAAGTCTTTCTGTTCAGTGCTCCAGTGCCCTTGAGAAGGACTACCTTTGAGGCTTTCTAAAACATTTCCACATTCATGTTTAAGTAATCAGAAAACTACTTTAAGATCAAATTAAAAATAAATGAGCCGAGCAGGTGAGTCACGCTCAAAATTAGCCAAATTACCTGAAAAAGGTGAATCACAGCTCCTGACCTCATTAAAGCCTTGGTTCAAGCATAGACAGAAGATCAGTATTCCAGGTGTGAGGCAAGAGTGACACCCTTTGACATCATGACTGCATTTGACTGAGTTTTACATTGAGGAGCATCAGAAAAACTAGAGTCAATGGGAATTGCAAAAATATAGCAAGCACAATGGAACACATTTGTGTTTGTTGGAGGTTAATCATCGCAGTTCTAGGAAACTTTGCAGGAGTTCCTCAGGGTAGTATCCTCGGTCCAACCATCTTTAGCTGCTTCTTCAATGGCCTTTCCATCATCATAAGGTCAGAAGTGAGTATGATTCCTGATGATTCAACAATATTCAGTGCATTTGCAACTCCTGAGATGCTGAAGCAATCCATTTACAAATGCGGCAAGACCTGGATATTATTTAGGCTTTGGCTGAAAAGTGGCAAGTCACATTCTCACCACACAAATGACAGAAAATGACCATCTCCAATGACAGACAATATAATCATCACCCATTAACATTCAATAACATTATTATTGCTGAATCCGTCACAATCAACATCCTGGTAATTACCATTGACAGGAAACTGAATTGGACTGGCCATATAAATATTCTGGACACAAAAGCAGGTGAGAATTTAGGAATTCTGAAGAGAGTAACTCACCTTTGACATCTCAAAGCCTGTCCACCACCTATATGGCACAAGTTAGGAGTGTGATGGAATACTCCCCATTTGCCAAATGTCTATAGCTCCAACAAAACTCAAGAAACTTGACACCATCCAGGAAAAAGGAGCTTGTTTGATTGTATCACATTCCTAAATAACCACTCTCCCCACCACTGATGCTCAGAAGCAACATAGAGTACCATCCACCAGATGTACTGCAGAAATTTACCAATGCTCCCTGGACAACTTCTAAATCCACAACCTGTGCTATTAGACAGAAAAGGGCAGTAATACATGGGTATACCAGAAACTAAGTTCTCCACCAAAGTATTCAGCATCTAGAACTGGAAATATTTCTCCATTACTTTAATATTTCTGGCTTATAATCCTGGAACTCCCTCTCTAATAGCATTGTTAGTATCGCTGCATCAAATGGACTGCAACAGTGCAAGAGGACAATTCATCACTGAGGGCAATTAAGGATGGGCAATAAATGCTGAGCATCACACCTACATCCCAATAATGAACAATTAAAATCCGATGCTTGTTCCTGTATCAAGCCTGAAATTGGAGAAATGTTCATTGGCCAACATTTCTTTTTGCCAAAATTGTACGTCTGGATCACTAACTTCCCTTTGGCATAACCTTGGCTTTTATTCTACTGTAGCCTGATCTACCGCAGTAAAATCTTTGCATGAGTAACTATTTGACATCTTGCTGCTCTCTGACTGTGTGTTATTTCTCAACATTTTCAGAAAATAACCTTTTATCTTTTTAAAAAAAAAGCTCTTGTGTTTGTCACTTCTACTTGTTAGTGCTTGGTATTTTTCCTGCTTGCTGTATTAGTTTCTCATGATTGTATTTCCGGATTTTGTACGTTAAAATCTGAATAAATTTTGCAGTTCTCCTGAGACAAGAATGATCTTTTCCTCCTAGATTTGATCTATGTTGTTTCTGGACATCTGCTTCACTAGCCATTTAAATTGCTTTTCTGATGGTGCTGTTTCTGATCGTTACCATTTTAGATTTCAGTAAGCTCATGCCCATCTCAGTGTCACACATGGATGGAATCTTTGAAAATATATCTGGCTTTTTTTGCATAGCTCATAATACCACAGTCATGGGTAAGACAAAGGAAGAACGCGGTCACAATCTTCACGTACAGATGACAGTGATGTTACAACATCGATTGACATTTAACAACACAAAATGCAAGTTTAACATTATCCAGGCATGGTTATTTGGGTCTATTTATGTCACACGTGGAGATTGTCCTGATCTAGATACGTACATGACCACCAACTGATGATGAATTGCCAGACCTCCAAAGTATTACATTAAAGTAACAAATGTCAATGTTGCAAACTCTACTTCACCTTTAATTATCAAATTGACAACATGTGCCTTTGTACAACCATGTATAACTACTTGATTTTTTTTGATTCTTTGATAAAAGAAGAATGTTGTGTTTTGTCATATGGCCGATATATAGTGCACTTTTAAGAGACATGCTTATGGTATCAACAGTGCATCATGGAATGTGTCTGAGGGTACAATGGTCTCAGACATCATTTTTTTGTGGAACCACTTGATGCATGATATCATATTAGAAACATGATCTTCTTCAGTAAATAAGTAATCAAATACTAGCTTAATACAGTGTGAATATAATAATCCTGTATAAAAGCAAGCTGAAATCAACATATATTGGAGTTTTCAAAACCACGTTGTCTCTCTGTAAGTTTCTTATCCTATGAGAGCTGTCGTGAGCACAGTTACATCAAATAAATATACACTGATGACCGCGAAACAAACATCACCAATGTGACCACAAATATGTGGTCTCCTCTACATTGGGGAAACGAAATGTAGACTTGGCGGCCGCTTCGCAGAACATCAACATTCTGCTTGCAAAAAAGGCCCTGAACTACCTGTTGCCTGCCACTTCAACGCATCACACTGCTCCCTGGCCAACATCTCTGTCTCTGGCTTACTGCAGTGTTCCATTGAGGTCCAATGCAAGCTGGAAGAACAATACATCATTTTCTGCTTGGGGACCCTACAGCCCTCCGGACTCAATATTGAGTTCAATAATTTTAAGGCCTAAACTCTCCCATGTCCCAGCCACCTACCCCACACACTGGGCCTAGTTAACACATAGCCTGCCACTACACACCCCCTGTTGTTAGTCACTAACAGTCCCCATTAACAATTGTTCTCCCTCCCAGCCTGATCGTTAGCAACTCCTTTGTCTGTCCAACTGTCTTGCTCTGTCTTTGGGCTCTATCTTATCGTTTACTCCCTGTCCCACCCACCTCCCTATTTTCTGCAAATACCCTGACATTTTCCCGGCTACGATCAGTTGTGAGGAAGGGTCACCGGACCCGAAATGTTAACTCTGTTTTCTCCTTCACAAATGCTGCTAGACCTGCTGAGCTTTTCCAGCAACTTTGTTTTGGTTACCACAAATATGATGTCCTCATAATTGACAGTGTTTAATGCACTTCTCTGGATGAACCATTTTAGAGCCATACACTCTATACAATGAGTGTCTTTTATTTTCTACTTTTTCTTAACCTTCTGTTATGTTGGAGAAAGGAAAATTAAATTTAAAAGCTCCTGAGATGCTGCTTGGCCTGCTGTGTTCATCCAGCCTCACATTTTATTATCTTGGAATCTCCAGCATCTGCAGTTCCCATTATCTCTAGCAGAATGCCAACTCTAGTAGAAGAGATAAATGTCTTAGGACGCTAGAGACTGAGAGAAGTTAAGGGACTTATTTTTTTCCAGAATCAATGCATATTTTGTTTGTTTCTGTGCTAGTGTTGGGGGAAAAGAACTATCCAATATCTCAATGGTGGTAAGGCATTTAGCATTTGGGATATCAGAAAGTGGGTTATTGTTATATTGGGCAGGATTTTTATTCATGGGATGTGTAAGAGTGAACAAAAATCCCTGTCACTTAAAATACTGGGCCAAAACTGTTGGATTTCTAACAAAACATTTAAAATGAAAAAAAAAGGCAGCTGGGCTATGCTCTGGAATACACAATCAAGGGGATAGCTGTCTGGAACCATGGCTCAGTCAGAAATCCTATTCACGTCTTAGCCCAAAGGGAGCAATGAACCAGACCTAAGGCAACAACCTGAGACATTTTGGGCTCTTCCGAGGTACAAAGTATTTCAACTTCAATTAATATTCATTCACAGAAATACTGGACTTTCCACTGAATCAAAACACAATGACACCGACTCAAAATGATCAGGAAGCCAATTCACAACAAAGGGGACAACAGAAACAGAATGGATAAGACAGAAACGGTAAGAACTGTCGATGCTATAGTCAGTGTGGAGCTGGAGGAACACAGCAAGCCAGGCAGCATCAGAGAAGCAGGAAAGCTGGCGTTTCAGGCTGGGACCCTTCTTCAGACCTGACCCGAAACATCAATTTTCCTGTTCCTCTGATACTGCCTGGCCTACTGTGTTCCTCCAGCTCCACACTGTGTTACAATGGATAAGACAAATTTGTGAGATGATAATGGAGCATACGACCTGTATAACTGCTGGCCCTGATCTGGGGGAGAGAGAGAGACAGACACATCCCTGTAGCTACCAATAGAAGAGGGATCTCAGACAGCTACTCTCCCCAAGAACTATCTGCACACCTATCTCCATGAAACCTGCTGACTCAGGGCTGTTCTGTACCAGGGGAACCAACGTCAACCAGCTGCGACCAGCAGATCTGACGAGCAATGACCTCCGAAAACCCACTGACATAACTGACAAGGCGTCAGACACATCCTAAGGTGAAAATTGGCTCATAAAACCACCACAAAGTAAGAAAACCCAAGTTCTCAAACCAGACTGAACATCATCTGAAGCTTTCAGTGACGCACTGGCTACATCAAGGGGAAACAGCTAGCTGTGTTTCAATATTGTGTTTATCCCCAGTGGTGAACCTAATTCCTCAAGAGTCAGTTTCACTGTTTTGAATTTGCCTTTTTAACTCTTTTATTCACCTTTGTTTTATTTCTCTGTGTATTACTTTTGCCTTTCTTTATTTCTTGTGATTTACTCACCTTTGTATTTAAGAAACACAGAGATTCCCCCTTTTGCTCTGAAACACTTGTCTACTGGCTTCTTCACTTCACATTCCTAAATTTAAGCTCAGTGTCAGGAGCAGGGATCCGAGGGTGATTCAAACCACCTAAAAATTAGAAGGTTACTGATCATGAACCAAAAGCCCTACAGATGGGTACCAGAAAATTTCCCATTTTTGTACAGCCACTTACAGAAAATATGGGCCCCTGAGGTGCAATCTTCTTTGCTGAGGATTGCTGATTGAAAACCTGCCCCATTGTTGTGTGACTTCATCTCCATTGCAATAACAAACAGATCTGGAATCCTTTATAGCTCACACATCCTTACCCCACCCTGACCAATTTGTTTGTGTTCTCCTGGGGCTGGTATTTCAAGGTTCTATTCTTCAGATCAGAGAACTGGCTATTGCTGTCTCAACTGGTAGATTGTGGTCGGTAATGATTTTCCCTCCCCTATGAGGGACTGCCTTCCAACTCTGGTGTGTTTCTGTTTGCACTATTTTACGTAGCCCTGTTCTTTGCAAGGGCATGCCTCACTAATACAGACTATTCTATCCTTTCCTTGCAATATTTCACACACAGATAATTGCTGATGTTGCTATTACATCATGGTTAAATGGTGCCAGATTCAGAATCACACAATTGTTGCAGTGCAAAAGGAGGCCATTCAGCGCATTTTGCCTGTACTGACCCTTCAAATGGGCATCAACACCTCGTGCCAAACTCTTTCTTTTTTCATATACTCCTGCACACTGTTCCTATCCAAATAATCTTTCAAAAGCTTCTTAAATGCCTCAAATGAACCGGCCTCCATGACAATTCCAAAATTTTCCATACCCTTCCTACCTGCTGAGTGAAAAAAATTTTTTTCGCAGATTAGCTTTGCATTGTTTGGGCATTAATTTAAATCAATGCCCTCTTGCCCTTTTCTTTTTATGAGCGAGAACAGTTTCTCCCTATCTCCTTTATCCAGACCTGCTCATAATTTTGACCAAATCTATCAAACCTCCTCTCAGCCTTTTTCTCTCCAAGGCGAACAAAGAACAAAGAACAGTAGCAACTTCTTCAATAAAAACCAAAGGAACCATGTGAATGCTGTAAATCAGAACAAATGATAAGTTCTGAGGAAGGGTCACGGACCCGAAACATTAATTCTGATGTTTTTCCTCACAGATGCTGCCATTCCTGCTGAGCTTTTCCAACAACTTCTTCAATCTATCCTGATCTCATCCATGGAACCATTCTTGCAAATCCCATCTACACTCTGTCCAAATCGTTCAACCATTCTCATTATCATTTACATTCTCTTCAGCATATAGTCATGCCACATCCATTCCATCTCATGCCCCTAAGCATCCTCGTTGCACCTCCTGCTTTTCTTGCTAGGTTTTATCCATCCTCTCACTCCTTATGGCCCACTGTGCCATCATCTCGCAGCCTCATGAGGAGCATGTGGTGGACATTTGAACTTGTCTTTTAGAAGTTTCCCTAATGTAGATGATGATTCCCAATCCTGGAATGTCTTGTAAGTCGCAATTCTTTAAAAACCTGGCCCAAATCCATTAAAAATTGAGGCGATGTCAGATATACCTAACTCTGCAATGATGGTAGCCAGATTTGGACTTCTGAGTGCATGGTTACAATCTGCACCAGCATGATCCTTCAAATGATAGTGCTGAAAATCAGAAAGCCAAAGAATGAGATGGTACTGCCCTAAACTCAGATTATGCCCACACTTTTTATATAACTCCCAAATCAACTCAATTTGCCAAAAAATTGACCCATCGTAGCCAAGGTTAGAACATAGAACATAGAACATAGAACAGTACAGCACAGAACAGGCCCTTCAGCCCACGATGTTGTGCCGACCATTGATCCTCATGTATGCACCCTCAAATTTCTGTGACCATATGCATGTCCAGCAGTCTCTTAAATGGCCCCAATGACCTTGCTTCCACAACTGCTGCTGGCAACGCATTCCATGCGTTACATGACAATGTTTCTTATACCAGATCCAATATGTGTAGAAAGGACAACAGAACAACAATTAAATTTGATTTTTTTCTCTCTCTCTGTTTCCTCAACTAAACTCAGCACTTTTATTAGAGACAATGGGAACTGCAGATGCTGTAGAATCCAAGATAACAAAGTGTGGAGCTGGATTAACACAGCAGGCCCAGCAGCATCTCAGGAGCACAAAAGCTGATGTTTCAGGCCTAGACCCTTCATCAGAGAGGGGGATGGGGAGAGGGAACTGGAATAAATAGGGAGAGAGGGGGAGGCAGACCGAAAATGGAGAGAAAAGAAGATAGGTAGAGAGGAGAGTATAGGTGAGGTGGTAGGGAGGGGATAGGTTAGTCCAGGGAAGACGGACAGGTCAAGAAGGCGGGATGAGGTGGTAGGTAGGAAGTGGAGGTGCGGCTTGAGGTGGGAGGAAGGGATGGGTGAGAAGAAGAACAGGTTAGGGAGGCAGAGACAGGCTGGGCTGGTTTTGGGATGCAGTGGGAGGTGGGGAAGAACTGGGCTGGTTTTGGGATGCAGTGGGGGGAAGGGGAGATTTTGAAGCTTGTGAAGTTCACATTGATATCATTGGGCTGCAGGATTCCCAAGAGGAATACGAGTTGCTGTTCTTGCAACCTTCGGGTGGCATTATTGTGGCACTGCAGGAGACCCATGATGGACATGTCATCTAAGGAATGGGAGGGGGAGTTAAAATGGCTCATGACTGGGAGGTGCAGTTGTTTGTTGCGAACCGAGCAGAGATATTCTGCAAAGCGGTCCCCAAGCCTCCATTTGGTTTACCCAATGTAGAGGAAGCCACACCGGGTACAATGGATACAATATAACGCATTGGCAGATGTGCAGGTGAACATCTGCTTGATATGGAAAATCATCTTGGAGCCTGGGATAGGGGTAAGGGAGGAGGTGTGGGGGCAATTGTAGCACTTCCTGCGGTTGCAGGGGAAGGTGCCGGGTGTGGTGGGGTTGGAGGGGAGTGTGCAGCGGACAAGGGAGTCACGGAGAGAGTGGTCTCTCTGGAAAGCAGACAAGGGTGCGGATGGAAAAATGGCTAGGGTGGTGGGGTCGGATTGTAGATGGCGGAAGTGTCAGTGGATGATGTGTTGTATGATCATTTTTCCATCCCCATCCTTGTCTGCTTTCCAGAGAGACCACTCTCTCTGTGTCTCCCTTGTTCGCTCCATACTGCCCTCCAACCCCACCACACCCGGCACCTTCCCCTGCAACCGCAGGAAGTGCTACAATTGCCCCACACCTCCTCCCTCACCCCTATCCCAGGCCCCAGGATGATTTTAAATATCAAGCAGATGTTCACCTGCACATCTGCCAATGTGGTATATTGTATCCATTGTACCCGGTGTGGCTTTCTCTACATTGGGGAAACCAAGTGGTGGCTTGGGGACCGCTTTGCAGAATATCTCCGCTCGGTTCGCAATAAACAACTGCACCTCCCAGTCGCAAAACATTTCCACTCCCCCTCCCATTCCTCAGACGACATGTCCATCATGGGCCTCCTGCAGTGCCACAATGATGCCACCCGAAGTTTGCAAGTACAGCAACTCATATTCCGCTTGGGAACCCTGCAGCCCACTGGTATCAATGTGAAGTCCACAAGCTTCAAAATCTCCCCTTCCCCCACTGCATCCCAAAACCAGCCTAATTCTTCCGCTCCCCACACTGCATCACAAAACCAGCCCAGCTCAACCCCTCCCCCCACTGTATTCCAAAACCAGCCCAGCCTGTCTCCGCTTCCCTAACCTGTTCTTCCTCTCACCCATCCCTTCCTACCACCTCATCCCGCCTCCTTGACCTGTCCGTCTTCCCTGGACTGACCTATCCTCTCCCTACCTCCCCACCTATACTCTCCTCTCTACCTATCTTCTTTTCTCTCCATTTTTGGTCCGCCTCCCCCTCTCTCCCTATTTATTCCAGTTCCCTCTCCCCATCCCCCTCTCTGACGAAGGGTCTAGGCCTGAAACGTCAGCTTTTGTGCTCCTGAGATGCTGCTTGGCTTGCTGTGTTCATCCAGCTCTACACTTTGTTATCTCAGCACTTTTATTTTCAACTTGCTGACTTGGAATGAAAGTAGTATCACATATAAGCTACCCATGACTGAATTTATTTTCCAAATGGAAATTCTCGGAGTTGTTGCGCTTTGTGAGATGAATTAAACTCCATTGTGAGCTTTAAAAAAAACTCCTTCAGATCCTTCTTCAATCACTTTCTTTTCTGTCTAGGCCCCTCTTGTTAAACTCTCACTGCTTCAGATGGAATTTTTGTTCTTTAATTGAAATTTTCACTGTTTTGAAGGTAAACAAGCTGTTTTAATTTCCTGTTGACATTATTACATATCACTGCTAGGAACTCTTCAATCAGTCATGCAGTTTCACTTGATCTCAGTCAGTGTGTTTTTCCACTCCATCATTTCAAGCCAAAGAATCGCCACAGTGTGGAAACAGTCTATTCGGTCCAACAAGTCCGCACCAACCCTCTGAACAGCATCACAGCCAGACCCGTTCCCCCTACCCTATAAATCTGCATTTCTTTATGGCTAATATGCCTAAGCTAAACATCCCTGGGCACTATGGGCAATTTAGTGTGGCCAATCCATGTAATTTTCACATCTTTGGACTGTGGGAGGAAACGAGAGCACACAGCAGAAACCCAAGCAGACGCGGAGAGTACATGCGAACTTCAAACAGTCATCAGACTTTGGAATCAAACCTGTGTCCCTGGTCCTGAGTGGCAGCAGTGCTAACCACTGAGCCACAATGTTGCCACTTAAGTCTTAAAACTGCAAATGGTGAGGGTGTGGTAGCATTGTGGTTATGCTAAAGACCTAGTAATTTGAACAAGTGAACTCACATCTCGGTGGTGGAGTTTGGGAATTTCAGTCTAACCAATTGATTTGCTCATGTTCTTCAGACTTGAAAAACTTGTCTTCCAAATTTGGGGTGAGGGAACATGTGAATTTCTAAATATGCATACCTATTGTAGAGTCAGAATTAATGTAAAGATTACAATAGGGTTTTGAGGCTGCATACAAAGTTTTGAAAATAAGAATTAAAAGCATTTCTTCAGCACTCTGACCATATACCATGCTATTTCCATGCTAACTCTTGCCATCTAATGCTTTGTAACGTCCCCCCGGCTTAATCCATAAGATTCAGACCTGCTCTTACTTATTCCAGTTGTGTACTTGCAGTTTAAAATAACGACGTTACCAAAGTCACACAGAAGTAGAATCAGCTGAATATACAAATGGCCAGCTGCCTTCATAAGCCGCACATGTGCAACGCCCAAGACGCTCCATGCCGACCTATGCCCCTCTTCCTACTTACGTGACCACTCTTACCATCCCATGCCAGTCCCTGCACTAGTACCCATCCTTTGGACTTGGTACTGCAGTGTCAACTTACTATGAACTCATGCCAAGTTAAGAATCCCACCTCCCTCCTTTTGCCCTTTCATCCACCACACCAATTCTACCTTTGGCCAATCTCAGGACCCAAGCACGGTTGAGAAAAATAAAGTTCCATTCAATAAAACATAGTATATTGGAGATATTGAGATAAACATTCTAATTCATAAAACCCTAATTACTACATTTACATTCCGTCAACAAACAAAATCTCATAACAATGAACATTTCACAATAAATGTTGACATTAAACACCCAAATCAAAGCATTCCACATCACTTTCAATGGTCAATCAAATGAGAAAATTGGAAACACTTTACTTCAATTCATGCTTGAGTTGCCTGCTCCAATGAAGAACACTGAGTCCCAAAAGGCCTTGGAACAGTTGCTTAACAATGCCAAGAAAGTACCCAAAAAGTGGCTGAAGACTTGGGAACAGAACTACTCGATCTTTGTGTACCAATTACTGACCTACATCCATCCTTCCATCAGAATTTCTTCCAAGGCCATGAATGTCATGAAATTCTTCATCATTAACATCTTTGAGCGTAAGGAGCACTTTATGTTTTTCTTCTATTATAGAAATATTCTACCTTTATTAACTTTTCTGCACTTAGAATCATAAAGTCCCTACAGTGTGGAAGCAGGCCATTCGATCCATTGACTCCACACAGACTCTCCGAAGAGCATCCCACTCAGACCCAACACAGTTACCCTATCCCTTGTAACCATCTTTGGATCTTTGGAGGAAACCAGTGCACCTAGAGGAAACCCACGCAGACACAAGGAGAACATGCAAACTCCACATAAGCCCAGGGCAGAATTGAACCCGGGTGCCTGGTGCTGTGAGGCATTGGTGTTAGCCACTGAACCACCACGTCACCCAACTTGCTGACTTCTTGCCCTTCTGTGACAATGTCCTACTTTGTCATATTTTCTGGAAGTAACCTGTTGCGTTCCACATAATACTTCCTTTATGTCTGGGCACTCCCTTTACTTGTGAGGATTTCATCCTTCACTGTCTTTATGAGGAACCTTGGCATCTGATGCCTTCTCATCTTGCTACACTGGTTTCTGTCATGTGCCTTCTGTGGTTTTCCACTTTAAATACTGAACATATTCTGCTGATCTCTTTTAATAAATTTGATCTTTTCTTTATCGGATTGTTTTGTGCTACTTCCACACTACAACTTCAATTGCTACTTGTACGGCTTTGTTGTCAGTCAAAGGCCCTTTGACTGTAATTAATTTGACAAAGATCCCAAAAATAATTCCAATAACGGATCTTTTCTTGTGGACTCTGACTTTAAATCAGCACAGTTGCATACCTCCACCAGTCCGTAGAGATCATTAATGAAACCATCTAAGGGTTTCCCTGGGTGCTGAACTCTTCTGTTAAATCTTGTTCTTTCAATGATTGTGCTTAGTTTTGAGTTGAAAGTAATTGTTAAACGCTTTCAGTCCTTCCTCAAAAGTATCTGCAGCTTATTTTACATCTGGTTAGCTATAACGTCATCAGCTATACTCCTAGTTCCTTGTAACTTATTCACTTCTGATGTGGATTTTAATTTGAAAGCAATTCTGAACCTTAAAAGTTACTTTGTCAATCATTTCCAAGACTGTGTTCCATTTGGACTACCTCTAAAATTAAATTACCCTCGCAATACTATTTCTGCTGCCACCATTTCCTAATGTGATTATTTATTCTCTTTCTTTAAAAGGCTTTTATTTTACAGTAAGAGTAGGGATACAGCTCTGTGCTGCCAGTAAAGGATTATCCAGAATTATTGTGGTCAAAGTAGAGGATTCTTACTTTGTGGTTAAAAGGGATGAGGGTTGCCTTTTATTTTACGGGTTAAATCACATTATACACAGCCGTAATAAATGATTTCTATTTCCTTAATGGCTTTTCTAAATAAATCTAGCTGCATGTAGCTTTACCGTCAATGCCTACTTTCATTACAGCAGTTCTTTTCTAGTTGATTGCCACAATCTTTGGCTGCCATACTAACCTCTGGCACTTCTTTGATTCTTTTTCCCTCAACTATCCCCACTATTTCCAAAACATCAGCGTGGGCTTCTGGATTAGAAATCCTGCAACATTAACACCGCACCATCGTTTCCTGAGCGATGCCCTGAATTTTTAATCCAGTAAATCATTTCAAGGAGTAACTGGGGACCCTTTGTGACATCTCCCATTCCTCAACCCACAAGAATTTCACTTGTTCTATTTTCAGAAGATGGTGTTGCCAGGTAACTGCTCTGTTGAATGTTGCGAATTGTCCTGATACAGTTTCTACCTGGTGGGTGGGAGAATAGGAAACTTGAAATCAACTATGGTATAATGGAATGATAATGCATGCAAAGTAGGTACAAAATATGCCGCAGACTTCTCAACAGCGAGTTTCTTGTCTCATCATTCAAGACTCTATTGGAGTTAAGCACCTTCCAACCCACCATTACTCTATCAACTAGAAGAACAAAGGTAACAGATACATGGAAACACCACCACCTGGAAGGGTTGTATCCAAGAACCTTACCATCTTAGAAGTAGATCACCATTTCTTCAGGCTGTTGAGTCAAAATCCTGGAACACCCTCCCTAATGGCCTAATGGGTCCTCCTCTGTCAAATGGGCGTCAGTGGTTGAAGAAGGCAGTTCAGCACCACCATTGAATGGGCAAATGGGCAAGGGCAATAAGTGCTGGCCTAATCAATGATGCCCACATGTCACAAATCAATAAAAACAGGAAACTTTTTTCCCAAAATTGAGTTCTTCTTTTCTGCTGATCTCACCTATTTTCCCCACTGCCTCACCAATCACCAGCCCTCATTTTCAGGGCTTGGGAAGGTCCCATCTAGTACGTTTATTGGAGGGAATAGCTGGAGGCAGGTCAGACACATGAATTTGTGGGTGTGGTTGTGTCACATAGGCAAGCTGTGAATCTTGCCTGCCTCTCTGTTCTGTTTACCTTTCATAATACCGTAATAATATTTGTCACTGATTTTTGCATTCCATTTCACACCTGTATGTCTTGGGCGATAGGTATAAAAGATTTGGATGGATTAGAAGTGCAATATAAAGGAATGTCTGCGGCAAAACAAGCACTAGAAGGTCAAAGTATGGGATTATGTAATTCTTTCTATGTAAACAAATAGATTGTGAATGAATAAGGAACCCCGATGGCTGATGACTAGATTGCAAATGCTGCCGATTTATTCAATGGGAAATGGCCAAAAGGCCATTTCAAAATCTCACTTTATTTTAATGAGCTGATTACATTTTAGTTTATATCTCTGAATTATTCATTAGCTTTGAAGCTGCGGTCTAGCAGCAAGCAGTAGAGGTCTCTTCCCTGCATTATTGACTTCATGTAAATAAATCCAATATTGACCACACACAGCATTTTTCAATATCTCAGGCCTTCCTGTATCTGGACATTTTTGGCTCTTACAGCGAGTTGCTGCTTTCTGATCGTTTTTTTGCATTTTGGGTTACATGTTCTAATGTTTTAATATTCAAATTACATTTATGGGACTGTGATGTCATTGCTATCATGGAGACATTGTTGAGGGAGGGACAGAACTGTCAACTCAATATTTAGGAGGATGGAATCAGGAGGAGGGTTGTTGCTATAAATGAAGAGGTGGTGTCACAATATTGACTAACAAGTCAATTTCTGCAGTAAGAAGAGATAATATCTTAGGAACTTCCTAAAATGACACCATAAATGTAGTACAGAAAAACAAAAAAGGATGTACTATAAATCCTTCCAAATAGTTAGGAAAGGTAGAAAGACAGATATATCAGCAAATCTTTGATACTTGTCAAAATAATATCAGGGGATTTCAGCCTCCGCAGTATTGACCTGGATACAGAAAGCATGAAAGACTTAAAGGGCGCAGAATTTTTAAAATGTGTCTTGGAAAGCTTTTTAAGCCATACTTAGGAAGTCATACAGCAGAGGTGCTGGACCTAATGTTAGAAAGTGAAGCCAGACAAGAGGTAGATGTGGCAGTGGGTGAGCATTTCAAAAATAGTAGCCATAATTCACTGATATTTAAGGCAATTTTGGATAAGGACAAAGATGGACTGAAAATAAATGTTTTGAATTTCAGGAAGGCAGATATTAATATGATAAGACAGGATGTGGCTAAAAACTAACTGAACTGCAGATGCTGGAAATCAAAAATAAAAAGAAAAATTGCAGGAAAAACTCATCGGGTCTGGCAGCACCTGTGGAAAGACATCAGACTTAGCATTTTGGGTCCACTGATCCTCCTTCAGAACTGATGGTAGCCAGGAAAAAGCTGGCATTTATGCAGAAGATGATGTGAGGGGGAGGAAGGAGAATAAAAGATGGGTGCAGATAGAGCCCAGTGAGAGAGAAACCAGTAGAACAAACAAAGGAGTTGGTAAAGGTCAGTCTGGGGGAATAAATAGCTGCTAAAGGTTACAATGGCTTGAGTATGATAGCAGACCATGTGATAATAAGGCTTGGAGTGTGGGTTTGGGGTAAGGACATGGGAGAAGTTGCCTCTAGCCCAAAAGTTATTGAACTTCATATTAAGTCCAGAAGGCTGCAGACTTCCCAAGCGAGAAATGAGGTGCTGTTCTTTCAGCTTGTGCTGTGCCTCACTGGAGCACTGCAGCAGGTCTGAGAGACAGATGGAAACAAAATAATGCTGGAAATCTCTCCTTTGAAAATGCCAAGTGGCTTTCTTCTCTTTCAGCTGAGCAGTTGGGCTCTGTATGTCCATACCCTGAAAAGGGATGAAAACAGCAAACATCTTCTGTTATGAGCAACAGTGAAGATGATCTCTCCAACACAGTTGTTTACACTGCATGAGAATGTATGGCACAGATCCCACTTAGCTGCCTCAGATGAACAGTTGTGGAGGGCTAGTGATTTTTTCAGATATAGATTTAACAATCCTGCTCATGTGCACGGCCAGCAGTGGGAAGAGTAGAACATTCAAGAATTCCATAGAACAGAAACTTGTGGCAAGATTCAACAGGACAGTCTCTGCACTCAACAGTAAGAACATTTCAGTCTAATGGGAAAAGGCTTTTGTCTTAATCAAAATACCGTTTATTGCATGTTGGAAGCAATGTGCAAGTTACACTGATAATATGAACGTTGTTCCCAGATTTTCTGCTCACCAGATAGTTATTATTCCAATGTGGACAAGAGTTCCACGTGGACACCCCGAGGAATCCTCATCACGGCACAACCCGAAAGAATACCTGGGAAATTGACATTTCCACTTGGCAGTTCTACTGCACCAGGAACTATTGATTTAATCAGATAATCTGGATGGTTTCAATCAAATTAAATAGACTAGTTACTCAGGAGAAGTTAGATTATTAATTATATTAATTCATGAGTAGCCATCATAACTCACACATACAACTGGCCTCCCTGAGTCCTTTTACAGCCTCCAGACTCTAACCCAACACCACGCTCCATTCGACCCAATTTTATTTTCTCCCAGCTGAAGAGACAACCATCCTCCAACACCCACCCCTCACCATACCTGCCAGGCATGTTCTAACCTGACTTACAGCTCTGAATCTCGCTGGGCATCTTTCACCTCCGGACTGGACTAGATCCGAGCTGTCCCATTGGCAGCAAAGCTGGCCTGACATCCACAACAGCCCCGCCAGACGCAACATGATCCAATACCCACCGCACCCTACTGGATCAAGGTAAAATTATTTCAGACTTGATAAGAAAAGTATAGCAACAAGACAGTAAAGAACTCACTGGATCTGTAATAAAGGTCATTCCATGGCAGTTGCGGTATCAGAAGGTGCCAATGATTGGTCTGCATAGACCTGAATCAGGATTCAGCTGATCAGCAAATAGATACCCAAGCCTCCAAGGGAAAACGTTATTACTGACTGAGAAGGTTAGAAGCAAAAGAACAGCTCTTATAGCTCAGATCCATCATTACTGCCATGCAAAGCAGACGCCATGAGGCATGCTTCAGTAACAATGTTAAGGGGCACAGAAGCTGGAAGTAATCAAACTGAACTTTGAGGTCTCCCTCATATTCTTTGTAACTATGCCTATCATGCTTATTAAACTTGCTTCAAACAGCTATTTTGTAATAGACTACATCTCGCTTAAAACAATAACTTCTTATTAGACTATCAGTTTGGTTTTCTTCCTTCGCAGTAGACCATATGCATTCCTACCAGAAAGAAGATGATGGCACCAATCTCCCAGATGGATCTTATGCTACAATGAACTGTAGTGAGGAGTCATCTCACAAAACTAAGCATTTTCTTGCCAAAATGGCTTGATTCTTCTCCGACATTTCTTCATTTTATCACCTCTTGGAAGCTATAATCCTGATAGAAGAATTATAAACCATGTCATTCAATGGTGGAATTCATTTCTGCCAAGACTTTAATATTCAGTGTTATCTAAAACCTGCCAATACTTCTTGACATTTCTCATTCACTGACCGTCATTCTATTCATAGCAAGTGCAATTTTATACACTTCTCTTTTCACGTTTCTTCTTGTCTCATCTTTTCCATTTCTTTTATTTGCTAGCCTTCTGTTTGCATATCTCTCCCCCTGTAAAATTCTTTTGCATTGCTGATTTCATGATCTGTGTTACCATACCAATCACATTCTTTCAAATTTAGGAATTTCTCACCTCCATGGGAAAACAAACCTTCATTAATGAGCGCCCCTTGGTTTATGCTCATTTGAGAGCCTATCATGCACCTAAACATACTCCCAAGATTCTAATTTAACATTGATACATGAGAGAATCCTATTAACAGGGTAGAAAAACCTTTCATTGATTGGATTAACTAGGGACAAAATGTTAGAATTAACCCATTTACTTGTGTATTTAATATTAAAGAATCTGTTTTAATCCAACAAACTCTTTAATTCCAAGATGCATGCATTTATGAACTGTCTCGTCTATTTAGAGCCAAGCTAAGCATATGAAATAAGACTTTATTTTGGTGACACAAATTTCTAACATTTGTAGTGTTGTAGTGCAAAAGGTCTGCTTGAACAGGTCAATCATAACAAATTGAACATTTTGGCAGATGTTGATAGCTCCTTTTGATGAAATCTGTCAAGGCATCAACTGAAATGTAACATATAGTTCTTTTTTTTCCCCATAAACATGGAAGAGATCCCATAAATTAATATGGAAAATTTAACAGTGTATGTACTGACCAATATTTATTTCTTAGTTGGCATTAGAAAAATGGATTGTCAGCCAGGGGAAGTTTCTGCAACTCGCATCGTTCTTTGTTCGAGAGCATTAGTTATTATCCAAAAAATAAGGAATAAATCTTTACTAATGGCCTAGTCCTAGCATGGTGAAACCTTTAGTTTTTACTTCCCACTTCTAGACTCCCGTATGGCATTTTATCCTATCCTAGATGCTCTGTTCTCTCCGCCAGCTATTTTAGCCTCTTCGCTGTTGTGCTTTGATGTTTTCTTGATGATAGTCTGCTTAACACATATCACAGAAACGTGGGTGGTTTCTTGTTGAGAAGATGCCTCGAAGGTTATTTACAATAGCAACTGGTTATATGGCTACAAAATCACAGAATTACATACGTAGCCTGGGTTCTGTGCTTGTGGATGTTATTGTACATTGCATGCACATAGCTGATGGACTTGAATGGTACAGTGACTCCTGCAGGATTGAGCAAAAAATACTGGACAAAACCTAGATTTTTCAAAACCGCTCTGGAATTATTCTCATAATTGTTTTTGTACACCTCCAAAACAGTAATATCCTTTCTAAAGTGAGTCTCAAAGAATTGGGCACAATATTCCAGTTGAGGCTAAAGCATTATTTCATGAAGGGTCTTCTTGGCTTTTTACTCTATGCCTCTTATGATAAATCCATGGGATCTTTATGTCTTCCATCCACTTTTTCAATATAGTCTGTCACTAGCAATGAATTCCCAGATTCTTTCTCATCTGCTAACCCTTAAGAGTTGTACGTTTTATTTTCTATTGCCTTTGCTCTTCCTTGCTTCTGAGATATGTCACTTGACATTTCTTTGCATTAAACTCCATGCATTACTTGTCAATCTATTTTACCAATCTGTTTGTGAATTCTTGATGTCTGTCACTTTTCTCTTCACAGGTTGTATCATTTACGAGTTTTGAGTACTCTGCAAATTTTGAAATTTTCTCTGTAAATCCCTTGAACTCCACTTTGCTCCTGTCCAAAAATATAATTCTCACTATTCATCTCTGTTTTCTGCCACCCAGTGAACTTTGTGGCAATGATGTATCGCTCGTGATTAATGGGTTCCAATTTTGCGAACAAAACTATTACAAGTATATATATAACATTTCTACATACTTGTTTACATACATCACACTGACTAGATTACCCCAATCAAGTCTTTGTAAGCACAGCAAGTCTTCTATCAAGTTCATCAAACCTGTTTTGCCTTTGACAAATCTGTGCTCCTTTTCCTGAATTAATCCATATGCTTGCGCCCTCGACCACAACTTCTCAAAGCTTTCCCACTACTGTCTTAAACTGACTGACATATAATTGCTGAGTTCATCCTTCTAACAATTTTTAAACACAAGCATAACAATTGCAGTGCTATGTCTCCTGGTAAAGACTGTCATCTCTAATTCAGGAGACATGATTATTGTTCGAAAATGGTGGCAATTTCTCTTTGCCCCTCACTGCTTGAGAGTTGAGTAGGTCAATTGGCTGGATGGCTGTTTTATTTTTGACACAGTGTACTGCTAACGTTCAGGGTTCAATTTCTGCAATGTCATTGGGTTACCATGCAGCATTTTCCTCGATCTGTCTCCTTGTGTGAGTTATGGTGCCCCCTAGGTTAAACTTCCACCAGTTGTCTCTCTCGAATGAGAGAGTAGGCCGACAGTTACTTGTACTGCAGTTACAGAAAAGATCTGTGCACTGAAATCTGAGCAGCAATTTAATTGACCAACAGGTGTAAAAAGTCTTATCGCAAAACAAAAAAATGTTGGGAATACTGGGCAGGTCAGGTAGTACCTATGGAGGGAGCATTCACATTTTTTTTAAATAAGGAAGGGTCTTCATCATAGTTGTTTTACAATTGACTGATTTAGCACGAACTAATTTGGCTGATTTTTTTGGCTCAATGACAGATTTGTTGTTTTCTGTAACATTAGGAATATTAACTCTTTATTTAGGGAGAAAGCAAAGTTTGACCCAAAGGCTTAGTTAAAGGTTTTTCTCAGGAAGAACTTTCAGGACAAAAATGCTGCTGTACATCTTCTGGGACTAAAATCAGTGTAATTCAAGATTCTATACCAACATGCCTCAGGTCAATTTTAGTGGGGCAACAACAATATCTCCAGTTTCCTGTTCTATGACATGACACATTGTAGGTCCAAGTTAAACCTATTTCTTATGTAAAGACTTAAATGACCACAAGCTATTTCATTTTCTTCTACCCAGAACTTCCAGTACTTTTTAAAATTATTCATACATGATAATCCTTTGAAAATCTATGATCCTTCAGAGCTTACCACTTATAAAAATGAAGTTCTTGGCTGAAATCACACTGCTTTTGCAAAAGGAAACATTTCATTAAAAATGGCACCAAAAGTTCCTTTCACTGCAGGATCCTCAGGGTGAAATATAATGCCAGTTCTTAGTACCTAATTAAATAGTGCAGTTTGGAGATTAAGATAATACATGTCTGAGCTTCATTATTACTTTAACATTCATTCAGCTGTTAATTTTGGCACAGCATGTAAGGTATTCCTCTTTATCAATCCACATTTGAACTGTACATAATAAGTGTGTGGATGTACTAATTTGTGTTATAGTCAAATAAGACGCTTTTGCAGACCAGAACTACAAGATTACAATATATTGTTTCTTGGTAGGCAGGGATAAATTGAGAGATTTTAGTGGGCCTGAAACCAGTCACCACTAACGTGCCTGGGCTTGAATAGATCAAGAACAGACAAAGACATCACAACTCAGTTAGACCTGCGTACTTTAGGAATAAATAGAGAATGAAGTAGCATTAAAATGTCAATAGTGCAGATATGAAGTCAGCTTGCAAATAGCACTCTAGAAATCCAAGCCTACTTCTTGGAGGGAAAGGGAGTTGTTGCTGTTTCATTGTATGTGTGGTTAATTTTGAGTCAACATGGTTTCATTTTTCTCTCCAATCATTATTAGTTCATGAAGAGATTTTTATTAAATGTGGATTTTTGATAGTCAGAAACCAGTGGAACTTTTATTCCAAAAGAAAATATTTATTTTAATTACATTTATTTAAAAGAAAAGACAAAATAAAGTTAAAATTCACAAGGTAACATTGGGAACATTGAAATACAATCTGTTCACATTTACAATACTCTAAAGTGATCAGGTGTCTTGCATTGGACATTTTGTTCCAAGAATGTTCTTATAATCTCTGCTTCATATGTTATTTAACAATATTAAAAGGCACTTGCACTGCTTGTTTCACACACTGATCTCCACATACTGACTTATGAGAAGACATTCTGAGATTTACCATTGTTTTCTGGTTAAAATATAATTCGGTAAAGTGTTGTTTTTCGCCTTTCTCTCCTGGATCTTCTTCACCTGGGTGTGTGCTCGTAGCTGATTGAAGGTGGCAGGACAGATGGAAAGAGCAATTAATAAAGCATTGTGTCTTCAGCTTTATTAATAGGGACATAGACCACAAGAGTAAGGAAATAATTTTGAACTTGTATAAGACAGTTGCTAGACCTCAGCTGGAGTATCATTTACAGTTGTGGGTATCGCATTATAGGAACAATGTGAATGAATTGAAGAGATTGCAGAAGCAATTTATTTCAGTTACGAGGGTAGATTTAAGATGTTGGAAACTGTATAGGATGGGTGGAATTTGTACCTAGACCTTCTGACCCAGCTACAGGGACAACACCACAAGATCCCAGAAGTCCATCTCAGAGATAGTAGGAACTGACGATGCTAGAGAATCTGAGATAACAAGGTGCAGAGCTGGATGAACACAGCAAGCCAAGCAGCATCAGCGGAGCAGGAAAGCTGATGTTTCGGGACCAGTGGGTTGAGACCCGAAACATGAGCTTTCTTGCTCCTCTGATGCTGCTTGGCCTGCTGTATTCATCCAGCTCTACACCTAGTTATCTCAGTAGTCTATCTCATTTTATTTTGTTTTCTTCATTTTAAGAACCCAGCCAACAAATCATCCAATCATCCAATTTACTAAAACTGCCCATCGAGGGTATTGTAACAACAAAAGATCAAGGGTGGCTTGTGAGTGTGGTGGGGAAGCAATGAAGGACTAAATCAAAATAGCTTTGAGGGTAGATAATGCACACTAATCCTTGTAGTGCCCATGTCTTTCTGAAATGAATTTGGAGGGTGAATTAATGTACCCCAGCCTCACGGTTTCCTATTCTATCTAAAAGCTTCAGTGGTACTTGAGCACACTCAGCACACAGCACACTCTCTCTCCAAGGAGATTAAGGCATGGATGTAGCTGTGAAATTCAGCTCTTTTCTTTTTTCTTTGGATAACCCATCATCAATTCATCAATTTACCCAATTAAAAATTGACACATGCTTCCCACAGGGGGCTGCATATCAAAAAAAAGGTCATACTGCAGAATACAAAGGAAGTGACTAAATTAAAACAACTTGGAGGGGGAGATAATGCATTCCAGCCTGTGGTAGCCAGGTATCTGCAACAATTTATATGTTTTGCCACTACCGGTAGACACCATGTGTTCCCTGTCCAAGGATATCCAGGTAAAATTGTAGCCACAAACCCCATCTCATTATTTCTGGGCATCAAAATTAACCAATTAACTGATGAGACAAATAATAATTAACAAGCAACGGTCACCAGGGGACACATCATTTCAATTTTTGAATGCAAAATTTTCAACATTATAAAGAGAATATTATAAGATTGATTTGAAATTGAAGTTGACAGATTATTTGTTCACAAACTTGATCCCAGGGTTATGTAGGATCTTAGATTTGAATTTCAGCCTCCTAATGTCTTGCTATGTAGCCCTTTGCTAATAATGCTCCAAAGAGGGTTATACAATACTTTGTTGTATGGAATGCTAAAGGTTTTGTAGAATTACAATTGTGGGTTCTAACTGTTATTCTAGCCTCATGTCATGGGCTAAATCTGGATCCTGGCAGTAAGATCTTTGAAATATGACTTTGGTATCTCCTTGTGTACTCCACGTTACTGGTAAATTCTGAAAACTTGAGCAGTACAAGCTATTTTGAATGAAACTCCTCAGAGTTATTGATGCAAAGCTCTGGAGTAATTGAGATTTGAATTTAGACTTCCTGACTCAGAAGTAGGGACACTCCCACTGTACCAGAGGAGCCCTGATGAGTTATCTCTACACTTGCCTGCAATTTAACTTACCGGAATTCCCTTCTGACCCACGCAGTATTGATTCCACTGAGGCAATCCAATGCATCTTGGCGGGTTTGGGTCAACTGGTGTTAAGTTGTGTTTACAGCGTTTATTATTGGCAAACCTCACCTATCCCTACGTCCTTGGCAAACAATTACTTATTGCTTTTGCATCTCTCTCTGCACTTGGTGGCCACTTTATCATTTGACTTAATAATTAAAATAATAAATTAAATTTGTCTTCAGGAAAACGTTTGATTCTAAGGAGAGGCAGTATCCTGCACAAGGAATGCAGCCTTCCTGTTGTGTAACTGATAGGGATGTAAGAAAGAATGTCTGATGTTTCTATGCCAACAGTTCACAATTTCAGAATAACTCACAGTCCTTAAATTCAATGAAATATTTTTGAGCATGGCCCTGTTTTACTTTAGGAAAGACATCAGGGAATAGCATTTCAAAGGTTGTCTAATTTTATTTTATTAAGCTAAGAAATATTAACCCTAGTTAGCCTGGATAAATTCAATCGCTTAACTGAAATATATCAGAGATGTAGAGTAACTGGAAAAAAACATATTAAAGTAAAATGCCATTCCAGAATGTCAAATATACTTATTATTTAATTCTTGCTGGAAAATTGCTTGTTAATGTTGTCAAATGTGATAGACTTCAGTCATAGTATAGCACTGGCATATGAAAGTGCAATCTTCAAACATTCATATTAGATTATTCTTCAATCAATTTTTCTCCACTAAAATTATATACCAAATGTGTATCTCTGGTAATTGTGACAATTTCCAGAAAAATACAATTCTATTTTACCGGATAACAAATAACATTTGTATTTGGAAATGTGAAACACCTCGTATCTTTAAACATCATTGCTTTCATAAAAGAATATGAAGGGTTCTTTAACTTCCAAAAATTAAAGGTTTAAACTGGTTTGGAGGATAAAATTGCTGCAATTTTCAGAGCATTAGAAATCTAACTCTAACCCAGTGACTCTCTGATGAAGGATCTAGGCCCAAAATGTCAGCTTTTGTGCTCTTGAGATGCTGCTTGGCCTGCTGTGTTCATCCAGCCTCACATTTTATTATCTTGGATTCTCCAGCATCTGCAGTTCCCATTGTCACTAACCCAGTGACTTCCTGTTTTAACTGCAATGCTAAGCTACCTTCCAGAAGCCATCATCAGGGCTGGCGTGAGGTGGAGTCTTAATTCACAGGTGATATACTGGTGAGTAAGAGCATTTTCTTTAACACTGGCTTCTAGGTGATGATATGGTATTCCTGGGCTTTTTGGAACTCAACAGTGAAAACAAGGCAGGACAACAGTGACAACTGAGGGGACTGAAGAAATGACAGGCAAAGTATTCCCGTAATCCTGACTGCTGCTCACATCTGCTTCCTGACCCAAAAGGATTTTGCTCATTGTATTTGTTCTAAGAGCTTAATTTCATGAATTTGCAGGTAATTTCAATTAATTTGGAGGTAACCGCTTGAGTGTTTCATCTCCATTTGCCATTTGTGATACATCAGGAGAAACAAGAGAACCACTTGCATTGCTTCAGTTGGATGTAAATCAATGATCCTACAGGCACACTGAAAACTGCACCAGCCAAAAAACTTTTTCTCTTCAGATCCTTCAGCCCACAGGCGGGAAAGGAAAGCAGAAAGGCAAAGCCTTTATCTGGGAGAGTTGGGGCATAGTAATAATGCCTCTGGACTAGTAATTCAGAATACCAAGTTAATGTTTTGGGACAACGGCTGAAAGTAGTTGAAATTTGAATTCAACATCTGGAATTCTAAAAAAAAATAAAATCCTGAAGATGCTGGAAACTTGAAACAAACCCAGTAAATGCAGTAGAAATTCAGCAGATCTGGCAGGATCTGAGGAGAGACAAAAACAGGGTTTAGGTTTGGACTCTGATACTTGTAGTATTCTGAAGAAGAGTCACACTGGGCTCCGAACCCGAAACAGATCCTGCCAGAGCTGTTGAGATTGTTCAGCATTTTCTGCATTGGATCTGGAATTAAAAGCCTGTTGATTACAAATACATAGTGATTGTCATTGAAAATCTATCCGATTCATAAATGTCTTTTTGAGAAGGAAATTTGCTATCCTTACCTGGTTTAGCCCACTAAAGAATCCAGAACCAAAACAATGTGGTTGACTCTTAACTATCCTCGAACACAGCCTAGCAAGTCACTGAGTTGCACACAATTGTTATAAAACTTAAACAATGGGCTAAAGCCGAACTGACTACTCAGCATTACTCAGGCTCCAGAAATGGCAAAAGTAAAACAGTGCTGTCAATTCTACAGGTAGCTGGAAACGAGTGGCAAAATTGGGAGAGCTGTCTCATAGGCTAGTTAAGCAACAGCCTGGCTTAGTCAACTCATGGAATCATACCTCACGCACATTGTCCCATACACTATCCTTACCACTCTCAATACATCCTGTCCCAACAGCAGAACTGAACCACCAGCAGAAGTGGTGTACAGTAGGGAAGCAGTTGCCCTGGGAGTTTTGAATTTAGAACGTGGATGCCATGAAGTCTCACGGCATTAGGTTAAACTTGGGCAACTCAACCTCCTGCTGATTATCTATAAAACTCCACACTCCTCAGCTGATGAACCACTAGGCCACCAATCGGAGGAACCTGTGGGGATAACAAGAGCACAAAATATACTCTAAGTTGAGGAAGTCAATGCTCATCAGCAAGAATGGCTGAGTAGCACCACTAATCCCTGAGCTGATCAGGTACTGAAGGAAATAGCAGCTAGACCGAGTCTGCAGTAGGCGGTGAGGAAATCACAACAGGGAAAAGCATCTTTGAACTCACCCTTGCCAAACTACCTGTTGCATGTGCATCTATCCATGAAAATATCAGTTGGAGCGACTACCACAAGTCCTTGTGTAAACAAATTCCCATCCCCGCATTGAAGCAACTGTCCATCACTTTGTGGAGTCTTCCAAAATGTTAAATGGAGTAGAACTTAACCAGGTTCATCAACTAAAAACTGAGTATCCATGTATTATTGTGGGCCATCAGCAGCAGCAGAATTGAATTAAATCACTATCTGTAACTTTAGGGCACAGCATAACTCGAATTCTATCATTGCGTTAGGCCTGGAGATCAACCCTGGTGCAATGAACAGTGCAGGAGGACATGACATAAACAGCACGAGGACTACTGAAAAAATGTGGTGCCAACTTGGCAAAGCTACAAAATGGTATTTTTTTTCATGCCACACACTGGAAACAACATCCAATAGACAGCACTAAGCAATGCCTCGGCCATCGGATTGGATCTAAGCACTGCAGTCCTGACACATCTTAATAAGGGCAATTAAACAACTAGCATGAGGTTGGGTTTTCACAAATACCCGTGTCCTAAATGGTGTGAGAACCAAACATACAAGTGTAAAAAACAAGGCTGAAGTATTTACAACTATCTTCAGTCAGAACTGTCAAGTAGATGATTAATTGGTGCCCCCTATTGAGGTCCTAAACATCACAGATGTCAGTTTCTAACCAAGTCCACACGTACAATATTGCATTTACCCAGTAATGTGGAAAATTGCCCAGGTATGATCCGTTCGCAGAAAGCAGATAAATCTAACACAGCCAATTGCCTCCCTCTGAGTCTTCTCTTGATAATCAATAAAGAGATGGAAAAGGTCAATGGCAAGACTTTCAATTAGCGCTTACTCAATAATAACCTGTTCACTAAGAGTTAGTTTGGTTTCTGCCAGGATCGTTGAGTTCTTGACCCCATTATATCCTTGGTTCATACGGACAGAAGAGCTGAGGGGAAATAAGAATGACTGCGCATGGCATCAATCTAGCATTTAAACTATGTCTAGCTTCAGGGAGCATTGGCAAAGCTGAAGTTAATTGGAATCAGGGGAAAACTGTCCACTGGTTGCACACATGTTTGACACAAAGGAAAATAGTTGTGGCTATAGGAATCAATCATCTTTGCTCTAGAACATGACTTCAGGAGTTAATCTGGGTACTGCCCTAGAACTAAGAATTTTCCGCTGTTTCATCCATTATAAATTCAGAAGTGGGGATTTTTGTAATGTTTGTAAAATGTTCAGTACCATTTGTGACACTTCAATACTTATGCAGTCCATGTCCCATGTGCAGCAAGACCTGTAAAATATCCAGCTTTGGGCTGACCAATGGCAAGTAATATTTGCACAATGCAAGTGTCAAGCACTGACTCTCCCCATCAAGACAAAGCTTAGCATTACACATTTACATTCCATAATATTGCCTTAATTGAATTCCCTGGTATGAATATACAGGAATTATTATTGACCAAAAACTGAGCTCAACCAGCCTTGAACATACTATGATAATAAAATGTGAGGCTGGATGAACACAGCAGGCCAAGCAGCATCTCAGGAGCACAAAAGCTGACGTTTCAGGCCTAGACCCTTCATCAGATGCTGCTTGGCCTGCTGTGTTCATCCAGCCTCACATTTTATTATCTTGGAATTCTCCAGCATCTGCAGTTCCCATTATCTTTGAACATACTATGATCTTGAGAGCAAATCGTAGGCTAACTGTGGTGAGTAACCAATCTCCTGACTACCTAAAGCCTGTCCACTGCCCACATGACATACGCCAGGGGTATGATGGAATATTCTCCACTTAGATGGGTGCAATTCCAACAACACTCAAGAAGTTCAAAGCCTTCTGGGACAAAGCAGGCTTTTTAATTGGCACCCTATTTACCTTAAATATGCATTCCCGTCATGAACAATTTTTAGTGGCAACAGAATGTACATTATGAAAAGTATAGGGCAAAACTCATTATGTTCTCAGTCAGTCACATTACAAATCCATGACTTCTATCGTATAGAAATGCAAGAAGTATACGAACATCATTTATGTTCCCTTTTAACACATATACCACCCTGACTTGGGACTGTACTGTTCTTGCTTCACCATCGCTTGTTCAAAATTGTGGAACTCCCTTCCTAACATCACTGTAGGTATCTCTACACTCCAAGGTCTTCAGCAATTGAAGAAGGTAGTGTATCCCCACTTTCTCCAGGGCAATAGGAATGGACAATACATGTTGTCTCAACCTGCACTGACTACATTCCCATTAAAAATATAACAAAAACTTGCCAAAATCTGCAATAAAGGGTGCTCAGACTTCTTGAATGGTATCTGGAGGGTCACATTAGAAATTCAGAGCCTGCAGCAAGAAGATTTACTGTCATTTGAATTTGTTTTGACAATTTCCCCACTTCAAAGTTTGCATTGGTAAAACCAGCAAGTCAGGAGTGCTCAGGCTTTGTTGATCGTATCTCGGGGATATTTTTAGCCTGTGGCAGGAAGACTTACAGCCATTTGGATCTGGTGGAAACATTTTACCAACAGCTGTCAGATACCTTTTCTCTCAACATCCTTGCTTCAAAATCTTTCATGTGACTTATGGGAAACATATGCACAATTTCAGAATCAGCTGACCACAAATGCAACATCTGGATGGTTGATGCCTTATTTTCCAAGGCAGGCAACTATGTACTTATTAGGGCTGGATTGGTGAGGTAGGCAAATGCTTCTGTGGAGCATAATAGATGGCATAGACCCTTGTTTCTGCCTTCTGTTTCTGTGCTTTAGATTCAATGTAATTTCACGTGAAACTTTGTTGTACCTTTGTCGTAATTTAATTTTGTTGCATTAATATAGAGAAGCTAATATTTTGGAAGAAAGTAGTCTGTGAAACAAATCCTAGCATCACCTGTTATGAGACAATTTTGTATAGCGTTACTTGTTAAGTTGAGCAGCAGAGTATTTCTGCTCGAAAAGTCACAAATTAATTTTCTACTCTTCCTTTCAATGCAATTTCCATGACACCCCTGCAACAATAATAAAACAGAATGTAGTTCACAGATTAACATACTTTGATGATTTATGGTAAGTTAGTTTGATGACCTGGGACTGAGATAATGTTCTAAACCTTTGAAGCTCCACCCTCACTGTTTATGATAGCAGTTCAAATACTCATATGTTATTGCCTGATAACTGGAACCACTGAATAAATTAAATTGCATTTTTGTTATATTTGATTTCAGGTTTTCTGCCATTATTCTTACCTTGTCTGGGGATCATTTTTTATATGAAAATTGCCAAGAACAATTTTGTTCATAACACACTACATATTGTGTTCATTAATGGTAATATATCATACTATTCAACATTATGTTGTGTTATATTGGAATTTCTTTAATTACGTTACAGTCCTTTGCAGCAAAAATATTACTGCTACACTCCAGTGATGTCAGTTACAGCATCTAAATATTTTGCTGCACAATTCGATCCATGCCCTGAAGGCTAAAATTAAAAGGTGGCTTCTTCAAAATGTAGCCAGGTAGCTCAAAGTCATTCTTACATCTGCTGGCTCAGTTCTGTTGAAGTCTTTGGAGACTAACAACATAAAGGATAAATAAAAAAGACATGCACAAAGATGCCTCTGCATTAGGATTATAGGCTCATGATGTACTTATTGATATTCCACTAATCCACCCATGGTACAGTAAAACAAACATTGTGTTGTATTCTGATTATACTAATGTATTTCAGTTTCTTTTCATGACAGAGGTATATGCAGTATCTGCAACATAGCACCACCATTTAACTTTTACACTTCGTTATTTTTATGTGAGCGTGAGGTTGCACACTAATAAATACATTTTTGTTGGCTAATTATCTCTCATTTGCCTTGTTAAACTATTACTAATTCCATATTTCTTGGCGCTTCGTGGTGCTTTAATTTGAGTTATAAAGAATATTTTATTGTGCTATTCCATTTTGTTCCATATACAGAGTTTTCTGAGGAAATTGCTTGAAATTTATCACATTGCCATTTTGCCGTGTTACAGTCGTATTACCAGATTCTATTCTACTGGATTTCATTCAGATATGTATTTTCATTAGATTCAAAATAGCCGTCTCTTTAATACTTGTTTAGTCACACACTTTTGAACAAGTTTTGCAGGGTCGGGAAATCAGTCTCTAAGTTATTCAAATGCATATTAATCTATTATGTGTTGTTGGTTATTCTATTTTCTTCAGAATTGCAGGTAAATTTAAAGCATTGGGCATTTGAGAACCAACTGTTGGATACATGTGTTATGGGTGAAAAGAAACATTCCATGTTGATCCTCTCTATGGGCATGGTAAACTTATTTTTTCATTTTGTCTGGACACTGAACCATTCAACATACATAGTTTGAGTAGTATAACATTAATATTTTATAAGATTGTCCCATTATTCTCCCTTCTGATCTTTCACTCAAGCAAAATTTGAAATGTGAAGTTTGGAACTGATGTCTTTTGCATAAGAATAATGTCCCTGTATAGTTTTGAGGAAGATAACTGTTGAGGCATATTAGTATAATCAAGATATACTTTGCCAGTCTTTTTAGTCCTTAGAGTGTTAGAAGCATTAAACATTCATTTGTGTCAAGATGTTGAAAAGTATGACTTATTGTATAATATTGCTGGATATTTGTTAAACTGTCCAACAAACGGATTCAAACACTTGAGTGTTTTGTTGCTCTTCAGTAAATTATCTCTTTAGGGTTTTTGGAAATTGAAAATACTACCCTATGTTACTAAAATATTCATATGAGTCAGTTGAATTTAACAGTCTTTCTCTGCCAAACATGGCGTGTGCCACCTCTATCTCAAGAGGGTTGGAATATAAAAGCAGCGATGTGCTTCTGAGGCTCTATAAAGCTCTAGTTAGGCCCCATTTAGAATACTGTGTCCAATTTTGGGCCCCACACCTCAGGAAGGACATACTAGCCCTGGAGCGTGTCCAGCGGAGATTCACACGGATGATCCCTAGAATGGTAGGTTTAACGTATGATGAACGGCTAAGGATCCTGGGATTGTACTCATTGGAGTTTAGAAGGTTGAGGAGAGGTCTAATAGAAACTTACAAGATAATGTATGGCTTAGAAGGGGTGGATGCTAGGAAGTTGTTTCCGTTAGGTGGGGATACTAGGACCCATGGGCACAGCCTTAAAATAAGAGGGGGTAAATTTAAAACTAAAATGAGACGACATTTCTTCAGCCAGAGAGTGGTGGGCTTGTGGAATTCATTGCCACGGAGTGCAGTGGAGGCTGGGACGTTGGATGCCTTCGAGGCAGAGATCGACAAATTCTTGATCTCACAAAGAATCAAGAGCTACGGGGAGAGTGCAGGGAAGTGGAGTTGAAATGCCCATCAGCCATGATTTAAATGGCGGAGTGGATTTGATGGGCTGAATAGCCTTACTTCCACTCCTATGTCTTACGATCTTATGGTCTATCCTTTGTTTTATCCTCCTACACAGAATTATTACAAAACATTTGAGTTAAAACATTCTGTTATTAAAAGCACCAGAATGAGTATATCAGAAGAGAAGCAGGAGCAGATGGAAAGCTGACCTGTCTGTCCATTGCTCACATCTGTCTCTGCATTTGTGACTGGGACATTGGGAGAAAGTAATTTTGAAACGGATGAACGCTTACACTTTTACCCACATCTCCAATTATAGTGAAAAACATGCAATCCACATGTCTTCAACATCCAGCCCCTCGCCAAAACTGTTTATGTTTACTTTGGTAATATGGCCCATTGCCATCCATGCTTCAGCAAATTTCAATTTAAACCATTAAACAAGCATTTGTTACTTTCAAAATTGAAGCACATGTTTCTCATTTTCTGTAAACTGCAGCTCCATTCCCTCAATCATGATAAATCACATCACCCATCAATTATAGTCTTGTTGGCTTACACTGACCACTCTAAACCCCACTCCTCTCTGTCCTGCATTGCTGGAACTCACATAGCCACAAATTCATGTCATCATGTTAACCTTCATCAGGCAATACCTCAATTTTACAATTCTAATTCTGGTGTTCAAGCTCCTTTATTATATGGCCCCTCCCTATATTTGTAATCATCTCCACTCTTTTAATCCTCTGAAAACCTTGTACCTTTCTCCACTTTGATAGCTATGTGTTTAGCTGGGTCCTAATGTCTAGAAGTCCCTGCCTAAACCATGCTGCCTGTCTTGTGTTCTTTCTTTAACAACAGCAATAACCAACAGTTAGATAACACTTTTTTAACAGAATAAAACACCCCAAGTTGCCTCAAAGGAGTGCCTTCAAATTTAGCAGTAATTGAGGGGATATTAGGACATAATCAAAGGCTAAGCTTTAGGCAACACCGTAATAGAGAAATGAAAGGTAGAAGCAAAAATACTTTAGGGAGAAATTCCAGAATGATGGCGTCAGCAGTTGAAGGAGTGGTGACCAAAGGTGAAGCAATTGAAATTGGGAACAATGAAGGGGGCCTGATTGGAAGGAGTGCAGACACCAGAAGGGTTCTGGTCTTTAAAGAGATTATAGAAAAGAAACAGGGAAACCATAGAGAGATTTGAATTAAAAAGGGCGAGAATTAAAAATTCTGTGAAGCTCGCAGAAGGCGATGGGTGAACAGGATTTAGTGCAAGTTGGACATTAAAGGTTCAGTGTCGTTAGATGAAAAATGGGATTTGGGTTGATTGAACTATAAGTTTAAAGATAACAGAAATATAAGAAGCTTCTTAAAATCTATTTCTTTTTTGTCAAGTTTATGTCACTTGTCCTAATGATGCTTTATGGGATCAAGTGTTTTAGTCGTTTGCTATTCCTACTGTTAGGCTATTTTAATACGTTAAAAGCACAAAAAAAATCTAAGTTGTTGAAAGGTGTCATCACAATCAAATTTGAAATATACAACCTAAAGTGTAGAATCTAGTGTTGAGTGAATAGAAATTATAAAATGCAGAAATTGAAAACTCTGAACACTTTATTCTAATAAGGGCAATTATAAAGATGATTATAATTAATAATAATATTAAGATTCTAAATTCATTTAGCATCACATAAACAAATCCAAAGCCTGAGAGAATAGTTTTCAACCATGTGTTTGGTGTAACAATGTTTAAATAAAATTGTTTGGATTGATGAAATTTTGGAGCGTGATGTTTGAAAAGACACATTCGAAAACATCATGCAATGAAAAGACTCAGAGATAATGGGAACTGCAGATGCTGGAGAATTCCAAGATAATAAGATGTGAGGCTGGATGAACACAGCAGGCCAAGCAGCATCTCAGGAGCACAAAAGCTGACGTTTCGGGCCTAGACCCTTCATCAGAGAGGGGGATGGGGAGAGGGAACTGGAATAAATAAGGAGAGAGGGGGAGGCGGACCGAAGATGGAGAGTAAAGAAGATAGGTGGAGAGAGTATAGGTGGGGAGGTAGGGAGGGGATAGGTCAGTCCAGGGAAGACGGACAGGTCAAGGAGGTGGGATGAGGTTAGTAGGTAGCTGGGGGTGCGGCTTGGGGTGGGAGGAAGGGATGGGTGAGAGGAAGAACCGGTTAGGGAGGCAGAGACAGGTTGGACTGGTTTTGGGATGCAGTGGGTGGGGGGGAAGCTGAAATGTGGACTGTAGTCCCTTGGGGATGATCTGGTTCCGTAGGCAGGTGCTGAGGAAGGTGATGTGGCTGTGGTACCTGGTTTGCTTCAGGACATGGTCGAGCAGTTTCAAGGCAGTCCACATTTCAGCTTCCCCCCCACCCACTGCATCCCAAAACCAGTCCAACCTGTCTCTGCCTCCCTAACCGGTTCTTCCTCTCACCCATCCCTTCCTCCCACCCCAAGCCGCACCCCCAGCTACCTACTAACCTCATCCCACCTCCTTGACCTGTCCGTCTTCCCTGGACTGACCTATCCCCTCCCTACCTCCCCACCTATACTCTCTCCACCTATCTTCTTTACTCTCCATCTTCGGTCCGCCTCCCCCTCTCTCCCTATTTATTCCAGTTCCCTCTCCCCATCCCCCTCTCTGATGAAGGGTCTAGGCCCAAAACATCAGCTTTTGTGCTCCTGAGCTGCTGCTTGGCCTGCTGTGTTCATCCAGACTCACATTTTATTATCTTGGAATTCTCCAGCATCTGCAGTTCCCATTATCTCTGATACTATTTTAACCTCACTGCGAAGCCTCTTCCAGGGATGCCTAACCTGAAGAAGTTACCCTCCTCCCTCCGGACCAACCTCAGGGAATCTCTCTCCCATTGCAACTCTCTTGTAATCTCTTCGGCCTTGAAACTGCTCGACCATGTCCTGAAGCAAACCAGGTACCACAGCCACATCACCTTCCTCAGCACCTGCCTACGGAACCAGATCAAGCCCAAGGGACTACAGTCCACATTTCAGCTTCCCCCCCACCCACTGCATCCCAAAACCAGTCCAACCTGTCTCTGCCTCCCTAACCGGTTCTTCCTCTCACCCATCCCTTCCTCCCACCCCAAGCCGCACCCCCAGCCACCTACTAACCTCATCCCACCTCCTTGACCTGTCCGTCTTCCCTGGACTGACCTATCCCCTCCCTACCTCCCCACCTATACTCTCTCCACCTATCTTCTTTACTCTCCATCTTCGGTCCGCCTCCCCCTCTCTCCCTATTTATTCCAGTTCCCCCTCCCCATCCCCCTCTCTGATGAAGGGTCTAGGCCCGAAACATCAGCTTTTGTGCTCCTGAGATGCTGCTTGGCCTGCTGTGTTCATCCAGCCTCACATTTTATTATCTTGCAATGAAAAGACTGACTTGTTAACAAATGATTGTTGATATCCATTTTATATAGTGAAATACACCAAATAAAAACAATTATAAAAATAATTTTAGATGTAAGTATTTTATTAAATGTGTTCAATGGTCTATTATATTCTTTGTGGATTGCAGATTTGTTCCAGTGATGTGTTGATCTGCCACTCTGCAAGGCCTGATGCAGAAAGTAAATGCATTGAACATTGCTTCACGATATTGAGTTTTTCAACTTTAGATAAAGTACAAAACATGAGGACATGTGAAGTAGAAGAAGGATTTGGTCATAATGCTGGTTGGGCTGCTCTGCTGCACAATTAGATCAAATTTGATCTGCTACTTCTTGGTTGACACCAAGATTTTGTTGATGCTCAAAATCTATCATTCTTTGTCTGGAATAGACTCAATGATGGAGAGTTCAGTGTTAACTGGGTGATGAATTCAAAATACCCATCTGATTTCAGAAGCTACCTCTCATCGTAATCAAAGTGGCTGAACTCTTATCAGGAGATTTGAATTTTTTTGATCTGTGTCAATTTTCTTGGAGGGACTTTCACTGTGAGGCCTAGTGAGATTATTTTCCATATTTCTCCTAACTTGGCTCATTACCCACCTAGCCCCTAAACATCCCCCATGTCTTATTACATCACTGTCTTATTACCTACAACAACTTATTATTTAGCAGATGTTCATAAAAAAGACCAAAAACCCTGGTACATGTGCCATTTATAAAAGAGTGCTGTACACCCAAAAGTACACTCAATGCCTTTTACCCATCCAGTCCCCATTATCCTGTGTGCCATTGGTAATCAGAAATCTGTGGACCTCTACCTTAAACATGCTCATTGGCTAAGCTTCCCAGCACTCTGGGCAGAAAATTCCAAAGCTTCTCAACCCTCCGAGTAAAAGGATTCCCTCTCATCTACCCAGACTATGCTTCACAAGTATTTTGTAAATTTCAATGAGGTCACCTCTCATGCTTCAAAACACATTCGAGTATCGTCCCACTTTGCCCACTCTCTCTTTCCAGGTACAACTATCCAGGGATTGTATAACTTTCACTGTCTTTATTATACGTCTATTATTTGACTCTGTGTGTAACTTTGGAAACATGATGCCCAACTTCACAGGATGAACCATGGATCGGTGTTTGCGTTCAAAGGTTGTTACAGCATGTAGGAACAAGATGGCCAAGGCATATATAGCGCTACATGTCATGTTGAAAGAACTGCCCAACAGCTTGTGGAGTCTCTATACTTTCTCTGACGGCTTTGTCTAAAAATGCTCATGTGTATGAGGTAATTAGTGATGTCTGAGGCTTGGGGATGTGTGGAGCACACATAGAAACAATGCATTAGTCTCACTAGGACACTTCTGGCCTGTTTCCTGTGCAGTGCATGATTTTTGCATCATGTTGTTGGCCTTTAAAGGGCTTCATATCACTGAGATCCACAGCCCCTCCCTCTCAGGCCAAGTTACTTACCCAACTATTTCTAGGTGTGGTCATGACCATTTTTCTTCTCATTGCATACTTTTGAATTCCAGCACAATGGAAGACGACATGGGATGCTGTTCATCAAGTGGATTACAGCCTTCAGCACAATGTATTGGTGATGCTGCAAACATCCAGATCCCCATCTTGTTAGCCCTTGCATGGACCCCATCAGCTTTGCACCTCCACAGTCCCCGAATAACCCATCTACAGGAGCCTTCACAGGTGCATGTCATACTTCCCATCCTGGCATATAGCTAGATACATGCTAGGTGTTTTCATTGTAAAGACAATAACTTATAAATTCTCAGTGCTTTTGATTGCAAACTGAAATGGGGAAGAAAGACTGTTATAAAAACTGCCCATGCTGGAAGTGTTTTGAAAAGCAAGCTATCAGCCCCTATTGTAATGGTGTTTAAACTGTTGTTTACCCAACCACTGGGACAGATTTAGTTATAGATGAACAGGCAATAGAGAGTTTGTACAAAAATAAGAATCTGCCAGCATGAAATAGTCGATTGGTCTTGGTGCGATGACCAGTTGTTGATTACAAGTGCCATTTGCTTGCCAAGAACGATGTGATTGGCTTCTGGATATCTGAACAGTTTTTTTGCACAAACAAGATAGACAGTATACTTCAGAACACTGGAATTATGGTTGCCTCTGTGATAAAAATTACCTAAAATCTGAAGAAAGTTTCCCTCATCAGTTGCCAGAATGTATAACATTTGACCAACAGATCAGACACCTAATCATTCTGTGCTTCCTGCAAGGAAGTAAAAAAAAACCTTAAGAGGGAGAGATCAATGATTAACAAGTTTTGACAAGCCAAAAGGACCATTTCAACAAGCCCAATGGACAGGGACAACTGAGCTGCCTTCCCAGCGAATGCTTTTACAGTTGTCATTCTCCCTTACCCCAAGTCTGCAGACCCCCATCCCAACTAATAAGTTCCTGATTCTCCATCCCACAGCAGGACATTCTCATTGTTTCCCACCTGCTTTCATCTTAGTTTCTATGTAAGAGCTTGATGAACTGAGTTTGGCCCAGTTGCTTGACAGTCCTGGTTGATAAATGCATTGACAATTGATTGATGCTGTACACCTTGTTTATTTATGTTCGCTCAATATTCTGTGGGCTAACATTTATTATCCATCCCGAGTTGCCCTCGAGAACATGCTAGTGAGCTGCCTTCTGGAACTGCTGTAGTCCACCTGCTGTAAGTAGAATCCATGCCACATTAGCCCTGTGTCCAGAACTAGTCTCTGTGAACCCACAAGACTAATTGTGACACAGCCCCTGAATAGCAGAGGCATGGACCCCCCAACTCATCTCACTACTTTGCAAATGAATAAAAGATATAGCAAGATGCTCAAGATGTCAACATATGCCTCAATGGACATTTGACTCGATTCTGTCCCAAAATTCACGCTGCAGCCCACATCAATCAAGCCCCTACAGGATTCTGCCTTATGATTCATCCATCTATATGTTCACCCAAGGGCAGCAACTTTAACATTCTTCTTATCAACCCCCCTAAAAATGATTTATGGTCCAATGATATCTCCTCAAATTCTTCTATGCTCCATAGGCATAGTCCGCATAAAACTTTCTGAAAAGCCAACACTTCTTACCCCAGGAAATAAGTTCATGTCATTTCATTGAATTACATTCAACAATCTAAATAATCTTGCATCAACATTGTTACCTTGAAGATATAGTTGATAATTATTCTCTCAGCTTTAGCACTGTTTACATGATGTAAATGTAAGGACTGATTAAAGATAGTCAACATGGCTTTGTGTGTGAGAAATCGTATTTCACAAACATGATTGAGTTTTTTGAGGATGTGACTAAAAAAGATCGATTAGGGAAAAATAAAGTCAAAATGGATAGAGGCAAATAAAAACTGTAGATGCTGGAATCCAAGTGTGACAAACAGGAGGCTGGAAGAACATAGCAAGCCAGGCAGCAGCTGAAGCAAAAGAGCAGTCAATGTTTCAGGTATTACCCTCCCTCAGGACTTTACTAACATGGACTTTAGTAAAGCCTTGGATAAGGTTCCACATGGTACACTAATTAGTAAAGTTAGATCATATGGGATTCAAGGACAGCTTGCCAACAATTATATAGAGCTTTGTTGAAACAACAACTGAGTATACCACTCAGTTTTGTCTTCTACCTACAAAAGGGTTTAATTGCCTTTTTAGTATTGTTATTACCAAAAAATTAGATTTCATTATTGAGGAAATTGAAATTACAGAATACAGAATTGAAAACACTAATTATTTTAATCTAACTTAGAAAATTATAAAGGTGATTATAATTAATAATTGTAGAGTCATAGAATCATAGTGCCATATTGCATGGAAACAGTCTCTTCGGTCCAACTAATCTGAATCAAACAAGTTTCCCAAACTAAACTAGTCACACTTGCTTGCATTTACCCATATCCCTATAAATCTTTCATTTTCATATGTCTGTCCAAACATCTTTTAAATCTAGTAACTGTATCTGTATCTATCACTTTCTCTGGTGGTTCATTCCACATATGAATCATCCTCTGTGTGAAAAAGTGCCACTCAGGTCCCTTTTAAATCTTTCTCCACATGCCCCCCAGTTTTGAACTCCCGTACCCAAGAGAAACAACTTTTGCTATTCACCTTATTTATGCCCATTATGATGTTATAAACCACTGTGAGGTCACCCCTGTACCTCCTACATTCCTGTGAAAAATGTCCTAGCCTGTCCAGCCTATCCTTATAACTGTAACTCTCCAGCCCTGCAACATCCTGGTAAGTCTTTTCTAAACCCTCTCCAATTTAACAATACCCTTCCTTTAGTAGGCTGACCAAAATTGTACACAGTATTCCAAAAGTGGCCTCACCAATGTCTTGTACAACCACAAAATAATGTCCCAACTCCTTTACTCAATTCTCTGAGCAATGAAGACAAACATGTCAAACCCCTTTCATAATCACCCTGTCTACCTGTGATGTAATTTTCAAAGAACAATGTACCTAACCCTTAGGTCTCTCTGTTTAATAGCACTACACATGGCCTTACCATTAACTATATAGGTCCTGCCCTTGTTTGTTTTACCAAAATGCAATAGCTCACATTTATCCAAATTGAACTCCATCTTCTACTCCTCAGCCCACTGGCCCAATCGATCAAGATCCCTTCGTAATCATAGATTGTCTTCTTCATTATCAACTGTACCACAATTTTGGCGTCATCTGCAAACTGTGCCTACCAAATTCTCATCCAAAGCAGTTTGCAATGACAAACCAGAAGTTCCTGTGGAACATTGCTGGCCACAGGTCTTCAGTCTGAAAAACTGCCCTTAATACCACCTGTTGTCTTCTGTGGTCAAGCTAATTTTATATCCACTTGGCAAGTCTTCCTTACGTTTTTGCAATTTGATTTTGTTTTGGTAAGGAGCTAAGTACTAGTTGTTATAAGAATATGCATTAGAGCGTGACATTCACTGTTGCACAGAATCAGGTATTAAGCAATGACATATCAGTCAAACATCCACTGAGAACAGCAAGAAATGCATGCAATTAAGCTCCAGCATTTTCAGCCCAAAAGCATGCTTGTTTAAGAGTGTTGATAATTAAAACACATAACACTTTAAGATTTTGGAGTAGATTTGAAGCTTGGGTTGTGGATGTTATGGTTGGTTGGCTCATCAAGCTGGTTTGTTGTTTCACAGGCGTTTCATTACCCTGCTGGGTAACATCATCAGTGCAGCCTCCAATGAAGCGCTGTTGTATTTTCCTGCCTGGTATTTAAACTCTGGTGTCCGTTTAGCTGGATTACCTCATCTCCAGTTTCCCTTCGCAGTGGAATGTATATGGGGTTGAGCTCTTTGTGTTTGTGGATGGCTTTCTTAGTGGAGTACCAGGCTTCTAGGAATTCCCATGCCTTTCTCTGTTTTGCCTGTCCCAATCAAATTGGTGATTCTCCTTATTCATCAAGGACAAAAGAATAGGTGACAATGAGACCAAGGCATCATTTGTCATTATTCCCCTATTCACATTGATAAGGCATAGCACTAGCAAGAGAAACACTGACAACACTACTATGACAAGATCAAGACCTTATTGACATCATCTCCACAGACAACATGCTGAAGCTACTGGACCTATGCCTCACCACCACTTCACATTTAACAGCCAAATATATGAACATATCAATAGGACACCCATGGGATCACCTATCTCCAGACTAATAGCCAAAGTGGTGAAGCAGAGATTTGGAAGCATGGCCCTTCCACAAATCCAACCAAAACTATGGATACGCTATGTGAATGACACCTTCAGCATTTCCCTTCATGAATTTATAAACCTCTATAATGTCACCTCTTAACCTCCTACGCTCAAAGGAAAAATGTTCCAACCTGTCCAGCCTCTCCTCTTTACTCAAACACTCCAGTCAGGGTAACATATTTGTCAACAATTTTGCACCCTTTCCAGTTTGACAACATTATTTCTACAGCAGGGCAACATCCCCTGGCCTTCTAAGTGTGCTTGGGTCACCTTACAGCCCAGGGCCAGATCACAAATGAGAAGTTTGTTTTTAAATTGGTTTTTAAGAGCCCACTTGACTTAGGAACGGAAATATGGGCCTAACACATCATTTGCCTCCCCAGTTGTTTGCTGTACATAGTCTGTAACTGTATAAATGTTCAAAGATTCAGAATATAATGCAATGATTTTAAAATAGTGAAATATTTCAACACCAAACATATCTGAAAGCATTGCCATGACTATTCAACTGAGTTTGCGCAGCAGCAGCAAGTCAGAAGGTTATCATTTAGATCTCATGGGCTATGCACAAAGAGCGATTTAAAAAAAAACATAAATGGGTTAGAAACTTACACGATGCCTATTTCAAGTAATCAGAAGATATGGAAAGGTATGAATATGGAGGTGATTGAAATTATGAGGAATTTTGAGGGATTAAATAGAATGAGATTGTAGCCAATAGCTGAACTGTCAATATCTAGAAAATTCAGGTCTCTGACCGTGTTTTAAAATGCTAAGGGAAAATAGGATGTATTTCATGTTGACTCAGAATAATAAAGGGAAATGCAACCGTAAGTTTCAGAAAAAAATTGGGGATGCAGATTTGAAAATGCTTTGTGGAAAGAATAGGGGAATGGGTCAATCTGGTCATAGGTCCCAGAAGCTGACACAAACGAAATAGATTCAATGCCTCTTTCTAAACAGGTACTTTTTTTAAACTCTTGAATATTTCCATAGCTGTCAAATGCATCCGTTTCTGAACCATATTTGGCGATCAATTTACATGTCACTTTAGCACGATACACCATTCAGATGATGACATGACCATATTGGTTACATGAACATCACAGGGTGGGCATCCATAACTTGTGTTGCCATATACATTGCTTATCCAGGGATATTTCCATTGATAGATCAGCGTGCCTACCATAGATCCAGAGAAGTGAAATGGGCTATTTTGTCAACAAATTGGATCATTTTTCCTTGAGTATTTTCTGCTATATTCCAGTAGGCATATGGTTTAATTGGTTAACAGCATTTGTGCATGAGTTACATACAACCACATGGTGATAGGTATGAATAAAGTACCAGTGTGTCATGTATCGAACTGGAAACAGGTTCGAAATTCTTCACACGCCAAAGCATCTGTAAAGCAGGTTTTCTTAAATTAAGTGTGATAAAAGGTCCTGCTTCTTGCAGTGCTGATTGCTATAATGTTACGTCGACCTCCATGTTTGCTACATGCGATTTGTGAACACTGTAATGAAACCCGCTGTGTTGCTGTGAGCTCCATATGGTGGATATGTGCAACATCAGTGCTCTCAAATAGGTTAATATGGTTTCAATTGACTTACAAGTCCTTTGCCCTAAATAACAAGAGAATGTTGTTGGTCAGTTAACATAGCAGTTAACATAGCAATACACTTAAGTGTATTGACGGTTGTAGCTTAATCCACCAATGTCAATTAAATTGGAATAACTACTCATCAAAATGGTAATAAAGTGTCCCTTGGACAAAATATCAACAGCTGACTTTAGCGCAAAAGTAGAAAGAAAACAGAATAAAGCCTCAAGGGAAAGGAACGAAATATGTTATAAAAAGTAATAGATACAAGGGAGTTACCTAATCTCAAGTTTTAGATTCTCATCATAAACTACACAGGCATTGCTCTCCCTGGTGTTATTATGATGCTATCTTCCCTCCCCGATGTCGGGTTAGCTCTGTTTAACTCTTTGTGGTCTGCTATTAAAATTGAACATCAAATTAATTAAAATTAATGTTCATTCCATGGACATTGTTTTAGCAATATAACAAAACACTAGAATTTAAGGTGAAAAAAAAATCGTTCAGCATATTCAGAACCAATTGGCTCATCGTGCCTTTATTGGCTCTCAGAATCATAGTCTTTTTCCATTGTTGGAAAATATTTTTTTTTCAGATAATATCCAATTTCCTTTTGAATGATTAAATTTGCTTATATGATGCTTTAAAGCAGGACTGTTGAAATCAAAAAAATGCTCCCCATCTCTGTCATGTCCTTTTTGAAAATATTGCCAGCATATAACCTTTGGTTACTGATTCCCCTCCAGTAGAATTATTGAAACTTTTCATCTCCAGTATCATTCTGTCAAATCTGTCACTAAGTACATTTGCAATAAAAGTGGTGTAAAGGAAGTGAGTTTTCATTTTAGTGAGGTAAGGAATTGCATTAAATTTATTTTTGTTCCTTGCCAAGGCTGAATGGGTTCCCTACTTGGATCTGAATCAGAAGTTTGCTGATCATGTCCCACTTCAGTGACATGAGCACAAAGTTCAAATTCGACACTGTGGAACAGTCTAATAAAGATCTTGCCTTCTGGATGAAGTATTGAACCATTCAGTCTGCCCTTTCACTTGAAAGTTTTATGATTTGAAGGAATACAAGAAGGTGGTCTCTGGTGTTCTGATCAATATTTGTACATTAATCAACATTATCGAAAAGAGATTATCTGACATATCATATGGATGTTTGTAGGAGCTTGCTGTCCACAAAATTGTTCCACGACTGTGATTTTTCCTTTACCAGACAAAGTATGGGATGATACATGTTAGATCTTGACGAACCTATTGTTTGCACTGAAGATAAAGCCTTCCTTACCATGGACAAATCAGCTTGTTACAAGCTGACCCCCAAAAAACTGAGGGCTTCTCAGCCTGCCACTGGTCTTGACACTGGCTTCCCAGCTCACCTGAACTTGCCAGCAAATCTCTAACCAGGAACAACTAAGCCCTAAAGGCCATTGAATATATGTAATTCAAGGGGTCCTAATGTATATATTTTTTCAGACGATCCAACAACAAGAAGGTGAATCTTCCTCATTTGCTTCTCATGGGAAGTGACTGTGAGGAAAGTGGGTCTAGGGGTGTCAGATATGAGAGCAAGTGAGTAAATGTCAGAGTCCATCCCCTTGACCACCCTTTCTCCTTACCCTCACTACCTCTCCAGACCAGACTGGGGGAGGTGAAACATCCCTACTCACAATTCAGCAGGCAGGTTAGTCTAGTTAGCCAGTCAGGAAAGCAGTCAGGAAAGAACATAACCAGGAAGCTGGTGAGGTGAATACCTTAAATCTCTGTCAATTGACCACTAAAAGGGCCTTCTTTATCAAGTCAAAAAATCCCCAGTGGAGGTTTTCACCCAGTATTTGTTTGGGTGGGTGACAAGAAGGGGACAAGAATCCCTTTAGAGCTGGCTTGCCCAATCATTTTCCTCCTCACAACTTCAAATTAGGCCAAATGGCCAAACTCTATGCCTATGTCTTAAGGTTTTATTTACGGGGAGAAGACAGGAGAATGGGTTGAGAAACATATCAGCCATGATCGAATGGTGGGCCAGCTTAATGGACCACATGGCTTAATTCTGCTCCTTTGCCTTACTGTCTTATTAAACAAAGTGAGGCAACATTCTGAGGAAGTGTCACCGGATCCAAAACGTTAACTCTGATTTTCACTTCATAGATGCTGTCAGACCTGCTGAGCTTTTCCAGCGCCTTCTGTTTTTGTTGGTGAGGCAATGTTGGCTTGGAAGAGTAAGATGGAGGGACCAGAGAAGAATGGAAGATGACAAATATGAAGCAAAAAAAGCAGAGCAACAGATTGAAAAATCTTGCAGAAGGGATACCCAAAAGATTTGAAAACGCGTAATTAAATTCAATGATTGTTAGTTTTATTCTGACTGGAATTCTTAGAAGAGAAATAGCTTGTACATGTCAATCCATTAATCATTCTACTCGGAGCATGCTTACACTCATTCCATTATGCCTGCAGAATACAATTGAAAAGTAGAAGATATCTGTTCGATGATAAATGGTAATAGTTTTGCAACACTTTGATAATTGAATTGGCTATAATTTATTGTGGACATCCAAAAATATGCAAGATATAAACTTTCTCCTTCCATGCAAGAAGAAAAGAAAGCTACCGCACTTTAATTATTTTGTTTTTCAATTCTTCGTCTTTACATTTATCTTACGGCATTTGTGGCAACATTCACTCAATCCTAGTTAATATTTTGCTTGTTACTTCAAAGGTTCGTGCTTTATCTTCAGTGGAATGCAATCCTTTTTTGGTTTGTTTTAGTTTGGTTTTCCTTAAATATTCCTCGAAATAGAGATTTCATGCATTCTCTCCATTTTCATATATATGTTAATATTTAACTTATTTTAATGCTTTCTTTCAATAGTGTTACTCTATTTTTAATAATGTTCCTGTCATGGAGCTTGTCTTCTTGAGGTAGTCAGATGAACAACAGATTGTTTATTTTCTCTTTCACTTTTTCCAATTTTTTTTCACTTCTTAAGATTACATTTTATTAAATTTCAATGATGAATTGTTGTGTATCGCTCTTCCTCAAACCATACAGGTATCTGCTAGGGAATAAAACCAATGGCACCAAGATCAAATGTCCTATGCACCCCTCCTTCTGATCTCTTCATGTTTAAGGTTTTCATTCCTTGATAGATCTAAATGCTCAGCTTTCATTAACAACTTGACTGATTTCACTGCTTCCAACTTGCTAGGTTGCAGCTGAATGTTCTCATAACATAATACAGACTGTCAGCCAAATGAAGAAAACTGAACTTGCCTGCCCTGTCTTCATATTTAGAACAATTTTCTCATTGTCTACCCATCAGTGATAGAACATATATTCCAGAATTTGAATTGAAAATAGAGATATTTTTCTTCATTTTTTTTCTGTAGATCTTTATTTAAATTAAACTTTTATTAAGTTTCTATGATTTTAAAAAGTGATAACAGACAGGGAGATAGGTTTCATAAGGCAAATAGATATCGATTGGCACAAATATCTCCCCATAGATTTTAATTAATATTTGCCTAAATAGAACCAGTACTTGATATTTGACAGATACAGTATTTATCCAATAAATTCATGTTGTACTTCTGGCTTTGCTGCTTAATTGTTCTTAAGTAACATCAAAAATTCAGCAGATAATTAACATGCTTCCTCCAGTGCTAGAACCAACTAATATTTTGAGTCACACCATAATCTGTAATGAATCACGCTTTCTGGAAGACTTCAGATCTTTTCTCTCAGTATTTATGTGTACATACATGCAAATTACAAATTAATCAAACACTAGCTGGCGTTCAGTTTGCCCGGATAACTGATCCACTTGTGTATAAGATCAAATGTTGTTCATTGCTGCATGAAGTAAATATTCTGCAAACACCATCAAAGTAATTAAGCCTTTAGCAGGGTAATCAATTTCATGTTGGTGTTGTCTGCTCCGATGTCAAACTGAGCGCCTTATTATGTTTGGCGATAAGCAATCAAATTATTGAAAAATAATTAAATATAATTTTTTTAAAATCACCAATAAGGAACTTAGGCAAACTTTGAGGGCAGATAAAGAGTAGTTGAGGCAATTACCATTGGTTACTATGTGCAGAAGGTTAGATGAAGAGTCTTGAGTGAGCCCGAAACATGGTTTCCATGCTGTGCTTACTATGCTTTCCTTCCAACATTTTCCAGCCAGGTGACTGACCTTTCAGTGGGAGAGTATTTTGGTAACAGTGATCACAACTCCTTAATTTTTAAGATTGCTATAAATAAGGGTAAGTTAGCTCCTTGTGAGAAGGTAAGAATTTGGGGGAGGGCAAATTGTGTCAATATTAGTCAGGAGCTAGGGAGTGTTAATTGGAGGGAGCTGTTATCAAGCAAGTCTACATTTGACATGTGGGAACTATTTAAAGATCTGCTGATAAAGAGTTCAAGATCAGCATGTTCCAATAAGGAGGAGGGATAAGGGTGGCAAGGTAAGAGACCCTTCGATAAGAAGGGAGGTTGTGAATTTAGTCAAAAGGAAGTATATTTAAAGTTTAAGAAGCTAAAATTTGACAGGGCTGGTGAGGCCTATAATGAAAGCAGAAATGGATTCAAACAGTGCATTAGGAAAGCAAGAAGCTGCTATGAAATGACCTTGGCAAGTTGGGTTAAAGAGAATCCCAAGGAACTCTAGAAATGAATTAAAAGCAAGAGTAAAGTAGGGAGAAGGTAGGATCACTGAACGATAAAGGGGGAAAACATATGCTCAGAGACAGAGAATGTGGGTGATATCCTAAATGAGTACTTTACATCAGTATTCACCCAGGAAAAGGATATGGAGGATAATGAGGTTTGTATGGAGCATGCTAATATGGTAAGGCATTTTGAGATCATGAAAGAAGCAGCATTGGATCTCTTGAACAGCATTAAGGTGGATAAGTCCCTAGGGACTGATGGTATCTAACCCTGGTTATCGAGAGAGACAAGAGAGGAGATTACTGGGGCCTTGACCAAGATGTTTGTGTCCTTGCTAGCCACTGGAGAGGTCCCAAGGACTGTTGAGTAGCTGATGTTTTTCCTCTGTTCAAGCAGGAAAACAAGGATAGCCCAGGAAACTATAGACCAGTGAGTCTCACATCTGTGACTGGGAACCTATTGGAGAGCATTTTTAGGAAAAATATTTATACAAATTTGGAAAAGCATGGCTTAATTAGGGGCTGTCAGCATGGTTTTGTGTAAGGCTTACTAACTTGGTAGGATTTTTTGAGGCAGTGACAGAGGTTATTGATGAAGGTAGAGCAGTGGATTTTCTCTACATGGATTTTAGTAAGGAATTTGACAGGTCCCTCATGGTAGGGTCATCCACAAGACTAAGATGCATGAGATCCCTGGTGATTTGGCCACATGGATTCAGAATTGGTTTGCCCATAGAAGACAGAGGTATTAGTGGAAGGGTGTTTTTCAGGCTGGATGTCCATGGCTACTTGGTGTTCTACAGGGATCATACTGAAACCACTGCTGTTTGTGATATATCTAAATGACTTAGATGAAAATGTAGATTGGTAGGTTAGTAAGTTTGCAGATGATACAAAGATTGATGGAGTTGTGGGTATTGTAGAAAGTTGTCAAATGATACATCAGGATATAGATCATTTTCAGATATGGGTGAAGAAATGGCAGATTGAGTTTACTCCGGGTAAGTGTGAGGTGCTGCACTTTGAGAGATCATTCGTTAGGGAAAAGTATAGGGTTAACAGCAGGACCCTGAACAGCACTGATGTACGGAAGGAGCTTGGGGTTCAAGTCCGTAGCTCTCTGAAAGTGGCCACACAACTGGATCGAGTGGTAAAGAAGGCATATGGCATGCTTACCTTTATTGATTGGGGAATTGAGTACAAGAGTTAGGATGTCATGTTGCAGCTTTGTAGGACTTTGGTTAGGCCATATCTAAAGTATTGCATTAAATTCTGGTCACCCCATTACAGGAAGGATGTGGAGCCTTTGGAAAAGGTGCAGAAGAGGTTTACCAAGATGCTGTCTGGATTAGAGGGTATGAACTATAAGGAGAGGCTAGAAAAAATTGGGTTGTTTTCCCTTGAGTGTTGCAGGCTGAGGGGAGTCTTGATAGAAGTCAATAATATTATGAAATGTACAGATATGATTGACAGTCTGAATCTTTTCCCAGAGGTGAAATATCTAATATGAGGGGAGATGCATTCAAGGTTAGAGGGGACAAGTTCAAACGAGAAGTGAGGGGCAAGTTTTTTTACACAGGGAGTGGTGGAAGTCTGAAATGCATTGTCGGGGAGGCAGTGGAGGCAAACAGAATAGGGACATTTAGGGGACTTTTAGGTAAGCACATGAATGTGCAAGGAATGGAGGGATATGGAGCAATGGCAGGCAGAGGGATTAGTTTCATTTGGCATCTTGTTCAACACAACATTATGAACTGAAGGCCCCACTCTTATGCTGTATAGTTCTATGTTCTAAGCTCTAAGAACATCCTGTAGCATCACATGGCTATTTTTCACATCTAACCATCCAATTGTTGGTTTTGTGACATTTGCTTATCACCAAAAACATTCAAGTGAGATTTCTTTATAATCTTCCACCAGTGCCTGGTCTGTGATTGTATATTATCAGTGAGATAACATAGGTTTGAGAACAAGTCACAATGCAAAAGCTTAAATACATGCTGAATAAGTAATCAAAAGATATAGCAAGTGAGAAGGAGTATACCCTGCTCCTGGCAGTGATGGATAACTGTCTTACAAATTTGTTTCTCAATGCTGTGACATGATGAGGTAAATAAATTTGACAAACCCTCCAGGAACCCATTATGTACTAACAATGAGTTGAATGTTAGTTTGAATATTTCTACCCTATTTGGGCAGCAAAAACTCCATGTAATTGCACTCCACCTCTAGTGACTATTCTGCCCAGACATGGGTATACTACATCTGCTGTACCCGTTGTGGCCTCCTCTACATCAGGGAAACCAAGTGGAGGCTTGAGGACCGTGTTGCAGAACGCCTATGCTCGGTTTGCAATAAACAACTGCACCTTCCAGTCGCAAACCATTTCAACTGCCCCTCCCATTCTTCAGATGACATGTCCATCCTGGGCCTCCTGCAGTGCCACAACAATGCCACCCAAAGGTTGCAGGAACAGCAGCTCATATTCTGTTTGGGAACTCTGCAGCCCAATGGTATAAATGTGGATTTCACAAGCTTCAAAATCTCCTCTCCCCCCACTGTATCCCAAAACCAGTCCAGCTTGTCCCCGCCTCCCTAACCTGTTCTTCCTCTCACCCATCTCCTCCTCCTACCTCAAGCCACACCTCCATTTCCTACCTACTAACCTCATCCCAAATCCTTGACCTGTCCGTCCTCCCTGGACTGACCCGTCCCCTCCCTACCTCCCCACCTACACTCACCTTTACTGGCTCCATCCCCGCCTCTTTAACTTGTCTGTCTCCTCTCCACCTATCTTCTCCTCTATCCATCTTCTATCCGCCTCCCCCTCTCTCCCTATTTATTTCAGAACCCTCTTGCCTTACCCCATTTCTGATGAAGGATCTCGGCCCAAAGCGTTAGCTTTCTTGCTCCTAAGATGCTGCATGGCCTGCTGCGTTCATCCAGCTCCACACCTTGTTATCATGGTTTTTAAAGGCTGTTTTCTCCATTCCTGCTCACATGCCATAAACTGCAGTGCAAATATATTTCCTGACCATTGTTGACATGTAGTTGCAGGTAGAGGAGAACAAATTCACGGTGATTTCAGAAATCTATCATTCTTGGTTTAGAATGACAGGCAGATCATGCCCTTGGCAATTATGTCAAGATTAAATATTCTCACACATCTCACCCCTCCCAAGTTGATCAAGAGAAGGCATTTCCATTAATGAAGAAGCCCAGCTAAATTTACTCATCAGTTATAAGAGACCTCCTTGGTAAATAGAATGCATATGTCATTCAACAAATTCAGGCGCAGCATATAATTTATATGATTCATGTCATCAGCTTTTGTACATTATAGCTATAAATTAGATACTTTTACATCTTGCTGACTGTTGTGGAGTGGATTGAAGCTGGGTGGCCCGTTGTCGTGTTGTGCAGTGATGTATGTACTGCACTTGAATCCAAACATTTTAGCCATGTTTGTGTGATGTGAGAATTTTGCCTTTGAAACACTATTTTTATGATTTACTTTATTTGATGCATGCATTTAAGTAAAGAAGGGAACCCTGTATGATTAACCTTTCATTTATATGTGCTACTTAAACAGAAGAGAAGCGCATACCCATGGTGCACTTTAGTCTCAGAATGTGTGGCAGCCTTAAAGGGAAAAATGACCATGGGAAGAGTTTCCCATGCTGTTGGGATATCAACAAATCACAATGTCAAGTGAAAGCATGCTAAAGACCAAATTACTGGTGGATCTGTGTCTTCCCATGGGGCACTGCATGACATGCATCCTGAATGCTGTAGGATGAAGAATTTTGGAGCATTTTTAATTGGCATGTAAACAGTGAAATACAACAGTCTTAATATTCTCCTGTTTTTGCAAATGATCATTTTCCTCAAATTTCATGCCAGGCCGAATGCATTTTCTTAGTCTAGCATGCCAAACTTGCCTCATGAACTATCTACTGCGCCCCAGTGGCATAACTCTCATCCAATGCGAGTCAGATTCTCCCAGCTGCTGTAGAAATGTAGAAACTTCAAAAATAGGAGTAGGAGTAGACCATTCAGCCATTTATTTAATTTGTATCCTTTAACTATGGCCCTGGTTCTGGACTCTCCTGCCATTGGTAGGTTCCCCCTGTATCTACCCTATCTAGCCCTATTAGAATTTTATAGGTTTCTATGAGATCCCCTCATTCTCCTGAACTGGAGTAAATATAATGCTGAAAGCTTCAACCTCTCCTCATGCTGCAGCCCCACTGTCTCAGGAATCCCAGGTCTAGTGAGCCTTCATTGCACTCCCTCTTTATCAATAAAATCTTTCTCCACATAAGGAGACCAAAACTGCACAATATTCCAGGTGTGGTCTCAACAGGACCCTGCATGTTATTTTTTCTTCATTCATTCACAGAATGAGGGGCATTGCTGGCCAGGCAGCATTTATTGCCCAGAGATAGTAGGAACTGCAGATACTGGAGAATCTGAGATAACAAGGTGCAGAACTGGATGAACACAGCAGGCCAAGCAGCATCAGAGGAGCAGGTAAGCTGACGTTCAGGCCTTGAACCAACTTTTCTGAAGCAGGGTCGGAACGTCAGCCTTCCTGCTCCTCTGATGCTGCTTGGCCTGCTGTGTTCATCCAGCTCTAGACCTTATTATCTTAGCATTTATTGCTCATCCCTAATTGCCCAAAGGTCAGTTAAGAGTCAATCACATTGCTGTGGGTCTGGAGTCACATGTAGGCCAGGCCAGGCCAGGTAAGGATGGCACTTTCCTCCCTAAAAGGCATTAGTGAACCAGATGGGTTTTTCCAACAATAGATTCACAGCCATCATTAGCTTCTTAATTCCAGATATTTGTAGAATTCAAATTCCACCATCTGCCATGGCAGGATTTGAACCTGGGTTCCCAGAACATTATCTTTGGTCTCTGAATTAACAGCCCAGCGATAATACCACAAGGCCATCACCTCCCCCTGCAACAGGATACCCCTGCTCCATACTCAAACCATTTTGCTATGAAGGTCAACACGCAATTTGCCTTCTTCACCCTTTGCTGCAGCTGCATGCTCACCATGAGCAACTGTGTATGACAGCACCCAGATTTCATTGTACCGTCTCCTCCTCCAACCTATAGCCATTTCAATAATAAAAGCCAAAAGAACTGCAGATTCTGTAAATCAGGAACCAGAACAAAGTTGCTGGAAAAGTTCAGCAGGTCTGACAGCATCTGTGCAGTTAAAAACAGAGTTAACGTTTTGGGTTTGATGGTCCTTCCTCACAACCATAGCCCAAGCTATGGTTCCTCAGAGATAACAAAGTGTGGAGCTGGATGAACACAGCAGGCCAAGCAGCATCTTTTGTGCTCCTAAGATGCTGTTGGGCCTGCTGTGTTCATCCAGCTCCACACTTTGTTATCTCGGATTCTCCAGCATCTGCAGTCCCAATTATCCATGGTTCCTCAGAGGTCTGAGGAAGGATCACCGCACCTGAAACGTTAGCTCTGTTTTTTGCCTTTTCAGATGCTGCCAGACCTGCTGAGCTTTTCCAGCAACTTTGCCATTCCAATAATGATTCACTTTCCTGTTTTTGTTACCAAAGTAGCAAACCTCACATAATTCCACAATATAGTCAACGTGGTTTGGAAGGATGAAGAGGGGTTCACATTGAAATTTACAGAATACTGGAATTTAGGGGAAGAATTCTGAAATATGTAAAGGAAATGCTATCGCAACTCACTGAGTGAGAAACCCACAGGATTTGGTAGAATACTAATTTTATACCTGCTCAACATTACTTGTTCACTTTAGCTGAGAACAAAATTGGTTACAGGATAGCAGAGCAAGGGAAGCAGAAGTTGCAGGCAAGGATTGTAAAACTAAGACTGTGCTTAATCCTGTCAGATACTCAATTTCTGGGATTAGTTTAAAAAAAACTTCCCAATGTGTTGGATGTGGAATCAGCATTCCACCTGATTGCCTGCCCAAGCTATGGTTAAAATTGTTCCCTTTGAGATTTTTGCCTCTTTTGTCTTGAAGGGTTTTTTTTGTTTCACTAAGTTCAAGCTACAATGCACCATTAAACCACAAAGCTCCAATTATGCATGCGATTTGTTGGGATAAAAAAAGGAGCTGTCAAAAGTAAGGCTAACTAGAAATTTATGACCACATGGCAGAAAATTAGATTCTGCCCATAGGAATGGCCTTCTCATCCCATTTGCTTGCTACTTCAGCAAACCACTTTGCTCTTATGCTAACATTTCAGTCTGAGGCTGGTTGCAATTTTCCAATGAAGCACAACCCAAGCTCAAGGAACAAGGTCTCATTTTCTACTTAGGCCTCGAGGTCTCAACATTGAATTCCATACCTTCAGAAACTAACTGCTTGATATTTATTTTTCATTTCTATGTACCACCCCTCCATTGCAACCTTGACCTCTTTGTGTTTTGTTTATTTTGTTTTTCGAAGTGAGGAACCAATTCCCTCCCTTTCAGGCTCTAATTTACACCAACTTTACATCTTCTTTTCACTTTCACTGCCATTAACAAATCCTTTGCCTATTCCATTGGGCATCTACATCATCTGCTCTTTGCTCTTCCTTCGCCTCTGTCAAAAGTTTAAAAAACATCAATACCATTCATTTCTGAAAAGGAGTCATGCTGGACTCAAAATGTTAACTCTATTTCTCTCTCCACAAATGCTGCCAGACCTGCTGAGATTTTCTAGCATTCTCTGCATTTATACCTAGAAATTTAGGCTGGTTATCCTTTACATCTGTTTACGAAATCTATGCAAAAAGAATGTTAATAGCTTCCACTCTGGTTTACATTTGCAGACTGGCATTTTATGGCCTCATGACAGCTAGATTTCTCAGGGTAGGTGACTGGTAACATTATTTGCCATGCCTGAGTCACTCTACTCACTGCCTACCTACTCTATGGATATCCTGGTGAGATCTTTCTCATAGAGTTTGAGACATGGTTGCATGCCTGAAGCATATGCATGTGTTTGCCATTCATGCCTCTGGCACATGCTGCAGGTGTAAGATTGATGTGACAGGATGCTGCAAGGCAAGGTGTCCACACCCTTTACTGTTGACAGCCGTGACAAGCTGTCTCTGTACCAAGCAGCAAGAAAAGACAAAAGTATTGTGAACCTTTACGGTCTGGCTGAAGAAGACAAAACACAGAAAAAGCAAAGTAAGTCAAAGATGCAGTGAGCATCTATGTAAGTGCAGAGTGAGCACTAGGAGAGCAAGCAAGAAGCCTTGACTATAAAATGGGTGTTTACCCTTATGCACAAAGTACCCTCGCAACAGCATTCTAATGAAAGGTGCTAGTATGCTCTAAAGTACATTGTTGAAGTCCAGAATAGATTTATTTGCCATGAAATGTGTGAATAAAGAAAATTGAATCTCCAGCTATATTCAAAACAGAAATCAATTCTATGTTTCTCCACTTAACATCGAAATAATAAATTACACAATCTTACTTCTTTGCAACAGTGTTTGCTATCTGAACTGACTGGACTAAAGATTCCATAATTCAGTCTGTTGTAGAGCTCAGAGGCAGTTCTCAGATGTAGGATGAATGAATGAATGAATAAATTGGCTCTTCTGTCATGTTTACTCAAATGAGTACAGTGAAAAAGTTGAGTTGCCATTTACAGTGCCACCTTAGATGCGAAGGTACCTAGGTACAGCTTCTTCAGGTACAGGTTAGTTACAGGGTAATAATGTCAAGACTTGGTGCCTTCTTATGTCAATGTACCTAAGTACAATCTTTACATTACAGTTATACTCAATGTATCCATAGGTCAGAAATATAAGAATCAAGTTAAAAAGACAAACAGCATAGTCTCTCTTCAAGGCTTGTCTACAGCAGATGAGTACAGAAGGTGACTGCCACCACACACTGCAACCAGATCGCTGCTGGTCCTGCACAATAGAGTTGAGAGAACAGACTCAATTCTAATAGCTATGCATTTTGAGTGAACAGGTCAAGTGCCTTGTCTTGGTTTCCATTCAGATATGCCTGCATGGCGATGAAAGAAATTTCCCATTCAAGTTAATGGACTTGAATACTAGATTGAAGTGGCAATATCTGAAAAAAGAGCCAAAGCTTTGCTTTATTACTGAGCAGACTGCAACAGTCAGAATGAGTATTGGAAGTCAGTTCCAAAATCAAAAACTTGTGGGCTCATACAAAATAGTAAAAATGTGTAATTCATTATTTACATATCATATGGAGCAGCACAGAATTGATTGACTGGATCAAGTTTGAATGGAACATTGTACTTTGTTCATTGACACATTTCAAGTAAAACTAAGTTTGTTTGTCGGTTTATGATTGCTCTAATTTCACTACAGTGCATTTGATTGCCTTCCCAAATAGAATTAACATATGTGGCAACACTTGTGAGTTTGCAGTATTCAAGAGATGTGATAATGGGCGTTAGAACCCCACAGCAGATTATTCTATAGCACATTGAACAGTAAGGGTTCATGCATACTTCAGAGTTCATCAGGTTGTTACAGAATTGTGAAACGCAAAAATAAAGAATTTGCAAATGTAAACTTTGTAACAAAATTATTAATGCCTTTCAATTAAAAAAACACAGCACTAAGTGTAAACATTGAATTATTTAGTATGATCATTAATTAAGGTAACAATCTGATCACATGCTCCAATTTCTTACATGTTCTTAATATCTTGTCAAGGCTATTCTGGATTTTATTCACTTTACCCCTCACTCCACTAAACTATGGTAGAGAAAATCCCTGTCTTTCCAAACTTTCTTCATAAGACAAATTGCTCATTCCAAGCAAGGTGGTATACCTCCTCTGAACTACCTCCAACACATGTACATCTTTCCTTAAACAACGAGACCAAAATGGCAGCCCCGTAATCAATATGTGATTTCACAAATGCCCTGTACAATTGTATCATACTTTCCTTCCAGTTATGTTGAATATCTCTTAAAACAAAGCATAGCACTCCACTGGCTTTCATAATTACTTGTACGTGCATGCTACTTTTTTATGATTCATGCACCAAAACACCTAGAACCCTCTGTTCTGAGGAAGGGTCAGTGGACCCGAAACGTTAGCTCTCTGACTTTTTTCTTCACAGATGATGCCAGACCTGCTGTGCTTTTCCAGCAACTTCTGTTTTTGCTCCTGATCTACTGCATCCGCATTTCTTTCGGTTTTTTATTTGGAACCCTCTGCACTTTACGATTCTACAGCTGTTCTCCATTTGATTATTATTCTGTTTTTTTCATTCTTGCTGTAAAAATTAATTTAGCCCCTCAAACCAGTTCCACCATTCAATAAGACCATGGCTGATTTGATTATGGCTGTAACTTCACTTTCCTGCCTCACCATAACCTTTTGCACACTGCTTGTTGTAGCTTCATCATCTTCCAAGAATGAGAAGAGCATATTTCATCTCCCAGTTACACTTGTACTATTAAAAGATAGCTAGAGCTATGAAAGAAAATGATAGGAAATACACTTTTTTCTATTTTGCTGAAAACATTTCGGATTCTTTGCTGAGAAAAAGCTTTCATTCCTCTGTACAGACAAGGCTGCTTGAGATGTTTCCAATGATTAAATGCCTTGATAAGGTAAATAGAGAGGAAATATTTAATTGAAGCTGTATAAAATGAACTGGAAAAATAGCTTAAAGGATAGGTCAGTCATAATGCAGTAGCAGATATTTAAAGAAATATTTTGTAACACTCAGCAAAGACACACTCCAACAAAAAAAGAATTGAGTCAATGATTGCACCACCCTTAGCTATCGGAAAAAATAATAGATAACATTAAACTGAAAGGAAAAGCATTGAATTCTGTGAACATTTATGGCAGCTGAGAAGATTGCACTGAATTTAAATGCCAGCGAACCATGACTAAAAAACTTAATAATGATGGACTAATTAAAGCATGAGAGAAAACTAGCTAGGAATATAGAAACAGAGATTAAGAGATTTTACAAGTCATTAAAAGGAAAAACATAATTAAAATGAACATTTTTCGATTAAAAAAAAATAAGTCAGGGAACTTTTTCATGGGTAATGAGAAAATGGTGAAAGCATTGAACAAATGTTTTGGGTAGAATCTTTCCTGACCCTAATTTATGTGTATATTGGTGAGATAGGGTGAGATCAGCAATAATGCAATTCTTGATGATGTGAGCAAAAATATTAATTCTACAACTGTTTTGAAAGGCAAAAATCTCACCTTTGAGAGGCAAGAGGTTTATTTGCACAAGTTAATATAGCATTATTATATAAAGCAACCTCACTTACATGAAATTTCCTATTCTCACTGCTCGCAATACACATGGGCAAAGAAGGACACAAATTTGACTGGGACAATATATACATAATTGCACAAACAGAGACATGCCAGGGAAATCCCGAAGGCCTGTTATTCCAACTTGAACTCCGTCAACAAACATACTGAACTGGACCTGATATACAAACCACTGAAAAACAGAACCGGAAGTAATGCCAACCACCCCAGAAAACCGAGGGAATAAATAACAAGCAGGACAGAGTACCAATGCTTCACCAGAGGCACACTGATAATGTTACCTAGCAGGGTGACGAAACATCTGGAATGAAACACACCAGCTTGGTGAGCAAATCCACAACCTCATCCACAACCCAAGCAACAAATCTTCTTAAAAACTTGAAATTCCCTATTCCACTACCGTGGTCAGAAAGGAGACAGTGACAATTCCTGAAATGAAATTCAGAGGGCCAACTGGCAACTCCAGCTCACTGTTTGTTCCTCTGGACCTCCATCTTGGGTAGCAGACCCCACCATTCCAAAGACTGCCCACACTCCTACCTCAGTCCATGGAAAATGGCATCAGACATGTACCGACCTCTCTGTGGCCTCAAGACACATCTCCAAACCACTCAATATGGCTCTGCAATTCAGTGTTACATTTGGAAAATACCAGGACCTTTCATTGGAATACTGTTACCAGGACAATTTGCATACAGGGGCAGGCACACACCTGATGAACTGCTCCGATGTGTATCTCAGGGTTGCTCACTTGGTTCCTTTGCATTCACTCACTTTGCATCTACTCGGGTGCTCAAAATATCTCTGACTTTTCCTGCTGTATAAAGTTAGTGGTAACAACTAATTAAACAGCAATCGGAACATCTTGCAACATGATGGTTAGCATAACTAAGGCATTAGCCACAATTGATAGCCCATGGTATTCACAGTGGGGAGTTGGATGTGAAAAGTTCCTTAGGCTTATGAAGGGAAACTCCATGAATCTCCCCAAAATTGACACAGACAAAATCTAGGAAATTGCAGCGTTTTGCCTATTTATTTTTTTCTCAAGTAAAGAATCTCAAAATGTTGAATCTTTTTTGAATGGTAATTCTTTGGTTCTGATTTTTAAAAAACTGGTCAATCTCCTTGTATTTTTTTTCAGTGTCTTTCTATCATTGTAATAATACGGAAACTATACTCAAAATGTCATGTAACCTAACTTCCCTATTTTATAAAACTATCTAAAACTGAATTGCAATGTTTTGTTTGCTTTCACATGCCCTAATTACTCTGTATTAGTACTTTTAGTCATTAGTGCATCTGTAACTCCAGATAGCTTTAGTTGTTCAATTCCATTTAGACAATTACTTTGCAATTTGTAATTCTTCTCTTTATATCTCCCACGAAAATGTGCCACTAAATCTGTATTGAAATTAATTTGTTAACTTCTACACCCATTTTGTTAGTTTATTAATGTGTTCCTGTATTATGTTATTTTACCCTGACTAACCAATTTGATACAGCATGCAAATTTTAAAAGCAGAATTCCAATCCCCTATTTGAAATTGTCTTAGTGAATTATCAACAACAATCCTCAAATCACTTCAGCTCTTCACTACAGCTCTTCACACCCCACATCCTGCAAGAACTCCATCCCGTTCTCCCAATTCCTTCACCTATGTTGCATCTGTTCAGATTGTGCCACCTTCCAAAATCGTGCTGCTGACATGGCTTACTTCTTCCATGACTATGGTTCCCCATCCATTGTAGTTGACAGGGCTCACAACAGCATCTGACCTATCACCCGCACTACTGCCCTTGCCCCTTCCCATCACTCACAAGAATGTGATTGGGTTCCCACTTTTCATCCCACCAGCCTCTGTATTCAAAGGATCATCCTCCACCATTTCAGACAACTCCAGAAAAAACACCATTACGTAATTCATCACCCCTCGCTCCCCCTGTCTGCATTTCACAGGAATTGTTCCTTCCAGGAAATGCTAGTCCATTCCGTGACCGCCAACAGCAACCCCCTTCCCATGTAACCGCAGGAGGTGTGAAACCCGTCCCTTCACCTCCTCTTTGCTCACCATCTAAGGGCGTAAACAGTCTTTCCAGCAGGTGAAGCAGCATTTCACCTGTACCTCCTCCAGTCTTGTGTATTGTATTCATTGCACCCAATGCGGCCTACTCTACATTGGAAAAACCAAACGCAGACTGGGTGACCGCTTTGCAGAACATCTCTGGTCTGCGCGCAAGCATGACCCTGACCTTCCTGTAGGTGGTCCCGCTCTCGTGCCGACTTGCCTGTACCCAGCATGCTGCAGTGCTCCAATGAATCACAGTGTAAACTGGAGCAACAATAGTGCATCTTCAGACTTTGCACTTTACAGCCTTCTGGACTTAATATTGAGTTTAACACCTTCAAATTGTGGACCAACTTCCATTCCTTCCTTTTTGTTTAGCTTTACTTGTTACATTCTCTAACCACATGGTCTCTCTCCCCAACCCCCACCCCAGTGGGACTGTCTTCTCTTTCAACTCTGGCAGTTAGACACACCATTGTTCTACCATTCTCACATTCCGATCAATTGATCTAAACTATTGCCATCTGCCACCACCATTGTCACAACATCACCCATGACTATTGCCCCCTCCATACTTCACTTTACATCTGTACTTCAAATGTTAGCTGGCTGCCTCTCCATGGATGCTGTCTGACCTGCTGTGATCTCCACCATTTATTGTTTTCAGTACAAATTTCAGCATCTGCAGTGATTTGGTCTTCCTTCAAAGCACCCATGCTTGTCAAACAGCCCTTTCCATATCTTGCCAGTCTCTGTTGCCAGCTTTGACATTAACTATCTATTGTTTTGTAGCCAAGATATCCTGGTACTTGTCAGCTGACTCAATTTTCTATGGCATTTGTTTTGAGTGTATAGTATGAAATCTTAGTACATCCTTTTGGGATGCCTAGATATATTTCATTTACTCTATCACCTAGATCTACCTTTCCTGTTACTTCTTCCATAAAGTTGTTCAAGCATGATTTTCCCTTTTGAAATCTGTGTTAAATAATCTTGATAGAGGGGTTGGTGAGCTACAATGCCTGGACTGTTAATTTGAGATGCAGCATGATGCCAATGCATGGATTTAATTCCTGCATCATTGGAGATAACCAAGAGGACCATCATTCTCAACCTTACCCCTCACTTGAGGAATGGTGACCCTCAGGTTAATCCACCACTAGTTATCTCTCTCTCATGAGAGAGCAGCTTGACAATTTGACAAGACAATGGTGATTTCATAGAATCTCTACAGCGTGGAAACAGCGCCTTCAGCCCAGCAAGTCCACACTGACACTCATAGCTTCCCACACAGACCCATTCCCCCATAATCCACGTATCCCTGAACACTATTCCTACTAATGTTTTCTTTCCAGCTAGAAGTTATGGTCATTTAGTCCACAGTCTATGACTGGATAGCTTACACTTTGTTGTCAAAGTACTTCAGATTTTGTCCCACGTTGTAAATTCTGTTGTTGCTTTTTGATAATTCAAAACCAGTAATTGTTTCAATTCAAGAATAAAGGGATACAATGTATTCAGAGGAATTTATATTAAAATGCTATTGTTCAACATCAATGGATAGATCTGATATTCTTCAACCAATTCCCTCAATAAGCATTGATAAAATTTTAAAAGCCTGAATATAGTGGACATGTATTTAAGATTTACTTATATCATTGATATAACTCTTAAAACCTTTGATGGCTGAATGTAATAAATAATATAAAAAAGCAATGTTTGAAAGAAGTCTAACAAGGTGAACATTATTTATGGAGTTAATTTCCTTTATTGTAGACAGTCCATTATACAATTGCTTACTGCAAGGCCATGGTTTGACCTTTTATCCATTGCTCTTTGGTAGTGCTACAAGTGCTTTACTCGATCAGATTTACTGCAACCTAACTGCATGCTGTATTAGGAAATAACAGAATTACTCAAATTTACTGGATGTGATTGCATCAGAGGTAATTGAACAGAGATGTGGGTGATGGGTATATAAATTCAAAGACCCTTATTCCTTTCGTGTTCTGTCACTATGATAGGAATAGTAGCTCCTGGCTTCTTATTGAGTCCATTATCTGAGGATTCCTAACAACAATTTGCACATTTACAAGAAAATCACTTGATAAGCATTGCATTCGTTACTGTTGTAATAAAAAGGACCAGCAATCAGATGGATTTTTTGGACTGTGGCAATAAACAAGGGGGAGGGGATGGTCAAAGAACAAATGTTATTGATAACAGTTTAATCCCAGAGGATTGCTGGGATGACTGTGATGTAGGGAAGTTGAATCCTTTTAGATTTCAACATGTATAAAGGAATTTTAAAGAAAGATGTGGTTATCACAAGAAGTGAATGGTGTAATTTATCAGCAGAGTGTTGACAGCTTACAAGTCCCATAGGCTGTAGCAAAGGCAGTAAGCTGAAGTTATGGTGTCAAAAGTCCATTTAGAAAATAGTTTATCTCGAGCTAATGTGAATATTGATTAAATCTTTGAATGATAATTAAAGGAAACAATTTTCCTAGTAACTGACATCATTGGAATGATGTATCCTCATCATTTGGCTTCTGTTCTCTTGTGCAAAATAAGTTCAAGGGGTTTATGACATATATCAGTAATACCATGTTTGAGGCTAGATTCTAATTTAGTGAGCTGAAACCTTCATTGGACACGTTAAAAAATCAATTATTGTAATTCACTTGCATTGAACTCTTTAGATCTTGAGAGCTTACTTTGGCTCATTAACTTGAAAAGAGAGAAAGAAAAATGTCGAGGTGCCAAGCTGGATGAACATAGCAGGCCAAGCAACATCAGAGGAGCAGGAAGGCTGACGTTTCGGGCCTAGACCCTTCTTCAGAAATGGGGGATGGGAAGGGGATTTTGAAATAAATCGGGAGAGAGGGGGAGGCAGATAGAAGATGGATAGAGGAAAAGATAGGTGGAGAGGAGACAAACAGGTCAAAGAGGCGGGGGTGGAGCCAGTAAAGGAGAGTTTAGGTGGGGAATTACTCTCACTCTCACCTTCATTGGCTCCACCCCCGCCTCTTTAACCTGTCTGTCTCCTCTCCATCTATCTTTTCCTCTATCCATCTTCTATCTGCTTCCCCCTCTCTCTATGTTTATTTCAGAATCCCCTTCCCCTCTCCCATTTTTGAAGGGTCTCAGCCCGAAGCATCAACTTTCCTGCTCCTCTGATGCTGCTTGGCCTGCTGTGTTCATCCAGCTCTACACCTTGTTATCTCAGATTCTCCAGCATCTGCAGTTCCTACTATCTCTGCAAAAAAGATGTAAGCGGTTTTCTTTAATCTTGTATTGGATTTGTGCTTTCATTGATGGCAAGATTGACATTTGTTGCTTATCCCTGATTGTCTTTGAACACAAAATTCTAGGCAACTGCAGTCAATGGTGAAACATCAACAACACTGCTTGGCTCTGGAGTTGCAAGCAGGCCAGACTGGGTTAATACAGTTGATTTCCTTCCCTAAAGAACGTTTGAGAATTAAATGGATCTTCATAACAATTGGCAATGCTGATATAGCCACCATTGTCCTTGATCATATGGTGCTGACTCAAGTCATTCCTCTCATTTACACCTTTAGAGGACTAATAAAGCTTTAGACTTCATGTTTGCGGCCTAAGTGTAATTCCTCGGAAATTGTCCCTTCTGTTTTGCAATGGATAAGATACTTAGTTTTTCCAATTTGCCACCTAAGTTTATTTAAATGCTTCCAAGTATTATTTCAGCAGCTGACGTGCTTCACACTGTAATGGGGAGATCAACAGATTGCAATGGTCTTTTTAATATGCATTTTGATCAGCTTCAGTAACATTTTTGATTGAGATGTGAAGCAGAGAAAGAAGAAATGGCTCATAATGTACCTTGGCCAAAAGATGCCATTAGTTCATGCGTATGTTCTCACCTTTCCGTATACCCCACAACCAGATACTGCATCCTTCTCACCCGTCTTCCCCTCGTAAAGGAACAGGTATGTTGTAAGCTTTTAGAGGAGCCGCTAACGAGAAATTATCAATGCAACACTGCTAACAGATATGAGCCTACAATCTCCTCTTTGAAAGGACTTTTCCATCAAAATGGTTTATCTGCAACGTTGACTAGGACCTTTACATAATGAATGATAGATGTAGGCATCGAATACAATCACAGTGATCTATTTTAATAGATTTATTTTTGTGACTACCAGCATTTATTACTCAGCCATTATTGCTTTCGTAAAAATGGTGGTGAGCTACATTCATGAATCACTCTGTTCCACATGGCGCAGGTACACCCTCAGCCATTTTCTTTCCTCTAGTAGTTTTCTACAACTTGCTTCAATGTTTCATCGGCAACAACATTGCTGTCAACATGAATCACATATAAAGCAGTCCCAGTAAAGTTGTTGGTTTTCCTTCCTTGAAGGCTATTAACAAACTTAATAAGTTTTTACAGCAATCCCATAGTTTCTAAAACTAGCATTTTATTCAAGATACATTAATTATTTTAAATTCCCCAGCTGCCAAGATGAGATCTGAATTCAAATTTCTGAAAATTTAGTCCAGACCTCCAGAATGCTAATTCTTTAACATAACCCTCTGCTATTATCTATGTTCCCATTAAAATCAAAGAGACAGGGCAATGGTCCCTGGTTTCACTGAGCTGTGCTAACTTAGGTGATGCACACAGACCTTTACATTTTCCCTTTAAGGAAGCAGACAAATTGATCAGCTGGATTGGGTTGGTCTCATAAAGTGTGTAAGTTCTTTATAACGCTCAAGAATAATGTAAAACCTTTAATGTCAGGGAAGCAGTTCCGGATATTTCATTTTCCACCATTTCACCAGCTGTGGTTCATCTTTGGAGACGGACAAGAGAGATGACGGATTGCGGGGAGGCATGTCCAAAGCACTGCACCTCACCTGGAAGCCAAGCCTGATAACGCCATTACTTGCCATTGACAGGAAAAGAATAATTGCATCTACGCAATGACACAACAGGCAATGGAAAAAAAAACTGAGACTTGTATTAATAAGATACCCTTCACATATTCATGTTGCCTCAAAGATCTCAAAGTCAATGACATGCAGCTGAAGTGCAGTTATTTGTCTGTAAGAAGGGCAGAACAGGCCTTTGAGACTTAGAGGGCTGCTGGAAGTCAGGCATCTGTACTCAGTTGAAAGTTACATGTTATACTTGCAGAGACTGGCAGGGGAACATCAGACAGTGATATCAAAGGCCGTCAGCAGTCTTCACTGAAAATTGGAGGAAACTGTCTAGATTCTGCTCATGGTTGTAGTTTTGGATCGTGAGCAGTTAACTGTGTCCATTGAAAAAGTGACAGCTGCCTTTGAGCGCTGGCTCCACCTGAACACAGAGTGGCTGCTGGACATGGCCTTGAACCTGCATGAGTGCACAGCATGATAAGGAAAAGCAAGAAGTGAAGAAGCTTAACTTCACTCCAGGCACCTCTTCATTTCAGGGATACAGAGGTTGTGAGCAGGGTTCCAGAGTAGGAAGGAGGAGTCATAGCCCAATACCCTTGATTTATATTGGGACACTCCAGATGTATCCTGCCTCTGGACATCCAGGTTAGGTGGATAATCCAGGGGAAATACAGGCGTATAAGGATTGGGTAGGGGCGTGAGTCTGATTGGGGTGCTCTTCAGAGAGTTGATGTGAACTTGTTGAGCCAATTGACCTGTTTCCACACTGGGAGGATTCTAATTAAAGCCAAAGACAAAGTTAAGAGCATTCTACCTGAAAGTGTGCAGGATTCACAATGTAGTAGTCAATCTAAAGACACAAATTGAAATACATAGGGATGTCAATTCAGAAACATGGTCATGTGGCGACTAGGACAAGGAACAGAATATTCAAAATTTAGGAAGGACAGACCGGAAGGAAGGGAAGTCGAGTTGCACTGGTAATGAGGGATGAGATCAGTATACTCAAAAAGAGGTTCTCAGTTTTGAAGAACAACATATATAATTGCACTAAAAATATAAGGTCTAACAGTGACCACTATTGATTGTCTTAAAATAAAAGGAATTCTGCTGGTCTTACCAGGTCTGACCTACATGTGACTCCAGGCCATAGCAGTGTGGTTGACTCTTGACTGGCCTTCAGGCCATTAAGAATGAACAATAAACACCAGCCTGGCCAGTAATGTCCATAACCTATAAATTAGTAAAAAGGAAACATTTAAGAGTCAAGAGAATTTTTAAGGGCAATTACAAAAATGGCAAAGAATCTAAATGTTAACTTTGTGTCTGTCTTCACTGAGGGAAATAATGGAAGCCTCTAAAACCAGAGGCCTAACCGGATAAAAAGAATGAGGGGTTGGCGGAAATTAGTAGTCATGAGATTATACTAGATAATAAATGGGTCTGAAAGTTAATAATTGCTCAGGATTTGATAATCTATATTCCAGACTATTGAAGGAAGTGGTTACAGAGATAGCCAATAGATTGCTGATTATCTTCCAAAATTCTATTGAATCTGAAATGATTTCTATAGATTGGAAAGTAGAAATGTCATCCCTCTATTGAAGAATAGAACAAGAGAAAAGACAGTGATGTACAGGCAAGTTAGCCTTAAATTGATAGGAAGGAAAATACTAAATACTACGTGGTTGATAATGGTCAGATTGTGTATTGTCGGCAGAGATTCGCAAGTTGAACATCATGTTTGACAAACTTATTGGACTTTTTGAAGATGTTACTAATGTAGGACAGATCATAGAACCTTTAAAGTGTGGAAACAAGTCCTTTGGCCCAGCAAGTCCACATTGACCTTCAGAGCACCCAGACCCATCCCCTTATAACCCAACTTATCTACACATCCCTGAACATTACTGGAAACTTAGCATGGCCAATCCACCTACCCTGCACACCTTGGGCCTGTGGGAGGAAACCAGAGTACCTGGAGGAAACCCACTCAGATATGGGGAGAATGTGCAAACTCCATACAGACAGTTTCCCAAGGGTGGAACCGAACCCTGGTCCTTGGTACTGTGAAGCAGCAGTGCTAACCACTGAGCCACCATATCCCGCATCATGATTAATAAAATGAGCTGATGGGCATAGTATATTTAGACTTTCAGATGCCTTTGGATAATGCCCCCGACAGGAGCCTGATTAGTAAAATACAGCACCTATAATAGGAGATAATGTGTTGGCATGAATGAATGATTAGCTAACAGACACTGTTTAGAGGAATAAACGGATCATTCTCACATTGGAAGGCTGTGACTGGTGAGATATCACAAGGAAATGTGCTTGGGTCCCAGGTGTCCACAATATGTGTATGAATAATTTGGAATTGGGAACCAAGTGTGATATTTCTAAATTTTCAGATGATTCAATGTGAAGTGGAAATGTTTGTTGCGAGGAAAACACAAAGCTACTTTAGGAGCATTCAGACAGGCTTGTGAATGGACTAGAACATAGAGTCGTAGAGTCATCGAAAAGTATAGCACAGAAACAGGATCTTCGGTCCAACTTGTCTATGCCGAGCAGATATCCTAAATTTATTGAGCCTAATTCGTCAGCATTCGACATTCCTCTATGCCCTTCCTTTTCATATACCCATCCAGATGCCATTTAAATGCTGTAACTTTACCAGTCTCCACCACTTCCTCGAGCTGTTCATTCCACACATGTGCTTGAAATAGTTGCCCCTTAGGCCAATTTTAAATCCTTTGTGGTAATTGAAATATAATGGGAAAAATGTGATGCTAAGATCACACTTGGTAGGATAAGCAAATGTAAAGAGTATTTCTTAGAAGGTAACACATTGGGAAGAGTAAATGTACAAAACGTCCTAGGTGTCCTTGTCAATAAGTCACCAAAGGCTATCATGCATGTGTAGCAAGCTATTAGAAAAGTTAATGGAATGTATTCCTTCACTGCAAGGGGATTTGAGGACAGCAGAAGTGAGGTTTTACTCCACCTGTATAGCAACAAGTGTACCCCAGGAGTATAGCGTGCTGTTTTTGTTTCCTTATCTCATTAAAGATATTTTTGCCATGGAAGGAGTGTAACAAAAGTTCACAAGAAGCTTTCCCAAAATGGTGGACCTGTCCTATTTAGAAAGATTGGGAAAATAGAATTTGCATTCTCTGGAATTTCGTTGAATGTGAGGAGATCACATTGAAAATGACACAGTATTAAAAAGGCCTTGACAGGGTAAATGCAGGTAAGCTGTTTCCACTGTTTGGGAGCGTGGAACCAAGGGATACAACTTAAAAATAAGGGGGCTGTCAATTAGGTCTGAGATGAGGAGGATGTTTTCTACTCAGAGTCAACATTTGGAATTCATGTCATAAGCCTGGCTTATGAGTAAATTTAACAAATGCAATTTATAGAGTTCTGATTTTCAGTGGTAGACAGGATAATGGGGATAAGGAGGGTAAAACATACTGAAGTGTTTGATCAGGCCAGATCATATTAAATGGATTGGGCAGTCCCGTTAGGCTGAATAGCCTATTTCTATCCCAATGTTCTTAAGATGGTTGGCTGCATCCAGGGTGTTCTGAGGGTATTGTGGCTGCAATCTTTAGTACCTTGCACTTATGGAAATCCTCCCGTAGCAGTCATTCCACTGTCCTACTGCCTGGCCTCCGACATCCAATAGGATCCTCACTAATTTCTGCACCACATCAAGAATTCATCAGTCACCTCCCAGACGCATTAATAAGTCGCTGACCTGGAAACTTGATGGAAATCCCAAACTGTCTCTGAAACTTTTCTGATGATATTTATCTTAAGTGTTAGGTTGACAACGTGTGCTGCCTGACTGGACTCTGCAAATTGTATCACTGTGTTTACCTGTTAGACTTCGTTGACATGTCTCAGAGCCACATATGAAAGTTTGGAAATGAATCTGGAATTGCTCCTTGGTTGGGTCTTCTTCACATGCTGCAGTGCAGAATTGAGTTGTACTTTGTGTTTCAATGAACACTTAGACACGTTGCACACTTTAGCCTGATGTCCTCTTATACAACATAACTTGCATGTGTAACAAGATGCTGGGGAGTGCTTTTGTAAATGAGACAATCTACAAATGTTTCAAGACTTGGACACTTTAATGCTCATATTTGACAGCTACAATACCATTTGCAGGACCAAACGGCTGCAAATGCTACTGCCTACTGTAATTGCTTTGCACTTGCGTCCTTCTATTAGCAGTGGGTTAATGATGTAAACTTTAGGTTTGTCTGGAAGTGCCTTTCAAAAGATTTGATAGATGTGATGGCAATGACTAGTTCCAACAACCTTTCAGCTAGGTTAACATCAGTGAAATCACATTCTATACATTTGTGTTGACATCTGTATGTGAATTGGTCAATAATTTAACCTGGTATTGATGGTACGGTCTGAATTCAAGCCAGTTCTGAGGAAGGGTCACTGGGCCTGAAATGTTAACTCTGATTTTTATTTTGCAGGTGCTGCGAGACCTGCTGAGCTTTTCCACCAACATCTGTTTTAGAGCCAACTTAGGCTCAGTTACCGAGTAATAATTTTTAAAATTTTTTTAAATTCGGTGTTTTTATCTATATTTTGTTCTATGGTTTTTTTTAGATTGTACCTATATTTTCAGGACTTTTGAAAATTCCTATTCCTATTCTTTCAATCAAATCAGGTGTGTGTGTGTGTGTGTGTGTGTGTGTGTGTGTGTGTGTGTGTGTGTGTGTGTGTGTGTGTGTGTTTGTTTGAGAGAGAGAGAGAGAGATAACTTAGTTCAAATCATTTCTTGTTTCAGTACAACTGTAGCCTTCAGTCTTGGTTGCAATATCAGCTTTCAAATTAAATGGTTAATTGGTGACTGCTAAAAAAAATAACTTTTCACAACTGTTGCATTTATCTTTCTATTCTTTGGTACCAATTTGCTGTCACCACTTCTTAAATACTTTTGCTGTCAGCGTCTTTTCGTGTTCACTTCCTGCCACTCTTATCACCAGTTTATGCTTTGAGGTCTTCTATATGTTAGTTCATGTAATACATACTGCAAAGAAGTGTCAAGAACAAAAACAAACTCGCTGGAAAGCTCAGCAGGTTTGGCAGCATCTGTGAAGGAGAAACTGGAGTTAACGTTTCGTGTCCGGTGACCCTTCCTCAGAACTCAGCTTTCAACTTAAATGGTGAATTGGTGATTCCTCAGAGTTCCGAGGAAGGGTCACCTGACCCGAAACGTTAACTCTGTTTTCTCCTTCACAGATACTGCCAGACCTGCTGAGCTTTTCCAGCAACTTTGTTTTTGTTCCTGATTTGCAGCATCTGCAGTTCTTTTTGTTTTTGTTTGAAAGTGTACTTCCTTTGAGTCAAATATCTGGAAGCATATCGACTGATTATGTTCACTGTTATTGTGTCTCAGATATATGTGTGCAGTCTATTATTTCCTTACTTAGCATACGAACATATGTACAAAGTTGTTTGGCTGACTAATGAGCTGACTAACAACTGACTGTAGTGAGAGTAGGATGGAAATATTTTATTCTAGAATGTCATGTATTACAATGTTAATTAGTGATCTTAAAAGTATCATGCCTTTCTGAGAACTGTGTAATAATATAAGATTATTCTATTCTTGCCTAGGCATGAAAGACAAATCAAATATCTTACCAACAATCCCACCTTCCCCTTGTCTGGCAGGAGCTTACAGACAGGGTTAGAGCTTCCAAACCTTGGCATAGTTTCCCTACATGAACAAGGCACAATATGGTTTACATTTCTCCCCCTTTCTCCGTGCTTGCACCCACAACTCAGATATCATGAGATGGCAATCAGTCGACAATATTCTGCAACTCTATGCCTTCATGTGATTTCATTGGAATTTGATGACATGAGTTCTAGAGCTGAGAAGGTTCATTGAGAAGGGAACACAATTCATCATGATTCTCATTCACTGGCTCCATGACCAATGTGACAACAACCCTCAGTCAATCAAATATTCTAAGCTTTATATGTTAACCATCTGCTTTTAACCCCAGGTCCATTATTTATCGTATTTCTAATGGCCCTCCTTGCCCTCTAACCTCCTTTCCTTGATATCACGCCCATCATAATCTTCCCTTAAAATCCCATCCCACAAACTATAGGATGCCCAATTCCAAAATTCCAACTCTAACTCCACAACATTAAGCTCATTGCTTGTCTCTTTAAACATATCCTCTCATCCTCAAGTCAACCAGACACATATCCAGAAATAAGTTTACTGCAGTAAGGGCCATGTAAGGAACGCACTGTTTCCTGTGACTCTTGCTTGCAAGCCATCAGCTGAAACACCTGGACAGGAAACAAACTGCTGTGAGGTCTGACATATCAAGGTGTAGAGCTGGATGAGCAGAGCAGGCCAAGCAGCATCAGAGGCGCAGGAAGGCTGATGTTTCAGGCCTAGACCCTTCAGAAAACTGTGAGGTCTATCATTCCATTCGTGATGGGCAGTGTGCCTTGCCTCAGTAAGGCCCATTTAAAGCTCTAGGATTACAAGGACAAACAGAAAAAGAAAGAAGTGAAGGTCATCAGGAACAATTATATCATTAGATTATTTGAAAGGACGGATTTATCAATTGGACAGAAGTTAATTGTGAGTCAGCGCTTAATTCTGGCAGTTGTGCTTTTAATGATATGCAAACTTTTGCAGACAGACTTACAGATAAATGCAGACGGGAGGTTTGCTGCCTTGCAGGACTGGCAAACTTAAATGCAGAAGATTATCCTGCCAATGAGAAAATTATCTATTAGCTCTCAAGTTCTCCTGCCCATTATCCTTCTCACATCCAGTGGGACTGGAAAATTCCATCTTATTAATTATTTAAGTGATGTTAATTGAAGGACAAATGTTCACCAGACCACCAGGAATAATTATTGCTCTTCTTTGCTTTATTAAAACATTGAAACATAGAAAATAGGAGCAGTTGGAGGCCATTCAGCCTTTTGAGACTGTTCCACCATTGTGGCTGATTGTCTAACTCAATAGTCTAATCCTGCTTTCTCCCCATAACATTTGATCCCTTTCATCCCAAGTGTTATATCTGGCCACCTCTTGAATACATTCAATGTTTTGGTATCAACTACCTTCTGTGGTAATGAATTCCACAGGCCCACCACTCTTTAGGTGAAGAAATGTTTCCTCACCTCCATCATCAATGGTCTACCTCATAGTATAACCCCTGGCTCTAGATGCACCCACCATAGGGAATATCCTCCCTGCAGGTATCCTGTCTAGTCCTGTTCGAATTTTAACAGCCTCTGTGAGATCCCCCTCATCTGTCTGAACTCCAGCAAAAACAATCCTAACCTAGTCAAGCTCTACTCAGACACCAGCCCCACCATTCCCAGAATTAGCCTGATACATGGTGGCTGCACTCACTCGACTGCAAGAGCATCCCTCCTCAGAGAAGGAGACCAAAACTGCACACACTATTCTAGATGTGGCCTCACCAAATCCTAGTATTACTATAACAACATTCAGAACTCCTGTACTTGAAACCTCTCGCAATGAAGGCCAACATACCATTTCCCTTCTTTATCACCTGCTGCACTGTATGCTTACCTTCACCTATTGGTGGATAAGGGCACACAGGTCCCCTCTTGTCTGCACAGGTCCCCTCTCCCAATTTACATCCTCTGCATCCTTGTTGCAGTTCACCCTCCCACCCAACAATTGCCTATGATCATTTACATTGTCCTAAGAAAGCAGATGGAGGAGCCGGTTAGCATCTTGTCTGAATGTCAACAGCTCCAAATCCCTTGGTATTATGCTGGAGTGTCAGCCTAGAATCATACTTAGATGTCAGCAGAAGCCGAGTAAAACTCTCTGACTCAGAAGCAGGTGTGTTATTAACTGAGCCACAGCTGACATGAGGCTTTCGGCTGTAGAAAGCGCACTTCAGGTGATGAGGCATGTTAAGGGAGAGAAAGGAGTGAGGGGCTAGAATCATGTAACTCAGGTTTGAGAAAAGCAGACAGAGATTAGACGATGACTCAGATTATCATCATATATTTTCTTTACTCTATTTTAAGACAAAGAACTGCAGACGCTAAAGATCTGAAGAAAACACTGTTTTTTCTGGAGAAACTCAACAAGCCTGGCAGGATCTATGGAGAGAAAGCAGAGTTACCATTTTGAGTCTGGTGTTAGTATTTAGGAAACGATGATATATATGCTGATGACAGTGGTGGAAGTAAGTAGGTAGGTGGAAACAGAGACTTAAGAGAGATTTTAGAGTCCAAATACCGCCTCCATGTCCTTTACCCACTCTTAGTCCCCAGGCCCTGTCACGACGTGTGATCAGAGATAATGGGAACTGCAGATGCTGGAGAATCCAAGATAACAAAGTGTGAAGCTGGATGAACACAGCAAACCAAGCAACAATTCAGGCCTGCTGTGTTCATCCAGCTTCACACTTTGTTACCGCTATCATGACATGTCCTGTTTTTAGCACAGGCAACCCATTTTCACCTATTTATGATCCCCTTTACCAGCTTTCCTTCATCCCTAGTTTATTACCATCCATACCTCCGTCTGCCTAACCATCTTTCTTTCTCTCTGGAGTCCTTCTCTACTCAACCTATCAGCTCACTCCTTTTTCCCCCACCCCCTGCTCCCTCCCCCAATCCATTCTCATCAGTATATATACCACCTTTTCCTAGCTACTGTCAGGTCTGAAGAAGGATCAATGCACCCGAAACATTAGGTGTGTGTTGCCTCCACAGCTGGTGCCAGGCCTGCTGAGTTTTCCCAGCAATTTTTGTTTTTGTTTTTATTATTATGTTCTGGCCTCCTCGATGTGGAAAACAGTGTATAAAGCATTCATGTCGTGTAGATAAACACCGTCAACATCATAGAATCAAGTCACAGAGAAGAACACCATTTGGCCCATCAAGCTTGACTCAGCTCTTTGAAAGAACTACCGAATTAGTTCCAAAACATTCCCCAAAGCCCAATATTTTCTATCCTTTTCAAGTGCTTGCCCAATTCCCTCTTCATAGCTATTATTGAATCTTTCACCACTCTTCCATGTAATGAACTCCAGGTCATAATTCACTGCATCAAAACAAAATCATTTCATCTCATGTCTAACTACTTTGCCAATTACTTTAAACATTGCTGAGGGAAACAGCTTTTCCAAAACATCTCCTTCAGAATTTTGACATCTGACTAATAAGTGAACTAACATAATTTTAAAAAATCTATTTCCTTTAATGCTATCACCATTTTACTTGTTAAAATTCATATTCATGTGAAAAAATGCATGAAAAATTTCAATGTATATATACTTAATAAGCCTGCGTGGAAGATTAGACATGATCATACAGAATTGCAGAACAGACTCAAAGGACCGAATGATCTACTCCTATCATTATTTGTTACATCCTTTTGTTCTTAAAACAATGTTATTTTTGTTATTTGCAAACAAACATGGCCATAGAATTCATTTCTTCTGTGGAAGCAGCAATTTGACATGCTATGGTAGAAAACGCAATTAAAGTCCCTGGTGATTGTGCCTTCTGAACCTGTTTTCCGAAATATGCTGCATCAAATCCCATTGGGTTTCTGTAGCAGAAATTTTACACCAATGCAAAACACTGCAGATGCTTGAAGCATGAAATGATTTCAGGTTTTCTACATGAAATAGTTGCAGAAATTATGTCATTCTGCGAGTTGGCTTTCCTTGCTTTGTTACACAGTTTTCTGACAAAAACAAGATTGCAATTCATAAAACAGTCAAAATTTCATGAAACTTACATTTTATTTGTATTTTTAAAAGGAAAGACAATCATGCTACAGTGTCTGCATTTCATTTCTTCTTTTTATTACTCCTTAGTTAACTTAGTATCCTTTGCTTGCACTTGAATTATTCATAGCATGCTACTATGAGGCTATTGGTTCACATATCTACTATGTGATACTACGCTTTTTGTAACAGCAATGAATGTCTCCCCGAAGGTCACATAAATGCAGAGTGACTCCAAAATGTCTGAAAGGCAATACATTAAGGACTTTGCTGAGTTCAAATAAACATGGTTGCTCTCCCCTTACGTCCTGAGATAAATAACAATGTGAGAATCTGAACATTCTTTCGCAGCCTGCAGTGTTGTGAAGTGAAAGATGGGTAAATGTGTCTTATCCAACCTTGACCTGTTTCGATTAACCCTTTTTTAACTCAGGCGCATTACATGGTGAGATGGACAAAGTGGGCAACAGTCGGGCAAGGTCTAATACAATTTCATTGACCTCTTTATCCAGAAAAATAATATTTATCAGGCTCTAAGAAGGTAATTAAATTCTATCAAAGTCTACCAACCCCTCATAGGATTCTCCACTAAACGATCTTAAATCTCTAAGTAAACAGTCTCAGATTTACACTCACTGTCTACTTCTGACATGTGCTTCTAAGTATTCACTTCACCTTATCTGTAGGTTCCTACCACTTGAACTGTTTGTCTGAAAAGACTAGAATTAACCAATCAATAAGGCCGGGAAAAGTTGTTCCTCTTTCTTTAAGAGATGGCTGACGTCTCAGGATTTGCAGTCAGCAATTTGGGCTGATTCTAGTTTTTGGGCCATCTCACTAAGGCAGTCTTTTTGGAGATGCTGTTGATGAAGGTGCAAAAAGCTAAGTGAGCTTCATGCTCTTTGCAAAGACTTCAAATCCGTGTCATTTTGAGCAATGGGTGGGGGCAGGAAGATTCAATGAGGTAATTACTTTCCATATTTGGAGGTCACAAAACATAGTTTTGAATCTTCCACTGTCAAGTGCTGTCTTTGTCACACTATGCCTCTGGCCTCTGACTGAGCTGGGTGTCACCAATTCTGCATGGCACTCTTCTAAGAAAGTAGGTTCACTGGAGGTGTAACCAACATTTCATTCTGAAACTGCGCATATGGCCAGACATCTCCAGGCCTGTCTGGTTTTGACAGGAAGTTGATTGCCTAAGGCCTGTCTGCACGAATATGACCTGTTCCAGCTATGCAGTTTGCAATTTGAGGTTTAAACTTGACTTCCATATCTCGAGTTTTTATCCATGCTCATGAAAAGATATCGATATACTTTTGACAGTCCCGAAGGCCATAAGTCGCCTGACCACAACATGTTAGTATGCTGAGTTGACCTTCAGCTGTGTTACTGTCTTAGCTTTACAGAGAAGTACCACAGTGATTCAGTGAACTGAAGGCTAGCTAACAATGGATTCATTCAGTCTTGCAATGTAGAGTTGCATTTCTCCATTTCAAATCCATACCAGCCTTTCTTATCATCAACATTGAGTTCACATCAGTATTCCAGTCTCTTTAGTTTGTGACTTTGTTTCTGTTCTTCAAAGCATTTCACTTCTTCCCTTCTAAGTGACCTATATTTTTGTTTTGTTTTTGATTTGCCTATTAAGCTTTGAGTTGAAAAATATCTCCACCAACAAAATGGTGAGCCTGTGGAATTCTCTGTCACAGAAAGTGGTTGTGGTGAAAACATTGAATAGTTTCAAGAAGGAGCTAGGCATAGTTCTTAGGGATAAAGAGATCAAAAAATCTGACGAGAAAGTGAGAACAAGACACTAAGATGGGTGATTAACCATGATCATTTTGGACGGTGGAGTGAGCTTGAAGGACTAAAAGACCTAATGCCTCTCCTATTTTCTATGTTTCTGTGTTTCAATGAAGACAAAGCATTGAATTCTTGTAGACATTCAAAAAAAAATACATGTATTGCTATTACCTACACATCAATTTATTTCACCTTTAAAATCAATGATGGTTGAGGTCTGGTGACACAGTGAATGGCAGTTCTGTTTGTAAGCCAGAAGGTTCAGGTTCACTCTAACACTTGGATACACCATGCAACAAAACAGTTTGACTATCAGGTTGTAAATTCTCTCAGCATACACCAACGATGGGCAAGAAAAACAGGAGAGATTCCTGGTCAGCCACCAGGTGGTGGAAAAAACATTGGAACCTGTATTATTAGTATTCACAGCTCCAGGCTATTACATGCAGATAAAATTCTTTGTGGCCACGGAAACTAAGACTTTTCTAGGGTGGACGTTACAGTTGGCTTGGTTGGTGTGCCACAGACTGTTGCCAAAAGCATGGAGCTGAATCCCTGGCTGGGGTGGACTCTGGACCTGCCTCCTTATTCCACCTAATTTGGAGATCATGTCCTGTGGTTGGGCCAAACTTTAGAAAAGGAACTTAACAAGAAAAGTTTTCCACCACTAACATTTTCAACATGCACCACTAACATTTTGCCAAATTAGTTTTCTTTTTGAATTTGATGATTTTCTTCACCTCAGAATCTTAGGCCTTTTCTTTGTTCTTCACCATCTATAGTACACTTTTATTGTTCGGTACTTGGAAGATTATTGTGGCAAGCCCAGAATTTTCACTGGAAATCTTTGTCATGGCGTTACTATTTGCCAAATATATCACATATCCTCAAGTGGGTTATTTGCTAACAGTATACTGAATCATAAATATTGAGTTAGATTGTGCTGTTGGCAATCTACTAAATGAAATGCCAGGGTTTATATGGTATTTTTCACAACCTTAGGGTGAACCAAAGCTCTTTACAGCCAAAGAAGAAACTTGGAGACGTACTCACTTTAGTAATGCTAGACACATTTAGACACATTTATTGAACACTAAGTAGCTAAAAAGAACCATGCTATTCAAAGTACCAGATCTGCAATAAACACATTATTTACTGACTTCAGAAAAACAAACGATAGAAACCCTGCTCCTGTATTAACTCTAGCTGCAGGCAGTGATGAAGGCAGAGTCCCTCAGTCATAATGCTACATGTCTTTCGACCTATAGTCTAGCCTAATTTTTTCTCTGACTAGTAACTGAAATGGAAATCAATTTCTGATGCATTTTAAATTTGTTTGAACAAAGAAAATTGGGGATAAAGTGTATCCTTGTCATGTCATAAGTGTTGTCAGTCAAATATGCAATTTAGAAGATGTTGGTATTTGAATTGATTGGTTTTGGCTTTGAGCCAAAGAACAAATGATAGTTTTTCTATTTGAATACTGTTATAAGAATTCAAATATTGTGTATTAATACCTGTTGTAATAAAAAAGAGAAAAATGCAGGTCCATCTAAATTGCAATAGTGCTTCAGTTTAGTAGATGGGGATGATATCAAAAAGAAATGATATTTTATGTTTGGGGATTGTAATAAGTTGTACTGCTCTTGTGAAAGAACAGATATGTTGTGATTAATCCAAATCAGACCGAGAATCCTTTGCTGATGTCTTAAAAAGATGGGAGACACAGATGCATATGAATAATATGGAGGAGGACTTTAAAATAAGGTTCAGAACTCCAGTATTTACAGGTTTATTACACATTGTTACGCTGTCTGTAAACAGCTAGGGACTAATTAGCCAGAAGCCAGTTGTTAAGTATAAATATTCCAGAAGGGTTACATTCATGACAACACTGGGGAATCATGTGACATGTAACAGGTCACCAGTCTAAAGCTGTAGTCTTACCAAGCAGAATGACAAATGATATTAAACACAAAGAGCTGTAACTTTTCTACATCTAAACTGTGATTATTTCTGACATGGGAATTAGAAGACATAATAATGTGATGACCTAGGCATTTGGAGAACATTAATTCAGCCCATGAGTGATTCAAGTAAATTAGCAATACTTGCTTCTGGATTTTCTCTCGGCTTGTGTGTGTCTGGAACCTGGAATATATGCATGTGGGCAAGAGTGGTTGGCACTGGTGTCTTTATAGATATGTGTATTAAAATTGGACCTGTGATATTAAATAAGATTGGGTGAGAAAATAGCCACAGAGAGGCCAAAAATTCTCAATTTGTCCCAACTGCACCTCACCCCACAAAAGCCTCAGAGAAAGGGGAAGTTTTGAACTACTATTTGTGTATTTTGGTGATTTTAAGCATATCCCAATTCTGTAGAGATAGCGGGCATTACCAGATTATTCAATGATCCTCAGCAATTGAATTTTTCACAGTGGGCAGAGGCCTTTTAAATGATCTTCAGGTCACCTGCAAATTATCAACCCGGGGTTCCCTGAAGGAGATGGTAATTTATGCAATTTATTTTGATCATTACAGTGCTAAGATTAGCAGCTATGTAGTTGGCTGCCTAAATCTAAACACTCAAATTCCGTCCCTAAATATTTTTGCTTCTCCAACTCTTTTGTCCTGCACCCTGACACACATTAAATTCTATTTTTTTGAATCAGTTTTGAAACAGGTTTTTACAAGGGGTGGACTATTTATCCCCTGCTGGAAGGAAAGTCAGCAGCAAGCTGACAGACTGAGATGAGGCCAACCTGCAGCCATAGCAAACTGTAGATGAGCTAAATTGACGGTGAGTGGGACTTTCACCCCTAGGATCAGGCAGTAGCTCCAGCAGTTCTGCCAACACCGAAAACCAAGTACTGAGCATTATGAGGAGAGTAAGGCAAGAGTCCAATTGATCCCCTTGAATCCCCCTTGAGGTCATTTCTGGGTGTTAGGTGGCATGATTTGACCAGCATGGTGGGGGGTGGTGGGGTGAGGTTGGGGGCGAGTGGTTGGTGGGGAATAAAGGAATAGATTAATGGATTTAAGACAACATGTAGGTTTTTGGCGGAGGCTACCTAGACGCATGGAGTAGGATAGTAGCCTCCCTTTCATTTAAAACAAAACTTACAAAAGAAAAAAAACATTGCCTGCTTTTAAGAGTTTGGCCACACCTACTGTGTAATGGAATGAGCAGCATATTATTGGGGCCAATTGGCTTGCTAATAAGTAGATTGGTTCTTAGTTTTATTTAATGAAATATAGCAGATGAGACATCAGTTTCTGCGAAAGCACATCTGGAGGTGGCACGTAAAATTTCAACATTTGGTTAACTTCCCCAATACCTCCTTATACGCGACTTGATGTAAATTTCGGTTTGATACCGCTCCTTTGAAACACATTGAGATGTTTCAATATCTTAAAGCTATCCCATAAATGAGAATTGTCATTGTTGGGGATAAATCATAGATAGGACCACAAGTGCAATGTTATTTTAATTTTTTTTACATTACATAAGATGCACATGTGGTTTGGAAACAGTTTTGTAATACTATGAACATTTGTTTCATTGGAGAAATAAGTTATCTTGCCAAGTGGTAACTAATCCTAAAATGGAAAATAGTAAGTTAGTATCAATTTCTTTTCTGCCCAATTTCAGGTAAAGGTTATCAACAAAATGTTTCATATTGTGATCATCTTTCAATCTCTAATGCATACTGCACTGATATGATGCAATTTTCAAATAAAAGTGCTCAATATAGTTTTTTTGTGACTAATAATGTTGAAAAATGGCTTGGTATAGTTATTTGTGTTGAGGATTATGATCTAAGGATGGGAACGTCAGACTGCGAAGAAAGAGGATGAGAGGATGTTGACAGCCTTTGAAAAATGCTTCTGTTGGACGATGCTCTGATTCAGATTGATGGACAGAAAGACAAATAAAAGGGCTCGAACAAGAGTAAAAAGATAGAAATCAAAAAAGTTGCTAAGTGCAGTTAGAAAGAGAAAGCTTACCAGGTTTAGACACCAGAAATAAAAACTGACACTGTTATCCTGACAGCAATTGAAGGTAAATTGAAGGATAAAGAAAAATCAGATGGATGGATGATGTTGGGTTGTGGTCAGCCAGAAGAAAGCCAGAGAAGAAGCTAAACAAAGCTGCAGCTTCAACAAGTAATGATGACAAACAAAGAAGCAAATGTATTGAATATTGTGTACACAGAGGCAAGACATTTCCTTTTCCTTCATCCCTACCTAGGCTACGAGCTTGAACAAATATGTGCCAGCTCTGAATCTAACAATATTGTGCAAAATAAATGTATTCTATAAAGTCAAGAGAGAACTAAACCTGAGTTTTGATTTTAAATTCAAGATGAAAAGGGCAACAGAATTAATTCCTGAAAAATCTCCAAAATAGATTTTCATCATTATGCTTAAGCCACTTAATCTACTTATTCAAAAATAAAAAGCCCTAATTTTAAATCCATGGGAAAGAAGAAACAACTAAGGAGCCAGAATCATTTCAGTGGTTTACTTAAAGGTTCAAGATATAATTAAACGTACAAGTAAGTCCTTTATAACTTTGTGATCAGAGATAATGGGAACTGCAGATGCTGGAGAATCCAAGATAACAAAGTGTGAAGCTGGATGAACACAGCAGGCCAAGCAGCATCTCAGGAGCACAAAAGCAGACGTTTCGGGCCTAGACCTTTCATCAGAGAGGAGGATGGGGAGAGACCTCTGAAATAAATAGCGAGAGAGAGGGAGGCAGACCGAAGATGGATAGAGGAGAAGATAGGTGGAGAGTATAGGTGGGGAGGTAGGGACGGGATACGTCAGCCCAGGGAGGACGGACAGGTCAAGGAGGCGGGATGAGATTGGTAGGTGGGAACTGGAGGAGCAACTTGAGGTGGGAGGAGGGGATAGGTGGGAGGAAGAACAGGTTAGGGAGGTGGTGATGAGCTGGGCTGGTTTTCGGATGCAATGGGGGGAGGGGAAGATTTTGAAGCTTGTGAAGTTCACATTGATACCATTGGGCTGCAGGGTTCCCAAGCGGAATATGAGTTGCTGTTCCTGCAACCTTCGGGTGGCATCATTGTGGCACTGCAGGAGGTCCATGATGGACATGTCGTCTGAAGAATGGGAGGGGGAGTTAAAATGGTTCGCGACTGGGAGGTGCAGTTGTTTATTGCAAACCGAGCGGAGGTGTTCTGCAAAGCGGTCTCCAAGCCTCCGTTTGGTTTCCCCAATGTAGAGGGAGACACACCGGGTACAGTGGATGCAGTATACCGCATTGGCAGATGTGCAGGTGAACCTCTGCTTAATATGGAAATTCATCTTGGGGCCTGGGATGGGGGTGAGGGAGGAGGTGTGGGGGCAAGTGTAGCACTTCCTGCAGTTGCAGGGGAAGGTGCCGGGTGTGGTGGAGTTGGAGGGGAGTGTGGACCGGACAAGGGAGTCATGGAGAGAGTGGTCTCTCCGGAAGGCAGACAAGGGTGGGGATGGAAAAATGTCCTGGGTGGTGGGGTCGGATTGTAGATGGCAGAAGTGTCGGAGGATGGTGTGTTGTATCTGGAGGTTGGTGGGGTGGTATGTGAGGACGAGGGGACTTCTCTTATGGCGGCTGTGGCAGGGGCAGGGTGTGAGGGATGTGTTGCGGGAAATGCAGGAGACATGGTCAAGATGCGGCGGAGGCGGAGAAATTGGGAATGGGGATGGAATTTTTGCAGGAGGGTGGGTGAGAGGAGGTGTATTCTAGGTAGCTGTGGGAGTCAGTGGGCTTGAAATGGACAACAGTTACTAGCTGGTTGCCTGAGATGGAGACTGAGAGGCCCAGGAAGGTGAGGGATGTGTTGGAGATGGCCCAGGTGAACTTGAGGTTGGGGTGGAAATTGTTGGTGAAGTGGATGAACAGTTCGAGCTCCTCTGGGGAGTAAGAGGCGGCGCCGATACAGTCTTCAATGTAACGGAGGAAGAGATGGGGTTTGGGGCCTGTGTAGGTGCGGAAGAGGGACCGTTCCACGTGGCCTACAAAGAGGCAGGCATAGCTGGGGCCCATGCTGGTGCCCATGGCCACCCCTTTTGTCTGTAGGTAGTGGGAGGAATCGAAAGAGAGGTTGTTGAGGGTGAGGACGAGTTCGGCTAGGCGGATGAAGGTGTTGGTGCCAAGGATATTAGCCCAGTTCTTCCCCTCCCCCCACTGTCTCTGCTTCCCTAACCTGTTCTTCCTCTCACCCATCCCTTCCTCCCACCTCAAGCCGCACCTCCATTTCCTATCTACTCACCTCATCCCACCTCCTTCACCTGACCATCTTCCCTGGACTGACCTATTCCCTCCCTACCTCCCCACCTACACTCTCTCCACCTATCTTCTTTATTCTCCATCTTCGGTCCGCCTCCCCCTCTCTCCCTATTTATTCCAGTTCCCTCCCCCCATCCCCCTCTCTGATGAAGGGTCTAGGCCCGAAACGTCAGCTTTTGTGCTCCTGAGATGCTGCTTGGCCTGCTGTGTTCATCCAACCTCACATTTTATTATCTTGGATTCTCCAGCATCTGCAGTTCCCATTATCTCTGAGCCATGTGTAGCATCTCAGTGTAGCTTTATCCAGATTTTAACCAACACTGAAACACCTGCCACAGGCTGTTTTGTCAATTATCAGAAGCTTTGATGGTGCTCGGCAGAATGAAATAGTAGTGGGGCTTGTGGTACACTGATAGTGCCCCTACCTCTGAGCCAGGAAGTCTAGGATCATGAACACCTATTCCAGAGGCGTACCCTAACACATCTAAACAGGTTGATTAAAAATTAATTGAAATGGAAATGGAGGAAGCTGAGGGTGGGCCTGGAGGAGTAATAGACAGGAATAAAAGAATCTTCAACAAGTCAGCCAAACAGAATTTGTTGAGCTCAGTAATAAGTCTGGATGGCTGACAGTCTAACTGATAGATGAGATGATGTTCATCAAAAACTATATCCATAAAACATAGGAGCAGAATTTGGCAATTCAGCCCATTGAGTCTGTTCCAGCATTCGATCTTGGCTAATATATTCCTCAACGCAGCTCTGCTGCCTTCTCCCCATAATCTTCGATCTCCTTATCAATTGAGAACTTATCTGTCTCTATCTTATATACGGTGACTTGGCCTCCACAGTCCTCTGCAACAAAAAGCTTAACAAACTAACCGTTCTCTGGCTGAAAAAAATTCCTCCTCATGATGTTGTTAATTCACTTGCCAAGATGGCTATTTATAGTTCAAATGTTTTGTCACCAGGCTAGGCAGCGTCATCAGTGCTGCCTCTGATGAAGCGATGTTGTTCTGCTCTGCTTAGTATTTACATGGCCCCGTCTGTTGAGGTGTTTTGTATCATTTCTAGTTCTTTTTGGCAAGAGTTTGTGTATGAGAACTAATTCCACGTGTTTATTGATTGCATTATGGGTGGAGAATGAGGCCCACAGGAATTCCTGTGCATGTCCATGGTTGGCTTGGGCTAGGGTGGTCCTGTCCTCCTAGTTAAATTGATGACATTCATTGTCCGAGTGTACCGAAATGAGAGAGAACTGAGAAAAAAAATGAGAAATGAGAGAAAACTCATCAAAAAGACCCATAACCTGGCTGCAATTTCGAGAGACTAAATTCTTTTTTGTGTTATATAAGTGGGACTGGTATATATTGGAACAGCATACAATTAGAATCTTGTTTCATTCAGGAATAGTTAGTATCTAAAATCTTGTTTTATCCAGTTTGTTAATAATTTAGTTAGAATTAGATAAATAAGTTTTTACTTGTTGATTGTAAAGTGAGTGTCAGGAGTGGTTACGCCTCTTTTCACACTCCTTTTAACAGATTATTGAATGAGGCGCTTCTCTCTGGGTGTTTTGGTTTTAGTTATCAGAGGGGGGGTCAACTTCTGCTTTATAACACTCTCCACTAGCTCTGGCTCATTAAAATATAACTTTAGTTATCATAGTAATCATGGATGTAAAAATCCCAGCACCAGAAGTCTTTATACACATTCAAACTGATGGATTGAACAAACTTATACAACTCACACAGAGACCTTGAATGGAAATTGAACTGAGGTACACACAATTGAAAAAGAAGCCTTGCCAGTAACATTGGGATAAGTAACATTTGCAGATTACTTCATAGGATTGATATTCCAGGGTGAAATGAGAAGTAAGGCATTAATAACACTATTAGGATCAAAGGAGATTGCAAGAACCCAGTCAAAAATGACAATATTTCAGGCTTAAACTGATGACTTATGATTACTTAATAATCTATATTCCAGACAAGGCACAAACAAAAGTGAAGTATCCTCAAAGGCAGCAATGGATCAAACAGAAAAGGAAGATTTAATTTTTATCAATGACATGGCGTCACATTTACAGCAATGACTAATATACTGCAGGTACTGAGTGAAAAATCAGAAATTCATGCAATTCTGTAAACAGATGAGGAGTGTACAAAAATTTAACAACTCTGTCTGCAGGGGTGGTTGAAATATGATCCAGCAGATCAAGTATTTATAAATTATCACAAGCAACTACACCAATTCACAACTGTGGAAAATCTATTGGCACATGACTGTAGAATTGCTATAGCAAAGTCTGTCAGAAAAGAGTTTCCACAGAGATTCCATGGGGGTAATTAGGGGTCACAAAATGCAAAGTGAGAGCTGACAGAACTGTAGCCAACATTCTGAAAGAAAATTTATAATTTCATCTTATTGTATCAAATATATATCATAAACTGTCATGTGCTAACAGAACCATTACTTTTCTCAAAACTTTCAGGCAGGCCATCGAAAAGACTACCAATAGATTTATTCAACTTCAAAGGGAAGAAGTATTTATTCCGATTAGTCTACTATTCAGGATATCTTAACTTGCAAAGGTTTCATTCAACAACACAGCAGACTCACTGATTGCAGCACTGAAACAAACTTTGCAACAAACAGTTTATCACAGCAGCTAACATTAGACAACAAACCTTGATTTTTGAACAACAAATTCAGAAAGCTCTACCTACCTCTGCTTTAAATATATTTAAACATTCTGCTTCCATTACCTTTTGAGAAAGGAAATTCCAAAGATTCGCAATCCTCTGAGAGAAAAACAAACTTTCCTATTCTCTATTTTATACAATACCACCTTGTTTTTAAACTCAGGCCCCTAGTTCTACGTTATCCTACAAGAGGAAATGTGCTGTCAACATCTACTCAGCCAAGCCCGCTCAGGATCTTGCATGTTTCTATTAAATCACCTCTGACTCTTCCAAGCACTACAGGAGACAGGCATAGCCAGTCTAGCATTTCTCCTATAGATAATCACTTATTCCAGGTATTAGTCTAATACAATAAAGAAAAGAACTGTGAATAGTGGATATCTGAAATGAAAACAGAAATTGCTGGAGAAACTCAGCAGGACTGGCAGCATCTGTGGAGAGAATGCAGAGTCAGTGTTTCGAGCCCAGTGACTCTTCTTTATAGAATGCCTGTTTTTGTGTTAACCTTGCAAACTTACTGCTTCCAATGCAGTAACATCCTGCCATAAGTACGGTGACCAGTACTTACTCTACAAAGTATTCCGAATGTGGTTGCACTAAAGCTGGGTATAACTGAAGGATAGCCTCTTAATCCTTCTCATAACTTTTCACTTGCATTCCAATTCCTTCTCAATAAACTATAATATTCTATTGATCTTCCTGATTTCTTGTTGTACCTGCACTTTGGCATTTTGTGATTCGTGCACAAAGATACCTAGATCTGTTTAAAAAACAAAAAGACAGAAGGAGCTGAGGCTAGAGAAACAGTCTAACTGAGATCTTATATAGCAAGAAGGCACATTTAAAACAATACATTCACCATTGATTCCCTTCTGAACAGAACATGGCTCTCTCAGCTTTCCAAGTGGTCTCCTCCAGCTCTTTGATCTTTTGTTTATATATTTCTGTTTCTATTTAGACAATATATAGTCAATAGATAATAGGTGCTGGAGTAGGCCATTCGGCCGTTCGAGTCAGCGCCGCCATTCACTATGATCATGGCTGATCATCCACAATCAGTATCCTGTTCCTGCCTTATCCCCATAACCCTTGATTCCACTATCTTTAAGAGCTCTATCTATCTGTGATAGACATTCCAAGGAAGTTTGTTAAAGCAGTATCAAACATGAAGAAATCTGGAACTGGAAAGGATTAGGGAGGAAACTCGAGAGCTTCAGACTAGGCTGGTTGAAGGCATGACCACCATTCTCTGTGCAATGAAAAATATGATGCACAAGACTCAGAGATTTTCAAGGTCGCTGTATCTGAAGGACATTTCAGAAACTGGAAGGGCAAAAATCACAAAAATATTTTCAGAGTTGAGAATATTAATCTCAAGACATTGGATTGTTTGATAACCTGTGTAGATCAGCAGGTACAGGAATGATGGGTCAACAGATTTGGTTCCAGTTACAAAAAAAGCAGTAACATTTTGCATGGGGTCAAATTTAAGGACGGTGCACAGTCAGAAGCTGATCTGATGTGTAATGGAATAGTTAAGTCTAAAGGTAAAAAGTGACATGAATGAGGTTTTCAATTGATGCAGGATGAACATCAGGTGGTGTTGCAGAAGGGGTGTTGGCATACTTGGTAACAAAGCTCAGTGAAGTGTTAACAGGACCCAAGGTTATGAGCAGACTGATTAAAACAGGGCAGAGGCAATGGTCAGAATTATTCTTGGTTCCCAGGCAATGACAAAATAATATGATCAAGTAATTCATGAAAGTAGTCTGTTGTAGACGGATTATGGAAATTCCTCCTCTTTTCACATCAATACAGCTAAAAAAAAGTTAGATCCCGGCTCGAGTCCTGGTCTCTAATAAAAGCACACTATTAAATTTGCATTGTTTGATTTGTCAGCCTAAAAATGAAGCAAACGTTCAAGTTTGAGGAGATCTGTTTGGTGGGGCAAAATACTGAACATTTTAAAGGTACGACTGACAATTATCAAACACAGATATTTTAAGGCATATTATTATGTATGGTAAATTTTATGCTGTGACTAATTGTTGGTTCTCCCTCTAAACAATCTACATGTATTTTTGACATGTAGGATTCCTGAGAAATATCATCCTGCTTCTTTGCCTTAAGCACTAGTCTGAACTTAGTATGCAAGGGCACCAAGCAGCAAGGCAGATTCTGTTCATAAATACGCACCATCTAGACACTGTGAGCAAATAACTTTGTAAATTAGTTGCACCATTTTTTGAGCACTTAGGCGAACTAATTTTGCAGGTTGAAAATAATGAAACAACAGAAAGAAACTGATTGAATTACACGGCAGATAGCCAGCATGAAGTTGATGGGCCAAAAGATCTCTTCCTTTTATGAATTGATTTAATGAAACCAATTGTTCAATAATCTGATAACCTGAATAGTGCATTTGGTGCTCATGGTATTTTTAGAATTTTTTTTGTCGATTTTTGTTTATGTTATTCATTATTTTTGCTTAAAACAATAAATGCTGGTAATATTACAGCTAGCTTGGAGGACTTAGTGACAGAGAAATTGAAGGCTGCACAAGAAGATTGCACATTAGGAAGGCCTAAGCTGTTAAAAACAAAATGCAAAATGTTACACTGTTTTGTAAAAGTTGGATGATAATATTATTTTCAGTAATCCAATCAAGATATAATTTGCACTACTTTACTGTCTATATGATTAGCACATCATTTCTCCCATGTAGCTGCATTGTTGTATTACATATTGGCTTTCTACTAAACTAACTAAGCATCAAAGACAACAAAGAATTCTTTGAAGAACATAACAAACTGAATGTGCATCCTGATGATATGCCTGAGACCAATGGGCAACATTAGCTGGATAAAACCTGACATAAATACGCAGTGACACCTTATAGATGTCTTGGAAAACCAATTTAAAGAATTGAATTCCAATCCTTTGGGATATTCTGTTTGTAAAATGGAGCAGTCATTTTTTTAAAAAAAAGCTTCTGCATCTCGGCAGCAGATATGAGAAAACACTGGTCACACAAGTCTAAGTCAATAAGGTGAAATCAAAAATGAGTTTTTTTTGTTTCTAAAATACTACTCATGCATTATTTATTATGTATTCCATTAGGAATAAGATTCATAAGCCTGTCCACTCCTGAAGATATAGTTTGCTTTTATTATAGTTTGGGAAGTTGAGCACTACTGGTGATGTAAAATGATGTTTGACTAAAGCTGATATATGTACAGTACTATTTTGGAAGATGCATTAATGATGGAAATATACTTGGATGAAAAATAAAGTATGCCTTTTTATTCATTGGTGTTAATGCCTGACAATTAGAACAGTAAGACTAAATGGTCTAATGGTTGAATCAGTGAAAAATGAATTTGATAATACAACTGCCAGAAACATAACCATTTACAGCAAACAATGTTGCTTTCAAACCTCTTCATTGCAGATAAAACACTTTAAGACATCCTGAGGTTGAAAATGGTACAATATACATGTAAGTTATTTCTTTTTATTAAAACATTTAAATTATAACCTAAACAATTAATTGTGTTTGTTTTCACTCATCCTATGGTAGACAATGTCAGAAAGAGACTGAAATTTTACAGTTTTTCTTAAATTTCCATTTGAGAGGCTGGATATAATTAAACAGAGTCAATGGAATAGGTGAAGAATTGTTCATTGTTGCAACAAGGCATTTAGACACAGTATAATGCTGAGTGAGGGAGTGATAGAGAGAAATAGAAGAGAAAACATTTGAAAGACTCAGCATATCAGGCAGCAGCAATGGAGAGAACAACAAGAACTCATGTTTCAGCTTGATGGGTGAGAATGAGATTCTGTTGGATCTCTGACTGCTTTCATACCAACCTCATATTATAAAGCATTAATACATTTAGATCACACCTAATACACTGTTGCGGAATTTCCACTACCAGCAATAAGCAGGCAGGACGTCACCTTTAGAAGGATAATGTCACCAGTGGTCTTTAAAGCAGAAATTGTTGAAGTGCTACTAAGTTGAGATATTCCTTCAGAAGTTCAGGACGGTGTAAATTTTACACTTCATCCTGGTTTGCATAATTTCTGTGGGCTACAGCACCAGTATCTCCCACACACCAAACTTCGACAAAAATACAAAGTGAATTCTTACTGATGCAGTTAACAAAATCATTTGTAGAAGAGAGTATGAGCAAGAAGAACTTTGAATTATGGTATGGCGGGGCACCACACAGACTCCAAAATTATTTGTTGTTGCAGTGGGTGCCTTAGTGGAGAATATGGAAGAATGTGATAGGACTTCTATCTGCAGGAGATAAACTATGTCAGATGGAGATAGCTCTTAAGGCCAATACCTGGATTTTCTCCCCATGATCTATAAGTGGTATCATAAAAGTTTGAATAATCAAGGTCAGTGAATTTACCTTCAAATGCCTTGTCTCACTAATTATATCACTGTCGCACACATTGCTCAATACAGCACACTTCCATGATTCAGCTACCAACCTGCTCAGGCAAATAATGTTCATAGTTTTGCTTATTCTTACTGCTCTGAACACTCAATCCATCATTTTGTAGCTTGCGCACATTGTAACTTACTGAAAAATAATTATTACATCACAGAAATACATTGTACCCTATTCATTGATAAATGTCCAACTTTCTTGCAGGACAGAGACACGTGCTATCTTGTGAGAAGTTGAGCAGGTTGGGCCAGTGCTCATTATAATTTAGAAGAATGAGCAGTGACCCTATTGAAATACACACTATTCTTAAAACAATTGAAAGAATAGGTGCAACGAGTTTGTCTTCTCTTGTGGGAAAGTCTAGGGCCAGAAGGCATAATCTCAGAATGAGGGATTGCACATTTAAAACAGAAATGAGGAGGAGTTTCTTCTCTCAGAGGATAGTTAATCCTGTGGGATTCTTTACAACAGAAGGCTCTGGGCCATTAAGTAGAAGGCTGAAAGAGATGGGTTTTTAATCAGTAAGGCAATCAATGATTATGGGAAACAGGCAGGAAAATAGAGTTGAGGGTTATTCGGTTAATCATGATCCCATTGAATGGTGGAGCAGACTGAATGGGGTGAATGGCCTACTTCTACTCCTATATCTTATGGTCTTATGGACAAGGAAATTCACAATCATTGAGGTGGCGAATAGAGGACAGACTTAATTACATATTCCAGTCCTCAAAGCCAAGTTAATACTTACCACCATTGGAAAGAACAATGACTGAAACTGGAGTCAGCGTCAAGGCCAAAAACATTGAAACAGATGGCATCCTTCTATTTAATGCACTTTCTCACATCCCACATTTCTGCTCTTCCACAGTCTCTTCTGATTCCCAAGTGGCAGATGGCATTAGTATGCAAAACACACATGTGTATGTACCACACTCATAAACCTTCTTTTGTGCTTTTTACCTTTTAAGTGTCAAGGTACTGCAATCTGGTCAGGCAGTGGTGGAAATAAAAGTGTAGGAGAACAGTGATTCACATGGAAACACCATTATTCACTCCCACACTCACCTACCAGCTCAGACATGACACTGCGTATACTTTAGATGATGGTTTGAGGTGGGATCTGACATGGTAAGGCACTAGGACGAAATGGGCTGCAATCAGGTCAGGGGATGAAGGTGGTAGAGATGTCTGCTCGCTGGAATATTGTTGCTTAGGTCTCAAATGAGAATTTCAATGAAGTGCCCTTCAGGAAATGCCTAACAGGAGTGCATAGAGATGTGTTTGGTAGCTTTGCAGCCCTGTTAGAAAATCTGTGGTAAATGTTAAGTAACAGTCAGATTTTCAAACAATTGAACAACATTTACTGCCGTAGTTGAACTTATCAATTTCCAGAATGAGTGTTGATGAAATGCTGATGAACTATTGAGAAACTGTCTGAAAAAGTCTCCCAAAATGTCTCAAAATTCCTCTTAAATTCTAGCAGAACCAGACAACCTGTAACTGGAGTAGTGGTGAAAGCTGAGCATAGCTTTAAGCACGTATGCAAAACTCACCAAAGATGTCTTAATTCTGTTGACTACAGTTATGTGACTGCTCAGGAGAGATGTCCAAGAGATCAGTTGCTAATTTGAAATCTGAGATAGTTTT